>NC_134185.1:28455429-29058643 GCF_964188355.1 Buteo buteo | reverse complement strand
CACTCCAGCTTCAAGTACCAGCTCAATACATTTTCTGAGGGATCTCTACATTTAATGTAGACATACTACATCTTGAAATGACTCATTACTGCAGATTTTGGGCCAGACTGAAATGCATATTTTTTTTTTCATAAAAAAAAAAAATTTAAGGACTATAAGTTATTAACATAACAGAGGATACAGACTTAAGGTTTGATGGTATGATTTTACAGCACACTATGTCGTTAGGTTCTGGCACTTCAAAAGGATTGATTTTTTTCCAAGTCTCCTGTTTAGCTGGAGGGCATGCAGATATATTTTGCTAGCAAAAGGGTTAATAGATTCAACCTTTTGAAAAATGTACTTCTTTACATGCATATAATATGATGGATAGTTAACTACATGCACATTGGTAAACAGAGGTGAAAAACAAATTAATTGGAAGGTATAGAGTTTATTGTTTGTTCTCTGTTTGATAGATGGATCTCATTATTTTCCTTGGGCAGACAAAGCCATAACAGTTTCCAGAGAAAGGAGAAGTGGCAGCTCCAGGAAACTGCTTACAGATGGACACCCAGCAGGCTAAAAATATTACTTCTGTCCACCTCATCAATAAACTGGCTCCATGCAGAATGGCAATTATTCTTTTCCTGCTCGTGTTGCCCTTTGTGAGGCCTGAGGACTGTTATTGATAACAGGGTATGGAGTGCAAAATATATACAGTAACTCAAACTCATTTACTATGGTAAATCCATACAGGGTAGCAATGATGCCTTTTATGCCATTATTTAAAGTGGCAGTGTGCACTCATCAATGTCCAAAAGGATTAAGTTGATCCTGTGTTTTGCTACTAGCCTATTAATGATTAATGATACACAGTTATTATTTGCCTATTTTAGACATAGCGCATTCTGAGCGGAAAGAAAAAGGGGAAGCCACCTCTGCACTCCGTATTTTGACTTTAACAGTTTACAACGTCGCAAGCGGCGCGATCTTTCTGATCTTTCTTTCACCGCTGGAACGGTCCAACACCTGGAGAAGGCAGGTTCCCTCAGGTGAAGGCAAGGGGACTACAAACGGGTTTGGCCAGGGGGTCGCAGCACCGTCGCCCAGCCCTGACCGGGGGTGGAACAAGCCTCACGCGATGCCATAAGCCAAGGGACCCTGGGAACAAGAGCTGTCTGAGAAAGCGACCACAAATGTTTTCTGTATGAATTACTAACGTGTGCAAATGGCTTATTCTACACTTCGAGTCCCTCTGCCCTTTCACCCCGCTACGCTTTCTGAATGCACAGCAAACCGAACTTACTCTATGTGAAGTAGTACTATCAGCGTTCTTTGCAAGAATCTATACGGATCTGTTAACTACACAGCTGAACTTCAAATCGCAGAGGTTATGTAAGGTTTTCAACATTTAAATGTAAATTTCTACGCGACACCTACATCTGTCAACTGAGAAATACTAAAGCCACGTTGCTTTAACGTAACATACTCACACAAAGGGAAATAATTAAGGTTCGGAAATGTTGTAAGAGTTGCACATGCCTGAGAATAGGTGATTTCTGCCCATAAAGTAGGTTAGATGGACACTTGATCTTATTCATCCTAAAAGATCTTTTCCTTTTTCAGCAAGTGAGCCATGTGACAAGAAACATTAATTTGATCCATAACAAAACCATTAGTTCATGAGGTCCAAGGTGAACAGCCCTTCTGAAGTAAAGAAGGTTAAGATAATTAGAAAAATTGGAAGTTATTCCAATGCAGAGTTTAAGACAGATGTAGAAGGCTACATTCAGAAACCACTGAAGCCAGTGGAAATATTGCCATTGGCTGAAGTACAGTCAAGTATTAGCTCACTGTTTCAGGGAGAATTCCCTTACAGGCACAGAGTTACACCTGTGTTGCTGGTGTTTTTATTATTATTGACATCTACCCCTTACAAAGATTCTTTCAACAGAGCAGTTTATAGAAATTTGCAAGTGGAATTGAACATCCTCTACATCAGACTTTAAAAATCTCTGAAATTATCTGTTCCTATTTCTGATCACAGCAGCCCTGTCCCTTCATGTATGCAGACCTCTGCACCCAATCAGGGGTCCTACACCCTCACTAGATTACTCCACTTAAAATTGGTTATCTGGGTTAATACCCGAGAAGCCCACTTCAGCAGCTGTTCAAATGCATACAAACCTCCTTTATCACATCCATTGAAGTGTAGAATTATCGTTAAAAAATGTTTGGTTGTTCATTGTCACCTGAATGTGATGAGTGTACAGAGTCCAAAGACTGACGGCAGCTATGCTGGTGGGACAGTCAAGGTGACGCCACTCAAAAATGAGCTGCTTAGAAAGTGAGGACAGAATAGCATATATTTGTTATATGTTTAGTATTCTTTACTTAATGGTCTGGAAGTCATTGCTGTATTTCCATTTAGTTCAGTAGATTCAATGTATTAGTAAAAAGTAAAACCACTACATACACATATGGAAATAAAATCTCTATGTTTTAGAGCCTCCATAAATCTAACCAGCATCATCTCTCTTCTGAACATGATTCAAATATGAGGAAAAAAAAATCTTCAATGCCTTTGACAGAAATAACTTCCTTTGTTTATTTTCTCCTCCTGATGAATTAATAAATATTTAAATGATTCCTTCTTAAAAATAATCTCATATACTCAGAAGAGGTACCTCCCATAAAGAACCGCTTTATATTCTCTTTTCCTAGACCCAAACAGATTTACACTTACACAAAGCATATCAATCACTGCCGCTACCCCAGTTGCCTAAGAAATGGTGAATTCACAAATACTTACCCAGTACCATATAATCATTAAACATAGATTAACAAAAAACTCAACCCCCACCAAAACACCTTCAAGTGTGCATGTTTCCTAGCTATTTGCTAGAACTTGTTTTGGACTCAGAGCTCTGCAGGACCTGGAAAGTAAGGCTGCTGGGTCGCTTCTTATTCAAATTCTATAGTTGGTCTTACTTCTTTGCAAAAGTATTTTTCATGTCAGGATGATATCAAATCTACAGTGAAGTTAAATGTCTAATTTGTATTGAAGAACTAGATAATTTTTAGTAAAAAAATGAACCCTACAATTTTTAGAGGGGTTTGTGTTTGTTTGTAGGTTTGGTGTGGTGGGGTTTTTAGGGTTTTGTTTGTTTGTTTAAGGACACACAGACTGCCTCATAGCTAACATCTATTTGCCTTTACTATTGACTGAGCTATCATCAAACAAATAAGCAAAACAGGGATAAGATCAGTAAAACCTAAAGTTACTGGAAAATTTACTAGCCTTGGTATAATACATAGAAGATAAATTTGAGTCTCTATCTTGTAGAACTATTGTTACATCACTAGGTCCATCTTGTAGTAATTCACATTACCATGGTTCAATGTTGGATTATTTTACCAAAATATTGTTTCATCAAGATTTCACAGTCTTGCTCCAGCAGGAGAAAAGGGCAAGGAGATTCTTAAGGGTTTGTACTCTCCATAAATGAAACGTCACACTGCTTTAAACTGAATACTTCTAGTGTCCATGCACTTATGCTCTGCTAGGTTTTATGACACTACTTGTCTCGCAAGTAAAATCTGGTCTGAGCATTCTTACTGCTCTCCACATATGGTTATCCTCTTTATGACCTACAGCAGATGAATTACTTTTGCTCCCTATCTTCAATGTGTTAGTGAATGTCTTTGTTTAATTTTATTCACTCTCACAGCAGCTTCTATTATTCATTCAAGCCTAAAAAAGCAAGTTATTTACCTACGAGCAGAGACTTTTCCCAGCAAGTTTATAAGCACGCATATAAATTAGAATTATTATTTTGACTGTGCTATAAAGTTTCCTTAGAATTCTCTAATCACTTTTGGAATTACAGGGTAATGAAAATCTATTAATCTTACAGTGCTTTCCACACTGCAAAAGTAACATTTCTAACTTAACTAACATATCAGGGCCGGGGGGGAGAGAAGAGGTAACCTTTCAACATTTCTAAATAAGATAGATAATGCACAAGTGGCCAAAATGTGCCTTAAAGAAAAATTATTTTCTTAAATTTATGAAGTGGTTCTTCTATTTAGGAAGTAACTCATGATCTCTACTTGTAGGTCTTCATTCATAAATAAAGCAGGCACCAACTCCAAGGCAAAAATAGTGACTTGCTATACCTTAACAAATTAATCCTTCTATCTATACTATTAATTCATCACTAGATGATGCTCAATCATTTAGTAATGTAAATAAGAAGAAACATTTAATCTTTAAAAAGGAAATCTGATGTCTAAACAAGCAATGGGCAAAGTGGAAAAAAAAAATCCAAACTCAAGTATTCAAATGAGTTTTTCTATTCGCATGCTCCCTTCATGTGTCTCAGCAGCTCTCCCAACATGACACAACAAAATGGGTAGGTGTAGGTGATTGTTGGAAGATTTTAATCTCTGTCCCTAGAAACAGATGTTTTCTCAGAAAAGCACGTTAAGATGCACTTTTTTCCAATTATGTTTCATAAAAGCTTTGTCTTACTATAGGACTTCATCTTTGGCAGAACATTTTTGGTAGACAAGGAACAGCCAGAATTTGTAGTTTAAGCTTTTGTATTGAAAATTTCATTATCAATAAAAGCTCGATGCTGCTTCCAAAATGTAATACTGATGAAAGATTGTGTAGCTATTGAAATCCATTAAAGTCATCCTGTTGTCTTGAATAAGATTTGGCTAACTCCAAGCTCTGCAAAAGAGTTCCAAGAAAACCATGAATTACTTGTACAAGTAAAAGGATTAAATATCTGAGGAAGCAGCAACAACATTATTTCATGTCCTCTGTATCTAGATATCTATAGAAATGAGAGCACTCACTGGCTGGATTTTGTCTTCTATTGTGTTTGCAATGAGATAGATAGACAAAACATAGGCACACACTGTATTTTCATGACAATGCTAACGCACATTTTATATACTACTTACATATGGGGGGCGGTAAAGGGGGGGGGCAGGCAAAAAGGGGAAGGGTTTAGCTGTAGTAACCCAGATCTTGGTTTAGTCCTTTTAAAAAGTGCATTACATCAGTTCTGATTTTTTAAAAGTGAGTTAAATGTAATTTAAAGAGAATAAGCTGAAACACTATAATCACTCCACCATGAAAGAACCACTTAGCCTCCTTTTTAAGCCTCTGAATGAGACAAAGGTTACTAGGTTACCATCCCTGTTTTCTATCAGTAAAGAATTAAGCTCTTGTGCCTGAGGTTTGCAGCGATTGTTCAGACAAGGGCAAACATGTATGATAAGAAAAAGTGGAAATTGATTCGTTTCATAAGTGTTCAAACAGACACAATCCAAAGAATGAATTCTGTTGCCAATATTATTTAATCTTTCTGACAAGCTTGCAATAAACATTAGCACTGCAATATATTTCCCATGAGTCCATCTCTTACCGCTACCAACCACCATCGCAAACCAATCCTGACTTTCGGTGGAACAGAGAAAGCCCACAGGGCAGTGCCTTGCCATTTAATATGTGTGGCCATGAAATCTGGCCCCAAGGTCTAAAAGAGTATTTTCATTTTGTTCGGCGTGGTAAAACAAGTATGTTACTTTCCAACTCCGCTTGGTCATTATTTAGCTAATTACAGATATAAGAAGCTTCCTGAAGGGGTTTCTATGGAGGGAAAGGCAGATATGGAGGAATACGATATCCTACAGAGGTGGTCTCAGATATCCTGAGGCTATTCCTCTCAAATGCTAGAGAGGTTGGCTGTATGCACTGGGGCCAAATCAGAAAAGCTTCTGTTGGCCTTCAAAGATAGCGGAATGTAAATACGAACGTCACACCACAGGGTGCTTGTGGGGGAACAAACAACAGACTATTTGAATTTAAAAGCAAATACAATTGCTCAGTAGGATATACCCTCAGTTTCTGAAGGTTGCTGAGCTCTCTCAGAACTTGAAAAAGAAAATTTAAAACATGGAGGCACATGAAGCACCAGAAAACAAGTCACCTCAGTCAAAAGTAGACATCCTTTTTCTGACTGGAAGTCAAAAAGCTTTCTCAAAGGCTTTAACAAATACACTACAGTATTTTCTATGCAAGAACATGAGAAAACCCCCAACCAAAGCTGCAAATTAAATTACAGGCCACAGTCCAGAAATTTCCTGCTATTGGCCTAGACATACATTGCAGCTAAGGAACTCTAGTAGATGAAGAAAGACTTCCAAAGTTTGATAGAAGCAAGGAACTAGTCATTTTCACAGGGGTCTGTATTGAAAACCATCAGAGCACAATTTTATTCACTTATTCATCCTTGAACATAGTAAAACAAATGATGGCAGAGATCCTGATCCCCTCAGCCCTCCAAATTAGTTCCAGCAAGAGCAGCAGTCCTGCAGTGAGTGCCAAGGATCAAGTGGAATATGGACTGCAAACTGGGATGCCTACTAACTGCACAGAAAGAGCTGCAAAAATACCAGTGTAACATGTTATTAATATAATGTAATATGTAATTTGAAAGGATTATAAAATGAAGAAACAGCCTCCTCAACTACACATATTAATGATAAATGACCATTTTACCATAATGCCACTTCCCTGCATAAAACTGAAATAAGTGAATATTGTTGCTTTGCTAATTAGTCATAAGAAAAAGATGTTAAATATGTCAAGTGTGAATATTTTACAACGCTAGGCAGACAAAATTAATTACTGTAGATGATATAAATACCCAATTATTGAGTTTAATCTATAAATATGGAAATTATAACTCATAAAACTGGTAAAACTCCTATTTCTCTATTTTGCCTAGGCAGTATGAAATAGAAATAAAAGTATTTTCAGCAATTTTACATGCACAAGAAAAGCTCCTGGGAGCCTTTTCTGCAGTAAGCACACACAGATCAAGGCACCAATGGTCCCTCTAATCCAAATATTTGCCAGACACCATTGCTTTTCTTTGAAATCTTCCAACTATTGATGACTCAGCTTTTGAGCTGTGAACTAATGGCACCATTCCCTTTTTCAGAATTAGAAAAGGGATACTGCCCATTCTAAGAAAGTTTGGTGGATTGTAAGCACTTGTAACCATTTATTAAATGCTGGAACAGAAAACATTCCTTGCTGTTGTTATCGCCCTTCATCTGTGCAATGTCTTGATCTTTGTCACCCCAAATTCAAACGTAGTATTTGATCTTTATGCTTCACACAAAGCATCCCTGTGCTAATTAAACCTCAGGCTTTTCATGCCGACCTTGCAAGACCTCTAACCATCAATTTGTACTTCATAGTCTTTTTTCTTTGTTTTGCAGCAAATATCTAGACAGAAAGAGATGTGAAAATTCTTCCAGGAGCATCATCCAGCAAGGTCTAATAACACATATTAAATAACAATCTAAAAAATCTTTTTAAGATTTTCTTTATTTAAAGAATTTTTTTCTATTACCAATTACTCTTAAGTGGCTGGTATCACTTGACATGACAATAACCTTTTTCTAAGGGATACAAACCACCATCAATGGACAGTAAGCCACTTTGTCAATAAGAGGTAGAAAATAACATTGGTTTTGGACCCGCATCCCAACCAACTGAAACCACCAAGATGTTCAGAGACTTGCTCAGAGACATTAGTAATTGACAAAAGAGCACTAATACTCGAGTGCTTTACAAGTGACTATATTAATGGCATGAAGTTGCCTAGATATCTCTGAAGTTCCTGATCCTTGGTAGGTGTTTATCTGCTTTTGAAAAATACTAATTCTTATTAGTTACTGACTCCTACTTTTTTCTCTTTTTCTTAATCTGCTCTTTTTAATGATCTCCCTTCTTTAGTGACAGAGATTGAGTATTAGAGACAAAATATGAAGGACACTGAAGTCATATAAGTTGTTAATTTACATAGAACCAAAGCATTTTACCATTCAGGCACTACTGGAGACAAGCTGAAGTATCACATCATATTGGGGGGGTATTACAATAGCAAGGAGTAGTACAGTAGTTGCTGAGGAACACCTCTGCAGAGCATGGAAAACTTGGGGGGGGGTAGATGATCATGAAGATTTTAGAACACCATCAAAAGTTGATGACCTCATTATTCTCACATACATATATAGCCTAGCTCCTCTCCTCTTTAATCCAGACTTTGTTGCAGAGGTCACCAGAGTTACAGGCTGGTATGAGTGGCATGTACTAAACTTCAGTGATAGTGCAACTTAGAAAAAAAACACTTCAAATCTCATTTGATAATCTGATCCTCATTTACCATAACAGTTCTCATTAAAATTCACTAATAAATGTATTTGCATTCTTATTTCAGTCCTTATTGTACGTAAGGCTTTTGTGGCTTTCTCTATATTTGATAGTAAAGCAGCTCTTCAGCTGTGAAAGCTCCAGTGCCCCCAGTTTAAGTGATCACTATAGAGAATAACAAATTGAAGCTTTTGACTAGATGGTAAGAGGGAAAACAATCAACCTACAGGGAAATAATACTTTAATACATGGTAGGAGGGGAGAACAGATAATCACCTACAAGCAGAAACTATGAGTAATTTCATCTGCAGTTTCCTAGCTTGATATTTTCAAGCTATCCATGAAATGCCAGCAGATCAGTGTTCTCACTTCAATACCATATTCTAGGGCAAGAATGAGACTTTGATAATTTGAATGCACTTTGATAGTGCATCAAATGAATTTAGGCCTGAAGAGAAAAACGGTTGTGTTTCTGAACCATAACTGGATGGCAGAGAGAATATGTGAAGGAAAAAAATGAAAGCTTTTTTCCCTTTCAGAAGCCATTCTTTATAATGCTTTCATTAGCAGTTAAAAAACCCACTACTCTGAAATAAAGAAGAAATGGATTTGATGATGCTGAATACTATGGGGTATAGTTTTGCTTCCCCATTTTACTAACAGGCAATGTAAAGAGTTTATTTACTGTTGTTACACTTGTAAAAGGTTTGCTTGTAAAAGAACTAAACAAAAATATAAGCAAGAGGAGCTGGAGAATTTTTTATCTTGCTAGCCCAAGTAAAAGCAAAGTTGTTTCTACATTTAAGCAAGAAAAGAGATGAAGTACTTTTTTTTTTTTTTTGCTAGAAGAGAAAATTCTGATAGTCTGCAAAAGAAAGTGAATTTTCTCTTGTGAACATGCGCAGTATAACTTTGTTTGTAGCATAAGAAAAACCACAGCTGGAACTAGATCCAGTAATGTACATATCGCAATACATACCAAAGGAGATTTCTGTCATGCAAAATACTAGATTGCTACCTGGAGTATAATTTTCACTCAAGCCTCCTAACCAGCAGGGAAATGCTTTAGGGTCTGAGAAAGCCTGATTGAGAAATGGTTTATTTTCATATTCAAATACAAGCTGTAATTTTACCTACCCTTTGTCAGTTTGGTGCATTTCATCTACCCAGATATAGATGAAAAACAGATGAAAGGGGACCAATTCTTTTAGCAGACAAAGTTTTAGAATAAAGACATTCTTGCTGTAACAGTTGTTTTTCCCCCTCCCACCAGGATGCTTTCCAGATGAGTAAATACTCAGGAGAACAAGCAAGCCCTATGGACTAGCAGTCAATTCTAATGAGCTTGTCACAGAATTTTGAGAGTTTCAGAGCCATAGACTCCATGTCACAACTTAGTACAGCCTAACTGCAGGCAATGCAGGCAGGACAGTCCTCCTGCCTGCCAACCACAACCACCCCCCCTCTCTCCAAATCATAGATTGAATCTTACTGTAACTCCCAGTCGAACACAGCTTTTCTCCTGCCTATGATTCTCAACTTGCCTTTCCAGGTGGTTGTTTTATGATCCAGAACGAAGAGAAACTGCCTCAGCCATTGCAAGTACCCATGGCTGGTCCTGAAGGACATGTGGTTGGCAAAGGAGCCAGCCTCAAATAAAATGCTAAGCAGGAAAGGTGGCACCTGAGCCACCTGGAATTTGGCTCATCGTATTTGGGAAACTAATCCAAAGTGAACTTCAGAACACTATTTAATTTCTTGCAAACTGCCAAGATAGCAAGAAATCTTCATACATGGTATTAATGAATGGTTAGAGCAGGGAAAAGGTAAGAGAGAGGGAGAATGATGAAAACCCAACAAGTTTCTCATGAATCAAAGCAGAAACCCCTATGTCAAGACTCTCAGTTAAAACCTAGACTAAGTTGTCTGTATTGAATCAAAAGCATTACTGTGTTTTCCATTTCAGCACCCATTTCGAATCCAGCTCAGCTTTTAGCCACCAAAAATATGTAAAAAATTTTCACCTTTCAATGAACCTAAGCAGTTGGTCAAGTTATTCCCTTTTCCCTGACAACCTGCCAGCATTCATGACCCAATGAAATCCCCAACCGAGTTGCTGATCAGGCAGTTCATAATTCAGGTGTTTCTTTCTTTTGTCGGCTGGTGTTTGTCATTAATGACAGAGCCACCAGCAAACAGCTCTTCTATTTCCTAAATGGGACAAGTGTGAGGTAACACCACATTTGTTAAATTGGCCAAATCTCTTCAGATGCCTTTGCCTGGAACCATAGTAAAAACAAAGGACAGGAGCTCTGCTCTCATCGAGACTATGCCTTGAACACACCCAGAGTTATCATTAGTTGATCTATCCTTTTTAAGTGCCGTTTTACTTCAAACTAGGATGTGAAAATACTCCGTATAGAGCCATCAGCTAATTGCCATTGTTACTGGGCTTTTTCCAACAAAGAAATGTCACTTCACTGACACAGAACTTATTAAAAGCAGCATAATGTTTCACTTTTTTTTGTGTAATCTCTTCACTGAGCAGATGAAACAACACATAAGGGTAGACAGCACTCTTAAACGGAGCCCTGAGCAAGGAAGGCACTGTGCATCAGGCCTTTTCATCAAGGAATCTTTTCCTAATTATTTTCCTTGTACTCCTGAAATACATCAGGTTCTGCCCCTCCCCTTTTTAACCATTCTGGGTAAAGAAGAGATATTTGTCACAGCGATGCTTATTCCTGCACATCTGTTTTGGGTTTGTGTGGTGGGATTTTGGTAGCAGGGCAGGGGCTGCAGGGCTGGCTCCTGTGAGAAGCTGCTCGAAGCTTCCCTGGCTCCACATTGGACCCACCTCTGGCCCAGGCTGAGCCCCTCAGTGATGGTGGTAGCGCCTCTGGGAGAACAGATTTAAGGAGGGGAACCTGCAGTGAGTGGGGGGAGTGGAATATGAGAGGAACCCCTCTGTGGATACCGAGGTCAGTGAGGAGGAGGGGAGGAGGTGTGCCGGAGGAGGGGATGCCCCCGCAGCCTGCGGGGAGGCGGCAGGCTGTCCCCCCCAGCCCGTGGAGGGGAGCAGGGGATGGATGTCCCCCAGGATGGCCGCGACTCCATGGGAAAGCCCGCGCTGGAGCAGGCTGTGCCTGAAGGACTGCAGCCCGGGGAAGGGACCCACGCTGGAGCAGTTCGTGAATATCTGCAGCCTGTGGGAAGGACTCACTTTAAAGAAGTTCATGAAGGGCTGTCTCCTGTGGGAGGGACTCCACGGTGGAGAAGGGGAAGAGCACAGAGTCCTCCTCCCGTTGAGGAGGAAGGAGCGGCAGAGACAAGGGGTGAGGAACTGACCCCAACCCCATTCTCAAAAATCAGGAGTAGAGTTGAGCCAGGAAGGAGGGAGGGGGGAAAGTGTTTTAAGGTTGGGTTTTACTTCTCAGTATCCTTGTGTTGATTTGATTTGTAGTTAGTTAAATTGATTTTGTTTCTTCTTCAAGTTGAACCCGTCTTTTGCCTGTGACCATAAGCCGCATGTGAACCCTTCCTGTCCTTATGTTGACCCACGAGCGTTTCTTTATATTTTCTCCTCCCCATCCCATCACAGGGGAGGAGTGAGCGAGCGGCATCCAAACAACATCCAAACCCAAATACCAATGCAGCTGTGTGTGGGAGGCAAGGCTATGCAATAGTTGGAATAATGATGTCTTCAGCTCATGAAAAAATTTTTTACCCAATAGGACCAAATGTGTTTCACCACAATATGAATAAGTGGCAATTTCCTGGGTGCTCTTTGAGTTCTGCAGCTTCTTAATTGAGTCCTGCATTAGCACTTTTTAAGCATCCCTTTTCATTCCTTCACTGAAAGAAAATTATACTTCAGCCTTACTTTATTTCCAACATTAATACAAGTGGATATTCATTCCCCACCCCCCCCCCCCAAGATGAGGATCTTCTGTAAGGAAAAAACGACATCCCCAGAAAGCATGGTTTCTACAAAAAATGCTTTCACAATTTCAAGAAAATCAAAGCTGAAATTTCAAAGTGGCTATATTCTGGTACTATCAGGAAATTAAAATAGTCCAGCAGTATAAAGACCAGAAAATGAAATTCTCTAAGAATGGTTCAGTGCTATTTTACTCCTCAGGCTGAAGGAAGTGTAAAGAATAAAAAAAAAAAGTAAGGCTTAAAGTGGTTTGTGTGTATATTTGAGTAACCATTTCCCCCCCCCCCCCCCCCCTCCAGTGCAGGACCACAGCATATTCAGAAACAATTACTTCCATTAAAGGTTTTTCTTCCATGTTTGCTAGAACTAATGGGCTCTTTGCAGGCACCCTGTGCCTTAATTTCTTTTCTTTGGATGCATTTCTAATATTTCTTGTGATTTTTCAGAAGACCTGACCACTTACAGATACATTTTGGCAACTTTATACATTGCGATGAAAAAAAAGGCATTGCAACTATGACTGTTAAAGTCACTAAATAAATTAAAAAAACCAACGAAATCAAGTGCATATTTTGGACCGAGTACTTTTTTTTTTTTTAACTGCAATAACAATTTCTGTCAGAGCAGTAATTCTGAGTTATCTGGGAGCCTAAAAACAGGCATCCAGTGCTTTGAAGTATCCTATGTGTTATCCAGCTGCTACTCCAGAAGTGTCTGCCATTAATCCCATATCCTACCTGCCCAGCCTCTGCTGATGTCTTTGATATCACATTGTGTATTCCTCTGAAGCCCCTGTTTAGGCACGTGGGTTGCTCGCTTTCAGTCTAGTTTGTCTCTATATATGTATTTAAAAAAAAAAGAGAGAGATAGGCAGCGAGATCTGCTGCTCTGTAAAGCTAAGAAAAGGTTTCTAGAGTCACTAAGCAGTCTAAGAAATGTGAAGAGGCGGCCAAAATTGGTTTCAGTAATTTGGTACATTAGGAAAGTAGGGAATTTATTCAGGAAGGCATAACGCTGTGCTAGTGATGAATGGGAATCAACGTGCATCACTGAACCAGAATGCACAGCCCAAGTAGAAATGAAGTGTCAAAGCACCTCAGGTGGTGTGGTACCATTAGGAGAAGAGTTAATGAGAAAAATCATGATATGGAGAAACATCAGGAGAAATTAAGTAAAAAAATTGTAAGAAATGAGGTGTGGCTACGGTCTATCAGAAACTGACTTTGAGCCTAAGGAAATGTACTTTATCTCCTAGGCAGGTGGCTCAGACTGAGCTCTAGAAGAAAACCTCTTAAGTGCAGATGGACTATTTTAAGAGCTTGTGAAAAGACAGAATAACCCCGGGAACAGCTTGTAAGTTTTCTGTATTGACAGTGAACTATGAGACACAGTTTAATGAATCAGGATGGTACATAAAAACCTACTCTTTTTTTTAACATTCAATTTAGTAATAAAATCAGATTAATTAAAGCAGGAGTAGCACACTATATAATAAAAAATAGGACAAAGGAGCAATTCGTGGAAGTTTTTTTTTTCTAAGTTGTTTACTCAAATAAATGTATGCTAAAGCCTGCTTAATATTAAAGTAATAAAAACACAGCAAAAAGTGAGAGGCTTAAACAAGAAAATTCAGACATATACAGAAACAGCTTTTTTTAAAAGCACCTTTTTTTCTTTAAAAAGCAAAGACGTGTTTGACTGCTTTTATAGATCTTTTTCCAAGTTTATTCACTGTGACCCTGATCCAGCATACACTGAAGCTACTGGGAATTGCATAAGAAACTTACAGTCTATGAAAAGATATCATGAGACAATCTTTCATACTCTGTCACAAAATCAACATATTTCAATACAGACTATTTAAAGACAACCATGAACACAAAATCTGAGAATCTCCTATCTGAGAAAGTCAAGTTTATTACATGAAACAGTAGGAAGACACGAAAAGTGGTCCCAGAATGTCTAAGAAACAGTTGAAAATTATGGGTAATGCACTATTTAACCATTATTACCATTGTAGCTATGCATGTCCATCAATTACTTACAGAATGATTCCCATCTCTACAAGATCTCCATTTCTCTTATTTTCTTTCCCTAAGCAACAAAAGTTACAGCAGTTGACTATTTTCTTTTTTTCCTATGGTGCTCTGGTCGGATGCTGGCTTCCTTCTGGCTTCTCTTTCAGATCTCCCCAGAGCTCCATGGTCTTGCTACTATCACAAGCACGTGGCTGCCGTCCCTGCCAGGCTGGGTCTTGTACTTTATAAAGAATTGTTTAATCTTAAAAGCACTACAGGAACTGAATGCACACTTCTGTATCCTGCCTTAACACACTTAGCAGAGCTCTGCTCCACACAATCTGTTCATAATGCTGTAAACATCGACAAAGAATAAGGCTGAAGTTACCCTACTGCTGATATAATAACTCTCCTACGGCAGTCTACATGTTTCAGTGCCTCATCCCTACTTTTACATCCAACCGTTTAGGAGATGTGCTTCAACTCCTACCTTAAGCCAACTTTTAATCCCTGCAGAAATTGTTTCCTTATTTGTCACTGTAGTTTCCCCAGAAAATCTGATGCACTACACGGAGATTAACCTGCTGTATAGCATATTGTCAAATGTTTCCCTAAAAAGGAGATAAATTACTGTGATAGATGATATCTGCTGTTTCCTTCCTTATTTCCAGCTTTCTAATAGGCCCAATTTCAAAACCTAGTATGCAGAAATAGTCAGGGCTCTTGTGTCAATCTCAGCTTTTTGCCCATATGAAAGTTTGCAGAGTAGCTATTATTAAGCAAACCAATGCTAAGGGAGCAAGCAAAGAGATTAAGTGGCTTGTTTTAGCTCCTAATCATTACTGCTGCCCATGCTTGTACAGATAGGACTTAATGACAAGTGAAGCCCTACGGTACATAGTCCTAAAAACCACCCAGCCCCTATTGCACCAAATCTACCCACCTGCCAGATTAGTGGGGTAACTCGTGGGTATGGCAGTCACATACACATCGGAAGGACTGGTGCCTCTGAAAAGCAGTGACCAGCTAAGACCAACCAGCAGACAAAGACTCACGATAGTTTGTGTTTATAGTTATAATACAGACATCTTTCTATACTCTCTCAAAAACAAAACTACAACAACAAAAAGGAAAATACTAGGAAATAAGACTTCAGGTGTGTCTGCTTCTTTCTTTTGTTCCTTTTAAACCTCATAATGAACATTTGACTTGCCCTAACTTCTATCTGTCAAGTGGAGTTTTGTTTGGTTAGCAGGTGGGGGTTTTTTGTTGCCTTCCCTTTTTTATTTTTGGGGGCTGGCAAGGGAATTGCTGCTGCTTTTTCTGTTATGTTCTAACTTGCTGGCACATTTCCTTCAGTTCATGCTTACCTGCTTTCACCAAAAACTTTGTTTGTTTAGTGTAAAAGGGAGAACTTCAGAAAGGATGGTAACCCATAGGACATAACAAACACCTTCCAATGTGTAAAAAACCTGGCTGGACTCAGAGCCATATTATAACTTCCATGCCTCATATAAACTCCAGGGACAGTCAAAGGCTTGTTCTTGAAAATGGGCACAGACATTGCTTGTATTTGCGGAAGAAATTTCCAAAACTGTTGGCATGTTGTAGTCTTACACTGCAACAGCACTTACGACAGACATGGTCCATGGCAAACATGCTCCCAGTAAATCTTTTATAAGCACTATATGGAGAAGTGGAATTGGTAAAAAGAAGAAAAATAATCTCTGCTATTTAATTCTATAATTTTATACCAGCAATGCTTATTTTTCTGATCTCTGGAAGCCATTTTAGAAGACCTTTTTGCAAGGAAGAAAGCAAAAAATAAAACTGACCCCCCCCTTATTCTTACTAAAAAACAAAGTTAAAAGCCTGCTTCAGATTGTTACTTGTATTTTCAGTTTTTTGCATTGACTGCTTTTAGTTAACATCATGAAGGTAACATTTGGCCTATGCCATTTGAGTTTGTCTAAACACTTCCAGGGAAAAGGAGGAAAGGATACTTACCTCATAAGAATCACACTACTTGGATAAAAATGCATTTTAAAAGGGCTTAGCCAAGGAATTGTTGATAAAGAAATGAAAAGAGTATAGCTCTAACTCTTTATCACTTCACTGATTAAGTTAGTTATTATGAAAACCTATCTAAAGTGAAATCTAATTGTACCTGCAAAAGTTAAATAGCATTTGAAGACTGAACAGTGTTGATGGAATATGGTAGGAAATTCTAAGGTATCTAAATTATTTCAAGCTAAAAATACTAGCAACACTTTTTGAAATGTGTGCTAAATTGCTATGTTAATCAAGGTAAATCAAGACTTGCATAAGAATGTCTTTTGGAAATAAGTGAATAATTCCGTTTTATTTTCTGTCTAAATTTTGAGGACATAATTGTTTGAAGACAGAGCATCAGAGCTTTTTAGAAGGAGGTGAATTAAATCTATTCCCTTTTCTTTTTTAGGGAATAATTTAAAATAGCATTAAATAATATGCATAAGAAAAAGCAGCTGAAGTCAAGGAACATGGACACGAGATGAATGAGACATTATTAATAATGGTGCTGTCACAGTTAATGATTTTACCACTTACTAGAGGCATGGCCAGTTAGGCTAGAATTACTTAGTAGCACAGTCTCTGCAACCCAATGGTATTTTCATTTGCCACTCAGCTGCTGGAGGAAAATGCAAGTCTTTTAATGAACTATGAAATCAACCAGTAAAACACTTTAGCTTATGAGACAGGCTGACTAGTATCAAGGTGATATATCACATATGCAAGATGTTGTTGAGTTGACTATGGTACACTGCACTCAGCCTGCAAAACTACAGTATCAGCCTGCAGATACTTACCAATAAAAAGCTTTGCGAGGCAAACGAGGGTGTCTGAGGACAGCTTTACAATGTTTTATTGCTCTTAACTTTACAGAAAGCACAGCGGGGGGTGGAGAGAGGGAAGGGGTTTGCATTATTCTTCTTTAGTGACTCTGCACAAAACTTGGTTCCCAACATAAATCAGATCCTCCTCCTAACTGCCAGCCTTTTCTGGCTGAGACGTGTAAGGAAGTCCAGCTGGGCTCTTGCTGGCAGCAGCACCCCTATTTCTGGGCTAATTGCAATGACATGTAGGTTGAGGGAGTGACCCGGGCCCCAAGACCTGGACTTTAACCCACTAAGTACCCTGATTTAGTGCTTGTGCCCAAATTAGTCCACAGGTGGGCATATTTCTCATGTCTGTGGCAGAGCACAACGGAGATTAGTGCTGTACAGGCCACTTCACAGATGAGACAGGAGCACAAACTGTCTTTTAGAAATGAAGACTCAATAGCAACTACCAAGAGGGCAGATGAAAACCTGTTCTGGAGGCTTTTTGCCACACATCGACTCAGGATGTCTTAGGTTTAGTAGTAAGTACTTTTAGACAGCTCAGACTGAGCTGCTTACATGCCATCCCCTTCGGCCAAAATCTCCATTTTGCTAAAATTGACAAATAGCTGTTAGAATATTTCATTTTGAAGTAAAGCATGTCCCACGTTCTACCCACACAAAACATGATGATCCAGCTCATAAATTTTACAGACAAGTTCCTTAGATCACCAAGTTTATTTTCCAAGAACTAGTACAGAATAATTATCTAGCTACATAGTTTTATTACTATACTTTCCAGATATTGATAATGTTCCTCATTTTTCTTTTTTTGTGTCTATTACTTAAAAATATAAAGAACAATCCTGAAGACATCCTCAATGCTTTAGTCAAATATTCCTGTTATAGTCTCAGATAACTCAATGATTATAACATACAAGCATTAGAGTTTAAAAATACCAAAATTGTTTTTCAATAAATACAGTCAGGTTAAATGTACATTAATACAATGGGCAATAAAATTATCCTCTGATACTAGAGCACAAGCACGAGCTAAGGAACACATTGGACCACCTAGCTTTTTCCTCACACATGAATCCTATCGGATAACTTCCTTTGCTTGCTTTGTATTTTAACTCCCTCAGTCTTTACAAACTCATAAGCCATGTAAAAGAAGTGAGGGAAGACATACCTTCCTGGGTTAGTCATGGGAATGATGGGAATCGCAATAGATTGAAGCAAAGGCAGAGAAGAGATGAGGAAAATTAACAAGAAACAGTATAAAATGGACAAGTTACAGAAATAGCCTTCTTGAAAGGGAATCTCACTTTAAGCAACATACACATTTAAAGATAAGCATGCTCATGAGTAGATAAGCATATGAGAACTTAAGAGCTGCTTTCATCAGGTACTTTGGGAGGACTTCAGCTCCCTGCTGAAGGTGTTACACTTTGCCTAGGCTAAAAAAAGAATAAACCACATTCTGGGGGGAACGTTTGGGTCAATAAATAGAGACAAGAAGGGAAAAAAAACCAAAACAGATTAAAGCCCTTGTATCAAAGGCTGTTGATAATACCTAGACTACCCAATGGATAACAACTCAGTCAAATCATGCAACATTACCATGCAAAATTCAGTGCAGTGTAACTACATGTTTTTCCTTGTTGACCAACAGCTTAAGCTTTCTCTGCATCTCAGTTTCCCACCTCTAAGAGAGGGAAAAGAGAACTGAAGAGGATCTAGAACCTAACACAAATGCGTGTGAGCTTTGCATATTTCACTTACTTGGGTGGGGGCTGGACTGGGAGAAGTATTCTTGTGAGCAAAGGTGGAAAATAAAGAACAAAAAACTTCTTCAAAGATACACCTTTCAGTTTGAGAATTAACACCACTAAAATAAAACTCAGTATAATACATACCTAAGAAATATGCATATATACACACATAACAGACATATACACATGATAGGTGCTAAGTAGAGTCACAGCATCTACAAGCCAGCCTTAAACTTATATTTTATCTCATCTTAAAACAATTTACTCCATGCTTCCAGTTTTGGGTTGGGCTTTTTTGTTTTACAGACTCCATCCTGAAGTTTCTGTACACATTTGATGAGAGATTGTTTGTTAGAAAAGTTAGAACAAACAGTTCTCGACTGAATCGAATTAACTATTGTCTTCACTTCTACAAGCAAAAAGAAAATGCATGCAGGGGCAAGAAATTATGGAAGACACAAAATATTGTTCATAAGCCACACACTGAGAAGAGAAATACTACAAGTAGTCAGAGCATTTAGATTTTGCACCATCCAGTAGTTGGATGACATGGAAAGTGTCTAAGGCTCATGAGTATGAGCCCCAAGATACTACTAAGAAGTGTCACTACAGCAATTGTTAACTCTCCATCCCACCCTCGACATCTGCTTCCTTTCAGATGTCTTGCTGTGCATGCTACCAAAGACAGACCCCCAAATAGGAGGTTTTTTTCCTAGGAGGAAAGGAAGATTTCTAAAGGTAAGGAAATATATTTTGACAGAGAAAATATCTGTCATCATTACATGTTAGCTATTGCAATGTAGCTATATGGGTTCAGTACTTGCTTTGAGTGACAGCTGAGAGCTCCTTGCAAACTGCAAAATAGAAATTCTTTGCAATTAATTATTGCAAAAGCTGAAAAAAAAATATCTTAAAGCTTCAGCCCTCCTGCAGAATTATTATTATTTTTGTTCAATGGAATAAGATTCTTAGGTCCTTGATTAAAAAACTTTGCACGTGACATTATGGAAGCTCATTCAGCAGCTAACATCTATTTCCAGCATTAGAACAAAGGGGTCGAAAAGATGAAGTGTACTTGTACTTTGAAATGTGGCTATAAAAGTGGTATCATTATGCTCTATGCTTATTGTATCTCAATGACCAAGTGTGCTCAATTTACATATAAAAAAATATTTTTTTATCTAACTTGCAGCAAAGTTAACTCAACAAGGGAGGCTGTTATGTAAATGTGCACTACATCCAGCAGTGGCACAATGGCATTAGAACAGTCACACTGGAAAAATGAGTATGTAAAAGAAAATGGTTATTAATTTTGGAAAATAATCACAAGAAGCATGCTTTCAAGATAATATGACCTTGTGTACAGACTGGCAGAATATTTTGCAACAATAGTATGTTTTTGTTCCGAGTGTTTTGTGATAAGAAAACTGAACACAATATTCTTGCTTTAGCATGAGAGAGTTGATATTGCCCCAAAACATTTCATCAACTACAATGATTGCAGTTGCCTTAAAATTCACAGCACTAGTATCTGTTATGAATGAGACGGGCAGAGAGACAGGCACTGGAACAGAGACTGATAAACACCCAGAGAGAATGACGATCCGACTTCTTGGAAGAAAATGGTGCCCAGAAGCTTCAGAAACAGTAAGAAAAATTCTCAGAATGCAGCGAGAGGTGAAAGAACAGAGATGATTATTGCCAGGTTTTGTTCAGTATTAGATTTATAATGTTTCATGTTGGTTTGCTTCTAACAAGTCTAATAATTGGATTCACATAGTGATGCGAGATTTTATGACCCGGAGAACTGCAAATTTTGTAGTTTGTTTTGGACAAACAAAAAAGAATCTATGAACACCAAGTAATTTATAATAGTGCCAAAAGCAATCCAATACTTAAAAATTCCTTTTCAATTACAATGCTGGTTTTATTTATTTAATTGCTATCACATCTTTCAGACACTTGCTGCAAAAGTTACTATGAACAAAAACAACAAGAAAAATAAACTGTCAGATGTAGATCAAACTGTGGGACCAACCCAAACATTTCAGCTGGAGTGGCAGCCATACAAGTGATTATATAGCTCCTTGATTATGGACACATAACAGGGACCATAAGAATTCTTTCTGCCCTGCTAAAAATCCTGGCTCTACCTAAATACTCTGTCCAGTCTGGACAGTGACAAGCGACTGAACATGTCTCAGAACTTGTAACACCACCACGACATGCAGCACTGGCTTTTGAAGGGCCTGGTTCATTTTCTAGCAGAGATGCACACATCCAACTCAAGAGAAGATAGAGGACAGTCACTTGCCATAAAAAATACGGGCCATCCAAAGACTAGGAGGCTTAGTCCTAGAATGTCTTAGGAAGTAGGGTTGCAAGTGAAAGCCGCCAAGACAGGCTCTTAATTGGGCTCTTAGGAATCGGGAATAATAAAAGTGCCTTTAAACCCAAAAGCCAACATGAATGCAGCACTATGATTGAGAATTCCATCAAAAGGTACTAAGATAAGTGCAAAATTTAAGGCTTATACATCAAATTAAATAGTTTATCTAGTTATTTTATCATGGAAAGCCAGTAGCAGCACAGAGGCAATTAAATAAAGGATGGTACCAAGGAATGAATAGCTCTCCTGGCCTCAGTTCACAGTATGTAAATTCTTCAGAGGAACAGCACTAGTCTCTCCTTTTTACAGATTAAAGATGGGCATAAAGTAAAAACAGGCACAAGTGACTACATCAGCTTTGCAGAAAGCCCACAAGGACCAGAGTTTGTCAGGCAGTGCCGACCTAGGAATACACCAGCTCACCTACTGCCTAGAAGTCCTCCACAGAATGAATTTTCCATAAACTGATTCTTTTTATTTATCCTAGATCATGTAGGGTAAAGCTAATCTGCTCCACAACAAATTAGGGCAGGAGCCAGAGGCCCAGGGAGAGTAGTAGGATTGAGTACAAAAGATCACATATAGGGACAAAAAGGGGCTTGGAGTCATGACATGTCATCGATCCTGCTAAAAGACACTAATTACCCATCTTTATGTAGGTGGACCAGCCACATTTACCTAATCCAGAAAAGAAACACATTCATATATATACACATATATATTTGATAAATAACTGAAGGACCTAGGCTGGTCACCAGATTTACACAAACTGATCCTTTCTCTGTTCCACTGGCAAACTATCTGCAATATCAAACTGTGCAGTGTGTTCATTTTACCTCTTATCTGTGCAAAGACAAATCCCAGAGTGTGCAAGCACTCATATATATGGCTGTTGAGGAAACCCATCATAGCTCCCGTGTAGAAAATAAATTGTGCAAAGGGGTATGCTGAAGATCTCTGCACTCCATGTAAAGGCAATAATTGCATTACCTTTCACCCTTTTGTCCCCTCTAAGAATTGCTTATGGTTAGATAGAGTCCAAACTGATGACAATTAAGAGACAAACATGCTCCTGGTGCAAGCTGAAGACCCTCAGCTCTCCGCCAGTTTATTATTGCTATCTATCTGTCTCCTGATGCAACATCAAATTACTTGGAGAATCTGCAGGGCTGTGCTCTGATTTTGTTTAGCAGCAAAACACGTTACCCTTTCTCATGTTTGGTGATGGGACAGAGATCACCTGCTTCTGTCACATTCTAAAAAGCTATAAAGTGACCGTCTGAATTCCAAACTTCCCACATGTTCCAGATGTGTATTAGAAGAGCATGCTGTCCATTCAGTCACTAAAATATATACTTAAAAGGAGGCTGAAGAAATGTAGTTCTTCCTCAGGTGGTAACCAGGGGAGATCTACAAAGAACTACTCCATCATATGCAAAGGGTAACACTCTTGCTATTATATACCCTTCGGGATGGTACACCGCTTCTGCTCCACCTAGGACAGGGCTACGCTGTGCAATAGCCTACTCCACAGATACTCTAGTCAAACAGGGACCCTGCTGGCCCTTGGATACAAGCCATCCTAGTCACCCTCTATAAGACAAAGCTTATTAATTCAGGCTGGGCAGCACATAGCACTGCCTTTACTGCTGGCATCACAAAAAGCACTGTACTGTAGAGTGTGCTCAGGTGAGTACCAGCTTGTCGGTCTGTATCTTGTGCTCTGTTGGCAAGAACAAAAGCATAGGGCTTGCTATCCCACCTCTATTAGACCACAAGAAAAGAACAGCGCCTGACTTCTTCTGGAGCACACATGGGATTACTGCATCTGAGCATAAGAAAGCACAGAGTGAAGAAAAGGGTTCAAGAACCATCTACCTTTCCAGTCACACAGAGCACATTTCTGTCGGAACAAGGACTTGTTTCCTGAGAACAGAAAGTTTTATCTACTCCACTGTTTGTAGAAAAAAAAACAACCCAGCCACAACAATCTATGGATTTCTTTTTCGTCCACAGCTGTCAGAAGACTCCAAATAAAAGCACTGTCATTTTCTCTTTATTACCAACTTTAGAGCTCTCGCTGGAGCTGCATATCCGTAGGACTTTGCTGGAAGCTCAGAATAAAATGGATGCATTTCAAAGCTAACTACAGTCTATTTATAATCCAACTGAACACACCTTCTCATCTGCAGTGGGCTTGTGAATTCATATTCAGTATAAAACTGCAGGGGCTGTCAACTCTTTCCAACAGAGATCCTTAACGCTCTTCCTCTGTTCCCTCACAGCTACTGTGCTTCTTGCAAAAACAAACCCCAAAGTAATAACAAAAGTTTTGACACTAGAGATCCAACTCATTGTATCCCAATACACTTTATACTGTGGAAGTCTCCACAGTTAGTCACGTCTCCAAAATGTAAGACCCTTGTTGGAACAGGAACTTCAAGCAGAGACTTTTTATTGGTTTGAGTATGATGTTGCTTTGTGAAGATGGTATTTGATCACATACATGTCCACAGTTACTTTGAGAGCACCAAAGGCAAGAAAGTTACTTTCCACCTAAAATCCTTTTAATAGAACCTGAATAAAACATCTAGATATTTTTAGAGCTCTCATGATGTTGAAACTCATGATTCATTAATATTTTAACCTTCCAGCCTGGAATATTTTATGTTCTCCTTTTCATTTAGCACCTGAGTAACCACTCAAGTCATTCGAGTGAACATACAGGTATCCATATATGTCTAGGTTTCATTGATTCCACATTTTTTGAAATCAGCATTCAATGTCCTGGAAAAGAAAGCTGTTATTGGAATAGATCAAAAGCAGTTTTACATTTTGTCTTTCAGACAAGTTTGATTTCTCCTTCTCTTTCATATTCTAGTTATAAAAACATTATAAAAAAAAAGCAAACACTCCCCTCCCTCTGCTTTTCAAAAAGCCCAAGCTGAAAACCAAAAGCAAAAAATGCCAGTTTCCTACAAAACATTTAAGAGATTCTGCTTCACTTTATCAGGGTGGGATTTCATGTCTCTTGCCTTTATAAAAATAGGAACATTATTAAACTGAATGTTATACATAAAGAGTGTTGTTCTTTGTGAAGAATCTTTCAGTGTTCTTCATCTTAACTTCATTTGGACAAGATTACTTTTAAGTAAAAACTTTTAACTGGGCAGTAGAGATACTTTTGCTTCCTACTGAATGTTCATTTCATTAGTTTCCAAAGATCATTCATCTCGCTTGGTAGTTTTCTCACCTATACAAATCACAAGACAGTTTGCAACTCAAACCTGGGCCAAGATTGTCAGACATGTTCAGCTCTGTTTCAACACCAAATATTAATGTGATTATCACACTACGTTTTGATCCCTTTTAAAAATCTGACCTGACAGCATAAATGAAATCCTTGGCAACACTGGTTAGCTTCTATAAAAGAGATCATCACATATCAGCTGCTCTAGGGAACTCTTCTCTCCTGGATATAATTGAACAAAAACTTTTGAGGCAGCAAGCAATTACTAATCTATACTGGGAGGAGAGCATTGTGCAAACATACTGCAAGTACTGATAATTAAAAGTCAAATCATGATACTACTGTAATCTTTATAAATTTCTGTTTATTTCAGCAGGGTCAGGATTTTGTCATACTGCTATGAATATATTCGGACATTGCTATTTTCTCATTTCTAAAGATGTTCAGAGATGGTAAAAAGAGGGTTGTGATCCTCCCCCCCGCCCCACAGCATTGCAAAGTGTACTAAAATAACATCATGTCAATGACAAAGGCATTCAGCAAAAATAAACACAAAGTACGCACACAGCTGCAAACTGAGTCATGAAAGACTTCTCTTTTCAAGGCAAGACTCCTGCAGATTTATCTGCATACTTTTTGAAGTTCCCGCTTTGGACTCCTTCCATTACCTGCAAGCTCTTTAAAAGGCCTGAACAATGTTCTTGATCTATTCAGAGGCTTCTCTCCAAGCAGAAATTATGTTCTTAAACAAAACGCCATAATAGCTTCATAAACTATTTTCAGGGAGGCAGAAACGCTGGCCAGGATGTGAAGGATCCAAATGAGGCACATTAAAAATGTATGTGTTTGTCCTTTCAGCTAATGGCTTGCTAGAGTTTGGACATACTAGCTGGCCTTCAAAAGCTGTTGCAGCTATTGTGTTCAGAGGACACTTATGTTCCCATCTCAATTAGGCCTTTTTTGTGGGTCTGTCCTTAATGCCTCTTAGAAATTGTTTATTCTGCTATTTTCCCCCAATACATATTCCTACTTGATTTCTCAGGGTGTATATTATTGAACTTCATGACATTTGGAGAGGAAAGCAAATGCCAGCATCAATTCTGTTGCTGTTTTCCAGGAAGTCTTTGTTGTTGATTTTGCAGAGGAGTATAGCTATATACATGATTGTTTAGCTTTTTTAAGCACATTGAATTACACTTCAAATCCTACCCAGCCATGGATAAAAGGATAAAAAACAAACTAGCAAGCCAATACCTCCCAAAGAGGCATAAAGGAAATGCAGACGTAGTAGTATTTTGCTAATGAATTACACTACCATTAGGAAAAGGTTACTGCTTTTGTTTGCATACTTTCAAACTTTGTGACTGCTCCAAATTTTTTCATGCATTTCAAACTGGATTTCTACATGACACAGATTTTAGATCTGGTTAACTGTTAATGACTCAGACTAACAGCTAGCAATTGCTATGACCGTTCCAGCCTCATGTTAATTAAATGTTGGTTTTCTACTTCCTTGAAGTCTTGCTTCATTAGTGATGTTAAAAAAAAAAAAAAAGAAAGAAATAAGTCCCGTCATCTTCACCTCTCTCCTTTGGTTTATGTTAATAACTCCTGTGAGGTGACAGGACTCATGAGGTCCTGCACTAACTCTGATGACTAGAGAATCTAGTTTAACATGTTAAAAAAACCCCTCAAACCCCACGTTTTCTTTCTTGAGAGAACCAAACTCTGCACAGACTTCCCTAGAGATGCAGAATCAGATGATAGATAAAAGCTAATTTATGAGAGAACTGAAAATAAAAATCTCATCTTGTGTGAAGCTTTGGTATTAAATGCCACAGTAGCTGCAGTTTTGATGGTGTGGTTGTTAAATCCATTTAAACAGTGGGTGTGAAAACACTAACATTATTTACATCTCAGAAACTGAAATGCTTTCAAGTCTTAAAAGTGACTAAACTCTCAATCCTCAGCAGTAAAACATATACAAGAAACTGTCTTACTATGCACATTTTATTTTAAGATGTGATGTAAATTTATAACCCTAAATTAAGTCCTTTTTCCCCCCTCCTTTAAAGAAAGAAAAAGATTAAAAGCAACACTCTTTAGCATTTTTTAAATAATTGTTTTCATAAGTGGTCTCCACAAACTGAGTTCTTTCTACTTCTCCATCTTTACTTCATTGTACTTAGAACACACACTGTGAGCAAAGCTATTAAAAATAAGAAGTCTGTTCAGAGAAATATTTAGAATAATTTTAAACTTATAATGCAGTCAGGTGCCAAGCTGTATAAATTGGCACAGAAATAATGGACACTCTAGGTTTTACATAAAGGGTCAAGAGAAATTCCCACAGGGCTGGCCATATGCTCTATTTCATTTCATGGTTTGCTTGAAATATTTTAGATAATTAGTTTTCTTCTCAGGAAGTTCTCCAACTATCAATATATGCATTAATTCACATTCATTATAGCGAAGTGTTCTTTGTACATCAGAGATTTTGTTTCTGTACCCTGACTACTGGATACGAAGCAAGTAGGACCTCCATCCCTCCAAACCAGACTATTCAGTATGTATTACAGCAACACAGCCTTCCTTGCTTTTTGACTTTACTGGGCTTCTTGCCCATTTACCTTCAAAGCTGCTGCTTTGCAGTGGCAGTGTACGACATTAATGCTAGCAAGGTAAGAAAGGTAGCTCCAGGGCATCATGAAGAAATAACTGTTTCGGAAGGAAAGGTGTTTGTTACCCATTGTCTGCCAGCGGCCCTGCTGAAAATCCTTTAGGAGTTTTGATGACCAAGTAGCAGTATTGGAGGCTGTCCATGTTAATGCAGTTTACCAGTCATCTCCTTTCTTAGTTTCAGTATGTTACCTGTTAGAGACTTCCCAGAGGAGACAGAGGAGGATATTAACCACAGAAAGTTAACTTCTGCCTACTGAAACAAATCTTTCTGAGCTTTCTCATTCCCCTATTTGCATCAGTCAAATAGGCAATCTAGGGAGATTCAACTCAATAGGCTAAACTTACTTTTTATGACCATCTCTCTGAGAGTCTCCAGCACGATCTTTCCTGTTCTTTGGATCACACAGATTACCTTCTTCGAGTTGTGTTTTATTTATAATCAGGATAACAGCCATATGCAACCCATCAGGCTCACTTTCACTGCATCCAATGCTTTCTTATGTTTCTTCAAAAGAAAGTGCAATTGTTATCCCTGCAAGTGCAAACTCTATTAGCACTTGCATGGCAGGATGAAGTGATGAGCTTCGACAGCTAAGCACAATTTGACCTTGCCTATAAACTACTGCTTAATTCTGAGCAGTCTCTCCACACTCACCCATTCCCTCCTTCCAAGGGTCTCCTTTGAAAGGGCATCATTAGTTTCTGGAGTTTGTATACCTTTTTATGGCTGGGATATCTATTCCAGGCAGACTTTTGGTGAGTCTTAGTCTATCTTCACCTTTCTCTTGCCATTATGACCTAAGCTTCTCTCGCTATCTGATTGGAATTGATTTGCTATAAACAGACAAACGTACCCTATGATCACATGATTCTGTTCATACATCTACTGCTGAAATTAAACAGGTCAACTCATAAGCAGAAGAAAGAATATAACAGATTGACATTTGTACCCTATAAAAAAACCCACGCAAGTTATACATGGCTACCAATGAATCACATGCCAACTTCAAAGCTCCCAGTAAAGTAGGTGTATGTAAAACATTTTATGGAAACTATTTGCTTGAAGCTAGTAAATCAGGTTATGACTTCTGCTATACACTTTCTATTATTAGTAAATATATGCTTTTCCATAAGCCTGCCTATTACAAAGTCGTCCCTGTTCTGGGAGCTTTGAAAACAAGTAGAAAAGGTATTTTTCCAATGACCCAACTGTTCAAGAATACTTCAACACAGTAACTAAACTGCAGTTCCAGCTCACGCAGCTATGCTAACTCTTATCCCACCAAGGAGGTGCTGACAATGGTGCAACTACAGCAATTAAGAGGGATGCCTTGGGCTGGCCATCAGCTTTAACCAAGGTCTCCAGTAAGGACTGTAACACCTACCTAACCTCGCTGCATCATTACTGCTATCCTAGCCATGCCCATGAAGAAGGCTGAAACACAAACGTACTTTAGCAGAAGGCTAAAGGATGGGGGAGAGCATCATCGACGCTACATCAAGCCACGTATTTTAAAACAACACCCTGAAACTACCTTTCAACTGTATATCATTCCTGTGCACATACTTAAAACTACTTGCAGATCTAGTCCTGACTGACAAATGACTAAGTAATTTAATAAAAGTTCTCATCGGTTCTAAAGACCCGAGAAATATCAGTCCCCTGTCTATTAATAAACCTTCATAAGTTTAAGTAACAGCCTCCTCTTTTAATAGATAGGGTTCATCCATTACCATTGGCTTCAACTTTCTTTCAGCTTAGTTAAAGGGAGGGCCAAAAAAGCTTTCCAAGAGGCATCTCCCTTTAACTAAGCTGAAAAAAAAGTCTGTCATATTCCTCAGATGATAATAGGCGTGGTAAAAAAGTCATTATAAATCATTCTAGTTGGATCTTCAGTTCGTACATACCAATCTCTTTGCCCTTCTCAGTGTTGAGTCTTACTCAGCATTATGCCTTATGCAACAAAAGGCAAGCTATCTGAAAAATGGGGACATATGGGAGTACTACCTTGTTCAGGCAAAAATGATATGCAATACCATAAAGCATTTTTCTGCACTTATCTTTCTCTTCTTTCCAAAGACTAATTTAACAGTATAGCATGTAAATGAGTTTTTGTTTATGAATCAAGTGTACAACAGCCTTGGAAAAACAAAACAAAAAATGCAAATCCATTGAGTTTCCGTATTAGTTCCCCAAATTACAGGAGAAGCTGCGTTTGTAGAAACGCTCGATTTCACAGGTAAACATCACCTACTATTCAGAAAGAGAGGTGATTTGACAAAAAAAATAACAGAAAAGAAAGCGTTGAGCACCGCTTTACATGCATATTCACTAGAAACAATTCAGGCTTTACATAGGATAAACATTAAACCCCATCATTACAAAAAGTTACCCTGTTCACTTTTTCAAAGCAATCTGAAAGCTCATCTGAAGGACCTACTGCTTTATAGCCTCATGGTAACACAGAAGCTGACAAGTGACTGAAGTTTTCGAGGTTCAGGAAGGTCAGGTAGCCTGTTGCTGGTGACTAACAAAAGGTGCACCAATCCTTTGATAGGTAAACTTTGATAGTCTGCTGTCACCTGTCATACTGGTTACAAATATTCAAAAAGTTTTGAGCAGACTCAAGAAGAAAGTGGACATTTTATTATTCAGGTATTAAAAGGAGTAGCTAGCATAGTAACTAGGGACCTGACACTAACTAAAATTTTGGAATTGATATTAAGACTTGTGTTTCAAGGGGAAAAATGAAAATACATCAGACACAAAAGCGCTATTTCTGTTCTGCTATGCTTCCCCCATTTTTTCCTGAAGAAAATATGTGTATTTCTTCTGAAATGAAGTGGAAATATCGCTCCGTTCTCCAGTGCGGACAGGGGAATCAAACACACACCTCAGCTGAACTTTTTTCCTTGACCCTTTATAAAACCATCAAATTTTGGTTTCATCATTACCAATCTCAAACTACTCAAACTAATGAGCTACTAACCAATATCACAGAAAATATGAGTAGATTCTCATTGGCTATATCCATATTAGTAAATGCAACATTCCACTCATTCCCGGACACGGAGACCTACTACCCAATGAACTCCTGGGTTACTTGGACAGGGTGATTCACGCAAACTGCACACTGGGAACGTTCATCCAAGCATACCATCTCCTGAATTGTGCACACACATAAGTACTTGAGCATGCTAGCTGTTACAGGCAAAAGCAGCACCTGAAAACGTGTAAATGTTTTAATGATACACACGTTCTCATTCCGAAGACTGGGAAGTTATTTGAATATAGACAGAACCATAGCATCCATCCTAAAACCCCCATAACTTCAGTGGCCACAAGCAAGCTTGGTACAGCTTTAAGGTTCTTACCAAGTTATTGATGCTCTAATGATAGAAAACACCGAGTCATACTAAGTCACAAATTCAGAAGCACTTCAGTCCACTGCCATGCTTTAGCAAGAAGGTTCCAGCGTGCAGAGGAGAAAGCCCACGCAGGAGTATGACATAGGGTCTTCTGCGATACGTATGAATTCCTGAACGCAGCACGGCGACAGTCACCTGCACTTCCATGCTCTTGTTCATGGGTTATGGGTTTCCCGCTATATAGACACTCTGCCCTTTGCTTGTGCTTTCGGCAAACATCTAAAAGCTAAATTAATTAATTTACTTCAGCATGCAAGTGTTTGAAGGCTGGTTTTGCAGATTTGATGTTTCGTATGTAATTAACTGGTACAAAAGTATCCAATTCTTTTTACTTTATGCTAATGCTTGGAAAATGGAGATCATTTTAAAGTGTCAACATGAATGAAATGGTTCTTAATGATACTCTATCAACTTAAAAGCTCAAGACTGAAAATGCTGCTGTGTCCATTAAGATGTCTAAAAATCACTATATCAGATGAGAATATACTAAGTTTTTCTTGCAAGAATTGTTTCAAAAACCCCAAGCATCTGATCACATGCTTAATTGTAAAGGTACAAGAACTTGCATAGAGACAACAGGCTGAAAACATCTTGAAATTGACCATTTTGTTTGAGAAATACTTAGCTGAAAAAAGGCCCTTAAGAGTATGTCTGACACATGCACAGAGCAGCATCTGTGCTGGCCAGAGAAGGAAGCAGGACAAACTCCATACAGTTGATTTTAAAGGGAGGTTTGGTAAATCTAACTGAACTTTAAAAAAAAAACAACACGACTTCAGACTTGCACAGTGAACATTACAGCTCATAAAGGACTAATTGAAGGATAACAATAGTTAACAGTATATGTAGTAGTGGCAAAAGGTATCCAGTGCCAAAGGGCAATGAATGGATGGCATTATTCTGCAGCTGACTTTCCTGTATCAGAGCAATGAGCAATATTCAGCTGCACGATCATAATCTGAATTGGCATTTTGATCATTGTTCTAGAAAACAGGGTGTAACCGTCTCACTGCAGACAGAAAGTTTTAAGTGTGGGTGGCAGAAGAGAGTTTTAGCTATCAAACATACCAAAACACAATTTAGAGAAAAAGGATACTATGTTAAAGCAAATAAACAAATATTTATTTCTTTTGTGACTAAGCTGAGGGAATTTTCTGAGATGCAAGTAAATTAGCATTTCGTTATGTCTTTAAATTAAAAACAGCTAATGAATTGTAATTAACATTCTTCTACAGAAATCACTGAAGTGAAAATGTCAATAAAAAAATCTGTCAGTTATATAAAACTAAAGTCTTCTAGCAACACGAGAATGAGACAATGTTCATATCAATTTCAGTTGCAATTTTCTGCCGCTAATGTGTTGAGCATTCCTGTAAACAGAGTAATTTACTTTAGTTGGAAGCACAGCTTTCCCCCTTGCAGCCAAAGGATTTTCTTGGACACATGCGAGACCAGGCAGCCCTTTGCATTCGTACCATACCCTTTACCTTATAGGTTCCAATTTCAAACAGAAGACAGAACGAAGATGTTCTGCTAACAAAAACCTCTTGGGTTTGCATCTTGCTTGACTCAACACGCCCATGATCAGGGATGTCAGCAGTGTAACCCAACAGGCATTCCCAGCCACTAAAAAAGTGCCACTAGAGGGCAAGCGAAGCACTAAGAGCTCCCACGCTCAGGTCCCCAGCAGCAACCTTGGTACCACATTTGTACCAAGGCTGCTCTGGACAGGTCTGAGGGATAGGAGTAACAAAAGGGATGCAAATATAGTTTAACATACTTTAACACTGCTTGAGTGGGAATATGTATTAGTAGGGCTTTTGCTTACAGAATTATCATTACTTTTTGACTGTAATAAAGTACAATTTGTACAGTGTAGACAATTACAGACATAAGAGGATATCTAAAAGAAAAAAGTCACTAAAGCTTTGAAAAAAGGGTTCATAGTCCACTGGAATAGGCACTTATATATTATTGATACTGCTGCACTGGAGACAGAGGACATGAGGGGACAATTACATTTTAAATAAATCACATTCCTAATCGCTTCTGTTACACAGGTACAAGATTGAGTGGGTGTTAGCACAAGTATCAGGTTGAGGGTTTTGATTTCTGGGACAAGTCTAATCTGACTTGTAGCACCTCAGGTGCCCTGAGGGAAGTTCTCAGGCAACTTGTAAAATTCTGCTTTTGCTCCTCTCTGTCTCACCATAATACAGGGCTACAGAAATTTAACAGTGACATTTTGGCACCTCCCTTGCAGAGGTGAGAATCAGACTCAGTTCGAAATGCTATTGAATAGCATACTCTGGTTTAATCACCAGGCCCCTATAAAATACAGCATAAGTAAAGGCAAAAGAAAAAAGTTTTACTAATTCTAATTGTCAGTCTTCTTCATTAAGCATTTAAGCCAGGCCGTTCTTGCATAAGACTTTATGAGGAAGAGGTTTATGATTTCTTCTTTCTTCTTTATGATCTAGTGCATTTATACTGGGAAGCATCAAGTTTTCACTCTGTCAAAGTGCAATTTAAAGTTTCACCTTCCAAAAGTTAACCTATAACCATGCTTGCTGGTATGGCTTTTCTTGTTCTCCAGAATCAAAAATCAATTAGGGAGGGGTAGACTTGGGTAGTGTTAATGTAGATATTTCCTAGCTTTCCTTCAGTAAAGAGCTTTGTCACATCAGAAACAGGAATGAGCTGACAGATGCTAAAACGCTGTTGGCATTTCACTGTAATCAGAGTTGTCACATCCTATAGCTGCCCTTGCATTGAGATAGTAGTGCATTCAAAGATGGGGTTGCCTCTTGGCCATCCGAAAAGGAATAACTGTGTCAAAGACACAGTTACGACAATTTGTGCTGGCCCTGCTTTTTTTTGTTGTTGCTGCTGCTATTCTCAGTTGGCCTGTAATTCCTAATATTGTCAGCTTCTTTATCTGTTTTGGCTTGAAAAAGTAGTGCTGAGCTTCCTTTTTTATTGTGAAGTCTATTTTAATCACTCTAATTAGTGGCTGCACAGGTACTTCCCCATCCTTCTTAGGGAACATGAAAAGAGATGAAAAATAGTTTGTATAGAGAATATAGATCTCCATTAGAGCTGCAAACTGCTCAGATAAGAGGAGACTTTTAAAATGGAGGAGAATCATCTTGGCTGTGTACCCAAACATATTTGAGAATACCTTTAAATGGGAGTGGAAGACACAGGTCACACCAGGAAAAGTGTACTGCTCTTCCTATATATCATAGTTCTTGGGGGGAAAGATGCTGTACTCCTGGCTGGCCCACACTTACCTTGCTGAGCACAGCGCTATCTCTGAAAAGTATTCTCCACAGCCTTTGCACAGGCAGAAACTATGGCAAGATGTGCTAACCAATGCTTTTCTATTAAAAAAGGGATGCCGAGTGCAAGTTCAGGGATTTTTAGATGCACACCTCACTTCGGTACAATAGTTCCCACAGGTAAAGTCTGTATCAATTTGTATTATTTCTAATAAGTGCTTGGTGTGCATACATACACTCCTCCTATGTGGCCGCACTGACCCTGTTCTAAACTTGATTTTTTTCAGATATCTGGACATTCATCTCATTTCCTGTACCACCAAACTGGATTCTATAACCTGGGTTTCAAGTGTTAAGCCCGTTCTTCAAGTATGGTAAAAGTTTGGTATTTTTAGCTTAGGTAGGGGAGCAGAATAAACCTTAAGGTAAAAAGAAAAAAAAAAAGTCTCAAAGGAAGCCTCCAGTTTTCACTCAAGTGAATCCAAGTGGAGAAAATATCACCTAAGTAAGTATAAAAAAAGTACTGTCTTTCCCAGGCAATAAGAAGAGTCAACATGGCAAGTTTGCCATGCAATTTCTGAAAGCAGTCATTTCCCATGTCACCCTTCATCAGCCTTCCCTGTGGCCACAGAGCAGAATCTTGACCTCAATCCAGTAAAAAGGCTTATAGTAGTAACAACGAACTAAATATATTTTCATTTTGTTTTTCTGTCCCTTTTTTTTCCTCCCAGTGTCTGTTACATCTATACACAAGACAACTATCCTTCCTTTCCACTCAAGTTGTGATAAAGAACTTCCTATACGGTCTAGCATCACTGCAGGTCAACAGCCCTGAGACAGGAACATGACTCTTTCTGCTAGGACAGGGATTCCTGGGAACCTCACAGATTCCTTGCTGCTCTGGCTAGAGGAGTTTGCAGGAAGATAGCCTGGCCAGCACTGGTGATACACTCATCAACGTACATTGCCCCAAACACTTTCAGGATTGAGGAATACTGGGGTTTTTTTTTTCCTCCTACTTTACTTTTTTTCCATTTCTGAGTTTGGGGACAAAATCAGTTTTGTTAACTCCTAATGGATGAACAAATCCTTTTTTTTGCACACTCATATCAAAATGATGATCATAGAAAATAAAACTCCCAAATATAACAAAAAATAAAGATATCTTAGATTACCCTGCATGCAGCTTTCTGTTATTTGGGAGATCCTGTTACGAAATACTATTTAGAAAACTTTTATTTCATTTTGACCTTTTCCTTGATAGGACTAGTGTCTCACAATCACTAGTAAAGAACAAAAGTAACTTGACACTACTTTCAGCAATACTGCATCTGGTCGAGATGATCAGGAGTCAAGAAACAACATGCTAGAGATAAATACCAGGACTGAGAGAAACTACAATCTCCTGTTCCAGAAAAGCCCTTCAGGTTGCCTAAGAAATCACAGGCTGGAGCAACAACCACCCAAATCAGGGGAACTCAATTCTAGTGCATGACTTAGATGACAAAACAATCAGACTGATGAGATAGCAAAAAAAAAAGAAACAAACCTGAACCATTTGCTGACACCCAGGAGGATAGAATTCATCCAGATAACCACTATTTTGTGAAAAGGGAAACTTGTTCAACAAGTCCTCAGTCAGCACCCCACTGAAAACTGTAAGTTTGTTTGATGCAGGATTGGATCATATACTACTAAAGTGTGTCAAGAAGACTTAAGGTATTTGGATAAACTGGTGGTTTACACCAAATAAAGATAGATCTGAAGGTATTTGCCCATATTTGCATTGATTTTTTTAATGCAGTGACCAATAGTTGCTAGGATAATACAGCTTACACACCTGCAAAAATGAGGAATGTAACAGGAAAAAAAAAAGCAATATCTGTATTTACACTGTCTTTGGGACACTCCCTCCAAACAGGTGCCTCTCTAACCCCCTGGATCACTGAATAAGTAGAAAACTTCTAGGAGGGCCTGACCACCTGTAGACAATTGTTATTTTAGAGATAACTCGAAAATGAATTCTCAGCCTAGTTGAACCACAACCCTTCCATTTTCTTTCCAGCATATCTAAGAAATATGACTACACCACTTGAACCCTGTGGATGATGAAGGTGCTCTTCGCATTCAAGCCGAAGCTGGAGCGAGCTGTGCTTCACTGATCCCCGAGCTATTTTCTGTGCTATAAACTTAAGACTTGCATGACTCTAGGGGCTTCAGTGACACATATAAGCTGGTTGTATTTAAGCAGTATTTAACAGCAATGCCAATAAATCAAAAGTGAAATTTCAGCAGAGCTGAATGCAGAAGCATCCACATCCCCCGACATGTGTCTTAACTATTAGTAATGTTCATTGAAATCTTAATTCCCCCAGACCGAGGTAGAGTGAAGCTAACACAGCAAACAATAATGCTATCTGACACTCATGACCTTTCTGATTAAAGCAACTTGTCTTTCCTAGAGAAGGCAGTCACTACAGCTCATTAACAGCTTTGCACTCTATTCTTCAAAATACTGTATCAACCAATCCATATTCTTTATTTCTGGTGGCATTTGGAAATGTCTCAATTTCCTCTTGAAGTTAATGAGAGACAATGGGTATTCAATAGTAGGTCAGCAATGATGGATGTTGCCTTATAAGTAACACACCCATCTATTTCTAAAGAACATTTTGGGCCAGTTCCTCTCCCATTCCCCCTGCCTCCTCCCAACCTTGGATAAAAAAAACAAAACCAAAAAACCCAACAAACTTGTTGTCAAAAGATCTGGGTTATACATACATAAAATCGTATATCACCATTTGATTTGGTTTTAAAATTGAACACCCATATTAACGCGATACATAGAAAGATACTGCATTTTAAAAATAATCACATTACTGTCATAGGTGCTATCGGAAACCCCAGGACAGAATCAGAAGCCCAAGACAGAGATGATTAACAATGCTTCTTTCACTAATTCGGTTCTCGCATCTCCATTTCAAAAACGCCAAAACAGACCATTGATCACAGACCAGGAATCACAGACGCAGTACATTAACTGCACCTGTACAAAACTGATTTTGAATATCTAACTTTTTTCATAACACTGATCTTTAAGTACATAAATAATACATCTTTTATCAATGCACTGCACAAAATAAAACCACCAGCTTTCAGAACATTGGTGTATACCTTCTAATATCACTATATTTATTCCAACAATTGACTAACATTTCCACTACAATTCCCTTGATACCAGAGTTAAAAGTTTAAGATCATTACCACAGGGATTGAATTTACATCAGTCACACGAAGTGAATTTCTACAACCTTGTTGCCATCAGGTTTAGATACCATTCAGGAAGATTTAGAGGTACTGTACAACCAATGAAAGGCTGCAATATTTTTCCAGTGAAAAATCTAACAAAAAGTCACATTTGAAGCCTAGAAAAATTAAAGCAAGCTTGTTTTCCAGCTCAGAAAGAGCTACATACGTGCAAACGCACAGGAAAATTACATATGATGTAATGCATATTAGTTTTCCCTCTTGTACAAAGTTTAGTTGCCTGATTACATTCAGGTTTAATGTGGAACAGCTACATATTGAAAACATAGTGATCTATTTGACACTGATAAAATAAGAACTACAGAAATGCTGTAAGCAAACAGCTATTGCTCAGGATGAGTGTGCTATTTGGGATATAAAACTGACAGCTTTTCCATTGCAAAGTCCTTGGTTAATATCCACAGTTATTTGAGCATATTTTGTGATAAAAATCACATTAAAATGGTTATTTAAAATACACAAAACCCGCATGTGTGTATTTCTGCAGTTTCCTCCTCATTTGCTCAAACTAAAACCAGTTTTCACCAGAACACTGAAATCTGCTTTTCCACAGTACGGGCTATTTCAGCTTTCTATCTCCCACCTCGTTGGCTAGCAGAGCACTTTAAGCACAGATCCAAAAAGTCACTGAAGGGGAAAAGCTTTTTCCCTAGTTTTCATACACTTAAAAAAGCGGCAGAAGTGTTATTGTTGCTAAAAGTCCACAATAAAACAGCACCAGAACCACCTTCAGGCAAGAAAGATGACTGGAAAAAGCCCGCACAAAGACCAAAATGTTACAGAAGTTTATGAGCAACAAACCAGAAGTCTGGAATGAAATCGTAGTTCGCACAACCTTAACTACAGCTAGTAAACCTAGAGGCTATTTTAATTGCCATAGCACTTTAGTAAACTTTCACAAGTACTTTTAGGATAAACTATAAATGATGCAATCGCTTTGTTTCCCATAATTTCTAGGATGTAGAATGTATTGTACAGAACAACATCAGGCAATGGCCCTGACCCAAAGACTGCAAGTGCCAAGTAATGCAGTATTCTGTTGCTGAGGGTTTAATACAATGTGTTGAAACACTATTTCAGTATCTTTGTAATGTTGACTCATTTCCTGCTACAGTAACACACTTGTGCCCAATATTCTGTGAAGGAGAAGTGATTTGATAAGCAATTTAAATTAGTATTTCCAGCATACAAACACCTGCTTGAGAAACATGTGGCCATGATATCAAGAGGCCAGCAAAAGCATTGTTACTGCACATTTCCCAGAATGGAACAGGCTCAGAAAACACAACAGTACGTTCTGTAAACGGAAACATAACATTTATGGAGATTCAGCTCAAATAAATTGGGAAAGTAAGCTCTCAAGAGATGTTTTGCTGGCCAGAGTAAAACACCTATTTAATCCCGACAATATAAAACACGAAGCTGGGCGTGCATTTATAGGACTGCTATCTTACACTGCAAGTACTTCAGGGCACAGATTTTGAATCCCACCCCTGATAGGCCTTGAATGCCTGTCCTTGTAGTGCCCAAATTCAAAGTTTATATCCTGAAAACAAACTTCAGAGCAGCTACCTTTTACTCTGCAACAGTAAGGAACATAACTGACTGCAGTCTCAGAAATAACTCAATTCAAGAAACCTATTTTGTAGGTCATTGTAGCTGACTATACTTCAGCTGCTCACCCTAGGTTTTGGGTTTATTTTTGTTTTGAAGTCGGAAAAAAAGAGGTACTACGTGGGAACAATTCATTTCATCCTAGAGTAGGCATCTAAAATACATCAAATTGCATCCCAGTGAATTTATTTTCACTGCCCAAACTTTCATTAAATCAGCTGTTGCAGACAAACCTCCACACTGTAGATGTCCGGAATTAGTTGAGATTAATCCTATTTTGAGTCCTCTGGGCACCAACCTGTACGCCCCTATGTGTGATCTAGAAATTCCACTGCCAGATTTGACAGATGCCATCATAAGAGCAAGTGGTACTAAAATTCTCCTCGGGGTCTAGGTAAATTGTCTCAGTTTATGGTTTTCCAACGGTTGGAGTCCAGAATTCCAATGACAGCACCAGCATCATTTACTACAACTACGTTAGCAAATACTGCAATCCAATAAGAGCAAACTTATACAGTGAAACAAAGGATGTTACATGGACTTCTTATTTCAAAATAGCTACAGCATGGTCCCATGGACTACTGGCCCATTAGCAGCTGTGGTACATCAGTTACTGCAACAGTGGCCACCTCCTAGGTCTGCTTCATTCAAAAGGAAACCAGTTTGCCCCATGTTAACCAAAGGACTTAAGTGGATATAATCAAAACATTAATTTTAAAAAGCACTCTGTCCACCCAAACTAAAACACTACTGTAAATATACCTACTGACCAGCTTTAGAAATACCGACAGCTGTTTCCCAAGCAAAGCTTGTCTTGAACAGGTCCCAAAATATATATAACTAAGGTCTCCCACAGTCCAAAAGCCTTGCTTTTCATCTAGGTGTAGTGATACCTAACTAATTCAGACAGAGAATGAGAAAAAGGTCACGGTTAGTAAGCAGGCTCCTTGCTTTTACAGATCCCACTTACAGGCATTTACCCTTGTTCATAAGTTGCACAGAAACAGTGTGGTAATTCAGGGGTTTGGTGTGCTGCACAATGATTTGTTCTTTGTCTGAATCTTCATCTGAACCCTCAACAGAAGCAATAATCAAAACAAGGACAACCATGCTTTTAGATTGTTAATACCAAGGCAGTACCACTACATCTTCAGAGTTTCATAAGGTTTTAAATGCACAACTACATTTCACCCCAACGTGTGAAACTGATCTTGAGCAGCATACGATGAAAGTATAACAACAGTATTTGTCATTTTATAACTTCAGATATATAAAAATTATTACTCCTCAAAGCGAGGCTGCCTGCAAGCATTCTTCCAGCTTCTACAACAACACAGGCATAACAGGAGAGTATTCCTCAGTGCATATTTATGCTTGCTGAGGTGAGGCAATAATATAATATAGAATAATATAATTCTCACTAAGCTAGCATCACTCACCTGTAGTTTGCACTTACATGAACACAACAGGAATACTGCTGAGTCATTGCGTAACTACCTCTTAATCTGGAGCCTAATCACCATACACTTAAACTTGCAGCCTAGTGCCAAATTCTAATTTCAAATTTGTTTCCTCTAACAAAGTCTTGTTCTTCATCTCTTTCCTGTTCCATCATGGTCAGTTATCATAAAAGGCAAATCGGCAAGAGACTCATGAACTGGTAATTAAAGGAAGATAGATAAATTGCATTTATCAAGCTGTATGAGGCAATCAAGATTCAAACTACAAGCTTCTGTGAATAGAAGAGTTCATATTATACATTAAGTATAGTGGATCTTTTGGGTATCAATAGAAAGTAATTCTTAAAACTGAAGAAAAAATACACAAAACTTATGTAGACAAGATGAAAACATGAATGATAGGGCAAAACCAACATTGCAAAAATCCTATTATTACATATTGAGTGTTCCCCCACAGGGAGGGTTTTTCACTTGAGAATTGTAATGGGTTCCGTGCAGTTCAGAAGGATCCAGAACTAGTAACTGGCTGCATACATAGAAATCTCAGCTGACATTAAAAAAAAAAAGTGGGTAAAAGGTCTTAATATTTAAAACCTCATAAACCAAACTTTTGAACCTCTATATCAGCTTGCTATCAAAGCAGGCAAGTTTCCTAACTAGAACATCTGTGTTAGCCTTGAGGAAGGCTAACGAAGGAAGTGGTTTCATCCCCCCTTGCCAGCATCATGACCATATAACAAATTGGCACAACATCGCCACAACTCAACTATGAACATCTAGGGGCAAACATACAGGGAGACAAAGGAGGTTATTCTAGCTTAAGTTAAGAAAACTTCTGCTCAGAATAATTGCCCCATACTTCTTCCCAACAGTAAGAATAGCAAAGCTATAGTTGCAACAACTCTTCAAAAGGACATCAGCTTTGAGAAAAGTTGTAGCAGTGAATGACCCAGCTTCTTAAACTATCCATGACACTGGGGCTACTAAGGAAAGTTTAATCATTGAACACAATCTTAATAGCCTATTTTTTTGCCTTTTTTTTCCCCTAAACCAAGAAAGCCTTTTGTTCCATTAACAAACCTGTTTAATAAAAATCACCTACACAGGCCAATTTTATTCCTAAGTCTTTTCAAGTGATAAAGTTGCTTGAGTAGTCTGGCAAGCAGGAAAACATTGTGTGCAGTGATATCTGAGAATGAGGAGTGCAGACACAGGAGCCCAGCACCCCGCATAAGTCAGTTTTACAGAACGCCCTCCCCTGAGCTGCAGGCACTAGGTAGGAACTGGTAACGCAAAATCCATACCACCTTGCAGTAGCTGGTAAACTCCATACCATGCATCTGGGCAGCAGGGAAAACACCTGAACTCAAGTTCTTACTAGTGCATACTATCAAGATTGGCCAATGAAAGGGCGGATTTCCCGGGAAAATGAAGGAATGACTGTGATTCCCCAAAAAACTTCTGATCAGAAGGTGAGGGAGGAGAAGTGGATAGTGCTCATGCACCTAGTTTAGCCCAAGTACCAACTAAATATCAGCTAAGTGTATACACACCAGTTTGGCAACAGTCTCTGAAACAGTCCCCCACTAACCCTCTTATCACCAGGCTTACTCTTTGCCTCATCTCTCCAACCTCTTTTCAAGGCCTACAGAAGAGAATTTAATTTCCAAGCCTTCCTTTACCATTCAACATGGCATTTATTTCAGAAACATTTGCCAGAACTGTTTCTGTATCTTCTACATTCAAAAGATAAGTCAGTTGATTACGGATTGCCACAGTGGGTCTGCCTGCACCCATGCGTTGGTCCCAAAGAAGCTCTTGAACACTGCGAGATGCTAACACAACATTAAGATCCATGTTGGGACTGAGATTAGAATAGCAGTTGTGTCCCAGAAAGCCTCCTAAAACTTATTATCAGTGTTTTCCTGGCCCTAGTATTTCTTCTTAGTTAAATAAAATCACGTTTTCCAGAAATACACAAGTGGCCGTAAGGTTTTGAAAGGCATGAGTTAAAACACTAATCCCATTGAAGACAGTCATTTCACTGATAGAAGTCTCTTTTGTATGTCTAAGTTACAAGAAAGCTCATTAACTTCTGCATAGGCCATCTCATCCCACTTTGGGCACGCTTTCCTTTTGCTCAGTGTAAGCAACACTCCATGTTGATGTAAAGCAGGACAGTTTCTCCTCCTGGGGAGCCTCTCCATAAAACAGAAAGGGGAAAAAAGATGACTGAATTTCCCAGTCTCTGTCCCCTTGGCATTAATACCTGCCTGGTATATCGGTAGTCATTCATTGCATGGTTGGGCTAAAAGAAGGAAAAGATTATGTTTTAGATATTCTTGTATTGTTGTATTAAACTTTTTGTTTTCCCTTTGACAGATATATTTTCCGATGGACCTTAACTTTCTAGAGCCACAAGAACTGCACCACTGAGGGCAGGGTTAATACTCCACTGCCAAGGCCACTGCTGATGTCTTACTTCCAGAAGAATATCAAGTGGGGAGTTACTGCTAGGGAGAGATCTAATACAGTGTCAATTAAGCCCTTATTTTTCTTATTTACTTTTTAATACATGACAGCAGAAGAGTAATGCTTTAGTAAAATCAGTGGATGGTTAGGTGTTGTTTTTTTTAATATCACATTGTTGACATTTCAGAGTTTTCCTTCTGAATTTATCTACAAGCCTTGTCCTAAGGGGAAAGAATCAGACTCCTTTTTACTATTAGTATTTCTCTTTTTTCGGCTTACTTCCCCCCACACCCCGCCTTTGCCAGCTGCAGCTCTGGAATTTTTATGTCTATTTGACCACAGTATCAAAGAAATCCTTTGGGAACAATCTGTCCTGAGTTTCTTTAAAGTCCTGTGGGTCAAGTGCCAATGCCTCAGCCTCCAACAAAGGAAGAAGTCTTTGAGGAGGAAGAGAAGTAGATGAGTTCTTAAGACTTACTGTGTTTCTTAATTTTTTTTTCTTTTCCTTCCCTTTCCTATGACTTCTATTACTTTTTATTCTTAGTTCTGGAGAGGAAAGGCTATCCTCTTGCATTAATTACTTTTTCAGGGTCACTGTATGAAGTCTGAGCCAGATTCTGCATTGCTAGTGCATTAAGCTCTTTCTGCTCAGAAAATCTTAAGTGAAGCTGTACTAGAAAGGAACCCTACGTCTTGCAAGGTCACAGTGATGTGCCTCAACATTTTTAGTGGAAACAATTCAAAAACTCTCTACGTGTTTGCTAACTGTAAGGCATGTGCTGAGTAAGAAAGGACAGCAATGCTTCTTGTGTATCGGTCTTCCAATTTTCACGTTCACTATCCAGCTTGAAGAACTAGGGAGGAGGTTTAAAAGTCTTGACCCACATTTTGTGCTCTCACTCATCACAGAGGATTCTCGTTCAGTCTCAGTCCTGTCCTCTTTTCTCTGTACCAGCCTTGTTTGCAGAGAACACAAAGCTGATAATCTAGAGACAGACCCAAACTGTGCTCTACAAACTAAGGGCTCCCTTTGTGTCATTTTGGCCTCCTGCATGCTGTCCATCTGCTCAACTGCAAATTTTGCAAAAGCTCAGAATTCTCCTGTTGAGTCAAAGGGCTGGCAAACAGTCCTGCTGTTGACGAGAGACAATACCCTCTTTTTCTCAGCCAGCAAGAGGCTTACAGGCAGCAAATATGAGGAATTAAAGCAGACGTTAGGGCTGTTGAGGAAACTTCAAAGTTTTTCCACAGTTCTTTCAAACTGTTTTATCTGCTGTAGTTGGTGCCCACTACTGGCAATAACTTCCTCCAAACTGTGACAAAGAATTCCTGTATAGCCAGGCAACGGGCTGACTACAGCGTAATACCAGCAAAAGACACAAAGGGAGCTTTGTGGTTTTAACTACCAGGTAGGAACTAGGACAAAAATTTTCTAAAGATCCTGTAGAGCATTTAAATATGTAAGAGATCAATGTGTGACAAGGACAACCTTCACAGACTGGAAGTCATACAATAAGCTTGCCTGGATCAAGACAAAGCACAACCAATCTTTTGCTGGCTTCTCAGTTACTGTCCTGCTACTGAATTTCCTTTTGTCCCAGTGGTAGTACTATCATCTAGGTCAAGGTTGACAGAAGTAGAAGATGGTCAGTTATTCTGGGTTTTATTCAAATAATTTACTGAAAACCCTACATCCAGTTGGTAATTTCACTACCAGCATCCATCTGACAATTAGCAACCAAATGCAGGGTGCGGTTTTGTTATAAAGAGAGTCAGGGTTTGGCAGAGTTAGATTGCAAAAGATCTCATTCAAGCATTCTTCTGCAAGAATCTCTCCAAGAAGAAATGGCAAGAACAGCACAGAATTAATTGGTAAATAGAAACAGTCCAAGCAAATGCAAACACTATGGCTGAAAACAATTCTAGTTCCCCAAAACCTTAACCATACAAACACTGATGTTCTCATTTATCTCCTTGATTGCCTGTTCTTCTCAACTCTCTCTGAAAAGGCAGGTAAGGTAGGAACTCCAGAGACAGGATGGAGCTTTAGATAATTTGGGAAATACAGCAGCACTGAAAGCTTCAGATTTTTCCATTTTGTTTTACACTTTCATTGATTTGAATGAAACAATCTACACTGGTCTAAACTTTTCATCCCAAGAGCTAATTTTCTTTTGGGTCCCTTTCTCTTGGCAATTAACTAGAGGATGGAGTTGGAGGAAGACAATTCAAGCATCAAACATTAGAGCCCACAACTCTGCTTTCTTGCTCTTTTTTCCTGCCAGCTGCCACCTCCCTAACACTGTGTGCCTCTGTTGAAGGACAGCCTCTTCAGTTCGCCAGGTTGTCATCGGAGAGATTCCCATTCTGCCAATTCCCCCATTCACCTCAAGGAGGATGCTTTATCCTCCCCTTCCATCACACATGCACGGTGTTTGCAAGAAGAGAAAGAACATGTCTCAAACCACAAAGCTGAGATTTTCACAAAAGGCTTAAGCATTTGTAATTATATCAGCTAGGATTTGGCTTCCTAAATACATTTGAGTATCCAATCTTTGGTATTTCTGGCACCTCCGACCAGCCCCCAAAAGCACAAGGCTTTTCTCATTCCAGCCACCACAAAGCACATCAGCCCAGCCCGCACCAAAGCGCTGACAACAGCCACACCTTCAGCTGGTCCTACCCAGGAAGCAAAGGGTTAAAAAAATAGTAAGAATTGTTACCTGTTTTTCTCTTTATGTGTGTAATCACTTTATTGCTATGGAAAAAATACAATAATTAAAGAGCACGATCAAGCAATCAGATGGAAAACAGAAAGCCCCAACACCCACAGTGTTAGGGAAACCGCCCGCACGGCTATCAAGCATGGTCCAGTACAGAATGGTAGATGCTTTTCCCTTCGTTTGAATGGAGTCACCACCAAAATGAATAGTTCTCAGTTACAGCTAATCTTTCATTATTGTCAGATTATAAATAATAATGTATATGATTATGGGCTGAATAATACTGTACAGTGTATGTATCCTAAGGTTGATTAAAGACTATGCACACAAAAAGAAGTGTAGCTCTGTTAATCATCCTCATTTTTGAAGCACTTTACTCTTCCCATCTCTTATAGTTCTTTAGCTACAGTATTAATTTGGAGAGTTAGGCATCTCCCACTTTGGGAATTTAGCTATAAAAATACAGTTTTATCTCAAAAACATGTATTGATATAAAGCCTTCTGAAGCTTTGGTTTCCAGTAGTACAAAAAAACTAAAGATTTTTCTTTTATATTGTAAACACCATTGCAGATTTAAATGGCACTATAGTCATTTACTTCCCCCAAATATAGCCTTTTCATCCTAAATGCTTCTTAGGTGCAATACATCTTTTAAATTGAACACTGACTCCAGAGCCATGCAAAATGTTATACAGCTGTAACCAGAACATTCTCCAAAAAATGCAACATTTCAATTATACATAAAGCAAACCAAAAAAAAGCAGTCATCTCCCAATCTGACAAGTAAACACAGGAGACTGATTTACACAAGTTGATTTCAGCTGAGCTACATTAGAGTGACTGACTAGCAAATGAGCCACCTTATAGTGAAGACTTTTAGCATTTTAATTTTGTGTTCTAGCATACACAAATAAGCTCTCAAAGTAGAGCACTCTCCATTTTACCATAGATCACGCTGTAAATTTCTGTTTTGCAGACTTGCTTTTATTTCACAAAGCTAAGCAAGATAGAAAGAACAAAGTTCTTAACCAAGACCATCTTTCTAACGATGCTTACCCACATTTCCCTTGTTCCACAGCTTCTCCTCAGTGGCTGACCACTATTTTTTCTAACACTATCTTGCACTCCAGAGAGCTCATCACACTTCCTTTATCAATTAGCTAATTTAGCCCTCCAAAATTACCCACTTCTATTGATGGAGAGCATTAACACTGGGACTGCGTATACAGGATCAACAATTTTCTGTTGATCTTTTCTGCTATCAATGAAATTCCATTGTGCTGAAAATGCTGATCAGAAGCATTCCTTTTCCCTCCAAACGTTTCTAGTTTTGTCATAAAGCTGGAAATTTTTACTTCATCTGTCCAGCTTTCCATGTGAAGACTTCTTTAGATCACCTTCTAGACCACCAGCAATGCAGCTATTAGGTCAACAGAATTCACTAACACAAAGTGAAGTGTTCCCATTTCTCTGCTCAGCGAAAAAAACTATCATAGCTCAAATAAATCCATATGCAAGTGCTCACTTGCTAAATCCTCAGCAAGGATATTTTTACTGACTTGAACCCAAGGAAGAAAGAATGTCTTTGGCTTTGCAGGCTTCAAGTGTGACTAACTACAGTTACCTGCTGCAGAACACTGGACAAGGAATTTTTCATCCAGTGATTCCTTATTAGAAGAGCTTTTATTACAATAGCCTTTGGGCAATTTCTTAAAAATGAAAAATCTTATCACCTTACATCAAATAACTGACATCATGGTCACATCTTTCACAGACTAGAATTCCCTAGCTGGAATTCTATATTGATCGCTTCTTGCTCCCATGTTAAATCTTAGTTCCAACTCTATGTGTTTCTCCTCTTCCCTGCCACTTAAACCTAATCCATGATTCACTCAGCCTTGAAGATATAACCAATTAATAACCCAGAACAAAATTGCTTCTGATGAAACTAAGGTCTTATGCCCTTCCTCAGTTCACTTGCAAAAAACAAAGAGCATGAAAAGGATTTTTACAAATTCACATTGTGCACACAAAAGGTTTTATAGTAGAAGCATCAACAAAACATACCTTATTGTTAAAGCACTCTCAAACTAGCAGATGTTAAAACAGGTAAAATATTTGTGAAGTATTTTTCTATACACAGAAATTGTTTGGGTCACCAAACACATCTGGTCTGTGCTTAATCCAAAGCCTAGACTGACTTCTCACACTGAGTAAACTCTGACCATAATAGTCCAGCTGCTTGCAAAAACAAGTCAACCACTTAATTCTCCTATGTGGTATTATCTTCTGGAGCATATACAGTTTTAATCAACCTATTAACCAGGAAGACTAATCTTGAAATTCCAGAAGGGAACAGATTTTGGACATGGAGGATTTAAAATTTCTCTTCCACTTTCTGCGTAACAGTCTACAAAACCTTCTCCTCAAAATACGTCAGTGCTACATTAAAAATCACAGAAACCTTCATGTAAAAGTGCTTAAGTATTTGAATATGCACAGATCATACAATATGACAAAGTTTTAATTCTATCTGTCAGGGAAACGTCTGTTGGTTTCAGGAGAGAAAGTTTGCAAGCCTATGTGAGGAAAGAAGCCACCCTTATGCTACGTATACATACATACATACATAGAGACACACACATATAAGCACTGTTTTTCGAGAGGAAGAGATCTTTAATCTTGGGTATTTGCACAGATTATTTATAATTTTTTTCATTGTCTAATGGCATAGAGATGTAGTAGTGAACATCAGGACATAATACTTCATTGATACTTCTTGTTGTCATGTATTCTTCTGCTTCCTACCACTTTACTGAGGATCAAAGTTCTTGCAATTGAAACTGAGAACTATTACATCTATTTCAGGATTTCCCAATACAAGGGAGGCTGTGTCTTGCTATGTCTCCGTGCCTCAAGAGATCAGAGTGCTAGTCCAGCTGCAGTCCTTGTCAATAAAAAGTAATACAAAAGAAATAGCAAATTCCATAACAAGCAAAACCTCAGTAGCAGTTATTATTCAAGATCTTTACTCACATCCTGGTTTTCTCACCCTAGGATAGCATTTATTTTAGCACAATCTTCCTGTGGCAATCAACCCTACAACGTTATAGGAAGAACGGGCCTGGAAAATAATAACTACTGAAGTCCTTAATCCTCTATTTACCTTAAGATTCAACAAGCTTCTCTTTGTTCCCATGCATCAACCTTCTACCACAGAAAAAAGACTCATAAAATAACCACATCCAGTGGTAAACCTCCTACACCCAGATAAAAAAAGCAATCTTGCTCCAGCCATCTTCCCACACACTCTGAGTAACAGACCTGAGACGATAAGAGAAAGCTACAGAAGGGGGATAGAAGAATAACTCATAATGGAATTTAATTTAATCCACCCACCCATACAAACCACTCACCCTTACCAGAGGTGAATAAATACCTGCAACTTCTTCAAACCTTTGGCCACCAAGACATCCTTTATAATGTCATGGCATTATCACCATTTCACATACTCACAGAGTCTCACCCTTCTCATTCCCACATAAAAACTCACTAACCTGAGTTTGCTGGAGCTTTTAGTCCCATCCATCTGGAAGCATAGTACAGCCTTTAGATCCTGCTTTTATTCAGACTGGTAACCAGTCTTGTTTCCGCAAGGATGAAACTAAAGCACTGCAGGATTGAGAGCATTCAAATCCCTCTCCACAATACTTTTTTTTTTCCTCCAAGCCCAAGAAAACACACTAGCTCTTCTATAATCTATCAGGAGACACTCAAAACACCTGAGCTAACAGCTGTACAAAATACCCCAGGCAACAACCTACCACACAGCAGCAACACAGCTACTCTGGTATAACCTCTGTTGGCACTGAATAAAGGTCAATTAACACCTTCACCCTCACCTACAAATTACTTAGGCTAATATGGGGTGAGGACACACCAAAACTAATCAAGGAAAATTAATTTTAAGTCAAAGTAGGAGAAAAGCTTTTTAATCACTTACATTCTTCACCTGTTGTAATCAGGTGTCCTTCCTGCTATACAGATAAAGTGAAGAGCCATAAGGTTACAATTTATATTTATGGACTTACTGACTCAAAGAATAATGTCTCTCTCTGGATCCTTAATCTCCTGATACCACAGCAATCATTGCACAAATAACTTTTGAAAAAAAAAAGTATTTGTGCTCCTGACCAATGCTCTGTCGCTTCTGGCTCGTGCTCCTGTTTAATGTCATTCAGCCACGTCTCCTTCTGAAGCGCGTGGAAAGCCCCAGCACGCATCCAACATTTATTGGTATTTATTCAACAGTACCATTTACATGAGCTGTTTCCACAATTTTAGCAAACTTACAGTCTTCAATTTCCAAAGTGCAACTTTCCAAGCTAGGTAGGGTAGAAGTGCTTAAAATATTTGATTTCACCCCTTTGCTCTTCATGAGAATTTGAGCTAAGCTTACAGAGATCTGCCAGTTCCCGGGCTAGGAGACTCCCTATTCCTCTGCTGCTGCTGGGGCTTTGAGCGTAACGAGCTTAGGGGCTCCTAAGCTTGGTATCCCAGAGGCCTGGCAATGTCCTCATGGTTCTGGTCCAGAATAGTGTTGTTGCTAGGCTACCCAAAATCCTGGCCTTTTGTCCCATTACAGCACAGATATCTTCCGGGTGACTATCCAAGTATGCATACCCATTTGTTTGCACAATGTGGGGTTTGTTCCAGCAAATATCGAACATGCTTTTGCACTAACTGAGGCCCAGCTGAAACACTTGCCTACATACAATTACTGTTTTTTTCTGATTTCTCTCATTGCTATCCTGTCTGTAATATTTTCCATAGATGAAGTACCACTTAAGAACATGTAAGATATACTATGGAGACATCACACTACCGTACAAGTCCCACAGTGCTGATTAATAGCAATAATAATGCATAAGCAATTGTGCTTTTATTTTTCCACATTTGTTCTATGGCCATTTTCCCACAAGTTTGATTATAGCAAGAAAGTGTTTAATGAATCAGGAATAATAGCAATATACAGCAGGAGAGCTTTATGTACAGTTTTAAGACTTATTTCCTTTTGTTGCTGAAAATGGGACACTGGAGGCAAGTCAGTGCCTTTATGGCACTATGTTTTTACAGCTTTGTCTTTCCTTGCTAGAACGTCACATAGAGATTTACAATTGCCAACATGCATTTTCAATTGCTGAAAGTGATAGCTGCAATCTAGCGCAACAGAACTGTGAAAGCGGAGATGCGCATACATCTGCCTTTACGTTTCTTAAGACGTCAGACCCACGCCTTTAACACAACTGCATTGCTCCAAAAAAGCTTTTCAACAAGGTGACAGACTTCCACATAGCCTTTTTTTCCCCCTTTCTTTTTGAAATATGAACCTCTCTGGAAAGCGGATACACTTCTGATTTTGATCCAAATGATCTTGTCTTTACATGCCTGTAGAAGCAGGTATTTTATCCCCCTGGTCATGGATGGTCAGTTCCAGAATAACAGCTGCTGAATGTGATACTGGGATGCACCGTCCTTCCCTCCTAAGGAAAATCTTGGAACAAGTTGTCCTGTTCTCAGGGACTGGAGTTCCTGCTTATCTGTGTCCACACTTAGAAGAGTCTTCAGCCCCCAGTGACCTCTCTGGTTTGCCTTTCCTGGTATGCCTCTAAGCTCTGAAATGCATCAGAATAAGATAGGAAAATGATGAAATGAACCAGTAACATGATGATTTATGGAGGCAGAACTCTTCACTAATTTTTTTAAAGTGTCTGAATGTTTTTCCACTCTCATACTTAATTTGCATAGAGTAAACCACCTATTCGCTTGAAAATGAGTAATAGCTTTTACTCTGTTTATTACATGGTATATTATGCTGAAATTGAATACAATGGTTTGATTTCTTAAAAATTCTGGGTACTGTACTGACACCTAAGTTAGAGCTCCTTATACGTTGACAATGACTGCTATAATCACCAGGCTCATCTTCTAAAACATTTTGTGTTGAAGAACACTCCTGAAATGGCTATTTCTTTAGAAAGATGTTTAATTAAGAAATGTTTTTTAAGAAGTTCAGGTATTGGATGTATTGGGTTTGATCTATGGGATCAAATACTCTCTTGCAACCTTATTACTTTTTGTCAGTTCAGTGGGGTGAAGATACTGGGCATTATCTAAATCTGACCAGTTGAGCATCTCCTTTGTATAAATGAACCACAAGCAGACAGGTATCTCATACATGTAGCATTTGCCTTGCCCATCAAGCAGAGTTGAAGTAGCTGGTAGCTCCTCTTAGTAAAGGTACAATACCCTCAGTTATAGGCACAATCCACTTGACTGCTCTAACCTCAGCTGACGTTGGTGCTTGTAAGGACAAGCAGTGTACCTGCTCTGCCACGTTGTGTAGGCACTTGGTGCAGTTGGTCCGCACATTGTCGTTTTGATAGTTCCGTTGTTATAAATGAGAGAGGCAAAGCTGTTAAGGCAGATCTGTTTGGATGCAAAGAAACCAGGTCCTGCTTTGCTCCGAGGCTGAAGCAGCCTCAGTGAACCCAGCCCCAAAGCACTGACATCTGGACATGGGTGGCACTGGCTGCTGAAAATGGCTTGGCAAGTTAGCTCCGCAGATCAACGGGCTTTAAGGAGACATTTAAATTTTGCTATTAATGATGGGAAAGCTAGTCTTACATACCCCAGGCTTTTTGAAAGCAGGACCTAGCCAGACACAGCCATGTATTTGCACAAGGGTGCTTTAGAACCGTTCTTTGTACAGATGTTCTATATAGCCTATTTAAAAAGAAAAGCTGTAAAGACTTTCTAAAGAACTGTAGATGGTGCACTTTCGGATTCCTCCTAATGTGGTAGCTAGTATTTTGCTCACCTGTTCAGGCAGTACCATATATTATGTTTAGAGGGCTAGAATTCTCCAGATATGCATACATTAAGCAATCAAAACTCCTTTTTCTTTGCAAGGTCTTTGGCAGCCACTGATTGATAAGCCATAAAATGTTCATTCCTTGCCCAGAGCTTCTGATGAGTACTGAAGATTATACCATTTAGCTCTCCCAACTAGTGCAGCAGAGCACTAAGCAGAATTAGAATACTTAGAACTATATTTCATCTAAAGATGGTTTCTTTGGGGTAAAACAAGCAGTTAATTTACATATCATCGGTTATGCTTACTCCTCTGTATGTGGAACTATAAACGATTCCCAGGACTGAGAAAACAATCTCACTTTTTCAAAGCCAAGCGAAGTGTAAACACATTCAAAAGAATAACAAAAGTAACTGAGCTGGTGAGCACCACACAAATGCCCAGAGCTGAGAGCAAAATAGACTTTCGTGAGTAGAAAAGCTGAACACAGCTTCTTGACATGTCTGCTCTTCATCCCAAGGATGGTGTACCTCCATGCTGTACTCTCGGGCTTCAAAGTGTCAGTAGGGGAATATGCTGCAGTACCTGGCAGAGGCTGCAGTTTGATCTCTGTGTCAGGAAGAGGAGAGGTGAAGCTACATTCAGGTCTTTCTCCATTGCAGAACACAATCTTCGTCATGTTTTGTAATATCGGGAAAGAAAAGCCAGCTGCAGGACAGTATGCACTATTATAAAGTTATGGACAACAAATGCCTAAGAACTTCTGGTGCTGTATAAGCAAGTAGCTTTTCTTTCTTATTCAGGGTTTGTAGTGCTTGCTTAATGACTTAAATGCAGTTACTTGATCCAAAGACTGTGGGGATTTGGAACTACCCCAAAAATACTACTTTTACAAAACGAGTACATATTGTGGAAGACTCTTCTAATTAATAGTCCATGCAACTTTAAATAAATGTGCTAGTGAGTGGGGTGCTTCTCAAAGAAGTAGGAAAAGCTGCCTACGTCTAGGTTGATGGAACTCTATCACCCAGAGATTCTAGTCCAGTTACCTTAATAAGATAGCTTTATAATCTCTGAAAACTCTTCAGATAATCTTTAGACCGAAACAGATCTGCCTTTTGATAAGGAATAAATAAGAAGTCTTGTGGAAACTCTAGAAGGGTTTCGTTTGTATTACAAAAAAAGACTGGAACATCTGAACACTGAGATTAGGGACTCTATAATCAGATGATGACTAGTGAAATTATGCAGACAAATGAGATCTATAGGGATGCATTTTTAGCAGGAACTCAAGGCATGGTTAAGAAAACCAGGAAGAATGACAAAAGTTCCAGGAAAGCTGGTACCAGTTCAAGAAATCCATTTAGGCATATTAACTATTAAGATTTCATCTCTGACTACTAACTCCTGGAGGCTGAGAATATTCTGGGGAAGTATCACTACATGGTTGGTCTGCAACTGTATTATTCCCAAGATATGTGCTGGGAAGGTGTTCGAAACAGCATGCTAGGCTACTTGGAGTTTAGGTCTGTCCTTGCATGACCATTATGTGCTTATACAAATTATATAAAGAGGAGATGTCATGACGGCTTATCTCCTAAACCATACAGGTCATCATGGTCTTAGTAAAAAATATTTTCTTTTTGCTTACTTTGCCAGGATCTTTGTATCAGAAGTAAATAAGGAGAGAACTGTTAGATATATGTCTAAATTGTGCCTGTATGATGTTTTTAGGTAATGTTGTTACTTAGTGTAGACGCAGTTTGGAGGGCTGCTATACAAAAAAATCCAAGTTGATCTGTAGGTGTTGTCAAGTTCTGACTATCATTTGAGAATGTAACAAAGTGTTGGAAGTCTTTCTGGATTTCAACAGGGGAATGAAGGTAGGGAGGGCTCTCAAGCCCTCCTTTGTGGGGGAAAATCATGAAATAGTGTGAATAGAAATTCTTCCTTCTTATTCATGAGGAACTTCTTCCCCTGTTGCAAAACACAGAGAAGATTCACTTCCCCTGGCAACAGATTCTGGCAAAAGTGGATTCTAAGGGGAAGATAAAACAGCTGGGGGCAGGTATGAGGCAACCTACAGTGTTCTCTGACCTTGCAGTCCATGTTGTTGAGTACCTCAATACCAAGAATGAGAAAAGGTAGTTTACAATGCAAGGAAAAGTGACTAAAATCCGTTAAGCATGGCAAAATGGTAAGTCAAAACAGTCTTGTCAGGATTGCTACTTGATAAAATCAGTAAGAAACAGAGCATTTCATAATACCTTGAGTAGGCACTAGGGTCTTCTGCCATCTCAAAAAGAAATCTTTCTGTGTTGTCCTACCCTGTACATGGACCAGCTATCAGAAAATTCTGGGGGTTTTTTCTGCAGTCATATGCACATTGAAAGAAAAAAATGCGGCAAAGGAATCCTCCAAAGTGTGAAGGGCATTGCCCTTTTTCATGCAGAACTAATTCCCATCATCCAAACAGAAGATCCTCCTCTGATGACTACACCACTCCCGGGATCTCAGAACTCCAGAGCCAAGAAGACAGCAGCTCATTACCGCCCATATTTCCATTGACTCTAATGTGGTTACTGCAGCATCTAGACCGGTTTGCAAAGGTGCTCTTGCTGCTAACTGTCCCTCAGCAATTAGGGATTTAAATTCCTTTCTATGCTCCTGTGGTGACCTCATCAACAAAATCTGTAAACTTATTATAATTAAGAAAATCATAACATGCCAGAAGGACCTAATAATTTGACATTCTAAACTGCAAGCTTGCCAATGAATAACTTTTATGACCAAGCAGATCTGATCATCTTGGCTCCCTCTCAGCAGGAGTTTGCATCAGTCTGTTCTATCCTCACAAATGGCACATAGTATGTGTGTATTTTGTCTGCTGCCTTTGAATCCGCAATGACAATTCAAGGTCCCTGCCAAATATTTTTGCAGGTTCCAATGAGGCCTCATTAATGGAAGTGTTTTTCTCCACAGCGCAGAAGTATGCAGCATGTCTAACAATCTACAGGCTCCGTGGATATTCTTATGCAGAATTTGGAGCAATTTGGCTCTCTTTCTCATAAAATTTCTGGAAACTTTAAGAATTATTTTCCTAAGGTCTAAGGACAGCCCTAACAAAATTCTTCAAAGCTATTTGTTTCAACTCCGGGGAGTCCTGCAGCTAAGTGTTTACAGAGGCCCCGGTGATGTCCCAGAGGTCAATTTTAAATGGATATGAAGCAGGAATCAAGAAAAAAGATTACTGAAAGTATCCTGAGTCTTTTTTAGCTTTTGAGACCCTTTTTAGAAAAGTACTTAGGCTGGAATACAATAAATCCTTAACTGTAAGCAAAATGAACACTGAATATATCCCAACAGGAACGCTTGACTTGGGGGAAAAAAGGTCAACATTTAAAACCAGAAGACAGGAATCTTACACTCCTTATACTTGGGACACCTAGTGGAGAATGTTCTTACAGACAAAGAAAATACAAAAAAAATTGCCAAAGCCCTCTGTTTAACCTACCGCAGAACAGTTTCCCATGAGGCATATCTGCTTCTCTCTGATGCATCACTCATTACTTTAAAAGGACTGTTAGTTTTGCTGCTACTACTGCAACCAGGAAAAGAGTAAACAACAGGAAAAAATATTGTATTTACCAGTGTTGGTTTATTATTTGTATTACCATATCATCTAGAAGCCCATGTTATAGAACAAAAATCATTGTGCTAAAGATCTGAAATTTGGGAGAAGATTCAGGTTTGTTTTCCTGAAAAGGTCATAAGCTGTTCATCTGAAATACATCCCCCATCCTGCATTGTACATGATTTGCTAACCCTGAACTTTCATTAGCTTGAGCAGAACACTGGATCATGTTTCTTTTAAAAAAGATACAGGGCATCAAATAATTTCTCTCCAATAAAAACAGGCTGATCAGTTTGCAATTTAGCATTTTAAAGTTGTGCATTCTAAAATCGTCACAATGTGCAAGTGTGTTATCACAGACTGTTTCTCAGTCTAGCGCCTACATGTTAGAAGTGCTTTTATTGGTAAGATACCAGCAGAAATGATCATTTCCTCACAATAACAAATACAGCCATTGTCATAGTGATTCCAACCAATTCATCTAGTCCAATATCCTCTTTCTGACAGTGACCAGCATCAGAGGAAAGGGCAAGAAACCATGAAATTGGCAATTATGGAATAACCTTTCAATAAGTAAAGTTGCTTTTTAAATCTGAAGTTAGAAGTTAGATTGTGCCCTGCAGCTTGAGCGTTCATAGAAATTGTGCTAAACTTTTGACTCACATGGTATCTTATGGCAGCAAGTTCTATACTGCTCAAAGGTATTACTGTACTGTATTATTGTATAAGCTTAATTTTAAAGGTATTTGCTTGTGGTTTTACTTTTGCTGGACTTTTGGTCTTGAAATGCAAAGGTAATAAGAAGCTTTTGTAGCTGCAATTTAAGCAGCCCCTGCAGTCATCCTGAAGGCAAACACAAACCATGTTTCTGCACTCCTAGAAGGAGAAGCAAAGAGAAGCGTGTAACATAGAAGCTTAAAACCAAACACTTTACAACTAGCTACCTTCCTTTCCTATTCTATCATAATTATGGTTTAAGCTTATATATGTATGTACGTATACATACATATACATGTGAATATCTATTTCTGATAATCATCCAATACCACAAACACACAAAAACACACACAGACTTAAGCATTAAAACCTCTCTATTGCTGAACACATTTTTAAACACTGAAAAGTAGTTTTATTAGTCTTTGAAGAGAAAGGTGAAGGAGGAAAGGGAAAAATACAAAAATTAAATGTACGTTGCCCAAAGAGCCTAGGGAATTTGGTCATATATTTAGCCATTAAAACTAACTGAAGAAATGTGTACCCTACTATGAAAATATCAGCTCCATTGTTTGGAAGATCATTAATAGAGGATCAAATGATTGCAGAGCAAAACAGATACAAAACCTCCAAGATGACTGAAAAGTCATGTATGCAGAGCAAGTGTCTAAAAGACCGCTTTGAAAATCAAAACCTACCCAAGTAACAAAGGAAAACAAGGAGAAACGCTGAAAAGGAATAATCCCTCTATATGGTACACTACTGAACGGATCTTCTACAAAGCTTTTGCACTGGGTGAAAGTGTCTTAATGTATATGCATACCTGGCTACCCTTGTTGAATACACACTATAACTACAACTACTAAAGACAGTGCACCTGAGTTACAGGAAAGCTAATATAAATCATATGGATACAACTTCTATAATGTTCATGAAACAGAACAATGTGCAGCAAATACTGTATCTTACAAGGAAAAAAAGAAGTATTTAGAACACCTACTGATACCTAATAACAATTTAGTAACAGAACCCTACTCAGTTCTTACATAAATCTGTAATTTTAGCACCAAGAGTTCAGCTGTTCTTACCAGACACTTTCAAACATAAAGAAATGTTTCTGAGAGCCTGATCAAACACTGGCTGAAATTCCAGGAAAGACTCCCATTGACTTGAGTGGCTTTTGGATGGAGCCCAGAAATTGTTAGATCTGCTTGCTTTGAAGAGACTGCGAAACTTCGTACTTGTGGTTAGTCCTATGAAGCACCAGTAGTTAAGAAACCAGTCCTCCTTAATGACAAATCACACCTCCAAATTGCTTTCACAGTGGTGATACCCTGGAGCTATGCAAGACCCTGAGCTGTCCTTCAGTTTTTTGCCACCAAAAATATTGCCAGTAAGTACTGTTCTGTTTCCACCTGCAGCATACTCTAAATGAAGGTAAATAAGGCATTCATGCAAGAAATTAACACATGGCATAAAATAATACTGAGCTTCAGGGTGAAAGCTAGCGTCGTGTCAGAGGGAAAATCAAAGAGTGTACCAGTGTGTGTGCAGTGCCAGGCAGGGGCTCCGTAAGACGGCTCAAACCCCCGATAGATGGATTGACAGAACAAGCACACAAACCAAAACTAACAGTTGTCACTTGTGCTAATGGTCTGAAAAAACACAAAGTTGAGGGTTTTTAAAATTTCCTTGATTTCTGTAATATTCCAGTGTTCTTTCATATATATTTTGCTAAACTGTTTGCAAAACTCACATTCAAGCTACTTAACAAAACTAGCTTAACATATACTTCGCAATCTATGTAGTTTTATAAGTAATGTGATGCCATTCCTACTTCTAGGACCATTCTGTGTGGGTTTTCTCATTTTGGAGGCGGGGAGAATCAATGTCAATCAAAAAGTCTAATGGAGTCTCTCTTACAGGTGAGACACAAGAAGTTAGCTAAAGAGTTGAAGTCACGTAAAATACTGTGCCCAGCATCCTGAACGTGTAGCAAAAGGGTAACAAGCCAAGTGAACCTTCTCAGTTTCAGGCTCCACCAGATGCCAAAATATCCTCTAACATTGCTTTATATTTTGGTTAACTCCACAAATCTTCATGGTCTGCTTGAGTCAGATTAGCTGGGATCCCATCACCAGAATGCTTGAGGCATTTCCTACTTAATTTCCTACTTTCAGATTCAATTCTGGTATATCGTCAGCACTGGTACTTCCTAGGATGGCAACTTCTTACATGGCAACTAAAGTGATTTCAGACAGTGCCTGTGCCAGTGGCATTACAGCCTGGTCACCCATGGGTACCCATAATACTCACACATTGCTATGGTAGTATCCAGGGACCATAACAGATGCATGAATCATTTATTAGCATTTTTTAAACTTCCACCAATGTACATGCACAAACTAGTCCGCAGCTAGACTACAGCAGAGGAGTCACGTGGAAGTCAGCCAAGTTTGTGTAGCAACATTCACACAAAAACCTGAGAAACAATTGAGAACTAATTCAGAGTTTAACTAAAAAAATGCCTCTATGAACAGATTCCAGCCATGAACACAGATGGGAAAAGACATGCCGTAGGAGCAGTAACATCTCCGGATATTGTTGTAAAGTACTTGCCAGTACTCAAGGGTGAAAATTTCAGGAGAAATGCCTAGGAATGAAAGAAAAAGAGCTGCAGGGAACAGGATTGAACTTGCTATTCTTGCCATAAGAGGAGGAAGCAAAGGCCAGGGTGAACCGAGGGTCACTTAGCCAAGCCAAAAACACAGAGTAGGTGTTTTGGATGATGCAACACTGTGAACCAGCCACCAGTCAAGGAAGGGGACACAACGAACCTTGTGTTTGCTGATACTCCCATGCAAGGGCCAAAAGCAACAGAAAGCAACAGAAAGAATATTTCTTCTCCACGGGTGGCTCAAACTGCAGAGAAGATGCAATAGGGACTGGGGTGGGGGAAGGGGGACACTGCATCCCCTGGCCAACCGAGCTCTCCGGTACGCTTGGGAGAAAGAAAGTTTGGGGCCAGGCCAGAGCATCACTGCACAAAATGGTTTCACTGTGCCAAAACTCTCCATGGAGCAGCTGGTCGTATTTGCTGCATCCCCCTACTGTGCAGCAGAAAATACAAGTCTGCTGCCTGCTTTCTTCTAAGGAAACTTCTCTGTAGGCTGTTGACACTGTATTTGGGCTTTGCTCTATCAATTTGCTTAGGTTTTCAGCAGCACTAAAAAGGGGCAAAGCAAAATAAGACAAAGGTCCTGAAAAGTAAAAGGAAGATGTGTGAGAGTTTCAAATGAAGAGAAAGCAGGGGAGGAGGAGGATGGAAAGGGGAAAGAGGCAGAAGAGAAACCTTTCGTGGAATCTGATTCATCAGGCCACTTTCCAGTTAAGATTATAATAATCTCCTTTGTTTTAATATATTCAGCTGGGTAAGGAAATTGCTTTATTTCAATCATAATTGTCTCAGGCTGAAACGACCACTGCCTAATGGCAGTCTAAAAAACTCACACATTCTCTCTGACTCATTATATATATTTCTAGGGGAAGATAGAAAATCATCTAGGTCTCGGAAGTCATTGCTGCCGACACTCACCAGAAAGCAACACAGAAACATCCTCCAGCTCTGCTTGTCCTCCAGGAGCTTCTCTGGTCCGAGCGAGGAATTGCTCTGTGAGCCCAATCTACCAATTCCCTCTTTTCAGTTGACAAGTTATGGCCTTTGCACTCTGCTACCACACTCCTTTAGCACCTGCCTTCAGGGAATATTCTAATTAATGAGTTTATTAGCGAGATTTTCACAAGAGCAGGGGAAATGCAGTATTTTTGAAAGAAGAGAAAATCTTGTGTTTCAGGGGATCTCTGATAAGAAAGACTAGGAAGATAATTTTCCATCTGGGAAAGCTGACACTGTTTCTAGGAATACTGACCATTCTGGGACAGAAAAGTGGACTGGACTCGATACGGCTGTTTCTATTCTCCCAGTAAAGCAATTCTGAAAAAATGCTCACCTAACAGCCATTACTTCTTTCCTCTTGTACCTTACCTTTTTCTTCATCTTAGCACTTTTTTTTTAAAGCAATACAGTGTATGTTTCAAGGCTGCTCATTGCAGGAAAAATGCATGTAAGGTCAGTGTTGTGTCTAAACACAGCCAAACACAGGACAGTGTTTGACTGCGGTAAATCCAAACAAAAATAATTACATATAAACTGTTTTGCTGTCACCCTGTGCTGAAGTAGAGGTTCTCACAGCATAAAACTTAGGGTGGATACTGAATCTTCCATCTGAATATTTTTTAAGATAAGGAGGCATTTATTTGAGCCATTAGTCTTTGAAATTATCTTTAAAAGACACTATGTAATGTTAAGGCCTGGTTGCTGCAATTTTGTTGAGGCTTTCACAGGATCTTGTGGCTGCAAATGCTACAACACACTAGATAGGTTATGCAATTTTTGTTTTCACTAATGCCACTCAGTATTGGCTCTCAAAGCAACAGACAGACTGTTCCTTACAACACACAGTTTCTGTAGACATCTAAGAGACCAGAAAAGGTAAATAAATAGTTAAAGTTGACAATGAAGTTGACATAACAACATGTTGACTGTTTGTGCTTCACAACATTAGGTGACAGAAAATCAGAATTTCACATCATCAAAAATTCCTCCTTTAGACAGGTGTTAGATGCAGCACTTAAATCCAACACGAACATACATAGCTGGCGCACAGGCCTGTCTTTTGTGATCTAGAACTCCCTACGGTCACCCATACCAATGTTTATCAATATAATTTTAATTCGAGATGATCCTGATAACATTTCTCAGAAGTTTCTGCATACATTGATTTGGTTTATGTTATTTTACTAACTAGCCATATTAGTGTCGCAGTTTGAGTCATTTATAAAAGTGTTACCTTCCTCCAGTGCACCTTTCAGCACACAAACCAGACATTTTACATTTTAAATGCAGCAACCGTTTGGCTTTTTTTTGGTTGTGTTTTTCCCTTCTCTCCCTTTGGCGTACTACCCAAGATGTGTGGGTTGTCGGGTGTTTTTTTCCCTTTCATCTCAATATATAAATGCAATAATAGAAGTAATTAATGTTTAGCTGTTTAACTTCCATTTTATGCAGAGTAGACATCTGATGATCAAATCCACCCAATGTCTGCAATTAGACCAACTTGTGCAGCTGCGCTTCCTCTTGCTAGTTGGAATGCACTTCCCTTTTGCGCTGAACTGCTTTGTGATGCACTTGATGTACAATGCTCCACGCACAGCTTTGAAATAAATGTGGGATATTATTCTATCTTCAAGGCCAAAATAGAGAAGGGCTGTATTAAGCATTTGGGAGGGAGAAGGAGGGAGAGAGGGAGGGAGAGGAAAATAAAATGAAAAGGCAAGGACTGCAGATGCCCAGGCTGTACGTGGCACTGGAAAATCATTGTCAGCTTTGCTGTCACTGTCACACTAAACTTCCCAGATGTTCATATCTGGAAATGTCACAAAATGTCATGGCATAAGTTGCTGTATTTTGTTTTCTGCAGAAAGGGTGAACAATAATAAAACAGCCTCAGGAGTGTATGGCTAGCCAACAGCAGCTTGTAAAGGTCTCAGTAAAACAGCATGTGTGCACATTCTGGAAAAGAAGCAAACATCAGCTTTTCTTTTTTTTTCCTTTTTTTTTTTTTAATTAATAACATAGTGCTTGAGCTGATAGAAGTTTAACATTCGAATTAAACACAAAGAAAAGGCACGTTTGTCATCTTCTCTGGATCTCAAAGCTCTCTTTGTCCAAGAGCTAAAATGCTGATGTCAGATTAGTTATTGACAGAGCCAATACAAATTTGTTCCACGTTCATTTATCTTCTGGAATTTGATGTAGTGCCCTACAATTAAAAGCAGAACCCTCTGTGAAATAAGCTCTTCATCGGGGACATCAATGTAGAAGAAAGCTTTGCAATTTAAAGCAAGATCTTTCAAAGCACAGAGTTTATCTTCTCCACAAGGTTTGTGTTGTAGAGTGAAGTCCAGGTCAGGTTCTCTCTGTGACATCTTCCTTCTCCCAAATTACTTCCATTTGCTTTCCAGAAAGCAATGTAGCAGCAAAACCAACTACACAGGCATACACTCAACAAGACACTCTCCACTTAACCATTAGGACTAAGCATTATAAAATGATATCTGCAGTCTATACATCCAAATAAAAAGGGCTTTGCATAAAATGATTTTGGCTCCTTTACAAAAGAAACAAGAAAGGAAATCAATCATCCGCTTTTCCCTGTGTATAGAACTCAATGCAGATCCAGAAGCTACAGTTAAAATCCTTTCCTTACAATCTTGCTGTTGCATGTAATTAAGCTCACTGTAATACGTTAATATTCCAATGCTGTGACCTACTTACAAAGCCAGAACTGTCAAATGGCTAAAAGTGACCCATTCACTTTCATGTTGGTTTTGACTAAGTCACTAAGTCCCTTTGCCGTTTAGCGAATCATGTGCCCCTGCTTAATTTCCACAGCCTGTGCGGGGCACATACCCACATGCCTTTTTACAGTGTGTGGCTACCCCATTGGTACTGCAACTACAGAACAGAGGTGGGGACAAGGAACTGATCAAGAATAAATGCTGAGCCAGGATCATTTGTTTGCAAAGAGATATTTGCTCCGGGACAGTGATTTATTTCAATGTCTATTTCATATATGCCAAATGACTCAGATGTCATCATTTAGTCTTGTAGTCCTTGGTACATTAGTCTAATGTAACATCATTGAGCAGCTGCATTCTCATTTATTTGAAGGACAGATGGCAGCTATGCTTTGGTCAATTGTAAATTTGTTCTCTCAAAATTTTTTTTCATAGTGCTATACTTTATTCTATGATGGTTGGCTCTGCTCTTTTTCAGTGGTTTATTTTTTTTTCCTCCCAAGCTTTTATCAATGTGAATGAACTAGATAATCAGCAATCAAGCTGAGAAACATTTTATTTTTATTCTTTTCAGTCATTTGATTACATGCTACATTTTAAAAGACAGGTGAACTATTCTGTTTATTTAATAAAATCATATCACCAAGTGACAGACTCTGCACATCATTCTGGTCCTTTCTGTTGTCATCTGAGGGAGGAAGAATTTACCTGGAAGCAGTCATTCATCCGTCACCATTACTTGCAACAAGAGGCTTGGCCTCCCACACTCAATAAATCTGCAGGGAACGACAGCCAAAACCCTTTAACACAAACAATTGATACTATATTCATACATTATGAAGGGAAACAGACCTTCAGATCTGTCTCCTTAATTTCTTTTTGTTACTATCTCTGTCTCTCCACCTTTTCCTAAATGTGGGGCACAACAGCAGGCTCTAACTCCACTTACAGTTCTTCTCCTCATAACCACTCCGACTCCTGGTACCACCAGGCTCCTCAAATTCACGGTGCGGCTCCCTCCCCTGCGGTGCTGCCACGTTAACCCACGGTGGAGGTGGCACACGGGAGGCTGATGAAAGGCATCTATTCTGGTTTATGCATTTGCCAGTTGCAGCATGTATACCACATATGCTCTGCTAAGGATGTGGAGCCTCCTGGATGGGACTGGATGCTTGTCTTGGAGTGGATGTGTTTGACTGCAGGATGGAGCAGACAGAATGATCGAGAAACAGCAAGCTGGGAGCCTCCAGCAAAAGCAGAGATGAAGAGACTCCTAAGACAAGCAGGGAACAGGCTTAAAGCCAAACCTCAGAGCTGATGATAAAAAAAGATACTTTCGCAGAGGTTCAGAAGAGGCAATGTAGAATTTGTTGCAGCTCAGAAAGCTGATGAAAGTTGCTGGAATGACAGCAGGACAGGATCCACTCAACAAACACAGTGGGCTGGGAGGGGTAAGAGAGGTCAGCAGTCAAACCCTTTATTTTAAGCCATCTTGACAAATAAATCTTGAGTTTTCTCTGTTTCAAGAACTACTCACCTTTAGTGTTCTTGGGTTGCTCATTTGAAGGAACAGATGTGGCCAGATCTCCCTGAAAGTTCTGGCCTCCTCTGCTCTCCCACAGTATGTATATCAAAATCAACTGAGCCTAAGTTGTTAGACAATATGGGAAATGTTTGTATCACTTTCGTACTATCCAACTTCTTCCTCTACTTGAGCTCAGCTACTTTCCCATTTCGCAACTTTCACAAATACACTTGTGGAAAATTTGGTAGCAGCTATATAGCCACTGCCCAATCTGTATAATGGGGTGGCATAATTCTCCTCTCCTCTTTCCACATAGGCACCTCTCTGGACTATTTGCATCTGCCTATTTTATACAGACTATTTTAAGGATCTGAAGAGCTAAATTTGCAGGAAGGGGATTAGCATACATCTATTACATGTAAACACTACACAATGAGACTCCATAAAAACACGTATACTTCCCACTCGTAAGAATTTCCAGCAACAGCAGATAATGTCAAGAGGAAAGCGATAGAGCTTTACAAGAGTACTTCACACCACTGGAAGAAAAAAACAAACTGATGAAGGAAAAGGGTAAAATAAAGCAAGAAGAAACACTGCTAAGAAATAGTTTTGCGTTGATCTACCCCATGTGGCAATAAGCATTGACACTAGCAAGAGACTTCTAAGTCAACCTCTCATTTTGTTTCAGCTTCTACTATGCTATTTAGTCCTTTAACAATTAGGCTGTTATTTCTACTTTGTGTTTTAATGGATGTGTAGGCAATAGCTTATCTCATTAAATGAATAACGGAAGTCCAGTGCCTGGAGTCACCTCAATATTTCAAGGTATTTCAAAAAATACATATTTTTTTTCTCCTTTCTTGTCAATATCTTATTTGGGGATGGGAGGGGAATGACTTTCAGGCTTTCGATGTACTGGCATACAATTGTCTCCATTTATTAATATCAATACTATTGAAGCTATATCTGTCTATATTTATTAAACTGAAAAAAACCCAGAGATATAAAATTTCTCATACAAGAATTCTTATCTTTCTAATTTGTTTTCTGGATTTGTTTCTTGGTATATTTACTCCTCTGCATCTCAGATTCTCTGCTTGAGTTGTTACCTGTTCCCTTAATCTTTCTAACAAATGAAAGTATTGTACCAATACTGGAGGCAGAGTTTACTGATAAAGTCAGTCTAATGTGTCATGTAAGATGAAGGAAGGCAAGCTTCATTCCAGAACACCAAAGTTTGCAAATCTAGCTAGGGTGCTACATAGTATCCTTATAAAACACTTTCTTTTAAAGAAAAGACCAGTTTTTTAAAGCTGGCTTATGACATTCAAAACTCCAGAAAGCAAGAATTTTACTTCTAATTTCTTAGATTGAAAAATTCAGTCTTTGATTTAAAATAACATTTCAGGGGTGGGGGAATTAATCTATCTACAGCAATGCAAAAGTACACAAAACTGAAACGATATTATAGAATTATTTCATTTTATTTCCAAACAAGAACAGTTTAATTTTGTGAAAAACAGTAAAAATTTTGACTTCTTATCCCAATTTGGGACAGTATTATTTTTAATGTTCTTTTGTTTTATAGAGAGGCAAATAATTGTTTCTCACTCAGGTCTTTCTGTAACTACAGAATCCTTGAAGGGCTCCCCGCCCCACTTCCTGAATCCTTTTGCATATTACATTTTTGGATGAGTAGACCATGACCAACCCTCAAAATTACGCATGGCTGCCCCTTATCAAACTCCTCTGTTCTGAGAGGACAGTAAAGGCAAGATAGTCTCCTCTAGTTTCATGGTTTATTGTTTCTAATACTTAGTAATACATCTTTCTTTCTCATCATGGCTACACATCCTTACTGCCTACTTCAGCCCATAGGGGCATATACCTGCTGAGAGAAAGAAAAAGAGAAAGAAGAAAAACCCACACAAGCAGAAGAATATGAACATCGACCTCAGGGAGGTTTACAGAAAATTCTCAGAATAATCCTAGAAAGAAAGTGGGTTTAGATATAAGGCTTGAATGTGGTTAGAGAGCAGGGCAGTATGTAGATATGTCAGCACAGGCTTTAAAGAAGCTTAGTATGAATGTGATAGAGTAATATTGGACAAGTTACATATTGTTTGAGTTCTTGTCTCTGTGTTCGCTCCTAAGAAAAGATTCCTGGCAACATGACAGTCCAACATGAACCACTAGCACTATCATTTTAGAGGTATCAGTTACTTCCATTTCAATGAACTTCTAGGTACCATGCTGGAGTTTCAATATCCTTTTGTGTTTGTGCACGCGTGTAGGGTAGGTAGAATTATAGAATGGGAACCGATCAGCTGTAATGTAGCCTGCAGTCAGGAAATCCTCACAGAAAATGAAATTTAAGGATCTCTGACAGACACTTCTTTCTTTTGGTCACAGCTTACTTGCAAGAGGTTATAAACTGAGGACAGCCTCCACTATTTCCTTCCCTTGAAAGAGCTAAAGCTAAATATATTCTTGAAAGCCTGTACAGCTTTGTATTAAAAACACACTTTCAAAAAAAGGTACCTAAATGAAAGGGGTTCCTTTCTGTCAAGGAGGACTATGGCTATGCTGTAGGATCCTGTGACCTAAAAATTTCTCAATAAAATGAGAGCATAACCCCAGAGCCTGTTTTTCTTTTTCCTTCTTTAATTGTAAGGTTATTTATCTTTCTATACAGACTGGTTAGAGCCACCAAACCAGATGTCAGCCTCCCACATGGATTCATATTTATCTGTACTCATGGGGTCACTGCGACACATCATTTGCTTAGCTCACTTATTCACCATAACCCATCTGCTTCAGCCTTGACCTGTTCTAGACTAGAAGTGGTCACTCTGGATCCCATGGCCACCCATGTGGACAGCACGTGCTGGAAGGCTCCATCACCTTAGGAGTGAGATTCACCTATGGATTCCTCACTTTTCCCATGACAGCCCCCCATAGGTAGTCCTGGTGACACCAAACTTCTTGTCTTCAATGCACAGAAGAAGGATAGTTACTTTATCAGCCAAAGAGTTTTTAATAAAACTTACTCAGTTTCTCTCCCCACTAAATAAGATTTCTTATTTAGTGATCACTAGGAATCTGCTGAGAATTCAGACATGTGATTTTCATGATTAAAGCATGAAGTGAATAGGGGACTGCTAGTTTTCTGCACTTCAGAGTCACTGTTTTAAGCTGTGACTTAAAATAGTGCTACCTACATTTTCCTCCTTAAAAATGATAATTAAGGCAATCCTATAGCTCACTTTATCCCCTCAGATGCCTGCAACGACACTTGTAACAGAAGCAGTACATTTACTCTTCCGTTTGCAGTGTTTTCTTTTCAGAAAGAGGCCTAAATCCCAGTGTTTTTTACATAATAAAGGCATAAACTGGCAGAAAAAATTATGTAGGTCACTGAGAATATGCAAGATCTACGGAGAATCATATCAGGAATTTCCCCCACCATCACCTCTTTTTCTTTTTTTAAATGGGCCATTCATCTAAGTAAGACTACTTCAGTGCTATGGAAGCTGTAAAACTGGTCTCAAGAAGCCATCAATTTAACTGGAGTGCACAGTCTCCTCCTAATGAATCAAACAGAAAAAAAATCTTTACGTGATCCACATTTTCTTAAGTTTGAATAACACTGCATTGTTTTGAGCTACGCTTGAGGCAAGGGTAAGGATATTATTTGCAACTCCCTGATCGGGATCAGCTCCAAAGCTCTCATAGATCACGTCAGGTCTTTACTTCTCCTTCCTCCGCTCTCATTTCCACCAGATACTATAACAGCCATGGGATGTGTTGCAGGCTGAGGAGTTCCTGCCACGTGCCTCTTCACGTTTCTCTGGTGCTGTTCTCAGAGGGAGTGAAATAAAATCTGGCTGTGCTGGTCCCACATCCACATAGTAAAATGTGTCCCATCTCTGGTTTCTTTGCCCTGGCAGATCGACTCAGAGAAGAGAACGTGACCTTTCCGTTTCAGGCTTCCTCACTGCCATGTAGTAGCTGATCTGCCCTATCCATCAGAGCATTTAAGTGTGTACTTAAAGTTATATACATGCTTTGCTGAGTCCTAAGCTGTATAATTATGGAAAGAATCAACAATTCCTTAGAGGATGGCTGTATTTTCAATAAATGTCAAAGGCATTTCTAACCCTGGATGGGTGCTTTTTAATGTGTCAAATAAATCTAAAATAAATACACACTGCTAGAATCTACTAAAAATCAAATACATTTGTCTTCAACTAGAGCAGTTGCTCCCATAAAATCAACATTCCAGTCCTTTCACTTGTCCTCAGAAAGTGAAGTTTTTCATCTGTGTAAACTTACAAAATTAGCAGAGTAGGAACAGTTCTTGCGTAAATCATATCTTATATTGTATCTTCTTTCCTCACATTCTTCATCTATGCAGGTAACAGAAAATACATCATTAAATGGGCACTAAATGCCACGTAAGACAGGGGAGGGGCTCTGCTTCACAAAATAATTAGTATTCTTTTTCATCTATTACCTATTGCTACAGGGGAAAAAAACAAACCTCAATCCCCTCCACAAACCAATCCCCAAAAACCCAAACCAAAAACTCCATGAAACACCCAAATGAATTAGTGAAGGGATTTTATTTCCGTCTCAAAAGAAAAAAAAAATGCAGTAAGATTTGCCTCTTTTGAGCCCTTAAATGCACTCTATGTGTAGTCACTATGGTCAATTTTGAACTGCAGTTTTGCTGACCTAGTGGAAATTTATGCTTTTAGACTCAAAATATCTTCCATTTCCATATTTTCATTTTTTCACCCAAGGATGCTGCATTACACAGAACATGCAAAGCGTTTCATTGCTTTCAACAACCGTTCAAAACTCAGAGAAACGAAGCTGTCCGTTACACTCATCCATTGGTGTGAAGATGTCATATTGTGGCTATCCATTTCTTGCCTTTAAGGAGACGGAAGTACTTAGCAACGTAATCCTCATTAGATTCATAATCAGAATTTTTTCTAGCATGAGCACTGTATTCTTTCTACAGTTCAAAAAATTATTCCAGTAAACAAACACTTTCAAATTTTTTTAATTATATCTGACTTCCAGAGGATGAAACAACACATTTAAGAAGTATGTAAAAGTGCTGAAAGTCCTATAGGCAAAAATCATTAATAAAGTGAGAAGCTAGCTTATATAAATTACAGGTATTTTTCAAATATCTAATAGAAACAGCCTTCAGGCAAAAATAATCTCATGTTATTCCATAGAGAGTACTTAAAATAAGGTAGGGATCATTAGGTGACAACTAAAAATAATTTTTTCTTAAAGTGATATTTCATTATGCCTAGTCACAGTAATATATTATGCCTGTAACTCTACTCTCAAAGAAACTTCTTGAAAAGGAAAAATGTGCAATATTACCACATTAATAAAGGTCATTCACTTCTCCTCTATAAGGATAAATTCAGGGAACAAGGGAAGTCTTACCTTCCCTTACATGTCCAACCACAACCGGAATTAATGACAACTATGGAGAAATACATAGACTAAACTGTCTTTAGTTTATCCAACAGAACAACATTACATGATTTTAAAAGTACCAGAAACCAGGGGCTCAAGAAATCTTAGCAGGTACTGGGAAAGTAAAAATCGATTCACTCCACTGTGAAAGCTCATTGATGAAAGAAGCCTCAAGAGTTTCCCAGTAAAACTTTCAAACCTCATTGCAGCAGAAAGTGAAATGCCGCAGTGCAAATCAACGGAGATTCTGCAATAACCAAGAGGTATTTCCCCCTGACGAGAGCAGGGGAGAAATGGTCTGCAGTCAAGGGAGGCTCAGTAACCAGGCAGACTCTCAAGTACACCGAAGAGTGAGGTGACAAAACGACGGCAGCAGGTTACTTCAAGGGCCGAGCTGCCCCTGAAGCACGCTGAACAACAAGGCAGGCACATCAAACCGGCACAAAAGCAATGAGGTAACCAGAAGTCAAGCTTCTGTACCAGCTCAAAACGTATCGGGCTTTTACCTAGCAGGGGAACCAGCTGCAGCCGGGTGCTGCTGATGGGAACTGGGGAACCAGCTGTAGAACTGGGAATAATCTTTACACGCACTGAGGAGAGATGTGTGTCTGATTTTTACTCCTTTCTGGTCATTTTGTGGAGCCATCTCATCACCCACTAGTACCTCAATCACAGTAAAAGAAAAACTCCAAAGGAAATTATTTCCTTTGACCTTTCAGTAAGAGGTTGGGAGGACCCTATCTCCTACCAAGAAGAGGTGACAGTTTTGCCATCATGCTTCCATATAACTCCCATTAGCCAAAGTGATTCGGCTGAAAAAAAAAGGAACAAGGGTAACAATAGTCATCCAACAATCTAAATCCAGATACACCAGCCTGGAAATCAAAAGCTGTTGCTTATCATGTCATCAGCAATGACAAGGCTATTTGCAACACAGAAAGGAAGGCTGTGGGTTGGTGGGTAAACAGAAGGAACCTAACCAGAGGCAGTCACTCTCGACTTAACAGTGTTCTTCTCAGTTGTAGCTTTTGGTCTTTCAATCTTAGTTTTGTTGCTGTATGTTAGAAAGTGCTTGTTTGCCCCCCTGAATGTAACAACACGTGCAGCAAAGAATCTGTGGATCATCCAGAGCAAACAACTCCTGTAGGGTTGCACAGTGGCTGAGGGCAGGGACTTCACGCGGCTGACGATGCTTAAAACTAGCCTGTAATGGATTCAGTGCTGAAAGAATGACCTGTGTAATCAATTTGAGATAATTAGCAATATCACTATCAGAAGCAGAGAAGTTCAGTGAAGACTTTCCCTTTTACCAGAGGATGCTCCAGAATTACTTAGGTATGGCATGCGGTACACTAATGGACGGATTACCACTTGTGGTTTGATTTTTTTTGTGAATAATTGTAATATATTGTTCCTTTTGATCACAAAATACTGCAAAATTAGAAATACAAACAGAAGGCTATCTCTAAATCATGGTAATACTACCTTTAAGATAATGTGAAACAAGTTAGTACAGTTCTGTAGAGCACTCTCCAGGATCACCCATTTGCCAGGACTGGCAAAAGAGAAAAACACAGTCTATAAATGTTCCCTTCAGTAATGTTTTCAGAAGAGTTTCTATATGCTAGGATATGCCACAGTTATTTATTTCCATTTAAAACCAGCATCCATTGCCTCACCCACCAAAGCTTTCATATTAATTTCAGAAAGAGCATACAAATAGAATACAGATCTGAAGAGATTCTAAAATCTGGTGGTTTCATACATCTCAGAAAACCCACTTTTGTTCATTATAACAAAAGAAAGTTATTTCCAGGAAGGTTTGGAGACTGTTTTCTGGAAGGCACATTGAATTGCTAACTAATTGCACTCACACTATTTGCCATATCATCAATGGGTAGCATTTTATGGCCGGATGTAGCTAGGTTAAAATCAATTAAAAAGATGAGTTTGTTTTATCACATATTTTTATTTAGTCTGACAGCTGCTTTCTGAATGGCACAGAAGAATGCCTACTAACCAGTTATACCCCTCTGAAGGACCCAATTGTTATATTCTTTAGCTCTTCCATAGGTGATGCATTTCACAGAAGAGGCAGTTCGATGAGAGAGTTCGAATTCTGCTGGTTGTCATGCCTGAAGTCCTCTCCCAAAACTGAGCAATCTGTACTGTCTGTACTGCAACAGGGCACACTAAAAGCAAAGGAATAAGGAAATGTTGATAGAAGTTACATAGGTATGAGTATGAGGATATCACTGGAAAGCTGAAAAGAGGTTAAAAAAAGAAAGCAATAGAGAACTGTAAGGAAGAGTAGGAAATACTGGAGGAAGGCTGACACTGCCTTCTGCCTTTTTCATCTAACATTCTCTTTTTGCTTTCTTTCCAGAGATTGCTGTACCTTTTGAGCCCTTTGGGATAAATGATAGCCACTTACTCAGCTTCCTTGTGTATCCTGTAAAGTAAATAAACATTTCATCAACTTCAAATTTGTCACAAAGCGTTAACATTGCTTTTATGATTAGGGTTGCACTTCGAAACTCTTTTAGTAACTGAGATGATGAAGCACAGCAGCACTGACACTGCTTCCACTCACCAAACAAGAAATCCTTCAGCATTGCATGAAGCTTTATCCCAACCCATGTCATGCAGAGCTTGCCAACATGCTTATGCTGGATTGCTTTGCTATGCCGAAATTCTTAGGGTTTTGTTCCCAAATTTTTCTGTTGTACTCCTAATTCTGGTTGACCTTGCTGCTGACAGCAACATTACAACATCGGCAAGACAGGGAAGATGAACTGCAAAGTATTTCTACAGTAGATAACAAACAACAAGAGAAGTTGTAGAATTCCCTAAGCTTGCACAGAGATCTTCTATATCGACACCTTTGAAATACAAATTAAGTTGACAAGATTGATTCTTTGGCTGTCAATTAAAATTTTGGTTGTGGTGGCTGCCTACTGAAATCCCCTGTAGAACATTCCAGTCTCTTGACAAGCAATCCACAAGTTAAACAAGTAAAACACTACAGCTTTCTATGTTTTTGCTCAATTATTGTTTTGGGGTTTGGCTTTTTGCGGCGGTTTTGAGGGGGATGATGGTGAAGTTCTTACTTTTTTGGAATTGAAGGTGAGGGCATTCTTCCAGTTGGTTTCTGGCACTATTAAAAGTATATTCTGCGTGGGAAAAGGTGAAGAACTAACTCCAGTATGAAAGAAGTGGGAAAACTTCCTTTGGTTGATGCTAGAAGGGCAACCTTCCAGTATAGGTGGAATAGCAAACACAAAGATGACTTCTCAAAACGTAAAGAGACAGAGGTTTCATTCTCTATATACTAAGCAATGTGGTGTACAATTACTGCAAGACAAGAGATACGGATTGCGGAAAAATAAGTCACTGTAAAACTTTGGTGCTGCTATTACCATATTTTAATGCTACTCTGCTTGTTTATTTATAGAAAGCAACTGTGAAAATGCACTACCCATTTATCAATATGCAGATTGGTTTATGAGTTTAAGCTTAGTCAGTGAACAAAGAAGCAAGCCTGGATTTCTTAGGGTCTAGCAATTTTAACTGTCAGAATACATTAGGAAAGGCACTGTAGCTGCCATACTTCTCATATCTCTACCTTTTCAAAAATATGTACAAGTGTACACCAAGCTGCTTAATTTCTTCCTCGATATAGACTTCATCTTTAGAAAGCAGCCTTAGTACCTCTAACCTTAGCTGATAAATTGTATCTTTTGCTTTATTAATTAAAAATATTCCTTTCAAAGCTGGTGGTCATCACATGAGCAAAACTTCTGTTGAGTGCAAAACCATTTCATAAAGCTCCCTATCTTCACATGCCTTGCCAGTGAACACGAAACTGAAAGAATAAAAGAGCTACAGGCAAATTCTCTTCCAGAATCTTTTATTAAAGGGTCATTAATAAGCGAGATGTGCCATTGTGACTGTACTCACTGTTTTTGTCTTTCCTTTTTAGTGGCTGGGTTTCCAGTCTACAAAGGCTCCCTACGCCTCTTTTGAATCTAAACAACTGACCCAACAGCTAACTCATATTAAGTTTCAGGTCTTCCTTTAGCCCTTCCTTTCAGTTCTCTCACTTTAGTAACACGTTCTTACAGTAATACGGTGCAGCTCTTGCAATTCAAGAACATCGTGTGTCCAATACTGCTTCCAGAGCATAATCGTACGCTTTTAAGGAAGAGTTCAAATGGGGGATATGCCCAACCTCCAGCTAAGGAAGTGCTTTTCAGTTCCTGGTTAGAGGGGTTTTAGTATTTTTTAACAAACATTCCTGCAACTTGGTTGCATGGTTCAGCTCCTCTGAGAAGATTCAGTGACAAATTATGAACTGGAAAGTAAAGGTCAAGAGTACTATCATTCTGCCTAAGTTAGGCATTGATGGGTTAGCTAAGATTAGCTCTGCTCTAGACTAGGATCTTCTATAATCGATGGAGAGAAATCCCCACCTCTGAAGTGTGCTTCATTTCATTGTAAGGATGCGAGATATTTGCACCTCATTTGATGTAGCTGTTTCTCTCCATTGGGTAAAAGGAGTGAGTAAGTCACTTCGGGTGAGATGACTAGCCTTTAGCATTTACTGGGTGAAAAGAATCTCAGTTTAGATGTCTGAAAGGGAGGCAGACGTGACCCCAGCTGATAGGAATATGTTCCAGGAAAACCTGAATCTGAAATAGGAGCTTCTTTCTCAATGCAGTTCCGCACTATCAGGGGTGAGAGCTTGAAACAAAAAATACGTTGATTATAGAAATAAATTTGTACCTCGTAACTGTGCAGATCAAGTTGACCTTTTTAAACATCAAAGAATTACTGAACAAAAATCCCTAATGCCATTTGTTCTACTGGCACATCTAATCTGCTATGTATGAACTCCACATTGAACAATCCTTCCTAAACTGTAATTCAGACTGATAAATTCAGTGGTTTCTCTTGCCAGTTAGCTCTCTTGCCAGTTAGCTGTCTTCCATGAATTTCCCATTAATTTAGCTCTACTCCAGAAGTGCTATGGCATGGTAAAAATATATTACTAAGTCTTCTAAAAGACAGTAATAAATAACATAACAGCAATTAATTGAAATCCAGCATCCAAACACTGAAAAAGGCAATGATTACTTTTGGCATGGTCCCATAGTGTGCTGAAAATCTAACATTTGGTAAAGATACCAATCTACTGAAAAACAGGCAAGAGCTAGAATATTTCTCTAGCAGATTTTGAACATCAGAGAAAATAAAAACAATGAGAAACAAACAGGGACACAGTATATCACATAAGAGAAGACAAGTCAAAACCACGAATGCTCATTTTCAAATAGTATTCATTCTCTCTTCTTTGTGTTTGCAGAAAACTGCATAATCTAAGAGGAAAAGCATTTCAGAGGAAAAGCTTTATAAAGGTGTAACCTCATGGATGTCATTATAGCCACAAAAATCTACACCTGTTAAGAACAAACCTATTACTTTAAGGTCCACAATTTAGATTTTGTTCTTCCTATAATCCTTTTGAACTTCCTTTCAATCAATGTTCAGTAACCTGTACTGAAATACCAGTAATTTAACAATATTGAAAGGCTTTCAGACTTGCACTTGGTCAGACATCTCCCCTCCTTCCCTTTAGAAATCCACAAATCATGCAAACTCACCATATTAGTACAAAGCAACACACATTTGGCTGAAGTTCTGGCACAATATGGGAGTAGAGCTCAGCTACATTTTTAGTATAAGAAATCTTTCCAAAATTAGAAAAGGTATAATTTTGACAGGACCTGACATAAATTGGTACTTAAGGTTGCAGGATGATTTGAAGTGCCTGCACCATGTTCCATAGTCATTAGTTTATTTGACACAAGATAGCAGACTCAGTCCAAAACCCAATTAAGAAAATGCCACAAGAAAAAATCCACCTTTACAACTTTGCACGATCACAACAGGCACAGCAGCAATGCCCAAGATGAAACAGATGTCTGAGAGAGAACTGTTCTTCATGATTAAGGAGGACTCCTCGAGATGGAAGGTGAGCATGCTGACAGAGTAACACTAGGGAAGGAAAGCAGGTGCTCATGTCGTATCTCTTCTGCCACATGGACACACAGCCTGAAAGGCTATTCTTCTATAAGGGCTAAATTCAGTAACGGCAAGAATATACGAATAGAGAGCGAGCCTGCTCCAGAGTACTAAATCAAGCTAAAAAATAAAATCACAACACACTCCTTCACTTTAGTTGGAAAGTCTTTCAGGGAAAGAAATGGTGAAATAATATTTTCAAAGCCAGATCTAATGTGAAACAGAATCTGACAGATCTGATATGATACATCAAGGCAAAGCAGAAATTGAATTCTGTTTCTTTGAAAAGTGATGAAAATCTACAGTAGTTTTTAGTACCGGTGGTGTGATCCTCAAAGGTATCACCACCAGCTACTGAGCAATTCTGATCTTATTCCACTTCCTAGTCCCGACTCTCAGATACACAATTTTTGCAACAGAAGAAAGAGCTGAGGAGACGAGATGAGCGTTGAATCACCACTACTTTGTACTCCAGCTCTCTGACACAGGCTGAGACTGTGTCTTCAGCAGCAAAAGTCGATGGGGGTTCGGGCTGCTCTGCCTGAAGTTGTGCTTCCTCTGGTCCTCCTCAACAACCAACCTCCCCTTGAAAGAGGCTGCAAAAATGGTGCCCAGCACAGCCCTAAATTCATTCCCTTTTTAATTGCCTCCCCTTCTCTAAGTTCAGCCTTTGATGGATCTGACCCTTTAGGGGCTGTAAGCACTCACACAGTACTAGGCTCTCTGCTCTGGCTGTAGGCTACTCCTTGCACACAAGGGTTATTTCTACGATGGTCAGGTTGCTTCATATTAGTAGGGCAACCTAAAGAGACCTTAATGTAACTGAATCAGGCTTCTTGCTACTGGCCTTCAGCAGAAGTAGATTTACACAGTCATTTGTCCCTCAGGTCCCCAAAGCAGCACGTTAGCCACCATACATCACAGAATCATAGAATCGTTTAGGTTGGAAAAGACCTTTAAGATCATGGAGTCCAACTGTCAACCCAACACCACCATGCCCACTAAACCATGTCCTGAAGTGCCTTGTCTACGCGTTTTTTTAATACCTCCAGGGACGGTGACACCACCACTTCCCTGGGCAGCCTGTTCCAATGCCTGACAAATGTTCCCACAGAACTTTTTGTGACTCGTCATGGAAGCTGGGACAGGCGGTACCGCCATGGGCTTCAGCTGGCAGGACGTGAATGAGAAATCACAGCACCTAAATGGGAGGAAACCTCTATTTTTCATGACGCAGACTGATCAGATTAACTCTGAGGTTTGCTATCACATTTGATACTTTCAAATGTCACAGCGGATCATTTGAGAGGATAATTCTAGCAGCCTCATCTAGAGTCTTTGCATGCCTTTCTGTTATGGCTTTTCCTATTCCTGCTCACATCCTTTGAGGATGTGGGATACAGTATCTACCAAAGGTAAAACTGATAAAGTTAGGACATTTTCAAAAAGCAACAGCAAGGAATATTCTTACAGCCTTGGTAATTGCAGGGAACCATAACGTGGAAGATTTGAATTTAGATATTGGGAAAGGGTATCTTGCCTCTACCTGAGATAATGTCTCTTAATCTTTGAAAAGAACAACATGAGTAATATTCTACTTTACAATGAAAATAAAGGCACAGCACAGCACTGCTCTTTTTTAAAAAACTATCCATCAGCAGTACTGCAAATAGTATGAATACAGTTGGTTAATAATTTATTGAGCTTTCAGAAAGAAGTCTGAAAACCTCCTGCTAATAACCTTCTGATCTCAAGTTTTGGTAAGAGAGACGTTGTACCAGCTACCCTGCTGCTTGCCACCATAATTCAAAGAGTTTTAGTACCTGTGCTCACTTGGGGGAAACTCTAGTTTCAATCTGAAACTTCCAGCAAATCAATATAATCTGCATTACAATACATGGTCTGATTCAAGTGACAGGATATTTTTTAATGATCTCCCACTGTGTATCACTTTTATGTTTTATTGTTGAAATGTTATTTCAGTACCAGTAATTTCGCCTGGAAAAAAAGACTGCTTTTGTTTCTGCCAGTGTCAGCTGCTTTATTTCAGCATTGCCTAAGTTATGTAACATTTTCACTCAGCTCCACCTTCACCACAGAGATAAAGGCAAGGATTTGTGTTAAATTATGCCATTAAGTCCACAAAGTATGCATTAAAAAAACCCCAAACAACACAAAAAAAACCCAACACCCAAAACAACCCACAGGAAACATCCACATCGATGGCAATTTTTCTACCGTGTTCCTACCATTTCTACCTACATACTTCTCTCTCTCTAGGAGCTAATAGAGAAAAGGAAAGCCTACTTACCAAGAAGCAGCCACTTCTATTTCTTTCAGCAAAGTAGCGATCCTCTTCCAGACAATTTTATTGTATGATACTAATGTCTGGTATTATTTGTTGAAGCCTTATCAGAACTGTTCTCTGACTACATCTCTAATCCACCCTCACAGAAGAGGAAAAAAAGAAAAAATAGAGGAGTGAGATAAATACAACAATGTAGTAAGTTGCCTACACTTCCTGACTTTTTTTTTAATATTATGTATTTGCTCAGGATACTATAAAACATCATCTTCTTACATTTTAAGAACAATATATTCAACAAGGTGGCTGAAAATCACTAGTACTTAAGATACCAAGTTTTTGTCTGCACTTTAATTTATACATCTCAAAACTTAATAAATTTGGGCAAAAATTATTTCTTTCTCTCACGGACTCAGAAACAGCCATACAGGGCAGTAAATGATATGGCCAAGGTCATCCATGAGGCCCAAGGTACAGCCTGACCTGGAGTGCAATTTTCTTGAGTCTCAGTTCTAGCCTACAGTAGAGAAGTTAAGAGTATTAATGAAAGACAAATGAGAAAAAAAGTTCATAATGACTTAAAGCAGGGGAAAGCAATAGTGCCTGTAGATCCTTGACTATATCACAACACAGCTCTGCAATCTTTCTTCTTACAAATAATGCATCTATAATACCAGGGAGAGTTATAACATGCACAGAAAAAGATAACAGTAGTAAGAATACAGACAAGAAAGTGAAAATACGTATGAGAGAGACAAGAAAACTAAAAGAACATTTTATATGTGTTAACTTGGGGTATTCAGAAATGCAGACACAGCTCTCAGAGGTGTTATCTCTATGAACAAATCCTTCTGCGTAAAACATCATTAGGTGTAGTGTGACTGGAATCAGGACTAAACGCCTCCATCTGCACCAGCATGTAGTGAAGACTAATTAGGAGCAGATTTGCTGAGCGAAACAGTTAGTGCTGAGGACCTGACATCCACACATTTGAGAGGTTTTTACTTTCAACTAGCCCTAATCCTGTCCCAAGGTCTGAGTCTGCTTTCTTAACAAGAGCACGGGAGGTTTGTTCCTGGCAGTCCTGGTACAGCTTGACCCAAATGGGATCCAGTTGAAGTCCGCATTCTGAACTGTAGCCCTGAAGTTGGGAATGAACAGGAGATTCACTTCGAAAGCACACTCCTGATGCAAACTTAAACACTATTACAGATGCATTCAATATACTTTGTAGAGAAAAAACGAGTACACAGGCTAATTACACTGACTAGTTCTGACATAGGATGCTTAATAAGGAATAAGAACATGAAATTAGGCAAAGGAAAAGGTTAGATATCAGGATATAATAGACCTCAGAAGGGAAAACCATTAGGCTACAGTATCCCTGAGGGTAGACATTTTCCATTCCTTGTCTGTGAACTCCTTGATGCCAGAGCACTTTACATAACGTGACAAAAAAATGAAGCAATGTCTGAGAATGAAAAGGAAAAAAATTCCAAACCCTTTGAAAGACTGATAAATCCATGTCTTAAAGGAAATTCTTGATTCACCTTCAACCATCCCAACTCACATGGTGATGGACTGTGAAAGAATAACTATATTCCTAGAGAGTTAAACGAGAGTGCCTGACTTATTACCAAATAACATCTTTCATGTCATGAATATCTACGATTCTATCAGAAATCATTCCGCAATCAAAGAATGAAGCCTTTATGGTCCTGTGGGAAAGCAGCATGAGCAGCCTGTGATCCTGATTTTTTCAATGACCATGCTTATTTTAGTCCTATTTTCCAGCTGGCTGATCAGAAAGATATAGAGATCAGGAAAGCACTCATCTCTCTGAATTTCTCCTTTTCTGCCTTTCATGAGCAAATCATTTTTCCATTTTAGTTTCCACAAGGGTGCTAATGGAAACCCATTTTGGGCTAAACAAATGATTAAGGCTAATGGATTGCTAATGCATATTACGAGCAAAATTTTACGAAAGTCAAACTCTCAAATTCACATATCCACAAACAGGTGGAAGTAAATGTGGAGAGAACATTAGGAGTAGAGATTGATTTCTGGGCATGAATCTAAGTGAAGTTACTGTATTTATATATGGGGAAGAAAAGGAAGAGGCACTGACAGCTATGAAAAGAGTCAAATGGCATAGCAAAAATGCAGCTTTGTTACACTTTTATAATGGTGTACTCCTGCGGAGTGGCTTCCGTTTCTAAATCTGCATTTATCTACTTTCAGTGTAATGCTGACCAAAAATTAATTATATCCTGTTGTAAGTATTAGAAAACTGAGAAGATGTCAGGTGTCTGCATGCAGCTACAGAGATATTCTGCTGATTTGTCTTGGAAGCCAGAATATATGGTTCCTGTTTGCTTCACTTTGGTAGGATGAAAGCTAAAGAATCTGTGCAGATTCAAGCACAGTATTTTGCAGAGAAAATACGAACTCACAGACAGCTCTGGGAGGTTTCAATTTAGCCAGTTCTGCTTGGTAGTTAAAGTTCTGTTTAAATCACTACTGAAAAAGATTGCCAAAAATTAAAAGAAGGGACATTTAGGGAAAGGCCACTAAAAGTATTTATCACAGTAGCTTTTAAAAGATACCTACTGCTCTGTCACTGAAAAATTACATTTATTGCAAAATCACCTCTCTGGATTAAGCACAAAGATGTTTTATGCTCATCACTTGCCCATTTTGAAGCAGTAATTAACCAAGAAACATAATTGAGACCCTGTGTTAAATATCATTGACAGAGTAATTGAACAAAAAAGCTAAGATACTTTAAAAACGAGTTTTACTCCAAAACTGGAAAAAATAATGAGCATTTCTGCACCTTTTTTTCCTGATAGGAAGTTAGCAGGCACAGTTGTTGACTACAGAGAAGCCCTTTAACGCTTTGGTTGGATGCTTAATACTTTATTAGTCAGCTCCTACTGAAACACCAACCAGAAACCCTTTTGGGTTTTTTAATGTAAAAAAAATTCCCAGTGAAGAGTCCACAGAGTAAAGTTTGCAATCTGGCAAAGGTGTGTTTGAACTTTTCCAGTCGGTTCAACAGCATGTCTTAAAATACATACATCACAAACCGTGAAGAGTATGTGTTCTTTGGCATACGCATGCAATATCCTTTGAACCATTCCATGTTTAACACATCTAAACTTTATCTCTCACTTCACTGCTGTGATGTTATACAACATGATGAGAGACATTAAAAAGATGAGATTTCTATTATTTTATTGTGTCATAGTTTTTATGTTATTAAGGTGCAGGGGGGTAATATTTAATTTATTGAGCTCTCAGAAAAATCTATTCCAAGCAATTACTTCAAATATGTGAAGAGAAAAGGAAATGTAGTCTTAATCAATAACATCGCTGTTTTAGTGTTCTCTGCATGGATCATGGATTTGACCCTTTTTTAATCCCTTGGTGGTATAAAATGACTCTGCAAATGCAGTGGGGTACTATCTCTTAACAAAAGGACCACTCTTTTTTGGGAATGAGAAGCAACTCATTGTATTTGTCGAATTCACTTCTCTTCATCAGGTGAGAAGTTTCACTGTCTTATTTTCCTACTGCAAATGCCTTTGTAGCCTGTTTTTTATTTAATGTCTCATTCTGGTTGACATTTTTCCCAGAAATGACATTTAGTCCCTCTCATGCTTAGAGCAGTGCACAAACACTAGCTAGGGTTTATCCAGAATAGACAAAAATCTCGCAAGTGTGAGCCAGAAATGCATGCCTTTGTTTACTTAGGTGTAACTGTTCTAAGTATACACTATACAACCTCTTCACTGCAATAGTCTATTAAGTTATGTTGCACAGTTCCTGGACATATCCTGCATTTATTTCAAATTTATTTATTATTTAATAACAATTAGAGGATAATCTCTCCTTCTGTTTGGGAAAAATTCTCTTGCCAAGTTACACAAATTGTTATGAGATTTTTATTAAACTCCTTGCATAATATATATAATATCTCATTGGCTCATTTTAGCTCTGAGTAATACAGCGGTTTGAAGTGTTTGCTCCTACTTCTCTTTTAACAGAGTGGCATTTTCTTATAGGATATTCAACATCAGTAATAAGCTACAGGTTTCGTCCCAGCTGTGTCTTCTGTAATAGTTGTCAGCTGTTTGGACATATAATCCTATGCTTTCTTCAGAAGTCCAGATTTGTTCCAGGGAGATCGTTTTCTTACAGATCCCTTTGCCTCCTGACCCAGAGTCTGCCGCAGCAGCGCCCATCTGACCTTCTTGCTGAGGTTCGTGCCATAATTCCCACAGCAGCTTTAAGCTCAGCAATCAACAAATGTGATTTTCTGCAGCTCACGAATTTCACCCAACTCCCAATTCAAGTAGTCTAACCAGCACTTTGTTGGCTGTCTACTGTTTTTGAGACAATGTTTCTTGGCAGGATAAAATTATTTTACCTTATTCCTCCCGTGATTTAACACAAATGCCAAAGCCAATGATTCAGTTTTCAAACCCAGTCCTAATTATGGAGATGGAGAGTTGGAAGAGGGCAAAACCCTTCTATGACTACTGGCATCTCATTTAGACTAAAAGCTTTTAAAATGTAATTCTTTTCTTTTAACGGAAAATACCTAATGACCGGTACAACAACCTTCCTAAAAGCAGAAGATGGTGCTTCAAGATGCTGGGCACACTAATGTCTTTTAGATAGGGTGGGTCAACTGCAGCCTATTAAAGAAGAGCTTGGGTCAGGTTAACTGAAACTTTCTGTTAAGTTTTATGTCATGTAAGGAGCTGAAGTCTTGGGTGTTTAGGTTTTTTCCTTTCCCTGTAGGTAAATGTTTTTATTGTCAAATTCTGAAACATTTGAAGGGATCAGGGGTCTATGAAGCAAAAGGAACATGAACTTTAAAATTGAAGAAGAGAATGGAAATTTTCATCTTCCACTGGAATCATATGATTCCTTGTTTTTATTTTAGTTAGATTCCTGAGATTCATGATTGATGTGACAGAAATACGGGGCGGGGGGGGCGAAGCTGTTGTCTTCTTCAGCGATTCTATTGTAGATATTTTGGAATGATGATAGAGAAAACAGAAGAGATGAAACTGAATAAAGGGTCATAAAGGAATACATTCTGGCATAATCAACCATCTGGTTCTCACAGGAGCCACCCAGTTCCTTCCCTAGCTGTCTTGCACATTTGATAATCTGCACCTCTGCCAACCTGGAGACTAAGAACCCAACTTAAAGCTTACAGGAAAGTGTTTCCATATGCTCCTGTTTAGGTCATCTAGCTATCATCTAACTTATGCTCTGTTCTCTGCTGGAGGTAAAATCAAGTCATGCATAGAATCACTACAAAGCCTATGAGTCACCCAAGTCCTACTTGAAACAGGGTAAGGACAAAACTTATTCCAGTTTAATGACAGGAATTTTGGTAAGAAAATGCAGACCAGACTGCACATTAGTGGTAAATTTATGTGGCTCATTAATTGCAATGGTTCCACTTCTGCGTATTGCTAGTGGAAAATCAAGCCCATAGCATTTAAATTTTCTATCCTGTCTTCACAAATCACTTAAAAAAAAAAAGTTAAAAAAAAACCAAAAACACCACACAACAAAACACTGATGCTGCATCAGGATGTTTACAAATTTCTCAGGTGCCAAAACCTGAAGATAGGGTTCTGTGTGCTGCTCAGCAACATTGCACAAGTTTTTGTCTCAAAAGCTCACTATTCTGCAACCCCTCCCCACTCCAAGTTTCAGAGTTCCCTGACAAGCTTGTTAAAATATACCAATAAATAAAGCAGCCTTGTCAAATGTTCCCATGCCCCAATACCCCAAATGTAGAACTGAACTGTCACCTTCCTGAGCCAGGACGTGACAACCATTCTAGGTACATTGCTCAAACCCACACTGCTGTTCCCCCGTCGAATGATGACACCATCACTTTTTTCTTCTTTTTTTAAAATAATTTTCTTCCTTTTAGTAGTGTTTACAACTCCGTCCAGTCTCATACAATCTCAAAACACAGTTAACAAACTGTATGTCTCTTCATTAACAGCAGCGTTGGCGGAGATCCTGTGCTGTCCCTATGTACCAGGTGGCACAGGAGAAGGGAAGGACTGCTGAAATCTGTACTGGCTCTTCAACTGGCAAGTTGCACGTACAGCTTTGGGACCACTCTGCCATACACCAGCTGGCAAATACAGAATGGGGAGTGAAGCAGAGCTTCACTCCCACAAAAATATCAAGGTTTCAAAATCTGTCTACATTCAGCACTGGAACTAAAACAAAATCTTAAAACAAACTAAGGCAACAATACTGAACAGCAAATAGTCTTGAGATCTGAACACCTTCTTGAGACCAGGGAGACCAAGCTTTAAATTAAGCATAGCAGAGACGCTAACCTGAGTTTCGTCTCTTATGGAGGTGTTTCAACACCAGCAATCCTAGGAAGACATATCTGGGTAAGGCAGTGTGGGTGCTTGTATATGGTTCACCTTCCAAATTTCACCCAAACTGGAATTCTGATGAAGCACTGTCTTTTCCAAAAAAACATTCTGACAGGAACTGTCTGTGCAGATTTATAGCTGGTACTCCCAAACCAAAACTCATTGCCTAGTCAGTGCTGCTGGGCACATTGCAGGAAATTCACAGCTGGCTTGGATGATGCCCTATCCTAGACCTTTCTGTCATCAGAGCTAAAATGTCCCAGAGGATCTGGACCACTAAATTAAACTCAGAGTGACAAAAGTACCATAAGAACCCACTGGCAATCAATCTACCTTTAAATAAACCGAGACACATAACTGCTGGTCTGGATGATGTTCATTCAGATAGCCTGGTTTATAAAAAAAACATTTTTCAAATCTCCCTCTTTTTCATTTCTAGCCTAGTACTCAGACAAGGAACTAAGTCCTTCTACAATGTTTTAATCACTATTTTTTATCCAGTGCAGCAAACTGCACTATTAGTTTTGAAGCTGATCATGAGACCCATTGATACCATTAATGGCAGTTCCAAAATGCCTTCCAAATGTGACTGGAAGCCCAATTCTTTCTCTTTTTTAACCAATCCATACAGTATGTCCTTTCTCTCAAGAGTCTTAAGGTACCTGAAGAGGCTGATTACAATTTTTTGTTATTTACTGGGGACTGGGATTAATCCCACTATTGCGTGAACAGGTTCAGGTTTCTTTGTCTTGGGTTTTTAGTAAGTTCATAAAAATGCCACTATGTGCTGATGAGAATTATACCCCAGGAGGAAATGATGAGTTGATATAATTAGCTTCTCGGCAACCCTGGGCAAGTCACAGACTTGTAAGTCATGAACAGGGAAAAATATAACTGATGGATGGCTGGAGCTCAGTAGCGTGCCGTCATTTTCAAAATCAGTAGGCCTGAAACGGCAAGGATGAATCAGAGAAAGAATAAAGTAGTGCTCAGTAGTGCTTAAAGTAAAATAAGAATAAACACAAACAACTCTGTATAAGGAAGTCCACAAGTCTGGGCATGTGGCAGAAATGGAAACAGAATCACCACAGTGAATCTTGGTGCATAGCCCAGGGAAGAGAAGTTCTCTTCTCAGACGTCAGCTGAATAAAATGTAGGGACTGCATTGAGATGCTGAATGTGAACTGGCTGGCCCTTCCCAACTACTTCCTCCGATCCATCCTCCACTCCTCTCTAGTAGGAGGGGAAGGAACGACGGAAAACAGGGTGGAGGCAGGAGGGAGAACGAACAAGAAAAAGGAATCTCAGTACATGCTCCCAGCTTACACAACACTGACCATTTGCCATGCTTAATGACAGCCTTTCTCCCCACCACATCAGTCTGCCTGACCGAATCACTCCCAACATGTGCAGCTCTACCTACACACCCTCCCCTGTGCTCTCCTGTGGCCTGGGATGACCACCCCTCCCCAGGAGAGCTCCAGCCCCAGCTCCCCTTCGGGTGCTGTGCAACGTCCTGGTGCTTTCCAGGCCACCCCTGTTTCCTGATGGCTCTACCTTCCCCATGCCACTATTTTATTACGAAGTGCACTGCAAAGGATGCTTCACCTGTCTGCATCTGGAGGTTGAGATTTTAAAGGGTTTATGTCTAAGAGAAGTCTCCTCCCTCCGCAAAAAAAATAATCCTTAGTAAAATGACACAAAACTTCATAGCTGAAGAATTCAGAGATGGTTTTGGTGTTTATGTATGCTACAAACAAGAGTATTTTGAAACTAGGCACAGCCTGAGGACTTTAAATGTGATCTTCCTGTACATGTTATTTTTTGTTGCATTTTTTAATAGGGAATCCCCAAACAGCAGTTCTAAACACTGACTGATTTAAGTGATATTGGAAATACAACTCTATTTCTTTTATTGGAGCTGCTTACAAAACAAAAGGGGATTAAGAGAGTTGGGAGATGGGGAACAGAGTATGATTTTATCCATGTAGTTGGAAGAAGAATCAGTGTGGGAATAAACAACAGATTAGCAAAATGTTAGTTGCTAGGATGAAAGGCTTTCCATACACTTTCTACTGACGTGTGTTCTACTGAGAGGTATTTTGAAATGCTGCTTGCATTGTCATGGTAGGCTTTATACTGAACGCATAATGATTTTCTTTGTTTGCAAAGATTTTCTTTGTTTGCAAAAAGTACGGCAACAGTATTCATTTCCAAAAGTTGCTGTATGCAAGATTATGGAGATTTCTGAGCAATACATTCAATAAACAATGCACTGAACGTGACACACAAGGGCTTTCATAGGTAACACAGTCATGGTGAAATGTGTATCACCTGACTTCAAACCTCTATAAATAATTCGGTTATATCTAAACTAGAAACATTATGCTGCCTGCAGTGAGTGGAAACACATAGGTTTATCCTGTGGACAATTCATCTCAACCTAAGACAGGTGTCTGAACTGGACAGACACTTCCAGAGACAACTCACTTTTTCCTCCTCCGTTGCAGCTGTAAATAGTTTTATTTTGGTGGATCATCTTTAAACACATAGACCCATTTCACATGCCACTTCCTAGGGAAAAGGAGATCTTGGTTTTTTCTCGGTCCTCCCTCCACAAAATCTTTGTAACGGGGCTCTTCAGAATGTGGACATCATCCTGAAGGACATGAAATTGTCTATCTGCCTGTCCCTATGAGATACAGACTTAGAAGTCCGATGACTAAAATGTCATTGTATCCACCTCCTTCACTTTCAATCCTAGGAATTTTCAGTTCATTTGAGGGGAAAAAAACAAGATTAGTATAGGAGGAGTTGCCTTCTTTTAGCTCTTTCCTTTATATTTTACTTGCATATATATATGATTAAGTTACGTATTTTAAAAGACTGCAGTTCTGATAAGCTCTAGACTGCAAGGGCCTGTCTTATCAGTGCAACAGTTTCAATAAAAGGTAAAAGCAGTGCAACCTGTAAGCTGATGTGATGGTTCTGGAAAAGCCAGTTCAAGGGCTGAGAAGAGAGAGAACATTATTCACCTCTATCAAGTCAATGCCAATTAGTGCCACTAGTAACAAACTACAAACTGGATTAGGCACCAATCAGATATTCACAATGTTGCCCTTTAATAAACTTTTCTGTGATTGACTGATCAGAAATGTTTTTATGTGTTGGTGCATCTAATGGTCCTTTTGAATACAGTAGAACATCAACAAATTAGCCAGCTAACAAAACATCATTACACTACATCATAATAACAAATGAAAGACATACATAAAATTTGACAGTGTTGTTATTCCTAATTCATGGTGCTGTATCTAACTTTGACATGCATGTTGACATTACAGCAAACTCTTCATTTGCAATACATTTGTTTCAAATATCTTAACAGACTGCTGCAGTTTAAGAACTCTTACCTTAATTAAAATCTCTAACTTGAATGCTAGCATTCATATTTAGGCACAGTTATTCTCCAAACTCATCCACTCCTCATTTGTGAGCAACTTTTTTATTTAAATTTGCACACGAAATTAAGGTATTTACAATACACTTATTGAAGTGATCCATCTCTTTTTCCCTTGCAAAAAGATTTGTTTTGAGATGGAGTTTGATTTTGCTTTGAGGCACTTAGTAGACATAAGCTCTTATGAAAGAAAAAAAGAATAATAGACTCTTCTCAGTGATCAGAATACACACTGTTTTTTAGCTCATTAGTCTTGTCAGACTCAGAATTGGTATGACTTTCACTCTTCAGACATAATTTCTCAGGCATCTGGATGTAGCTAATTACATATCAGAGAAGTTAAATGAAATTATGAAAATTGAAGCTTTGATCTTCTGTTCCCACATTGCTCAGGAACACTACTGAGGTCTTCACAATACTGTGCATTTTCTCCCCTTTTTACTGCAGAAATAGCTTCTTTAAACTAACTTATATTTGCTGCCAGCTCTTAGAAGCAACCACACTATGATTTCTGAGGAACTAACAAGGCGTTTCATTCCTCCCACCCTTGTCTCCATACCACCTGCAGGATGCTTTTCTTCCCTGCCACAGACTGCCAGCTAGATTCACCCTCCAGTTTGGCAAGTGCTTCAAACACGGTCCTTCTCCCTGATGCCCTGCTTCTTCTGCGTATCTCCACAGCATTTCTCTCTCCCATTGATGCAGAAAATTGCTCCTGCCTTTTCCCTGTTCACCTCTGGCCTGGAAAGAGACTTATTTAGGCTTATTTTGGGCATAGCCCCAAAGACTCAGTGGTCTGCATGTCGGGCACCTCGATGATCATCTCCAGGACTGAAATTGGGAAGTTGAACAGAAGGAAAACACTCCTGACTACTACCAGTAACAACGGGCAGAAGAGATAGACTCTTGATACCATTCCTGCCCTTCCTGATCCCCAGCTTGGCAACTTTCCCATACCAGCACTTGAAAGCCTAACAGCATCAGATTCCTAAGGATTAAAATTGGTTTGTTCGTGTCTCAAATGTTAAATCATGTCAATGTTTTCTTTCAGGAAGCTCTGTATTCAGTTAGTCACTATTTAGCTGCAAAACTGTCGATCTGGGTCATACAGCCTAAAAATAAAAGCCACAAAATACCTAACAAAAACCTAAACCCTATCTCCCCAAATCAGTAAGCGTTTCTCTCTTCAAAACAACATTTGAAGTCTCCCATAGTGTGAAACAACTGCTTTTTCTATTAGGAGAAGATAATTTTACTATTCTCTCTTTAAAATGGGATGTGGGCATGTGGACTCCACACAGCACCCACATTAAAATAGCGCATGTTGGCTTCAAAGGAGCTATTATGCAGTCTATAAGTTCAATGATCTGCAAAGCAATAAAGAGCTCCTTCTGTAGCCCTCACGGCCTATTGAGTAAATAGTAAGCATTTAAGAAAACTCCATAATTACATGTTTACACACTGGAGCCATTATGGGCTATCTAAAAAAAAGTGCATGTATTTTTCTAAAAAAATTCCTTAATTACATTTTTTACATGATTACAACTCCTTTATAGCCACAAAGGACTACCAGCTACAGAATATATAGGCTGAAAAGCTCACACTTACAGGCTGTATTTATATGCAGTGATGACAAAAGAAGATGTCAGCTGAATATTTTAGATATTTAAGCTTAATATTTTAAATTAAATACATTTAAATTAAAAAAAAAGATAGAAAAAGGTCACTCTGAAATTCTCTGCCATAAGTAATTAAGAAAGGTAAGATGAATACCTGCACCTACCATTCCAGAATTCAGATGTGTGTCAAATATTGAGGCTTTAGGGCCAAGTTTGGTAAAGAATTACATAGCTCGACGCTTTTAGCTAAGTCAACAGGGAAGCCCAGTGGTTGTATCCTTAGAGATCTGTGTCTTGGACTCGCTTCCCTATCTGTGAAGTACACTCCCATACCCAGAGCTACAGCTGCTCTACCCTGGTCAATCACAAACTTTGGCTGCAAAACGTCTGTTTAATCCCTGCCTTATGTAGACGTTTAAATCTGAAGTTTTAAGAGACTATATCATAGAGATCGACCATGCCCTGAAACTGAATTTGTATTAGTTTGACCTAGTGGTCCATCGGTAAAACATGCAGTAGAGAAGAACAACATCCATTAAGAATGGGACCAACCATGCATTTTTCACATGTGAAAGCCATATAGGGCAGATCATCAATTTTGAGTTGATTGCTATCACTCACATGCCTTCAAAGAACCGTTTGCAAAGATTTTGCATCAGACAGAATGCCTCTTCTACATGCTTGTACACTGCCCGCTGTACAAGTGACAGAATATTCAGAGTTAAGAATAATTTAAAGGAGCATTTCAGTTCCCTTCTTCAGATTTTGTATTCTAATCAAACCGTATCATTGTTCATATTCTTAAAATAACAATGAAAGCCTGTTTACTAGCTGAAGTGAACACTTCATGTTTTCTAGGAACTTAGAAAAATGCTTAAGAAAACATCAGAGAAATGCTAGTAGAAGAACAACTATGGTTTGGGATCAAAGATGTCCTTTTAACTCACAAGTACTACCACAGAGAGTGGAGAGAATGCATTTGATTGAAGAATTCAGCTTCATCTTCATGTGAATAAAAAAAAAGGTTTCCCCACTTTTTTCCTTCCAACAACTGTCAAATTATGCGTCATTTGGCATTACACTAATCCAGGTACTTTGAGGGATCACAGTGTATTTCTACCTAAACTCCCAGAACGATGTATCTTTTGTAATTGCTTAGGAATACGTTTACAGTCACAGGTTACAAGCAGTGTGTTCAACCTACTGCTCCTGTGCAACATTGCAATTGCCTTAATAATTTTGCCATAAGTCTATGCAGACCAATTAAGGTAATGACATTCAAATGAAGACCTACTTAGGATAGCTTCACATTCATTTAAGACATTGACCAGTAACATTTGCATGCCAGATGCTGAGCGAGCTAAACTGTCAGACAGTAGTGATGTTTAATGCACAACACAAATGCATGTGTCTACCGTCATATCAGATACTGTGTCATATCTACCACATGCCGTTAAGTAACAGAAACACTGTAACAGCCATGGATATTCTATAATAACCTGATAACAAAGATTGATGGAAAATGTAGAATTCCAGCCTGGACACTGATGCTTAACAGCAAAATTATCTGCCATTGAGTAGTACTGTCAGTTGTACATCACTGCTTGATAAATACAGAGGAGACAGAGGAATAAAATAACATTGGTATTAAAATGCAATTTAACCAGGATTTCTGTTTAAATTGGTGTCTAGCACGGGTGTAGTAGGTCATATTACCTTGACAGCAATTTTTTTAATACATCATGTATTTTCCAAAGGTCATTTTTATAATGAATGAGGATATTCTCTTTCAGTGTATCTTTATTTGCCCAGCACTTCCTACCATTTAGATACCTGTGCAGATAATAGTAGCGCACAAGACAGCAGAGACGTCAATGCGTGTCAGATGTGTTATTTAAGCATTTAACTCTTAGTGAAATCAGTACTAGGTCGGCACCTAAATACCTTTAAAAACTGATTGTCTGTGGGAAAGAAGTTCTCCTTACCCAACAGGTCCATTCTGCTTAAGTATTCAGCATCACAACTACTCTCTCTAGCAACAAACTGCACTCTGCACCACAGTTCAGCCCCAGGAATTCTGGAAAGATGTCTGTCTTTACTCTGTCTTTTCCATCATCCTACCGTTTTCTGTAGTCCCTGTACTATACTCCTCCAGCACTCTCATTCTCCCAGTAGCTTCGTGCCACTTGATGCCTTTTGCAGGTAGGAATCAGCTGCAACCAGCCCATCCCAGTTCCTGGCAGCGAACTGGCCACAAGGCAGGCCACAGCTTTCCATAGGGAAATGTTAAAGAAATACCACAGCAGAAGTAGGGTGCAGCTTTGTATTACATTTCACGCGCACTAGAGCAATATGTAATCAACCGAGATGAAAATGAAAACTGCACTTTAGTCCTGTGAAACCTCCTCAGCTAACACAGACAGCACACACTGGAGCTTTTCATTCTGGAGTCAACAGAACTGCTTACTAATTCTGACCTGTTATAAACATGCAGACATGAAGGTACTGAACACATAATTCGTCTTGAAGACCTTTTAGCACTATTAACAGTCCATGGTGAGAATCTCGGTCCTCAGTCCCAGGTATGCTGGTAGCTGGGTAAAAAAAAAAAAAAAAATACTGCTTTACTTGTAAATTGGGCACTTATGAGGGGCAAAAAGATGATATAAAATGGAAGCTTGTTATGTCATTTTCAAAGAATTGCTTTTCAAATGAGGGCCGCACAAAACAGAGAGGTTTTATATTTTGATTTATTCCAGTTGTTTCAGAAGGTGGTTTCACTGTCAGTAAGGTGGTGCTCTTGATCAATTCATGTTATCAAACAATGAGTCCTGTGGACCCTCTTTCACCATCAGTTACTCTGTATGTCCAGATGACTTACATGACATGAACACAGTGGACACATTTACACACTCATTAGCTGAAGAATCATGCTTGTAGATGGCCAACACAGCTTGTTTCCATCACCATGTGCTGGATCCAAAGTTCGGTGGAGACTCAAACATGCTGTTTGCCAAGCGTGCACACACCCACAAACATACCATGGCTCCAGTTCGGCTTCAAGTGTCTATGGTCTTCATACTAAATTGAACTAGAATTCCTGTGGGCTGCTTGCAAGAGACCATGGTCTTTTCAGAAAATTGGCTTTTCACTGTTATCCACCTTAGCAGAGTTGCTTTCCTCTTGAAAAGAAAATTATTCCTCTCACGTAAAGATTTTATGTTTCCTTTTTCTCTCTGGAACACCAAGCCAAAGGAAACACAGACACAGATTATTTATATAAACTGTAAATATATGAACAGAGAAAGTGACAAAGCAAAACTGAAGAGTAAGTAATTTCAGGATAACAAGCCGACCTACCTTGTATACCTTGTCCTTGCTTTCTTATTCTACATAATATATGATGATTATTGCGTGTTCACAATTAGTCCCAAAAAGCAAGCTGACATTAAAAGAGCCTGGAGTGAAATGATTTTCACAGATGTTAGGAGCAGCTAGTAAGTACATTAGATAAATTAGCTTTAGCTGTATCTTAGATAAACTCATTTGCTTTTCATGCATATCCTATAGGTGATCCTACAGAGAAGCAAGAAAACACCATCCATCCATCCAAGTTTAATTGAAGAAGAATATTCTTCGTAGTGGATTATCCTTATGCATTATCATACAAAGGATGAACTATAAATGGCCACGATCAAAAGTTGAAAGCAAAACATAACAAAAGCCTCACTAAACTTAAAATGTAAGAGTTTGATACAGAATTCCCTGTGATAGCAATTTACTTTGGAACATACAAGGAAGTTGAGTATGGAAACTAGCATAAGAATATACTTGGCGTTATAATTACACTTTATAGTTATTCTCTAAAACCCAATGCTTCAAATGGAAAATCTAATGCTAGATAAGAAAGCCCCAAATTTCGCATTTTCACATTCCAACTTTATTATGGGTCAAAACATATAAATGTATATATTTTAATTAATATATCAACCACATTATACTGAGAAGCTACCATTTCATAACTTGTCAGAGTTACCTTTCTCCTAGACCTTGCTCTTAAAATGTCAGTGACAAAACCCACACTTGCTCCTTTTCCTCTCTCATCCTATCTGCTCCTAAACTCCATCTTAACCTCTTTATCATCTCCATTAGGGACAGAAAACCAAACCAAAACCAACACATACACACACCCCCCCACAATCAGTCTTGGATCTTACTCTAAGCATGCCTTTCTTTGTAATTAAATTTCTGGCTCATTTGTTCTTAATGCTCCAAATCACTCAAGGTTTGGGGATTTTATTTTAGTTAAGAATAGATAACTAAGGTGCTTACCTGGTCCATTTCTGGCAATTGGTTGGTCTGATGGAAAAGCCATGCCTTCTGAGAAGATGCAATTATGAGAATGTGATGGGATCGCATGGTACTAGCTACGACACAAGCGTGAAAAGGGGCGACCAAGCCACCTGCCTTCAAGACTTGTACCAAAACAGTTATCCAGGCAAGACAGAAGACTCAGACCTTACACCTCAGGGAGACAAAGGAAACGGTGTATAAGACGGGGATAACCCTTATCATCTCAGCTCCTTTGTGAGGTACGAATGGCACCTCGGGGCAAGCCAGGTTCTTTGTGCAGCTATGCTTTCAGGTGACCAGGTCACACAGAGGGGCTTGGACCAGCGAGTGGTGGCCGAGCAGCTCACAAGCCCCTGCAGGTCACCAGTCACGGGAGCTGCGTGCTCCTGTGCCTTGGCACTGAAGGGATGTACAATCAAGGTAAGTGTGAAACACTCTACCAGTAAAACACCGAGTTGCAGAGCAACTTCCTAACCCACAAGGCTCACATTAGAAGAAAAATCCTTTGTCTTTGGTCTTTTTCATGAGGAAGCTCTCCAAAAACTGAACGGCTTCCTAGCAATACCAGAGTTTGCTGTTCTTCTGCTCAGCCGCCACTCTCCGTTTTATGTTCTTTCCCAGTGACGGTGGGTATGAGATAGTCATTAGTTGAGGTAGGTAGACTGGCCTCCCCCCACCCCTTTCCCTTAATCGTGTTACAAAACAGCCAGGAAATTGATATTAACCTGAACATAAACCTTTGTTCCAGTGTCTCTTAGCATATTACTACTAAAAAGAACAAATCATAGTTCTTGCCAGTAGTATGTGTGAACAGAGGACAAGAAAAATGCTTCCATTGTAGCCTGCTCAAAGACTTGATTTTAGTCTTTATTTTAGTCCAGTGATAGGAATATCACCACAAACAGTGGTAAAAGCACAAAAGCCAATGATCAGACCTAACCCAGAAACAAAAAAAACAACAACAACAAAAAAAACCCCAAACCATGCTATCTGGCTTCAGGTAAGAAAAGATGCACTTCTACTGGAAAGTGTGTTTAAGTAACTTCAGAAAACACAATATGGAAGAACAGTTTTAAAATAATTTGAAAGGACAAGCACAGAAGATGTGACCCTGAAAAATACATGAAAATCAAACATTAGCACACAAGAATCAGGAAACAAAGGAAGAAAGCATTAAAGAATAAGAGAGACTGAAAATCAGAAAGCTTTGCAGTTAATTTACCAGAAGCAAACAAACCAGGTGACATCCTACACAGCTAAAAGCTTCCAGGAAAAACAAATACACAAACAAACAAACCCAACGGAACAAAAAAAGAAAAGATCAGCAGTATCAGCTTCTCAGTTTAGAAATTTCACAAAATGTCCCTGAAATGGTAAACACCTGAGTAGAACAGATATTTTTATGGAACTGTCCAGGCCAGCCCAAAGGCCGTAAGTGTATCAATAAAGAGATGAATAACTTTCTAAGGAAGTCATCTGACCCTTGTTTAAGTTTCCATTCTAAGAAAAACAGTAAACAAATCTGCAAAAGGTTGATGCCCAGGAGAATGATATGATGGTTTCCCAGGACTGTGCATGGAACAGATTTCTGAAATCATCAGAACCGTGCCACAAGGCTACGGATTTTAATATAAGTACTATTTGCTTCAGTCTTTCACAGACAATAGAGAATGAACTTAAAAGGGCAATGAAGGACAGGATTATTTTTTTTTTTTCCCCAGCAATCCTGTCTGTCCTACAGACAAAGATTGGGAAGTGAGGGAAGGAAGCAAAAGGCTGTGGAAGTAAATCTTTTCTAAAACAGAAAGCTTGAACTTGGTGTAATATTAAGCCAGTTTGTACAGAGAAGTTCTGCGTAATTTTGATTGCCTCTTTCTTGGCAGATAAGGAACCAATCTGCTAGGCACAAGCTGGCAAGGCTAGTCAGGGCAGGTAATTAAAAAAACAAAAAGCCAAAAAGGGGACAAAACCATCCATTCTTGTAGCACAAAAACAAACTGTCAATGTGAAAATACTCAAATGTCAAAATTAAAAGAAAAATATTACAGCCTCGCTGATATCCAGACGGGTGAGAGTGGGTGGGAAGGGGGGAAGTATCATCATAAGCTAATCAAAGAGCTTGGGTTGAAGGTCTGACATAGGCAATCCAGCACTGAGGCATAACTAACCAGTCAGAGCAGAAATCATGAGCCAGGTTCTACAAAACCGATGAAAGAAGTATGCAATGGATTCATGTCAAAGTTTATTCCGACCCTTTTGGTTTGTCTTTGGTATTAGAATTTTCCAGCTCGATACATGTCCACAGGCATGTATATGTTTCCATGCATCTATACATCTGTTTGTATGCATTACACTATTGATTACTCTTTCTTTATAGAGCAAAGTGAGTTTTGCCAGCTGGTTCTCTTAGTGCACAAGTGCTACCGTGTATGCCCCTCAAAACCATCAGAGAGAATTCCAATTCGCTCTATATCATTGATACTTTATCTCCAGAAACCTGCTGGCAATACGTATGCCCCATCTACCACTAGTGGTCAATCTGCACTTAGAATACACCCTTCTCCTGCTATTAATTAGGAGCGCTTTCAATGATGAACATGTGGGCCTCATTAGGTTTCTTAATTACGAACTTTCTGGAGGCAGGTGAAGAAATCTGGAAAATGAGATACACAGAAAAATTTCATTAAATGAATACTCAGACTGCACACATTATGAAGTTAAGAGATGCACGTGTAAAGAAAATTCAACATCTTGTTCTTTACTCATCACGATATTCCTTTTAGTTAATTAATTGCATTATAATCCTTCCAGGGAGCCTCTGGGGTGCTCAAGATAAACCATGCCTACTACTCAAAGCAGGTCAGTAGAAAATAGTGTGCCAGAACACTTGTGTGTCTTTGAACATAATCATATTTTGGGAAAAAAAATCTATGTGTTCAGAAGACTGTGGGTCCCACTGAGATCCTGAGAGCACCAGACGGTAGGCTGGGGGGAAAGCAGGCCCCAATTCCTACATCATCAAGGCATTTTGACCAGTAATACCTTACTTTTGTGAAAAGTGTGGACTCCTGCTGGGTTTTGCCGCCATATCTGAACTTCTGAAGGATCTAAGAATTGCTGTTGTGCTTAGAAACCAACAGAAGTGGTGAGCTATGAGAATCCATACCCTACCAAAGATACCTGGAATATTTTCCTCCCCATTTTTATCGCTAGCAGTGCTTCAGGATTAGTGATTATATGAGGTAGGAGCTGGTGGTATCCACATTCCAATTAACCTAATTTCAAAGCATTAAATATTACAGTATTGCTTTGGAAATGAAGCCTTAAACAGAGAGATGATTACAACGGCTCCTATATAAGGAAGAGTATAGTAATAGTGGTATTCTTGTAGCGTGTAAAATCCAAGTCAGATCTCAGGACTTGGCATAATGCAAACACAGAATATGACAGTAAATGAGCCAAAGAGCATATGGCATGTATGGAAGATAGCAGAAGGGTACAGACAGTCAAGACACTTGAGTGAATCAGACAGCTATAAACCTGGTCAGCACAGCAGACTGCAGCCTCAGCCTACAGGCTGCTAAACCAGCAGCAGCCTTGGTGGTTTTATGGAAAGATATGAAAGAGGCCGACTTAAATAAAAAGTCATCCCAGTAAAATAACTCCTTCTCATGTTGTTTATTAGCAGAGGCGGGACAAGAGCAGAAATCCGTTTGCAGCAGGGCAGGCCCATCAAAGGTCAGCGCACAGCCATCGACCATTAACTTGTGATACTTTATTGCCTGAGAAGCGGGCTGACTTCCAGATAAAGCATGCCCCTTTCTAGGTCACTTGGCTGAAGTTTGATGTGCCATGTATCTGTAAGTCTCTGCTGAGAACAGCTGACAGCCTAATAACAGCGTTTCTCCAGCTGATTCACTGAATTTATTTATTTTTTCCCCATGGACTCACTGTATACCTACTTTATTCTGCACATCTAATGAATACATACAGCACCGTAAATAAATGGCACAACGTTTAGCTGATGCTCGGTCAGAGCACTGAAATGAAGGTGACTCAGTAAGGAAAGCAAGATCCAGTAAAGGGTCCCTCCGCCGCCTGCTCCAGCTCACGCTCAGCGAGGCACCAAGTCAGATCCGCGGCACTGCTGGGCTCGGGGCCCCGCCGACCTTCGGCTGCGGAGATTGTGCTTGGCAAGGTCAAAAGCAGCAACGTTGTGCTCCGTGGCCCTCCTGCCCTTAGCAGCACCAGCAGTCAGCCCCAATTTAGCTCTGAGCACTTAGGTTCGCAGCAAAAATCAGGTACTTCAAACAGATAGATGAAGGCTGACAACAGCAAAGCTGCAGAAAATGCAAGTTACCATAAAACTACCAAATCCTTGCCAGGATTGCCACGTGCTGCCATTAGTATTCAGTGTAATTGAGGAGAGGTAGTATTTGGAGAACAGAAGCGAAACAGACCCCCAGAGGAACGGCAATCCCCCTGGGCTAGAAACTCAGCTAGTTAAAATCCATGAGCTCCAGGATTTGATCTCTTACCTAATCTATCTGTCTACAAAGTACCTACCTTTGAGATAGAAACTCATCAACAGACTTGTTCTTTGAATGCTTTCTGATTGTTACCCTAAGGCCCATTCTGCACTCACTTCTGTATTTTTAACTTTTTAATTCCATACATCCTGTGCCACCCGTTGCCTTCCCTTTTATCCCTGCTGAGAGAGAAAAAAGCCTGCATTAGTCATAGGCCTTCGGTTAAGAGTAAATTTCTGCCCTCTTTATCGTCAATGATTCTCGATGAAAACTGCAAAGCTGCAGTTCTTAACTTACTTCATAAGCTACAAAATGCTTTTTAATGTCTATAAACTACAGTCCCATAATCAGACCTTGTAAACGCCACTGAAACAAACTTCTGAGGTTGCAAATTAGCATCATATGCTCTTCTTGCAGTATAACATTTCTTTTACTTTCTTTCAGAGTTGAAAAAATGCAGACTGCACCCAGAATCTAGCAGTTTTTTCCTAAGGCTTTTATATGGGGACTGGAAAATCACTTTGGGCCAGCATTTTTGGAGGGGAACAACAATTTCTTGGATCCCATCCAAAGAAAACTTGCGGTTTATATTCCACAAATGTATCCAGAATTCAAAGTACAGCGAACAGGAGCTGTGGCTACAAACCCCGGTGAAATTACATCCTGGTGGATTTCAGGTTATACATCTAAAATTGAGCTATCTGAAAGCAGTGGCCACTTCTGAAAACATGGTCCCCCACCCTTCTAAAACACTTTCCTAGCGCTTACAAGTACATCTACCAAAAAAAAGGTATCGGAGAGCCAAAGGGATAAGTCTGTTTAAATATGCAGAGTATGTTACAGTGCATCAGCTGGTACATTAACTTGCTTGTGATTCTGAACCACTTGAGATCCTCAGCTGCTCTCAGCCACAAGTGAAGGACCTGCATTAACCACCTCCACCTGCCCCAAATGCTGTCCCTATCCTGTCCCTGCTTCCCTCTTTCCCCCGTACTAAGGTCCCTCACTCAGCTCTCTATTTCCTCTCCATCCTCCCTGCTCCCACTTCTTTTTCCTTCCTACCTGGGAAGTCCTTCAAAGGATGAGTGATATTTAATTATGCTGGGAACACTGAGAGGGAGAGCACTGCCCTGAGGGGCTGCCAGAAAACCAGCATCAAACTTAATGCCAGGTCTTGTTTTATTCAGCCATTTAACTTACCAATTAATTATACAGTAAATAAAGACTATTTCCACGGGGAGTCAAAGTGCAATCCCGACAATCTCGCTGGCAACCACACATCCCCAGATCAGGGACAATCACATTACGACAAACTTTGTGATTAATGAATTCATGATATTCAGATAGCGTGACAGCTGCAGTGTCGCCTGTGGCCATTGCTCTGTAATTCCATCGCTGCTCAAACCCCTGCGTGACTCACGGAGGGGACCGTGACTACAGACCTTGTGCCTGCTGATGAAATTTTGGACTAGGGAAATTCTTCCCCCAGAATCCAGACCAATCGCTTCAACGGCGAGACTCAGCTACCTCTGTGTGGCTTCTACGCTGTCAGGCAGGCACCCCGTGCAATGTCAGGGCTCTTCTGAAAACAGCACGGCCAGGGACCACGTAACTGCTTCATAACCCAACCTTCATCCTATCCGTACCAGTGACAAGCCAGACACACGGGGACCCCACAGCAGATGCCTCACCACCACGGACACAGCCACTGTGACTTCCCTTGGCCTCAGCAGCATCAAAGTGCTTCCCCGCTCCAATTCAGAAACTGCTGGCGACAATAACAAATACTGGCCACGTCTGTCACTCCGGCCCATTAAGAGAGCTTGTCAGTCTGACTGCCAGTATGACACAAAACCCAGTGTTCTTCCCGTTTCTTTACTGCAACCAGTGGTTTTTGCAGTCAAGAATGGATAGAAGTCACAGTGGGAAGTTCTCTGATAAGGTGTACAGTAAGTCACACAGAGGTACTTTCAATTTGACTAGGAATGAAGCATTCTTTCAAAAGCTGTTATCCAAGACTGTATGATGTAAAACCACATAATGATTTTATTAATCACACTGTCGGGATAATCAGCAGAGGAACTACCAGAATGCATTACAAGCTTTTTCCAATTTTACATTTGACTTATTTGGAAAGTGGCAAAGGAATCTTAATTTCAAAATGTGAGACTGGAAGGTTGCCTAACTGTTTTTAAAGTCAGATGAAAATACGTGCCAGCAATTACATTTTTGTCCACATGTTAATCATGCAATTCAAAGTTTCACAGCTTAAGTTCACATGCTTGTTTTGTATTTTAAAGAAACACATCTCATATATCAAAGAAAATCACATGCCAGAGACTATGAGTACACCTCAGAAATGACTCCTCTTGCTTCCAAATCACTATTGCTCTCACCAGTCAAATCTTCTTCACTTGCTATAACATTATCAGGTTAGACATTAGGTGTGTTCCATTCTAAGAGTGTTGATTTATGATGAAAAGTTGGAGTCCTGACATGGTTTCTGCTCCGCTAGCCAGGTCTTTCTTCCATCCATTACCTGGTGCGCTAGCGAGGATGTCAGACCTCACTTGAAACAGTACCAGGACCTTTACAACATACAGCCCACCTGATGTGCCCATACACTCCGAACTGCTTCAAACATGTCTCTGAAGTGGAAGAGCAATATCCAGAAGAGGTTGACAGATGAGAGCACCACCTGACTTCAATCCACTTGGGTTTTTTTCTGTGTCAATGCAATAAAATGTTGGGTTTACTTGCTTTCAGTCATATCAAGTGATACCAAATGAAGGAAGAGGCAGCCTGACTCCCACAAAGCAGAACAAGGAACAGGGAAGGAAACAGGTTGTAAGATGAAAAATGAGGGAGGACTGAAAGAAAGAAGGAGATCCAGGGGAATGGGAAGGATCATGGTGGGAGGGAGTGGGAAGAGTAGGAAAAGTAGAACAGGTATATAGAGGCATGAAACAGGGCTCATACGATGTGGTTCAGGTAGTGTAATCTGATGCTGGGAGAGAGCAACATCATAGTTTATCACTTCTAATAATGAACCACATACAAGAGCAGAGCTCTTTGCCTTTTTATTTTAAGAGGGCCAAATTAGGAAAGTAAGTAAAGAGTAGGTGGGTTGCAAGGATACAACAGATGGGACGTGGACAAACCTAGTACAGAAGTGGGAAGGGAAAAATGACACCCTGTGCAGCACAGAGAGATGAAGGAGGGAGACATTTGGTGCAGTACAAGGCAGGATCCATGGTCTGGATACTGCAGGTCTCGTGATATCACAGGAGATACTGGCGTTGAAGCTGAGCTCTCCTCCAGAGTGTTGGCAATAAGCTGAGCATCACTCCAGACCCTCAAGACGCTGAAGACTCAGGAAACTGGAATCATAATTAATAAAAAAGCCTGCCCAGGAGATGGAGGCTTTCTTTCCCGTCCCAAGTTTTCACTCAACCCCTAGGTTCATAAGAGAGGTTACAAGGTCACTGACAGCAGATCATATGACAGCCAGAAGAATGAACATAGCATGTGACTGACGGCAAGATCTTGCTATTTTGAGCAACTGTTTCTGGAGATGAGACATTTTGACAAAAGGCTTCTTAACTGCTTGCTGAGAGCAGATAATGCTAAAGACTTACAACTCTAGAGTCAAATTCCAGGTTCATCAGGAAGCATCCTTCGGCTTTGGATGGACACCTCTGCATGACCCAGAGTCAAAGAAACCATACATCTTGCACATCTCAATCCTCCTCTGCTGTCAGCACACGGCTGTGAAACCCATCCACAAAGTGTTCTACAGACACTAGACACTACTAATTACTGACATAAGGGAGGACAAGCAGCCTACAATAACTATCAGTGACTGCAGACTCAACTAGCAGTTAATAGGGTTTGAAATAGAGGAATTTAGTGTCTTTTATTTATTTGCCTATGCATAGTGTGTGCTGCTTAGTAAGAAAAATTGCAAAAATTTTGATAAGAAAGTTTGGAGAAAAGGCACATGCAAGTTTAAAAAAAAAGTCAAAAAGCAGCCTCTGCAGGTTTAATCTTCTGACCTTATGATACACCATTAAGATATGCATTATGATACTGTCTTTAATCATATGATCACACAGCTCTCGGCACATATTTAAAAAATGATAAAGATTAAAGGTAGGTGGAAAAAATTGTGTCTAAAAAAACCTAAAAGCAGAAATAATCAGACAGAATTCTGGATTGTTGCTTCAGAAGTCTGTTATTCTTGTATCCTCATGTATCAAAAGCTCGGCTACTTTTTCAAGTCAGACTCTTGTCAGGGGAAAAAAAAATAATAAGTAAATAAAAAGAATCTTTGCATCTTTAGCGGAATTAAACCAAGACAGTGGAGCCCTGCATTAGCCTTTACAGAAGGGCAACAGCACTCGAGTCCTTACCGACACTCACGCAGCAGCGAAGTGCAAGGACCTGCACAGCATAAGGAGCCACAAAAGGAAGGAGAGCTAAACTAGACACTTGTCCAGGGGCATAAATCTGAGCAGGAACTGGACCTGAAACCCTACTTCTCATTTCTAGTGATAAAGAACTAGGATTCTCTACAGCATCGGCAGGAGGATAAACACCACATTTATTGGGGCATGACCAATTTCACATCATATAAATAATCAGAATCTATCCAAAGCAGTTGTAAAAAAAAAAAATAAAAAAAAAAATCAGCATTTTCCATGTTTACAAAATTCTAAAGTGGTTCTATCTTCAAAAAATAAGTCAGCTTGTAGAATAAACATCCACTTTTCAGTTCCAAAAATCTAAATTTTTTTGCAAAGTTGAGCACTTGCCAATGACAAATTTGAAAGCCCCCTTTAACAGAAGAGCAAACCTGGGGAACCACTTTTTTTCTTCTTTTTCTCCTGTGTGTTCTGCCATTTCTCAAGCCAGAGATGTAATTTATATGTAAATTTTTCCTGACTACTACTTCAACCATTGAAAAAAGTAAATATTTTAGAAACAGTATATAATCATTTGGTAAGAACACCTAAGTAGTATTTAAAGTATAGTGGTAATTGAAAAGAATACAACATTAATCAATTATAACTTTTACAGTATGTGCTACATTTTTTTGGACAAAGTCAAGGAATAAATGAAAAACTGAAAATATTTGAAGCTAAACATACATGGTATTAAGTGAAGCAAAATAAAGTATATAATAAAATTCATTTTACCAATTGCAATTTTGATGTTTAATTAAAACCTGAACACTATCCTCAAAGAAATTCCTTGAAAAAGATGGACTGAATACAGCCTAAAATAAAGCTGTTAACCCAGACTGAGTTTTGTTACCATTATAGCTACTGGTTTGATCGCTATTGCTCTTGATTAAACATGCCTGTATAAAATACTCTTCAAAAGTTAATACACTAGACCAAATTCACGCATAGCTTAATGATAAGCATTTCCAAATATTTGTTTGAATTGGAAAACATGGATGATTCACTTTGATCATTCTAATAATATTTATTTCTGAAGCTGCCTGGAAAATAAAATTATATTAACGTTGAAGAAAAAACTTCTCAGAGGAAAGCTTTGCATTTTGAAATCAGTTGAGCTAAATAGGAAGCCGACACCATACTTTGGTACAATTACTTATTACTGCTTAATCAATGACAGTGCTGCAATCTCAGCTTTTCCATTTGTGCTAAATGCAGAGAGACTGTCGTCCTCGAAATATCGCTATGAGTTAGCTGAACATTGTAAAAGAGTCTGAAGATGCAATGCACTGTAAGAGTATACATATATAACAAGAGCCGGAGTGTTTGTGAGTAACAGAAATCTATACTTTTCTGGATTAGCCCCGAGAGGTTAAACTCTACAAGTCAGTAAAAACGTTACATAGATGGTAGTAAAACAAAGCCATTTTACACTATCATAGAGCTTAGCGATAACAAGCTGGGACCCTTCAACAGATTTCTAAAGTGTACAGGCATGACAACTTGTTCACTTGACCTTTATTTAAAGGATCACCACTTTAAAGCCAAGTCACCTTCTCAATTTGTTTTCAATACCGCTACCAGCTGAACTTCCATCTCAGCAGGCATTGTCACTGGCAGCAAACTATGTTCTTTAAGAAAATTTTCAAATATATAAAAGCAGATCTTTAATACTTTATTGTTTGCCATAAATCTTTCGTATTCTAGGCTGCAAAAGATGAGGCAACATAAATGGCAAAATAACAGGATCCTTTTCCTTTCCAGCCAGGTCTTGCAAGAGCTTTCAGAATTAAGGAGGAGATTCTCAATGGCCACCTAAGGAGACGGCACCAGTGATAACCACTTCCAGACTATATTTATATTCCTCTGGGTGACTAGGAACACTGGAAAGTTTGAAACCTTGGATAATCCACCCAAACTCGCATACTATCACAACCACTCCAACAGCTTTGTCAGACAGGGGTCTATGTTATCTGATATTTTTATATGGTGACTAGGAGAACGCAGCTGTAGTCTAACTTCAGTACTGCCATACAAATTAACAGGACAGATGTCCCCAGTACTGAAGATATTCCAGGGTTTTTTTCATCATAACTATTTTTGTTTTCTTTAGACCCAGTGATAATCACTGTCTACATGTTTTGTCATAACATGAAATGCAGTTACTCACAAACTCAGATTAAGTGGTCTTGTGCCTGTGCTAGATAAACAGAAGGAAAATATGCTTTGAATATAACAAAGATTAGGCTTTAAGATTCTCTTAAATTAATCTTTCCTCACATATAAATTCTAGCTACAGGTGTTTATTGGGTTTGCATGGCAAGGTTTTGGTAGCAGGGGGGGTTACAGGGGTGGCTTCTGTGAGAAGCTGCTGGAAGCTTCCCCCATGTCCAACAGAGCCAACACCAGCCGGCTCTAGGATGGACCCACCGCTGGCCAAGGCCAAGTCCATCAGTGACGGCGGTGATGCCTCTGGGAGAACAGATTTAAGGGGGAAAAAACCTGCACAATCGCAGCTGGGAGAGGAGTGAGAATATGTGAGAGACCCCCAGGTCAGTGCAGCAGGAGGGGAGGAGATGCTCCAGGCACTGGAGCAGAGATTCCCCTGCAGCCCGTGGGGAAGACCACGGTGAGGCAGGCTGTCCCCCTGCAGCCCAGGGGGGTCCACGGTGGAGCAGATCTCCACCTGCAGCCCGGGGAGGACCCCACGCCGGAGCAGTGGGATGCCCAAAGGAGGCTACGACCCCGTGGGAAGCCTGCGCTGGAGCAGGCTCCTGGCAGGACCTGCAGCCCCATGGAGAGAGGAGCCCATGCTGGAGCAGGTTTTCTGGCAGGACTTGTGACCCTGCGGGGGACCCACGCTGGAGCAGTCTGTGCCTGAAGGACTGCAGCCCGTGGGAGGGACCCACGTTGGAGAAGTTCGTGAAGGACTGTCTCCCATGGGAGGGACCCCACACTGGAGCAGGGGCAGAGTGATGAGTCCTCCCCCTGAGGAGGAAGGAGCAGCAGAGGCAACGTGTGAGGAACTGACCCCAGCCCCCATTCCCCATCCCCCTGTGCTGCTGGAGGGGAAAAGGGAGAGAAATCGGGAGTGGAGCTGAGCCAGGAAGGAGGGAGGGGTGGGGGGAAGGTGTTCTGAGATTTGGTTTTATTTCTCATTATCCTTGTTTTGATTTGATTGGTAGTAAATTAAATTAATTTTCCCCAAGTCGAGTCTGTTTTCCCTGTGACAGTAATTGGCTGAGTGATCTCTCCCTGTCCTTATCTCAACCCATGAGCCTTTCATTATATTTTCTCTCCCCTGTCCAGCTGAGGAGGGGAGTGATAGAGCGGCTTTGCTGTCCACCCAGGGTCAACCCACCACATAGTGTTACTTATCAGTGTTCCTTAAAGAGAGAATAACTTGTACGTGAGTAAACATTCATATACGGATATATTTTAAAGATACTGAGATAGCATCTGATATCATGCATATAATTGCCCATCTGTTTCTCTAAATTACATTTAACATAACATTTAATCACTTCCTATAGAAAAGGAAGTCAGTTAGATATATACACTTTAAAACTTTATTGTGAGATGGTATGGAAGAAAAAAGGGAGAAATGAAAAAGTAGTCAGGAAAGTGATTTCTACTATATTTCTTCTTTTTTGACAATATTTACAATTGCAAATACAGGTGAGTAATGGGGAGGTAAAAGCTAGAAGACATTACATTCAAAAGTAATCAAAACTGAAAAAGATCCCTAATTGAGCTTTGTATTGCCAAATATAAGGAGTAGTCTAAGCTTTACAAATGCCAATCATCATCTGATTAATTTTTATATATATAATAGGAGAAATAAAAATAAGACAGAGAAAAGAAAATACAACAGAGAAGATTCCAGGAATTATAGCAAGCAGCATATTTCCAGTGAAGTAATCATACTTTTTATTACTGGCAGTCTGGATGAAAAACTGAGGCAAGATAGCAAAGCTACTACATTAATGTTTTTGCCAATGAAAACAAAACCACAATGGTGGCTACCAATAATATCCTTGAATCACTTGGCTGATATACAGGCTTCATAGACTGTTCCTCTGGCAATTGCAACAGAGCTCCCATAAGCTAAGGTTTTCAAAGCTGCCAGAAAAGCAGTTGGATGTCCACTTCACATTTAAATTTTAACAGATTTGGGTGACAAAAAACAGGGGCAGTGTTCAGAAACTTGAGTCTTGCTTTCACAAACTCAGAATCGATCTGTTGAAAGCACGCTTGCTTGAACTGAAAGACACTGGAAACATGAACATCACTGACCTTTGATAAGCCCAGAAAGCACACCATCCATCTGACAGTACCAAACTGTACTTACAAAGACTGTAGGTCATAAAGAAATACATTTTAACTGTAAGGGAGTTTTTTGGTGGTGGTGGTGGTTTTTTTTCTTGTCTGGCAGATGGCAGTAAGATCATAGCAACAGTCATCAGATGGATATGCAACAAATAAACCACAACATCCTTTTTTTCCCCAGATTCAAGGGACAACGCAGCCAAAGAGAAGGACAGCTTAGGAAAAGAACAGCTTGGTTCTGTCTGTGGGATACCAGAGATGTAAAGTGTGGGACAATGGTCAGCAAAAACTCCATTCTGTGCAAAACATGGTCCAGGCACATCAAAAAGAGGACCCAGAGAAGATGACTCAAAAAAAAAAAAAAAAAAAACAAACCAAAAAAACCTCAATTCAAACATCAGAGTATCTTCAGCTGTTTTGGAAATTGCTGTAAGGAGCTATTCAGAGAAATAAAAGAGCCATAGAGTTAAAGGCAAAAGACCACAATCCAGTGAAGAGTGTGTGGCATCCCACGTCTTGAAGGGGACTCTCAAACTCAGCCTGCAGCAGGCTGCGCATGCATGGTGCTGCTCTGTGGAGAGCACGCAGAGCTATGGGAATGAACAGAAAAGTGTAATGTTATGACAATTATCAGACTGCCCAGATTTAGACTTACTCAGTATTTCTCCTATGCACAGAGAACTCCAAGTATTCTCATTTTTTGTTATTGTTGAAACTGGCTTTAAAGTCTCACTCAATAAAATCAGACCATGACCAGTAACTTAGCAGAAGAAAGTGAGCTTAAGAAATTTCCCTTTGCAAGGCTTTTTTAGATAACTACTGATGATGACAGAAACAACCATATCTGAAGAGTGCAAGGAAAAAAAAAAGAAATAAAAGTTCTGTTTGATCCTACTACCTTGATCCTGCTTTCCTGACAAAGCAACTTGGTGTTGTAATAAAAGTAGTTTTTGTAAGGAATCTTCTCAGGACTTTTTGCTTCATAAAGAGGCAAATGTCCTAGGGCCTGAATCTAGTATTTTTGTAACAGCGATGATTAGTGTAACTAATCTCTGAACCACTTCACTAAAAATGAAATTAAATAAGATCACTCCTGAAAGGGAAAGCACAAGGGTTAAGGCTTCAGGTCCCCTTCCCACTGACTGATGCCATGACTCTGGGCAAGTAACTGAGATTATTTCTACCCAACTCAATACCACACTAACCAAATTTCTGGTATAGATATCTGCTCTTAAAACTGTTTATGCATCTTATAACTCTATCACAGAAAATGAGTGGAGTGTTCCAAGGAGCTGAGTCCAGGTACATTTCTTTAGGGAACTCTTTTATTTCACATATATGGAGCTCAGGCCTCTTTTTCCTTTCTCTGTCCTATTCTTGGCCCAGACTGAGATGGATAGGTGTTCCCATTGCTCCTGGGCTGCTGGAGAGGGTCCTCTCTCTCAAGACGGCTGAGAAATGAAGGCTTCAGCCCCAGTCTGCTCAAGACAGCAACGAACACATGCTTTCTTCTTGCATGTGCAAACCAACAAGTGACTTACTATGTGAAAAATGGGCAGCGCTACAGCTACCACCACTCCTTCTCCAGACACATCGTGACAGAAATGACCAAGCCTCCCCTCAGTACCAAAACGGCAATCTCAGTGTCTGACTCCAGCACAGTGTGGATCCTAACCTCACACAGACGTCTAACGTGGGCAGTGGGTGGACACCTAAACCCAGCCAGGAGAGGGGATGAGACACCTTCCCCAGCCTCAGCGTGACCCCAGGAGCACGTCTGCCTGCCCTGTTCATCCTGTTCACTGCAGAGAAACCAAGCAACTAGCCTATGTTAGGACCTAAGGCTAGTCCATGGAATTAATTTAACCAGCTTTCACTATATTGACTATTTCTTAGTTTACCAAGTAGCTAAAACAGCAAAAGTGTGTAGTCTTCGGGCCTGACTAGCAGCTAAGGTAAGCTGGACCAGTAAGTGTGGAAGGGGAAATTAAGGGAAAATCATTTAGCCTAGACATATCAATATCGTACCAGTAAAGCTTCAGGGGAATTTAGTAAATACTTACATTTTGAACAGAATTTTTTTGTAGGAATTGATAAACTCCAGGAAACAAACACGGATATTTTTAAAGGAGTACTAAAATCAAGTTAGGAAAAAGCAAAGTTAAAAGCTCACATCAGCATGAATTAACCCCCCACAAAATCAAAATAACAGAAATTTTTATACATTCAGCAACTACAAAGCATGTACTGCTTGACAAAAAATGGAAAGAGAAATGGAAAAAGAAAATTATTTGATGTTTTTGTAAGCTAAGTGAGCGAAAAAGCAAAAAAGAATAGGTTTCAGGATTAGGAGAAACCTGCAAACTACTACCTTGTCTTAGCCAAAAGGTCTCTCACTATGGGCAGTCTTAAAAATACTATGGTTGCCCAATTGTAAGACATTCCTTCCTTCATGTGTCTTGTTAGTGTGGGCTTAGTTTTGCTTTAAAAATCAACATTTATACAATTTATGAATAAAAGCTTGTCTTACTGACATTACGCAGGGTCCTCAATTTATGTTGATTTCTTTATTGTAAAATCTGAGCTGAGGCTTTAATTTTTTAGACTTTCTAAATATATTCAGTATAAACTACAGACTATGTTACAACTTTCATATTACTGGGCTAAGCAGGTTTTTAAGTTTTTTTACAAAATGAACTTTAAGTGAGTGTGCTTGCTGCTAGAGGACATAAGCTGAAAGGATGGTTTTCTTCCACCCACACCACTCAAATGGGTTAACTGATTTCCCTCTTAGGTGAGCAAGGCATGGGTGACTGGAATGAACAGAAATGCAGGGTATTTCTCCACCAAAGGAAACATCATTCTGATGGTCATCAATACTGGTTACTGGCATAACAAGGACATCACTGTGCGTTTGCAAGAGTTTGTCCATCCCTGTTGTCTCTACAGACCTCTCCGTTCCCCCAGGCGTGGTCCTAATGCCTCTAAAAAACAGCCAGAACCAATGAGATCCCTGGTCAGCAAGATCCAGTGGCGGATGCTCTCCCTCTGTATTTGCTTCTGGAGTTTATAACCAGCTCTGAAGAGGAGTTCTGTATTTCTGTGTTCCCAGCAGGGTCCTGGGTCTTGCCACCTCCACTCATTACCCAGGTTACTTTTTCTTTTCTTCTGTTCTCCTTCCTTTTTCTCCCAAATAAGCAGTCTAGCATGCACAATAATAGTAGGAAGTGGTAGAGTGACTGACCTTTCCCATTTAATTCAATGACATAAATATGAAACATTTATCATTTATTCAGCTTATAGGTCTGCTGAAGACAAATTCACCTGTGACACAGGCATCAAGATAAATTCATATCTCTTTCTAATATACTTCCACTAGTATCAGATTTATCATCCATTCTCCTAAAGTCTTGAGTACCACCCATGCAGCGTAGGAGAAGATGACTCTATTCAATTCAACAGGATTCTATTTTAAAAACTCACAGCACAGACATTCAGAGCTATGACTTCATTCAGGCATATTTGCTTAAGCTGCTGTCTCCTTTGTTGCAACACTGAGCTGAAAACGGATATGTAATCCATTGCTTAGACATACTCTTTATTCAACTTATTGTTTAAGACTCTGCCTGTGCCTAAGCTACATCTACTAATCCTTCCCCCAAGACGACCAGTTTTCCAACTCAAAATGTAGAGGTATGTGAGTTTTTCTTTGAAAGTCTTCAATTCTGTGATATATTGAGTGTCATCATGTATGCACTGCAGTACACCTGCAGTACCTGACACATCACTGCTTTAAATACAAATTTGATGTCAAATATGACATCTTTACACATCACTGAGACATACCCATTTTTTTCCTGTTAGATAAACACCCATACATTTCCCCTATATGTATACATATATCTCTCCTGGTTTCAGCTGGGATAGAGTTAATTGTCTTCCTAATAGCTGGTACAGTGCTATGTTTTGAATTCAGTATGAGAAGAATGTTGATAACACTGACGTTTTCAGTTGTTGCTAAGTAGTGTTTAGACTAAAGCCAAGGATTTTTCAGCTTCTCATGCCCAGCCAGTGAGAAAGCTGGAGGGGCACAAGAAGTTGGGACGGGACACAGCCAGGACAGGTGACCCAAAGTGGCCAATGGGGTATTCCACACCATGTGATGTCATGCCCAGTATATAAACTGGGGGAAGTGGGGGGATCACCACTCGGGGACTAACTGGGCATCGTTTGTATATTCCAATCCTTTTATCATTCCTGCTGTAACTTTATTACTGTTTTCATTATCATTATTAGTTTCTTCTTTTTATATTCTATTAAACTGTTCTTATCTCAACCCACGAGTTTTATTTCTTTTCCCAATTTTCTCCCCCATCCCACTGGGGTGGGGGCAGCGAGTGAGCAGCTGCGTGGTGCTTAGTTGCTGGCTGGGGTTAAATCATGACAATATCAAATAAAAGTTTCAAATTGGCATGCTTCCTTCAACCCCTTTATCTCATCTGAACCATGAATCCCTGAAAAATTGTTATTCATTTCGACCTTTTGGATTTCAGAGCAGTATAAAAAAAGGTTGATGTAGGGGAAAGACACTCTTGTGAAATTAAATTCCCAAAATTCAAAATCAGTCCCATCTGCAATGTATTTTCTTTCTCTTCCCTCCATCTCTTCTCCCCATTCCTTCATCCCCGCATCTCATGGTGGTTCTGTTACTACATCAGAGACCAGTTCTTATTTTCCTAACTGCACTTCTTGAATTTAATAAGCCTTACTGTCATTCCATTCACTTACTGTCAATGGATTTTCTTTACAAAAGATGCATTTCCCCAAGACGCACAGTATTTTGGGGGACCCTCTCTGCCTCTTTTTCTCCTGTTTCGCTGCAACTATACTGATGTTGCCTTGCATTTTTAACCACCATTACCTATGGGAATAAAGATGATAGTCCAGTGAAATGTGGGTAGATTTGTTTGGCAAGACATTGCCTTGTCACCAAACAGATCACTGACTAACTGCAACCACGAAGATTCATGAAGCCTCAATGACATGTGAAAGAAACAGAAAGAGTTATTCCATCCAGAAATATTTCATGTTTATTAATAGCTACTTAGTAGGCAATTCTTGCTGCTTATATAGCCTAGTTTATAGCTACATAAGCAATACTCCTCATAGCAGCAGCAGAAGGCAAGCTAATACAACAAATATCAACTAAGCAGTGGCTCTATCTACCTTTTCTTGCTACCAAGACATTTCAAGGAAGTAATACAAGTAGGACCCGAGTAGTGAAAAGATATGAGCAGTGACAAAAAGAGGGTATGAAAGAAAACCACTCTCGCGTACTCCATTAGTGCCTGTCAGCTCTTGAAAAGCAGAGACTCAGTCATCATTATGAGTGTAAATAGTCCTTATAAGGATGAATTTTATTAACTCTATTTTACAGCTTTCCTGTTTACAATTATATCCATCTTATTACATAAGTAAGCCTGAAGAAATAGCCCCTTTTTTATTTGTTTTTTTTCTTGGTGTATTGTGCAGATCCATAAGGAGATGCTATGATTTAACAAATCTGGTTATGGCAGAGTGTGTGTGTCCAGGTACACGTGTGTGTGGAGGGGGCAGGGGAGAACTGTGGGGGTATCTACTTTTCAGCTTTACTTTGCTGTAGACCTGGGTATTCAGTAATGCTACCATGGTGTAAAACATTCTTCTTCCTGAAATTAGTAAGCTAATAATGTCAAAGCAAGTGTTTATTTTCCTACATTGTAGGAACATTAACTGAAATACAGCATTTTCCAACCTTTTTTTAACCAAAAATGAGGATGGTCTAATATTCCTTGAACAATAGTGTGGAGGCAAAGCATGGAGCGAAAATCTAGGCATAGTACTGTAACAAAAAGAAGTGCCAATCACAAATATTTACATAAATTTGTAAAACTACTTTTCAGCTCACCATCAGCTCCTGCTGAGACAACTATTGATCAATATTCTGTCAAGTATAACATAATTCTAGAGATTTATTTTCTTTGTCCCTCACCTTAACCTAAGACCTGCTGAATTTCAATTGAAGTAAATAAATCATCTTTACTTTTTGACCTTTTAAAAAATATTCACTAAGCACATTTTATCTCTATCAAATTTGATGTTCTAAAGGGATTCAGGTGGCTCCGTTAGCATACTGACCTTATACAAGTTCTAGGATGGCTATGATGTAGAGCACAATACTTTTAGTAGAAATGAATAGTTACCCACCATTGCACACTGATCATTTGGGTCTAGGTTGAACCTTACATAAAAGGCAGCACAAACCCACACTGCTCTAGGAAAGGTGTGCGTGATTAGGAAGACAGAATTGGCAGGGACCACATCATTATCAAGACACGTTCTTCACAAACACAAGTTGCACTTTACATGGAAACGCTCCTGGAAGATTACGTATCCCTTCCCTCAGCACATGTGCCTCAGCACACTCCCCTCAACAAATTTCACATCTTCAAAGTAAATGGTGTAAAAACTCTAAACTACGAGGCTCCACTAAGGATGATCAGAGACAACCCAGTGCCAGAGTCTCAGGTCTCTGCCTGAGCACAAACTTTCTCCTCCACCTTCCTGCTGGATTATATGGGTGGAAAATTGATGCAATTCACGGTGAAATCATTAAACACTGAAAGAATGTGGCCAACTCAGTGGCCATCGCTGTGCTGGGGTAAGGATGGTGCCACCAGGGCTCGGCTCCCTGGTTGCCACCATTCACAGCTTACACCGAGGACATCGAGTATGCGCTTGTCAGTCTCCACCAAAACGAGCCACAGCTGGGCACTACCAACACAGGGAGTTGTTGCTCTGTGAGAGCGGACAAAATCTTGTCCCAACTTATGCAGCTGGGCCTGGGGTGCAGAGATTAGAATCAAGTTCTCTGGAAATCTGGAGAGGTTAAAATACAAGGTTTGCATCTCCACATATTCCGGTTCTGACAGCCATATCTTCCAAACTGCCTCAGAGAGGGCTGTTCTAAAGTATTCTTCTGGCACTTGCTTGTATCACCAGTTTTCACTTTTAGAGAGATTTAATATACCTCAGATAATTAATAACAATTTTTTTTTTTTTTTTTACTTTACCACTGACTGTGTTGCTATTCCCCAGTTCTCTCTCAATCACCAGACCAGTCCACCTGTAAGGGCAAATGAATGTTTCCCCACCTCCCTGAGCCATCTTTATCGAATGTGTCAATACTTGCACCGAACATCAGAGCAGCTAGGATCTTCAGTGCAGTCATTCCCCAGAGACCTCAAACCAAAAGGTAACAGGGAACTTACTATAAATCTAGGTTTTCTAATTCACATAAAAACATATAAGCAATGTGTCAGAAGCCAGCTATTTTTAAATGGTATAATCATAAAATCAAATGTCAAATATTAACTGTTCAAGCCATTCATCACGGTAGCTCTGTATAACTGCCTTGCCTTAAATTAGTAGGGAAACTGTCTGGAATAGAAGCTGCATTTTTAAGACTAATAGTTTTCACCTTCCAAAAAAAGTCAGGGCTTGTGCTCACCCAGAAATCCAATTAGTCACCCAAATGCGATAGGACAAGCAGTAACAGTTTTAAGCTAAAATAGGGTAGATTTAGACTAGATAGAAGGAAGAAATGTTTTACAATGAGGGTGGTGAAACACTGGCCCAGGTTGCCCAGAGAGGTGGTAGATGTCCCATTCCTGGAAACACTCAAGGTCAGGTTGGACGGGGCTCTGAGCAACCTGATCTAGTTGAAGATGTCCCTGCCCATGACAGGGGTGTTGGACTAGATGACCTTGATAGGTCCCTTCCAACCCAAACTATTCTACGATTCTATGAAATACTGCAGAACTTCTGATTTACTCAAATTTTGAAAAGCAAACAAAAACCAGCAACAAAATAGAAACCAACATGAACATAGAGGCATGGGCTTACATTCCCTAAGCCAGTCTGAACTGCCCACTGTGCAGATCCAAGCTGACAGAAGCAAGTGCTTAAGGATGTACAAACACAACTCGCTACAATAGCTAAAATGCCAAGAGGTGGTTCTTGAGAATATGTTCTTGGGTTTGGCACGGCCACCAAAGCGTGTTGTTCATTGCAAATGGTTTTCTCTGGCTGAGTTTACATTAGCTCTTAACAGCGTTATGATGGCACTGTGCCACTTCTATATTCTTCTTTGTTCCAAATCTGTCCAGTTCTCAGCAGAAGCAACAGCAGCCAAAGCACCACTACAGCATCTAAGGAGCTTTGGAGAAATCTTGCTGGTCACCCCTTTTTTAATCGTGATGGAATTAGAGAGAGACTGAGGAGTTACCATAAAACACTTACAACTTGGCAATATCCTCTGCACACCAATCTTTCTTGTGGCTGCTCTAGGTTGACAGGGACCTGAATATCTGGCCTTCTAGTGAAGGCACTTGGCATGATCTGAGACACTCAGATGTTGTGCATTTGGACAGTACCTTTCTTACTCACCTCTTACATGAGCCAAATAACAATTGCTGGAAGTTCAAAGCCTCCTTACAGGCATTGCACTCTGAACATGCATGTGAATACTCCCAGATTCATCACTGCTTCGTTCCTGGTTTTACACCTGCATTAATTAACTGAAACCACGAGAGCTCCAGCATATCCCATTGCTGTAACGCAGAGGAGAGCTACACTCATAACTTCTATTATTGTCAGTGGTAGTTACGTATATGTGCTGGGCAGAGAGGAGCAGCTGTCCTCTAATAAGGCTCTACTCGTGACAAATATAATACTGACATGGGACCCACATAATTGTCCTTATAAGCACACTGCAAAGCAAGAATGACTGCAAATGCCAGGAACCAGAAAAAAACCCACAACATTCTCCCCCCACTTTTTTTATTTCAATTCGCAAAGAACAGCACATTTCTGCAGCAAATAGAGCTTACTAAACCAGCTGCCTTTTGTTATTGTCCTTATGCCTATCTGTGATATTATACAACAGATACTACTTTATTGGTGTCCATAAATAACTTTTATTATGCATCTGAAAAAAGCACAGTTTAGCACGACGCAGAACAGACACCATCTCTTCCAGCAGTTGAGGCCAACAACTTTCTTCTGTACCTGCCATTACGACCCTACCCCCGGGTGATAGTGTTCATTTAAAACAAACAAATAAATAAATAAATAAATAAAAGATTGTACCAGGCAGCAGCCCCTGTAAATATTCTGAGAGGTTGCCAGGACCAGAAACAGGCATTGTATATCGCTGAATCCAGCCCCCGTTTGTTGTGGTTTTCCCTCTGCAAGTACCAAATTTACTGCCAGCTCCACACTCAGGAAAGCCAGTCTGATAAAATTCAAGACAATGAACTCTGTTTTCAGGATACGCTGAAGCCCATGTCTTATGTTAACACTACCAGTGCCATCATCTGGCTTGTTACCAGCTGCTGTCACTGCCTGTGACTGCTACTAGTGTCAAAGAAAATAAAAGCTAACTGGCCTCACGGGCATCAGGTGGGTGTGGCCACGAACTTAAATTAAAAAAAAAAAAGAAAAAAGGGAAAATCAACTTCATAGCTAATGGCAAAAATAACATCCATATTTTCCATTCTTTTCTTCAGACAAGCCTCTCATTCTTTCACATTCCTTTAGCTGCTAATGTTTTCATTTGTTTTACTGTCATTTGCTCTGCCAATTTGAGCAGTGATGTCATGACATATGACTGCCTGATATTCAGTGGTACTCACAGCACCTTTGTCACTGGTGGCTCAAGTGCACAATGAACAGTATCTTGAGTTTAATGTATTTGTGGCTTTGTGAAGGCAGCAATGACACACAAGGGGCTTTTTTCTCCTTTTGTTTCTGTGCTCTGTAATAGAACAGCCTGCCACAGAGACTGTGACCAGAGAATAATGAAAAATGCTGGGCCATTGTTGGTCAGGGCAAAAATTTGCAAACTTCACAATTTGCTTAATTATTGAGGAATGGCTTTTCAAAGATCCATGCATTGTTCTAAAGAGACATCGTAGCATCTATCTTCCTTTCCTCACAAAAGCTTTTTATCTTCAAACGAGGAGAATATACTTGTTAAGGGCCAATTAGTAGTCCATCTATGAAGAAGTTTAAAGGAATTTTTAATTAGTAAATTGACCCATGGTGTGAGTCACCTGGAAAGGAATTACATCATTTCCTAAGACAGTTAAGCTTTCTTACACAAATATGAGTCAATACCCTAGATTCAAGACTCTCTATATCTTAACGCTACCTTGTTCGCGCAGACCAATTTAATTCACTACGGCAGGCTTGCTCAGACAGTAAATGTTATTCAAGGTGAACAGGGACAGCCCTCTGACCCTTGTTCTAGGCCTCTAGCACAACTTCCATCCATCCAGAAGAAATGTTATGCACCCTCCTGTACATTCTGCCTAAATCCTAAAGAAAAGTTTCACAGCCTATCCTCTCTCCTTTAGTACAAAGATCCTATCAAAGATCAGCAGGCGTAACTATATAATGAAGTAAAGAAAGGTGCATGCAGAAGAGAGGCTGGAGTTTCATTCCCAATGGGGCAGCAACTCAAAGATCCCTATATAGTCAATGGAAAGAGGCAGCCACCTCCTGAAGGTGGTTCAGAACCTATTCATTACATGCTTAAATGAGGTAGCATGCATCTCTCTCCCACCATCGGAAAACGGTCCTGTATTTTTGCCTTCTGAAAGGTGATGTGACATATAAACATGACAGGCATCATCATTTCGACATGCCTCTCGGAAATAATAGAATTAACCTCATATGCTGCCTTCGGTACAAAACTCCGCTAATGAGAATTCCTTCATGAGAAAAGAAGGGTGAGGAAAACAGTCTGTTATGGTACGAATATAGATACAATAGTCTATTCCTATTCCCATTCACATAACTGGTGACTTGCCACTAGAGGTGCAGCCTAACATCCCAAAGGGGATCCAAAGGGGGGGGGGGGGGGATCAGAAAAAACACCCCAAACCCCGATGTTAGAAAGCTATTACTTCAAACAGCATAGAAAAATCTGAGGTTCATTTATGTCATATAAATGGTACTTTTACTGATTTTAGCAATCAGTACAATAATCAGCATTTCTTATATACACTACATCATTACGTAGGCAGCAGAGAAGCAAGTTTGTGTATAAAAGGTAAATCTGAGCCTCAAATGAAAGACATTTTCAAGGTATCTGGATATATGTAAACATTTGAGTGGGAATCAGCAGAGCCCTAAACTGATAAACATTTCTCATAAGTTATGTATGAATTAAAATCAAGTTTTTATTAAAAATGCATAAGTATGATCTGTGGTGAATAGAACTATTAGCTATGCATGTTTACTTTTTAGTGGAGACAGAAATCAGTAATTTTTCTTCTAAATGTCATTTCTATCAGAGGGTTATAGAATGATAAAATGCTGAAACAATTCTCAGATGCCATTCAGCTGGTACACATACATCTGGGGAGAGGGGATAAAATAACAAACTGTGAAATGTTTATTTGCCACAGGGGCAAGAAAATGTCATTTCAACTATTGTGTCCCTTCTACTTTACAAGGCAGGTAGCACTCAACAGCCCCTCTCTTTCACTCACCATAATAAAAAAATAAATGAAGATTAATCTGGATGACAATAAACTATCTGATGCTTTAAAATTACTGTGTTTTCAGCATACTCTGTAAGATCACACATTACTTACAGTGCTCCCTGTCTTCCTCACTCCTATTGGAAGCCACAGAAATCACCTAAAAACCAAAGCAAGCATAAATTGGTTTTATCCTGTTGATTTTACCATTTTAATTTTTTTAGGGGATCTTAAGGGACGTATGCACAAAAGCTGACATTGCTCTGGTGAAACCAGCTTCTTAGTTTCCTTCTGCAGTCAACAAAGAGACAAATACCTTTCCAAAACAGCATTTTGCAATCTGGAGATCACAGTCATCCTTAAATTCAAAAAGTCCTCAGTCAAATGACTAGTGAAAATGCAAGAGGGAGGAAAAATGTAAGTAACAAGTACTGTGGATGGCAAAACAGTGTACAATGGGTCTGTGATTTCTTCTCTGCCTGCCCCCCCCTAAACAGCCTCCTTAAGCTGAAGGACTGCTTTACTTAAGACACAACTCTAAAGAGCAGTTTAGGGCAAGAAACAACCAGGCGCTCTCACCTGCCCCCTGAAGGAGTCCCTCTTCTGACTGCAGAGGAGCCTAGAGAGATTATTCTGATTTAGTCAGACCATCAATACTCTTGCCCCCACCGAAATATGAAAAGACTTACTACTGTTATTCTCCGCTAAATGTCACTTAAATTCAGAACCATAAGGAAAAGTCCTGTAGAAATTCAAGATTTCTGACACACTGTTTCTTACAAAATGTCATTGGGCATAGCTGTCTCTTTTGGCATTGCACACCTCGGATAATCTCTTGAGCTCAGTGGAACCATGGTACCAAAAAGGTTGTCTGGAGTGTATGGGGACACCCAGGTAGTTCACCGGGCACTGACAGCAGCCTCCAGAGCAGACACTGCCTGAACGTCTCCAGTCCCTAAGCTCATGGAAGTTTCTCAAAACTTCATGCTAACCGAAACTAGACGTTGAGACCCTCATCACTGGATGCACCAGGACATTGAGAAGACCTCAAATGGATTTAGATTCTTTCCTGGAAAGTCACCAAGTACCTGTTTACAAACCTTATCTGCTGCACTTGCATTGTATATGTTCCCACAGCTCAGCCTGGGACACTAAAGTCACTACCAACTCAAAACATTATGTTTCTGCTTTGAACCATTCTGCAATGGAGCCTGTTCCTTTCTGTTGACTACAGGATGAGAGATTTCTCTCGACTGACTACAGAGAGTTTTCAGTGTCTTTTAAAAATGCTTACTTAGTGCTTTTTGTAAAGAAACAGAAAAAGTAAAAAAAAAAAAAAAAAAAAACAACAAACCCACACCCTGCTGCTCATCATTCAAGGTGCTAGCTCAAATCTCTGTCAATACGAAATTAATTCCTGCTGTCAAAGATTTGCCTTACGGCTATACAAGAAGAGTAACTTCACTAGATATTCTAGGTCCCTATATTCAGGTAGTATATTCAACTCCTCTCAATCTATTTAAACCTTCCCTTCCTACCCATCATCACAGTATCTGAATGTTGAGTCTGCTCACTGAACTCTAAAGAAGTTCAGCTTCAAAATGCAGTGAATTAAACCTGCTATTCAGCTGGTCTGAAATCTTTTACCCCTGTAACTTAAAACAACATACTCTGCTTTTCTTGAAGTGCATGATTGGTTATTCACAATTGTTATTCCTTCACAATTCTATGAAAATTAATACTGTACCATTCATAGTGAACATCAAGCCACTAAAATTAAATGACATAATGGACCGTTACCTCTGACATCCATTTTTTGTATGCATCGCTATTTTTTACCTCAAGTTATCACAAAAAAAACCAGTTTTTTATGAATCCTCAGCATTTTATCTCAAAAACAGAATAGAAAAAGAGTGTTTACTTTTCTACCAAGGTCTCACTTAAACCTGGAAAGGTTGCTACATATTTCTTTCATAGCAACAAAAGATCTTAGCTCTCTGAATTCATGATCAAGTCCTTGTTTTATATATTCCCAGCAGCGCCTCAAAATCTACTCCTCAGTGTTATACAATAGCTTTCAAACATACATCTGCTGAAAGTCTGCTATTCACAGGACTGGTTCATTTTCATTGCCAGTAGGACCACAATGGTTTCAGATACAATGAAACCAAGACTTTCACTTTCTTTCCTATCAAATCGAAACAAAGCAAGAAGCAGAACTTTAGAGAAGACACAGACACAAGTCGTTGACATAGTCACAATTTCAAAGGCAGTACTTAAATATAAGTACTATCCAAAACATAGGAACCAATTCTTTCTACTCTCCTTCTAGATTGATAAACCTACAGATCCACAGGCTAAGACAGCAACAACATCACTTTCCATTCCACATGGAAAGCCCACAACTTTAATTCCCCTTTTGCTAGCAGAAAATGTAGGAACATGTGCATGTCATCAGAATTTTCCATTGCAGATACTTCTCTCCTAAAGCTGCTATTGAAAACCATTGACAACAGTGACAATGAAACACAATTAAAACACACATGCAAAAAGAAAAAATAACTCTCCCCAAAACCCAGCAATTAAAAGCAAACACCAAAAATTTCCATACCGCTCCCCTATAGCAAAAATGAAAAAAATAAACATACTACATACACTAATTAGGTGGTTTGGTGTGCTATTGGAAAGTACCCTGATGATATGCATGGTTTAAAGCCTATATTAACAAAAAGATGTTCCTTATTACATAAATCTGCAGAGTAGCTAATCCAAGGGAGTATCTGGTGTGGATGCCTTCGCTTTGCTCTCAGAGGGACCCCAGCTCTAATCTGGCAAACCTCACTCCCTGAAGGTCCAGAGACAATTCAACCTGCAAACTGTTAAAACCCAAGTTTTTCCCCAAGCAAGGATATTCATGGTATTAAACTGTGTTAAACCCAGTAGGCAGATTTGTGATATAGACTACAACTTGCCACGATCACCATTCCTAAAGCGTCTGAACGAGCATAAGAATGCTGCTGCTCATGTTTAGAAAAGGCAAACCAAAACTTCACAGGACTGATTGCTAAGGCAGACTTTTTTCTCTAAAAACCAAGGTCTGTTCTCCGTACTTACACATACTGTCGTTTTATAATGCATGTGAGAATCGGAAGAGAACAGGACGCTCTTCAGTCTTATCTCATGTGTGCAATATAGATTACAGGCATCTCCAGTGACGTCAGAAGTCGTCACAGAAGACATACGGTCTACTGTATTACTTCCCAGTTTGTATGTAATTCATTTCCCGGGTTTGAGTGGTTCCACCACTTTATCTGCCACAGATCTAGTATGTGTCTTCAGGTGCAACAACATAACTAAATATGTGTTTATGGCCATTGGTATCACAGGTAAGTATAGAAACTACCTCAGCTGATGCAGTTCTTTATTTAAAGTATGTGAATTTTCTCTTAATTCGCATTAGTCATTTGTGGAAAAGCACCGAACAAGGACATTTCCGTACAAGCTGTTAGCGTTTCAATAATTTTCTTCACTAGCTCAAAGCAAAGATGAAGATTGGACCTATGTTAGCAAAAGCAACCAAATGGGGGTGCTTTTGGCATTCTGCTTGGCCACAACAACACATTCGGACAGTGGCTTGGGCCAGACTTGTAACTGGAAGAGTTCAGAAAGAGATACAACTGGGCTGTGTGTCGATGTGCTTATGCCCCGAATGGCAAGATGTTAGTGAGGAAAAGGAGAGACTGCAAACATTATACATTGATGCCTGTGAAAGATTTTCAGAAATTGGAGAGTTTGTGCCCATTATAATACATGCTTCTTTAGAGCATGAGACCGAATGCCCCAGAATCACAAACCGAGCTTTGGGATATACACAGCTTGTTTACAAATTTTATAGTTTTCAACACTTAGCTGGAATATCTGAACTGCATTACAATTTACTTCAAAAAAAAAAAAAGGAGAAAAAGAACATGCAAAACATACAAAGAGAATGATTTCAGTAAATTCAGATGGAAACAGAGGGAAGGCAGTGCACAGGCTGAATTATCTGTCATCTAATTAGCCTTAGGAATGTGGCAATCTTTGTCTGATGGATAGAAACAATAAGCCAATGATTTCTGGAGATTTAACGTTTCTTATGAAGTGTTGTCCTTTCTCATCACTGCACTTAGGAAGAGAGCTGCTGAGTTGAAAACATGCAGAACTTTTTACTGTTTTGCCAGTGCTCCAAGTTTTCCCAAGCACCAATGGTGGACACGTAAAAAGTTTCAAACTGGTTTCCATGGGACTCTTGCATCCTTCTAGAAAGCACAATAATCTTGGCAGTTTCACCTTTGCTGCTCTTGCTATTAAAAAGACTGAGCAACAAGATATTAGTGTTACTGATGTAAGCTATTAATAGAAAAGGAGACACCCAAAAATAAAGAGGTTTAAAGGACAAAACACAATAACAGAGAATTCTTTCAATGCAACAAGGATAGTTGATATACAACGAAAACCACCAGGGCCCCTAATGCCCGGGGTTCTCTTCAGAAGGACAATGGACACCAGAGACCAAAATTAGCATCTAAAAAAAATGAAAAGATATTTTGAGATAATTAGCTTTGTATACAGAAGGCAATGCCTTGTTCCCAACATCAGCAAAATTAGCTCTTACTTGCTGTTAATTCTTCTCATTGGCTACAAATGCAGAGGAAAATGAGCTGTCAAAGGTTGTTTTCCATAGTACAAATGAGAGCACAAACAGGAAGGTATATGTATGTTAATAAGCAGGGGAGCAATGATCAGCATGCCCTTGAGAGCAGAAACATTCCTTGAGCTTTCTGATAATCTGATGGTACAGTATGTTGCCTTAGCTATAAGCATTTAAAATGCATTTATGAAAATAATTCTGCTTGTGCAGGGTCTCTCAAGTTGATGTAGTTCTACTCCTGCACCGGTATTTGAAATAAAAAAAGCCCACCTTTTTCTGTCCATTCACGACATCTACATCATTTATATATGCACAATATGCAACAGCTTCTCTAATGAACTGCAGCAGTCCTCAATATTATTTATTGTACAGTGCCTACAAAGACCAATTAGATCACCACTCCCTAGCTCTGCAGAGATGGAAGAAAATATTTTCATTAAAAAATGATAGAAACCTTTCTTTAAACAAACTCTTTTTCCTCAAGGAAAAGTCTATTTTCTACTTCAAACATGACTGTTTTAAAACTGGAACCCAGGTATCAGTAATAAATAATCTTCACATTAAAAGTTTTATGCAATTTTTTTTTAAGTATGGTTCTCATTGCAGAAATGTTTCCCACGCCCATCTCCTCAGGCCGGATAACTTCATCCTTTGTTTTTGACTTGGATCTGTGGTAACATGGCTGCTAATTCTAGGATAAATCTTGACAACATTTGCTCCTTTAAGTAGCCTTTACCTGAAAAGTAGTGACAACTGATCAATCACCCATAGGCCTGCTTAGGAGAGTTAAGTCCCCTTGATGTAAAACTCATGACCTGGTCCCATCTGATGGTACATGGCATGTGAAGGAATGTGACAAGTGATTTTAATAAAGCGCATCATTTTCTCCATTCCCGATTCCTTTTTCTCACATAAATGATTATTCCTGCTTTGAACCTATCTAAATGTCATTACCTAGGCCAAGTGTTAACAAGAGGCTTGCGCTGCTGCTAGTGCATCCTTTTCTTGCTCAGTAAAAATTTTCAAGTTTGCTTTCAGTTTATGAAAATGTTAAAAGCTCGCTTAAGGTACTCCAAAATGCAGTATTTACTTTTTTAAAACTGTATCTATTTGACCCTGTAGTTTACAACCACTTTTAGAAAGCTTACAGTAACACTACAATTCTACATTAGCTTACCTGCTCATCCACCTGCTGATACATTCCTACGGGGCATTTCTGTTGATATTTTTACTGTGAGTTTTGCATGTATTCTTGTCACCATGAGTTAGCAAATATGTTTTCCTTCACAGACTTTGAAAACAATCATAGTATAACATCTTAGCACATTCCACAGTCATCATAACCTCCTGGTTGTTGAATGCATAAAAAAACCCAAACAAACAAACAAAAAACCACAACACACAAAACCCCACAACCTTTTATCTGTAAAAGATACAATGTAAGCCATTTTTTGTTCCCTTTGCAGCAAAAAAAAAAAGTGAAAAGTATGCCTCTGAAAGTTAAATGGATCTGAAGAACTTCAGTGATTAATTTTATGTTTCCAAATTGCTGGAAAAGGTTACATTCCTACCATTCCACTCAAGATTCACTACTTCTATTCAAGATTCTTTTTTTAGACAGTGTGCATGAATAAGTCACATCTAATAAGATACATCCAGCTACAAAGAATCAGATAACTTAGGTGGAGAACAGCACATACAAATGAAATGTTTTCCAGAACACAAAAGGATTAAGGGTTGATTACAATCGATAGAAAGACCATGGGCATTTTGAATTTCTGATCTGCTAACACATCTTCCTTTTCCTACATACTGTTTTACTGATTTTGGTCCCTGAAATCTACTGGGGTTTTTCTGCTGTAGTTCTCTTAGTACCTGTCTGCAGGAGAGGAATTGGCAACAACGCTGGTTGCTATTGATACCGACTCACACTTTCTCAGCAAAACTATTCAGTAAGAGGTAGAGGGATGGAGAAACATGAATTATTTCCTTCCCTGCTACAAGGTTAACTGCTTAACAAAGGTGCTTCCAGCACCTGTTCTGCCAGCACACGAACACTTGGTCTAATGAAAATAAGAAACGGGGCACATGCCATTGATAGGTCTCTAGCTGCATATCTCCACATCCGTAGGAATTCTATACCTCAGACATCTGATTTGATAACAATAAAATCAGCCACGTATATATTACAGGAAGGGACATTTCTTTAGTTTCTTAACTTTAAGCCCAGACACTTTTGAAGTGCCACAATACCATTGCACAGGCTAACCGTCTTGCTAAGCAGGTCTATTTTTAGGCGGTTTCTTTGTTATTGTATCTCGGTGCCTACTTTTTAAACTCGGCTCTACTTTCGCTGGTAGCCGAGCTTACAAGTGCTGCCACATGTCTCCTCTCAAGAGAAGTATAAATATATAATTGTTTTAGTTCCGGAACAACGTAACGATACAATGTTAACGTACACGGGCCGATAAGTCTGAAAAAAAAAAAAAAACAAACAAAAAAACCCAAACAGCCCCAAAAGGTAACACAGCTGCAGAAGAGCTCCGGCATCACAACTTCACCCACGCACACCTGTACGGCAAACTGCGATCCACGCATCCCCCCCCGACACGGCCCGCGTCCCTCCTTCACCGAAGGCCACCGGCCTGCCAGAGAAAAAACCGGCGACCAACTTAAAGCCCACGCTCGGGACCACCGCCGCCCGACTTTCTTCCAACTCCGCCGTGCGCCCACCCGCAGCCTTCCCCGGCCAACCCGCCGCCAAACTACCTGTAACGCAGCCCCGTTTCCCTCACGCCCTTCCCCAAAACCCCTTTTTCCGAGCCCAAACCGCGGGCGCTACACACGCCCCCCCCCCCCCATCCCACACACACACACACTCTGCGGGCAGCGGGGGACCCGCCCCGCCGCCCCCTCCCGCCTTTTTCCCCTCACACACGCACATTTCCACACACATTTCCACTCACACACCCGGTATTTCCACTCACACACCCGGTATTTCCACACACACACCCCCCCCGGCTCCGCCGCCACTCACCAGCTGCGCGCCGCACACCGCCACCAGCGTGCACCGGCCGCTGCAATAGCCCATGGCTCCCGGCGTCCCGCTCCGCCGTCCCCTCAGGCGGCGGCAGGAGGAGAACACCGCCCGGCCGCCGCCCGCCTCCCGCCTGCCGGCGCTCCCCAGCCCGGGACCCGCATGGGGGCGCGCCCGTTCGTTCGCCCGTTCGTTCGTTCGTTCGTTCGTTCGCCCGCCCGCTTCACTCGCCCGCCCCTAGCCGCGGCCGCAGCGCCCGCCGCCTCGGCGCCCGGCGGAGACGGCGGGGCCGTCCGCCCCCGCGGAGGGCGGCAGAGCCGGGGGAAGGGCGGCGGCAGGTGCCTGCAGGAGCAGCCACGCTCTCCCCGGCAGCCCCAGAGGCATCTGGGCTGCAAAGTTTGCCCCCCCTCCCCTTTCAACTCCGCTCGCAAAGCGGCCGGGCTCGCAGCCGGCTGCGGCGGGGGGGGGGGGGGGGGGAGGGAAGGCGGGGAAGGGAGGAGGGAGGGACGGGGAGGCGAGGCGAGGCAGGCGGCGGTGCTGAGCTCAGTTCACGCTCGGAGAGCGGCTTCCCTCCTGCCCACGGCACAGCCGCTCCCCCACCCTCCCTCCTTCCTCTTCTTCCTCCCAGCCAGCCCCGGCAGTGGAACCCCCCCTTTCTCCTCAGGGGGCTCCCCGGCCGCCGCTTATTTGTCTGTGAGGGGCGAGGCGGGGGGCGGCTTCACCCTCGGCGGGTGCCTTTTGTCTCGGCGGGACAACGCTCCGCCAGGGTTCCCCCGCACCGCGCCGAGCCCACCGCCCAGGCTCACAGCCCCTCCGCTGGGGAAGCCGGGGGGGGGGGGTTGCTCGGGAGGGTCCGCAGTCCCGGCAGGGCAGCGTTGGCGGGGGGGGACGGGTCCGCGGTCCGCGGAGCGGAGAAGCGCAGCCACCCCCCCCCACCCCCCGCGGTGGAGCTCGCTGCTGCCGCCTGCCGGGCCGCGGTCGGCGGTGCAATTTGGGGAAAAGCCGCCCCGGGCGGTTCTGCCTTCGCCGAGGCTGCTGCCGCCGTTTTACGGTCGGCACCGGGGAGAGCTCCCGGAGAGCCCCCGGGGCTCCGGCCTGGCCTCCGGTCCGCAGGCGTGTCCCTCCCAGGCAAAGCAGAGGAGAGAGGAGGAGGCTGACTTGGAGGACCGGGAGGGATCCGGAGCTGCAGGGCGAGGGCTGGAAAAGAAGGAGAAGAGCCGGGGAAATTTGGAGAAAAATACTAATTGGTTTCAGGGGGCTGGTTCTGCTCACCATCATGACGAGGAACGTTTGCACTTAGTGGCGTGGTCCAGCCTTTCTCTGCTATCAAAGGCATGGGGAATACGTAAAGTAGGTGGGAAACGGTATGTCAAGTTCTGCTGTGTCAATCCACCTCCAAAGGCTTTTCCTTGCTGTGTCATCGGCAGCAGTCTTGACATTGCGTTCATACCAGGTCACTTTTTTGCTGAGCCGCCCGTTGACAGAGGTAGTTTTAACAGTGACAATTATGAGCTGGAGGAGCGCCGCTAGGTTTTCTGAGCACACGTGGACGTTTGTTTGCAGCACAAACATCCTGTGAAACTGGACGCTCTCGGGAAGCTTAGAACCCCATGTAGTTTGTCTCTCACTTTCCGAGCGGGTCTGTCAAAATAGTTGGCAGTCTGTCAAATGGACGGTTATGACTCCTAAAATGCCTTGTAACGTAATGAGCGCTCCTCGGGGGAGCAAAATGCACACAAAGGTGACACTGGTTGTCCTCTACTCCGTAAGGACATCCTTCTGATTGTCAGCTCCTGTGCGATCGGAAACAGCATTGACCTGTCAAATCACTGGTCGTGCAGAGTACCAAACACAGCGAACACATTCGCTCTAGGACCTAAGGAGGCAACAGCTAGTGAGAGCTGTATCTGAGAACAAATCAAGCTGTGGAGCTGCTGAGGCTCGGAGAGCAGAGACGTCCAGCAAGTGGCAGAGAATAGCTCAGCTACCTCTGGACTCAAATAGTCTTTCTTGACTTCTTCAGCATGCCATTTGTGCATTTTGCAGGAGTGACATTGGTGTGCAGGTATTAGCTGGTATTATGGTTGTTTGAACTTTAGATTTGAGCTAGACAAGATGTAGCAGTAGACTCTGCGGTTGCTGTGTAATTACTCCTGTCTCATCCCAGGCATGTTAGTGTTTGTGTACTGATCTCTTCTAGTATAGTGAATCCTGCCCGACTGAGGAGCTGAGCTGGTCAAAAAAACCCGATGGAAAACACTTTTTATTTACCCACAGCGATTGTCTCTGCGTAAAACTGGCAAAGTGGCAATAACGGTGTATCTGATTATCTGAGACTGGGAGCTGGGAAGCTAACAGGAGAAGGGGTAACTTGTATTCATTTAGACTCTTAAGAAGAAGCTAACGCTAGTGCTCTCTGTGTGTCCGTAACTGATCTGGTTGTTTATTACAGTGGGAGGTTTCCTAAGGAAAATGTGGGCAGTAGTGACACAGTCCAAAAGGATGATCTCCATGGACTCCTACAGCTTCCCAGAGCTCCCTGATCCTTTTCCTTTCTCAGCACCTTCTCCTATAGCTTTGCTTTTTAGTAAGGGCCTCCACTTCTTTGCCTTCTCCTGAGCTTCAAAGTAATTGTGTCTCTCTCTTCCACTCTCCTCCAGTTCCCCCTGGTCTAGGGCTTACCTTTCCACACAAGCTGCCTTTCTCCATGTCACTCCTATCCTTTCAACCTCTCCTTCCTTTGGGCTTCTCTGGGCTGTCTGTGCCCTGTTTTTCAGCAGGGGTTGGGTAGCCTTTCTTTGCTCTGTCCTGCAACAGCAGATGTGCGGGTACGGACGGCATTTTGTCCTGTCTCTGTTTTTGGCCAGAGCTGCTTGCTAAGGTCCCTCTTAGGAGCAGAATAAAGCCTCGGCAGAGGAAGTTGAAGAAGTCAGTTGTGCGAACTGCTCTGTTCCCTGACCTTTGTCTGAGCTCTGGTGCTGCCTCTGGTGCTGTTTCCCTCTGCTGCTGTTCCAGTCTTTCTACCTTTCCAAGCATGAACCTTCCCAAAAGCTGAGTATTCCTCCATGTCCGTTAAGCTTGTTGACAATAGTGATGTTTAGGTTCTCTGCGAGAGTCTCCAGCCGTAACCCACCATTGAGGTGTCAAAGAAGATTCCTCCTCCCCGTAAGCCAACAGACTTGCCACAGTTAGGCTTGCTGCCGGCTTGCCTTTGCTTGCTCTGTGCAATCAGAGAAGCTACAAATTATATAGATTGGGAGGGAAAAAGAGTAATGGTATGACTCTGTAGAGCAGGCGGGGAAGGATGAGTAAAGCACGGCCCCTGAATCCTTACTAGACTGCTCCCTGAGCGCTCGAGGTGAGCCACGGGATTCAGCTCTCGTGAGGTCAAATGCTCAGGGCCTTTCCCAGGCCAGTCTAAGCCTGTTCTCGGGGCCCCACAGCTTCGGCGTGTGGTGAGATCAGCTGTGTACATACAGTAATATTGTTTTGTAGCTTCCCAGTTAGACTTAACAAAAAGCCTGTTGTGTGTGCTCAGTGAGTAATTTCCAAATGTTCATAACTTTGTCAAAACAAAACCAATTTTCTGCAAAGCCAGGCTGTGCAGTGCACTTCACCGAAGGTTATTCCATGCAAAATATTAACTTGCAGATTCCAGTGGTTTCACCACTTGGTTTGTAACCGGAAAGAGGCCACAAATGGGAAAAAAAAAAAAAAAGGTAAAAATAGGTTTCCCTGTTTCCCTTCCCTCTTCTCATAATCAAGTGTAATTTTATTCTTAATTCTATAACTCATCTCTGGGAAGAGATCAGTTCCAAAATTTGTGACCGTCACGAATGACTGGAAACAGGAGGCTACAGATTCATTTTACAGTCCCAGTTACAAGACCTCGCTGCTAGTGCCTGTACACCCACGGTGTCTGCTCTTTCAAGGGGAGCGGGGAACGCGCCTTTCGATGGCATAACGGCAAAAGCCTGTGTCCCCCGCAGTGCCTTCCCTGTGATGTGACAGGGCTTACTAATCGGTTGTAAGCCTGTCCCTAGCCTGCTCCTTCCCCGAGCCTGGGGGAGCGCCTGGGGGAGAGGGGAGCCCGGGGAGGGCTGCAGCTGCCAGCCCGCTCCATCAAATCTGCAGCCCCCGGGGAGAATAAGGACTTCGGAGAACGAGCCGCAGGCCAGACGAACTGGCATGAAGGGCCACAAGCGGCTCGGGAACCGTAGAGCTTGTATATCCCTTTCCTTTAATAAAACTTTGATGTGAAATCTGTTAAAGCCAGAGCATCACCCCGAGCATTCCAGCCGTGTAGGAGCTTGCCCGTCCCACCGCCAGCACCCCGCCTGCCCAGGCTGTCGCAGGCGCTGGTAAATCGGAGAGGGCTCCTGCCTACTGTATCCGTTCTCATATCCAACCGGTCTGAGAACGCTTGGGGATTGATGATGTTGTCATCAATAGTAAAGGGAAAATACTGTTTCAATTTAACCAACACCTTGTTAACAGAGCAGACCTTGCTGTGTGACGTGCGTATACATTATCTGGGGAAAAAATCAATTAGGGGGGAAAATACATGATTAAAACATAATACAAAATTATTGCAGGCTTAAGCACACTGCAGTAAGACTTCTATTCAAACCTGTAAGACTGTAGCAGTATTAAATTATTTTTTGAACCTCGTCCCTACCACGAAGATTGAGTGTCAGGTACTTTTTTTTCCTCCTGAAGGATTTCAAGACTTGATTGCCCAAATGACAGTTTACTTATTTTACTGTCACATACTTTTGTGAAATGCCATAACAAGTTGATTACAGGTTTCACATTTTGCATAGTGACAAAATCATCTGTCATATAATAGTCTGATGCCTGAAAGCCATTTAACTAAGAAGCAGTTTCTGCTGAAAATAATGATATTTGAGACATTAAGATGGGTTTAAATGTGTGCATTTTCTAAGCAAGTCTTTGTTTTAACCGAACGAGAAGACCAGTATTATCCCTTTCAGGCATGAATTTAAGACTCGTAAAAGTCGCCAGACAACAACTAGCCAGAGGGTGAGGCAAATTAGGAGGGGCATCATTTCATGAATGAAATGAAGGATGGAAATGGGAAGCCTAGTGATACATCCCGGCTGCTGCAAAGACGACAAAGTGCTTGGCTCCTGTTTGGAAAACCCCTTATTCCTACCAACCTACGCTGGAGATCTGAGGCCGTGTCACGCATTCTGGCTACTGGAGAGAAAAACAGGCTCCCTTCCCCCTCTGCGCAGACATATTGACTCACTGGAACTGGTGTGAAGAGAAGAGTAAGATTTACCTTCCTTATTCAACAATATCCATACGTTAGATGAGATATAAATCATAAAAGTAATAAGAATAATCCATTCGTTTAATGTATTCAATTTCTCGAGTGATCCTGAGTGACTGGATTTTGTAAATAATGTGATGTATCATTTCTACCTAGCAATGCTAACCAGTAAGGGAATTTTCCGGGCATTTTATTATAGCTAATGAGCGGCTGAAGTAGCAGCAGTAGCATTCTAACTTCTTGTGCGTGGGCAAAGGACAAGCCAGTTTTCAAAATGTGAAGGGAATAGGATGGGGAAGCTCAGCAAGCTGTTAGATTGAAGAAGAGAATGATGTGTCCCTGGCACGCTGTCATACACTGACTTTGTAGACTATGTAGCCATCACATACCTGCCATTACGAATGCTAGTAAAAAATAATAGTGCATTATACGTGAGGCTGAACGCTGCACCTATCTTGAGGGGTGCTGCAGCCAGGTTCTCCGCTGACCTCCTGCAGTAGGATGCAGCCCAGGGCTCCCGTCGGGTATGAGCAGAGCTCAGCCGAGCAGTGCCCAAGGGCCTCTTTGACCTTCCTGGGCCACCAGCTGCAGCACAACACAAGTGGCAAAAACCTGCTCTGGGGCCACAGAACGATAGCAGCCAACTGCTGTCACTGCGTCCTCGCTGCCGAGTTTGTTCTCCACCCAGGCTGGGGAGACAGCGAGGATGCAACGGCTCTGGCGGTTCTCAGGCCGCTCCACCGTCTGCGGGTGAATGGGAAGAAGGAGGAATCGGCGGGGAGGAGGGACGTCTCGCTGTGTTGTATTGCTTCACACTGGGGCAGGGTTAACGAAATTGTCATCCTGGAGGCTTACCGCCGCTCTCGGTGGACATAATTTGTACGATGTTTTTCTTAACTAACACCGTAATTTTCTGTGCCTTTCTGGGGAAAAAGAAGTCTAATAATGCTATCACTACTTTCTTTTTAGTCGATGCTTTCTCACTTGTGGATATTAAAGCATTGTATAGGTAAATGAATATTATTGATCCTACATTTCAGTAGACCTGAGCACAGAGGTTTGAAACACTTCATATGTTAGGTGCTTTGGACATACCCATAGTAGATTTCTGTTATCTGTCTCCTATAAACTTGTGTAACCTTTAGCAAGTCGCTTAAACATTCTGCTTCTTATATATCTCATCTGGAAAATAACTGTGTTCTCATTTTGCCTAGGGCAAGGTAACACAAGGGAGAAATCACTTTCCTAGCATTGGAATTTCCTTCCCCTTTTAAAATTGGCCAATGTGGAGGTCAAACTATTCTTTGTGACCATAGTTTTTTTCTGTTATTTGCTTTGTTGTCATGGAATCATGGATGCGTTTCCATTAAGAATATATTTTTAAGCATTCTACTATTAATGTGCTTGAAATTTGCCTTTTCCATAAGCCACTGTCAAATCTAATTTCTATTTATTAAGTTTTTATTTAATATAATCTAGATAACAAAATATTTTAATGTCTTTTAATTGTGAAATAAACAGGCTCTGTTTTCAGCAAATATTCTGATTACCAGTGAAACTAAAATCCTGACGTTTGAAAAACACAAGGAGATTTTGGTGTGTGATGAAGCCGTGACAGAATTGCGATTACAGTCTTAGAATTGGAGGAAAAAAACAAAAGTCACGTGGGAAAAGGGGAAAAAAGCCTCATCTGCAAAGAGGAAACTTGATGGACAAATAGAAAAATAGAAGGAACCCTCTTATTGCCTTTGCGGAGAGATCTTGTCACCACGGGAGCAGTTGGAAGAGCTCTCACAGCTCTCAGCCACAGCTAAAACCTTGATATTCTTGACAAACTACAACCCATCGGAAGAGAGCACTGTCTTCATGGATAGACACAGCACCCCAACTCGGTGGCGGCTATTCTGGCGGATGGATGGATGGATGGATGGATGGATGGATGGATGTGCAGCTTTCCAGGCAGTGAGCACCTTTGCCCACCCTGCCTGCTGCCCCGGCCAGCACAACCGCGCTGCCGGCCCCGCTGCCGCCTTCCCGCGGCCACCAGGGAAGGGAGGAATCCGATGCAGAGATATACCGAGCTGGTGCAGAGATACCAGATTAACGGGCTCTCCGCCAAGAGTGAAACGTAAGAAGGAAATGTGGAAGAAAGGCAGCAGGTCGAACGGTCTCTTCTGGGTTCTGATCTTGGAAAAGTCTCCTGAGAGCATGAGTGGACTTGCAACTCGCATGACAGATCAGAGAGGATAACCTCTCGTTACGTCTATTTATAATATTTTGATGGCTTTCTACGTGAAATGGAGTCTCTCTCTTTACCCAGACTGGCCTCCTGCAAGAGGTCCTAGGTCTTCCTTGGGCTGCTTTCTGACGGAACCAAACTTTGGGGGAATGCTGATCCACACATGATTTAAAATTTTCTACAAATGAGGAATGCACAAAGTGTTATGTAATATATCCTAGGGATTCAGTAGAAGATATAATATTAAAAATCTGCATTTTAATTCTAGTCTAAAGCTTATTTTTCAAGAACTGGTTCTTGCTCAACCTCTGCCTGCAGCACTGAAGATTTCCCTTCAGAAATTAAAAAAGTCAGAAGTTTTCTTCTCTCTATAGGCTTGCCTAGAGTGTTACCATTTCAATATACCATCTTCCTTCTGATAAGTTAAAGACCTTGGTCTCCCTGTGTCTTATACTACCAGGTAGGTTTTTCAATCCTTCAATCACTCTCGTAGCGTTTCTGGAAATCCTCCCTAGCTGTTCAATATTTTCTAGAAATGTGGGCAGCGGAAGTGAATATAGTATATTAGTAGGAAATGTAGCATTATCAAATGCAAAAAGCCTCGTAGCGTTTTTGCTTACGTCATCTTGATGAGAGGTCCTGTCCATCTTGTGCATCTCCCACGACCTTTAGGGCCCCTTCTCTGGTTTTGTTTCCTGGGACAGGCTCCTCCATGGGTTCCCTCTGAATTACCTTGTCTGTTCTTGACTATGGGACTTCGTATTCTGCTCTGCTCAGACAAATATATTTCTTTGAGTGCAGCTTGCCAAGTTACCCCAGTTGCATAGAAAGTAACCCGTCCTCTTCACAACATGCCATTGAAGTTATTTTTCATCTTCAGACTATATTCATAGCAATTTCTTTTTTTCCTTTTATGTAGAAATAATTGAAATGGTAGATAGCACAAGGGGCTATTGACATATTCAGTGGTTGTTTTCCATTTAAAATTACAATTTGAGACCTACCAATTAGCTACCTTTTTGACTACCTTAATAAGCTCTGTGTTAACTTTTCACCATTCTAGTTTTCTTCATCGAAAGGTCATCAAAATGAGCTCACAAAAGTCTAAACTTTTTAAACCAAGGCACCATCATCATCCAAACTTGTAATCTCATCAATAAAAGCCATCAAGTTAGCTTGACAAGATCTGTTTTCCATAAACTCATGTTGATCAGCATTAATTATATTATCCTCCTTTAATTCTTTATTAATTGGGTCTTATATCAGCTGTTTCATCATTTTGCTTCGGATCAATGTTAGACTGACAGGTATATAATTGTCCAGGTCATCTCATTTACCCCTTTAAAATATTGGCACAACATTAGCTTTCCCTCTTTTCTCTGGGGCTTTTCTGGTGCTCCAACTCTTATTGAAAATCAACATTAATGGTCCAGAGAATTTCTTTGCCAGGTTTTTCTAAAACTCCTCAGTGAAAATCATCTGGACCTTTTTATTTGGAAATGCGTGCTGTTAGTAACTGCCTTTTAATTCTCTGGAGTGACCACTGGAATGGAAAGCATTTCAGCATTACCTTATGATAAAATTTCTACATTTTCCCCTCCTAAACACAGAACGGAGCTATGCACTGAGCACACGTGGCTTGCCTGCATTCTTTATTCTGTGATTCCCACCTACTAGTACAAAGCCAATATTGTTCTTCTCTTTTATTTGCTTTTAATATCCTTTTAAAAAGCCCAAATAGTCTCTCTTCCTATTGACCTTAACAGCCATGGCAGGTCTTATTGCCTTTTCACTTTTGTAATTGATTCATCTTGATTTACTTGATCTGGTGAGGTCCATTATAAAATGATTGTGTATTCTTTTACTTTTGTTTCCTTTATCTATTTTCTCCAGTTCCTACTTCAATGTATGATCATTATATTGTGGTACTCTTTTTTTTTTCCCCTCCATTCAATTTGGTTCTTAATTGCTCTCAACTCTCTGAAATCAACCCATTTAAAGCAATACACAAACAGTGCTGGCTGGGCTTTGTTCTCTGTGCAAATAGCAAATCTAGGAATTTGCGTAAATGTAACCATGATTTTTTTTACCTAGTAATATGTGAGAAATTTTCACCTATAACTTTTTGAAATTCTAGAGAAGTTTTAACACTGGCATCAGAAGTTCCTCAGCGTATGTCACTCAGGCTGAAGTCCCTCTGATAACACAGCCACTTATTCCTCCTGCATTATAGACAGGTACTCAGCTGAGCACCTGGCTTCCCCCTGCAATATGGTAACTTGCAGCAAATCCCAGCTGGTACTTTGCACTTTGCCAGTCAAATTTACCCATAAACCTTCAATATTGATCGCTTCTACGCTGTCAGCACTTGGAAAGAGGTAGTGCCATTTTTGACATGAAGTGTCATTTTCCACTCTTTCTCCCCGCTTCATCTTTCCTAAATGGATTACAACCGGTGATTTCAACATTCCAGTCATGCAGATCACCCAAGCAAGTCTCAGTAATGCCAATGAGGAGAAATTCATGCTCTTAAATGAGCCATTCCAATTCTTGTTTATTCACCAGGCTCCTAGCCTTGGAGTGTAGGCAATTAAAGATTTTTTTTCTTCTTCTTCACAACCCTTGGAGCTTTGATTAATTTTGTTCTTGGTGTCTTGATTTTGTGCTAAGTGACTGCTCTGTTCCCCTCCCCCCTCCGTCCTCCCCTTTTGTTATTAGTTTATCATCCTCAGGCAGCATTTGCTAAAGGACCCCGGTGCCTTGCTGCCTGGTAAAACGCACAGTGGAAGTTAGATGTTCCCAATGCAACACATGTCAAGAGGCTAAAAGCAAATTCCCAACAGCAAGAGCAGAGTGCTACCAAAGATAGTCAGTAGGAATTTCTCCAGAATCGGGCGTCTTCTTCCACCATGATTCACATCCCTTAAACATCCTTTAGGATATAATTTCCCATTACGTTTCTGCTAGTAGTGAGACCAGTTGAAGAAGTTCCCACTTTCCCCTGCCACCAAGGCCTCACCCACGACTGCCCCCCTTCCCAGAGATGCTGTACAACTCCACAGGGAAGCAGGCTGTCAATAGCAGAGCCGTGAAGAGATCCAGCTTTCCAAAACCCCTTCTCCGCGGCAGGCTGGGAGGGTGGGAAAGCCTGCGGGAGAACCGAACAGCGAGCGCGTAGGTGGGAGCAGGGTCCCCGTTTTTCCTTGTCCCAGCCCTGCAGTGGCAGGGTTGGTTGCCAGAAGTCCCCTGGTCAAAGCGGCAGAGGCAGAAGCCGTCCCTTCCCTTCCACATGGTGACCATGAGGGGAAAGCAGCGCTCGGGGTCACCGTCTGAATTTGCAGGTCCTCCTGGCTCTTGGGTGGGAGTCCCCGGCACTCTCCGGTGGGGAAGACGTAGGCAACGAGGTCTCTTTTGGGTGATGCTCCTCTCCTGTGCCCAAAAAGCTGCTGCGGAGAGCACAGGACCAGCTCCCAGCTGTGTGATTAACACAGTTCTCAGAGAGTAGGAGAAGGGCTTTAACGGATCAGGTTTTGGTCACTGGCTTAAAAAGTTTTTCAAATAGCAGTGTCGCGTTTTGTGTCTCGGCACTGGGGTAACTGCAAATTATGCTGTGGTTTATATGTGCTACTTGAAGAAGATCCTTTCCATTTATCTTTCACGAATGGTGATTTTCTTCAACTATAAAGCTGACACAGAGATTTGAGACAGATTTAATACGTGGAGATGATAGTAGCAAGATGTTGTTGTGCTAAAAGAAGATACATGTTGGAAAAATATTAACCTTTACAGACCACTAAATGTATATTAATTTAGTTATAATAATAACCCCCAAACTATTTTTTTTTTCAGATTAATTTTCTTTTTCTGTCAGAGTGAAATAAGGAAAGTTTAGGTGAAACAGTTCTTCAGGACAGGAATTAGATCTTTTGGTGGAAGGTAGCTATAACAAAGCTGTAAAAAAACTATCATCTCATCATAAAAACTGTGAAGTAAACCTCTTCCCTGCTATCACCAACCTACCAGAGAGCCGTGAAGGTAGATTAAGCTTTGATCTTTAATTATGATTTTTTTTTCTTTATAGTAATGAGCTCCTGAAGTTTCCACCAAGCTGATGATTTAGAAGTAACAGTCTCTGATTATTTGTAGAAACTTAGGGTCTATTTTGTCCTCTCACTCGTCCCATTAGCTTCTCCTTCTTTAAACCTTTCTTTAAAATTAATCTCTGATGCTTTTTCCAACATGAAACATAGAGCTCACAAACTGCTGAGACACACGTAAGCTTAACAAGCAACCGCCTGAACAGTGTAGCCTGGTATTACCAATTCCAGTTCTTTTTATGAAATACTTTTGTTCTAAGTTGTGCTTTAAATCTAAATTGAATTTTCAGGACAGAGATTGGGCCTTTAACTGTATCATAAAATGTTTAATACATTTGGGCATTTAAAAAATGAACATTAAAAAGGCTAGAACATTAAAGAACTGTGTTCTTTAAGCTCCTATTTTGTGTATCCTGTTAAGATTTATTGCAGATTTTTTCAGTTGCTCTTAAACTCACTGAGCATTTCAAAGGGATTTAATTTCTTTTTTTTTTCCTTCAGCTGCAGCAGTGTTTTGGGGTTGTGTGGTGGGGTTTTGGTAGCGGGGCAGGGGCCGCAGGGCCAGCTCCTGTGAGAAGCTGCTCGAAGCTCCCCCGGCTCCAAGTCGGACCCGACTCTGGCCCAGGCTGAGTCCATCAGTGACGGTGGTAACACCTCTGGGGGAACAGATGTAAGAGGGGAAACCTGCAGCGGGGCAGGAGACTGGAATGTGAGAGGAACCCCTGTGCAGACACCGAGGCCAGTGAGGAAGGAGGGGAGGAGGTGTGCCGGAGGAGGGGATTTGGACGAGAAAGGTTTGTCAGTTCCTGCAGCCACCAGATCTGGGGCTTTATTGTGGTTGTTCCTACATTTAGTAATTCTTTCTTTGAGATTTGTTGTTGCTCCCTTCTCCCTATGCCTTTTACTGATGGTCCAGGGTATTTCTTTACGTTCCTCCCTGGAGAGAGCCATCCTCCTTGAGAGACCTGTTTCATTCTCTTTGTGGATGCAAATCACCTATCTCTATTTTTGTGTTTAGGACATTATGTGTGTTGTTTCTTGTCCAGTATTTAAGTTTTTGAGGTACATTTCAATCCCTCATGTCTTCACCCAACAATACCTGTATAGCTCCCATGTGTTCCCCATCCATCTCTCCAGGCAGTGACTGAGTATTACTCTCCCATGCTCCTGTGCTAGAAGCACCACAGACCAAGGTAGACTAACTTTGACTTGAAGACTTCTCAGCAAATAAGAATTTTACCAGCATTTTCCTACAGTTCTCTGGTAATAATAAAAAAACTTCCTCTTTTTGACTGACCCTCAAGAAACAGTGTGGTAGATGATAGCAATAAGATGGTAAATAATGGAAAAGACCATTTATTTCTAGGGATAAGAGTTCAGTAGTATTTCTACCATTGCATTCAGTAAAAGTCCAAAATGAATTTCCCCTTCAGTCTGTTTCTCAGGATTATTTTGCCTAAGAAGGTTTAACCAGCCTGGAGTAATCTTTCTCTACTCATTAGGAAGATTTCACATAAATAAATAATCTGTAGTAAAACTACATTCCCCAATAACATTTTGTTCCTGTTCCCGTTCTTCCTTTTTTCTTTATCACTTTTTCTTCAGCTGTTTTACTCCCTGACACTGTTCTTTTCACACATATTGACTCAGTTTCTTTTTGCTCTCACTGCCTGTAGGTGTTGCTTCTGTCACTGAGCTTTCTTCACTTCACTGAAGTTCGTTCTTCACTTGCTAAATTCCCTTCCATACCCCAAACTTTAAGAACTCTGCGGTTCATTTGCAGAAAATTCTGGCAGGAAACTCTCAAGGTGAACTTTTTGCTAGTCCTGGGGCTTTCTTCCCAGTTTATTTGTTTTTCTTGACTCTCAAAACATTAGTTGGAGCATTCTGATCATTGCTTGAACAGCACTGGGGGAAAAAGTCACGGCAGCTGTGCATTCAACATGTGGCTACAGGCTAAACCAGAAGAAGACTCGGAGGTAATGGAAATTCTTCCCGTTTCTGCTGTTTTCCCATTATATTAGTGTGATCAAAAAAATATTGAAAATACAGTCAAGAAATGAAGATACTTAAGTCATTCAGGTTTTGTCATTGCCCAAGTTCCCTATTATAAGTGAGTCTTAAACTTGATTCTCTTTGTAGCTTTCTTTTTAATTATCTAAAAATGAGATGGGATATGAAATGTAATTGAAAAAAACAAGTATCGGGAGTCAACAACCAAGGTATAAACCTTCATTTTTCTCCTTACAGTAAGCAACTTCTCCTGCAAATATGCAAAGTAATAAAGTTATAACATAAGACTAAACAATCTTGTTCTCCATGCCCTCTGCAAACTATATTACTAAAGCCACTTTCATTTCATCAAACAAGATTCTAGGAGTGGATAGAGCTGACTGGGATAATGCAAATCGTTGTGAATAAAGGAATACGATCAGTGTTACTTTTTTTTTTTAACACTGGCTTGTACGAGTTGAATTCATTTCTCTCCAAATTTGCCTGCTTTATCTCTCCTTGATGTGCTTATTTGGGATGATTCACTCAAGGTGATCTTTTTACAGCGTACATATGGCAGCCACCATCTCGGTCAACACAGTGGGGCTGTTTTAAGAACTATTACCTAACCAGAAGCCTATTCAGTCCGTCAGACCGTAGGCTTCCCTTCTCTCCCTCCTATCTCTGCACATCCACCCCACACACCATGCAATCGGCTTACGGATACATCAATTGCACAGCACTAATCCACTCCCCTGGGGTCTGCGGCTTTTGCAAAGGAGTAAGACCTTCTTTTTGCATTTTACAGATGTAAATGGAGCTCAGCCTCCCACCCCTTTCCTCTCTCGATTATTCCTTTCATGCAGGCCCACACAATTTTTAACAACATTGCAGCCGACCGAAACTTCTGATGAGCGGTTATGCCTTCGTGTGCCAGGAAGCAGAGAGCAGCTCTGCGCTTGCGGTGGGCACGATTTTGGGTTCTGAGCTGACCTGCCAGCAGCTAGCACCTGCTTTTCCTTGGTCCACGGGCTTTTCGATTAGCTCAGATGAACAACCAGCGGAGGGGAAAAGTGACTTCTGGGTGGTACAGGCTAACATTTTCTGTTAGCCTCGATGTACCGCGTAGGGATTCTAAGGCTGCACAGAGAAATGAGTAAAAAACGGTCTCGGAGAAGCACGCTGTCTTCGGGGGCTATTCAGGTGACATCTGGGCTTAAAAGGGGGTACCTCAGCTGTTGTCTATATTGAAAAACCTAATTATGCCTGTAATAATAACCTGTGCATGTTTCTTTTTCTCCTTCTCATTCATACAAATGGAGTAAATAGGCACAGGTGAGAAAATGGAAACGCAGAGGGGTTGGGGTGTGTAAGTACCAAAAAGCTACCCGGATTTCTTCAGTTTGTGAGCTGAGATGCATAGGCATTCGAAATTGACTCCATTCATTGTCCTATATCCAGATGGTATATTTTAAATATGGATGGACAACAGAGCATAAATATGTTGTGCATGTGCATTCTGACAGCACATACATCAGAAGAAAGTTTCACTAAAAAGTGCATAAAACAATTGTCACAAAAACATTTTTTTTTTATATCACAGCTAGTCATCTGCCAGCAAGATGCCAGAAAGAGTGTTAAAAATACTGTATATATTCAGCTCAAAGTGTGTTTACATTTGCAATATGTTCTTTTATGTGAAAGAACAGAGACAGAATGAAAGGAGAATCCTCCCCTTGGTAATGACTATTTTAATGTCTGCCCAAAGCTTTGTAAATAATACAACACTATAAAATTTAGTCATGAGAAGTAATCATTGTCTCTCAATAAAACAGAATAATTTTTTCCATTTAACCTGCCATATAAATGTCTATAAACATTATATTTATCTTTAAGAGTGTTCCTTCTATTCATGTTCTAATACAAGCAATGTGAAGATTTAGAACATCTCATAAAGTTACCCTATAGTATACCTCCTGGTTCCCTGTTTTTTTCCAAAAACAGCAGTCCTGAATGGGGATTTTTAATCTTCCAACTGATTGGGTCAATGTCACAGAACAAATAGGCTGTCAAAACTTCTTTTGATTACTTCTGTAAACTTCCCTCATTAGCGAGATGCTGAGAGATATATTAGTGAAACATACTCCTGTTCAAACAGGCCAAAACCTCTTTTCATGATGAGAAAATAGTGGAGGAGTACATTTTATCTTAAATCAGAAGACTTTTAAGCATGACTTATTCATTTAAAAAAAAAAAAAACAGCAGGTGATTATTAAGCAATTTTATATTACACTGTCTTGCAAGAGAGGTGATGACTGATGACTGATATATTCTCAAGGAATTTTATCTTGTTTATATGGAGTGTGCTGCTGTTATTTGGTCACAAGATGTGACACATGCTCCGTGTGCCAAACTGGGAAATATTTGCATTCTGTTTGTTGGCATAGTGAATAACAGTGCATTTTGTGTGATGAATTACTTACAGCTGGCTGAGATCAAAAGTTTTAATGTAGGAAAGGAAAACAGTAGCAAACCTAGCGTGATACACTACTGAATACCAACGTAACAAAGGATGCCTCTGGGACTTCCTCTGGGATTTTAATTCTCAGGTCAATCTTAAAATGAAATATATATTAAAAAGCTTAAAGGCTTCCATTTGCAGAATGCAAAGAATGACGAGGTGGAAGTGGTGAGTGCTGCATTATGACTCCAGCTTGGAGTCCTGATTTACAGAAAGCAAAGCCCAAGCTTAGATGCGTCAGGTTGTCCTCGTGGGGCAAGAGAAGGGCGTGCACCCACTCTTCTCCAAGGTTTTCTTCTCCCCCCGACACTTCCACCCAGGCTCCAGTTTCCCTGCAAAAGAAATCCGAGTGCTCTTTCCAGATGGGATCTCTGATGCACTCCAAGCAATACCAGCCAGCACGTTGCCGACCTCAGGGCTCAGCACGCTGCGGAGCAGAAGGCAGCAGAGAGGCACCCCAGAGAAGTCATTAAGTCATGCCTGTGTGGGGTGTTTTAGGGAGTTGCAAGTGTAGGTGAGACAGCATACTGAAAAGTCTTGCTTTACTGTTACCGTCTGAAGATTTTATGGGTCTGTTTTGCGTTAATGGTGGTAACCAGGGGGAACAACCTGGGCTGCTAATCAAGAGTTTTGATTTGCAGTGCCCTACCTCCAAGAGTACTGAGAACACCAACAGCTTCAAAAAGAGCCTTGGTAAAAGGGCTGAAAGAGGTGGTCTGTGTACCGATCACGTAATAGAGTTATAAGCAATAGTTTCTTAGATACTACAAAGAGTAGATTATCTGAAATCTTGCTAATAGCTACTTCCCTGCAGTCTTCAGTTGGCATGTATATGAAGATGGGAACAGAGAATCAAAAAATGTTCTTCTGCAATTAGTCTTATGAATTTCATTTAGAAGGGTATAATGGATCATCGTTGTCTTATAAAGTGTGAGCCCATGAGGAAAATATGATTGAACGCCTCTTGTACAGAGTATGGACAAATAACTTTTTCCCCCTGTCTTAATCACATAGTTCGTACTGTGGCTTGTAGCTACTAGATCTCGTGTGACTAATCTGGAGAAACAGCTACATACTACTCTGTTGTCAAGGAAACTGTCCTAATCACCAGTTATACCATAGTAGTAAGACGTTTCTTATGTTCATGGTAAAAATGGGCCATTCTGCAAAGACATGACAGAAAGGGGAAAACCAGGTGTAACAAACCATTGACTAGAATCTTTATCTGGGAGGGAAGATAATTCTAGCTTCTGGTTCCTGCTCCAAATACTGTTGGTGTATTTTTATCCTATTATTAAATACAGAGTCTTGGGAGCTGGGAGGTCTAAATCTCCAATTCTATCCTGAGGACTATGCTGGATTTCAACTACAATTTTACATTAGGGACCTCAAACCCTGCCTAAGTAATTTGAAAATAGCTGGAATATAATCACAGTGCATTTTTTCTCAATAGATATGATATAATTACTTCTAAACCAAAGAGAAATAAAATTATATAATCATTTTGTAAGAGAAAAATAAAAACAGGAATTGAAAAAGTTATCTACATTGTCAACAGCTAAAGTTAGTAAGATGACTCCTACTGAATCAGTGGTAAGTCAGCCTTTTTCTAAAGTAAAAGCTCAGAAGTAGAATAAATGACATACTCATGATATAGGAGACAATACATTTTGCAGACACCACTGAGGACATACACAGTTTCATTTGGGGAACAGTATAATACAATATAACCCATAGAGGGTAACAGCCTGATTTTCATTATTCTTCAAAGGAGGAAGGGTGTCAGTAGGCTGCAAAACAGATATGCCATTTTAATACTGCATCTAGGAAGGGAAACAGATCTTTGCTTGACATATGTACAGAACAGGCATTAACAGGGACATAATTACTGCTGTCCTGGCTACACTTGAAATACTGTGACCAGTTCTGGGCATCTCTGTATTAGGAATATATTGGAAAAAAAATTGAAGGCAGCTCTGAGAAGAAGCTTAAGAAGTTTTTGGACAGCTTTGAAAGAAAAGTTGCCAAGAAAAAGTCAAAGATCATATAAGTATGCATGTAGAAATAAGGACAACCAGATAATTCAGCAGCACTGAAAATCTGACCAGTATAAATACCAAATTTAACTCAGAATTCAGGTTTTTTTTCCCCAAAAGTCTTAAAAAGTCTAAATATCTGGAACCTAATCCAGTAAGGGTGGACATCAATGCAAATCTTTCAACAGACTGCAGTAGACCCACTGTAAAACTCCAAAATGGAGTTGAATGTTTCAGATGCTTGTAGAGAAAAGAAAAATCTTAAATTAGATCTGAGTCTCATGTTCCAGCTGTGTTTATCTCTGAGTTTCACGGATGAGAACTTTATCTCCTCACTTGTGTATACTCTGATTTTGTAAATGAAGATCCAAATGAATTTAGAAAGACACTTTGATATGTAAGAGTGAAAGATCTGCTGCTTTAAAGAAACAGCCCTTCAGACAAAAGTCAAAGGAACGCGATAATGTTTTCAACGTTTTTTTCCAGATGTAACTACACTGAGCAATGGGTTATTATTAGACAAATTGAGGTAATTCTGGGAGTCATCTGACAAAAAAAAGATCTCTGAAGAATCATCTTGCGGTATCTCTGTAGTCAACAGAGACCTGATAATTACAATGAAAAGAAGCTATAGAAGAATTTTTTCCTCAAGTAGACTCCATGTTAACTACACAGACTAGCTTTCCATTGACTATAAAACCAGTTTGTTTAGAGTGACTATTTCATATATAGACATCTACCTTGTGGGCAGTTAAAGATGGTCGGGGAAAGATGCTGAATTTGAGAAAACAGCATTACTGAATTAGGGTTATGTATATGGGATAAAGAAGGCAACCTTTTTCATGTTCTCTGCTTTAAAACTAGGAAAATAAAATGTCAGGAGAGAAATCACAGGGAAGTTATCGTGAATATAAATGCCTTTCAGTCAGTAGAGCATCAATGGAACTAATATAGGAGCTTGGATGTTTTCCTTTCAGGTCAATTGGCTGCAATCTGGCTTCACTCAACTTCTCCCTGTGTGCTGAGATCAGATATTTTCTCTCTAAATAGGCTCAGGTCAGTCTTCTTGCTTTACTGTATGCAAGCATATACTAAGACAAGGGAGTCTTTGCATTACGCTATTCTTGGATTAGGGGAGGTAAGTACAGGGAAAAAATGCCTATACAGGTCACATTTACTCAGATGTATTGCCAAACCCTGTAGTGTTCATGCTCCTGTAATACAGTCCGGAAGAAAATGTCTACTTCTTGAGAAAGGAGTAGGCTTTGCAGAAGCCAAATTGTAAAAGCCCTGGGGGGTTTCTGAGTCCAAAATCGGGAGAAATTGAATTTAAGCTGGAACAGATAACTAAATAAGTAAATAAGTTATGCCATAATGGCCCATTAGAGTATAACAATATGTTGCCTTTTAGATAACTTTCAGTTTGCTAATTTGAAAATTGCAACCATATGAAAGCTTTCAGAGTGACAGCACATTTGTTTGAAGTTCGGTGTTTGAATATGCCAAATATTGGTTCTATTAAGCTATTATAAAGCTAAACATCTACATCAGACACATTTTCTTCCTGCATGAACACAAAAGCATAATGTTCCATGTTTTGCTGATATCTGCATGATTAACTACATTTGTTTCCTATTTACCACCGAAAGTGGTGCTCTGGAAAACCTATTTGAAATATTCAAGCTTTCACTCAGGGACATTTCTCCCCATATAATGACCAAAAACCAATGGATGCCAGTAATCAGAAATCTCTAAGGACCCTGATTTTTACAGCCTCATTAGTAGTGTCTTAATTAGTTGTCACCCAGGTTAGCATTGACTTGTTAAGCTCATACGGAATGCACTGAAGGGCAACTGATGTGCTCTCAAAATGTCACATCTTGTATCCAAGCTCCATTATATGATATTTTTGTTTAAAAAGATTGATCTAAGTAAAAGACAAGTGGTCCTATCTTCTGACCTCTTTTAGCTCTCTTAGTAGGCTCTGTGGCTTTGCCTTTATTTCAGGAGGAAAAGACTATTATTTTAGAACATTTCACATAAGCATATTACTTTTTGCAGGTGCAATTTCTGCTATATATGTATATTTACACATCCTTTCACATATCTTTCCAACTTACGTGTTTGTTTCTTTATATATGGTGTATATATACACATGCATGTAAAGCATAATGTGTATATGTCAGAAAGGTAACTGAAAAATGGTGTTGCTTAATGTACATAATTGTAAGCTCCTATATTATTTTATCACAAATATGTGTCTTTCATAGCTGTGCTAATGCTAATATAAATAAATAATTTGCTGTTTCTAGCCTAATTAGTGAATGTATGTCTGTCTTGAGCAGGGGGACAGGGCAAGATGACCTCCAGAGGTCTCTTCCAATCTAAATTATTCTGAGATGCTGTTTACACATACAAAAATGTTCACACGTGCACACACATTTCCCAAGAAAAAATGGGTTACAAAAATGGCTTGATGATAACTAATTGCATATTTATATGTCCCAGGTGTCTTGATAAGGTGGAGATTAAAAACACACTCACTTAAAGGAAAGGTATATGCAAGTGGTATATGTACCACAGGAATAGGGTCAAACTTCCTGGTGATCGGAGAGATGGTGCTTGGGCTTCCGTGGTTTGGAAGAAGAAACTTTAGTACAGAGAGTAAGGTGTTCCAAAAATTTCCACAACAGTTGGAACAAACTGGTTTACTTCATATTAGTGTTCTACACAAGTTTAATTATGATGATAATTTTATTATTATTATTTTTGTTACTATTATTTTTATTATCATTACCTATCCTGTTAGACTTCTGAATGACTTCAAGTCCTGATTTGCCTATGTCAGCAGGAATCTCTACATCTCTGTGGATGGATGATTAATTTGTCAAAGAAGAAAAGAAAAACTTATAATACGTTTGTTTAAATGATGTGGATTCTTATAAAAGAGTTACGGGTGGTTTGACACCAACTAGGCTAATTTCTCTCTTATAAATGTAATCTAGAACTACTAAAATGATGGGATCTCAAAAATTTCTCTAAAGGATGCTACAAATTTGATCCTTATAAGTTACAAACTATAGAGACACAATACAAAAGCTACATTCGAGATCACAGGGCTGTGATGAAAGGCTTTTTCTGCTTGCTTCTTCTAAATGATATTTGAACCTCACTGATCTAAAATTTCCGCAATGTATTTTCCGACTGTGTGTCAGCTGCCCCTGAGACAGACCGGCCATACATTCCTTTAAACCTTTAACCAGTAGAGGTAAAACTACCTAGGAGATGAAAGAGCTCCACGACTTCAGACAGTAAAATAGCTCAGACTGTTACCAGCATATGACTCACACAAAAACACGTTATCCTATCTCCTCTTCGCTGGTCAGACACACTGAATGAAGTAGGTTACTGAGGCAAGGGAGAGAAGTTCTCAGTGGAAGAAAAGGTGAAGAATACATTAAAACTCACTTGACAAAAATGAATAGGAGAGCCCTCCACCTGCCCCATCATCGTCTGCTGGAGTGACACATTGGGCAATAACACTCAGGGATCAAAAGTAGTCTCCTGGGTTGTTAATCTTTTAGGTGGAATAGTAGCTGGCACTCAAACATGTATTTCTAGTAAAGAAGACTTTTTTTTTTTTCCTTTCCTGGGGAATCCAGTGATGTGTTGCCAATATCTTGAAAGGTTTCCACTCAAAAAATATGCTCCTTACCCTGTGATAAATTCTTTCAGTAAGGGTTTTTTATTACAGAGAGTAAAGGCAAGGTAGCGGAAGGTATGTTAGCTTATTTGCTTGCTTAGGCAGAAATACTTTATTAGGAAAAATAGCAAAAAAAAGAAGGAACTCACTACTTGATAAACACCTAATCATCATTACATCGAAGTTGTTTGTCATATGGCTTGTTCCTGAAAATACCTCTCATACATTCATCTTGTACAACAACTGTCAGCTGGTATGGTTTAAAAGGTCAGCTGTGTTACGACAATTGTTAGTACAATAAATCAAGATCCATTTGGACGTAGGAGCCAAACCAAAAGTATTCCGTTGTTCCACGGCAGTGACCTGAGTCTGGGGGTGCAACAGGTTTCTCTCCCTGCATGATGGCACCGTCAAGTAACTTTATATGTTGTACTCTGCAAGTGAAAAGACCCCGTTATTGCTTCCCCAAAAATCAAACATTTCTCCGGGTAATGATTCAGCTCCTCTTTGAGAGCAGCGCTGGCTGAGCTGCTGGTTTGTGGAGCCAGCTGACAAACCTTGAGGTAAACCTCTTCTTCTCCTTTCAGATGGCAGGAGGGCCACCAGCTACCAGAAGAGCGGTTCCAACCTTGCACACTCCAACTTCTTCCCGCTGTTGAACAACCATCTGCTGCACATGCTGTTGCTACTGCTTTTTCACCAACTATTCTGACAGATTTTCTAAATCTAATTGACTTCTGGGGCAGGATGAACTCTCGCACTCACTCCCGCATCTAGTCCTTGTAGCCTTTCTTTACAGTCATAAATTCAGCTAAGCAGCAAACTGTAGTGAGATACTTACTGAGAGTTATTGCTATTTTATAGCTTAATTAGTACAGTTAATTATATTTTGTAATTATACTATGTTTTGTTTCTATAAACATGGAGGTCGCATTATGTGTACTTACATCTACTGTAGAATTTAAGCTAATGGTTATTTAATTATGAGAACAATTTATTTTTTTCATTTTTAAGGCAATATACTGTCAATAGAAACTGGGGATAATGTCCTGTGTTGATCCACTTTTTCATCCATTTTTTATACAGGCTTTGGTCTTTAAGATTCATTATTGTGCTCCTCTTTCACCTAAGATGAATATGTTCAATTTTTAAGTTTTCTCCATGGTCTCTTAAATCCCATATGGGAGTGCAAAGTTATGAAAGGATTACATAATATGAGGAATTTTATTTACTCACCTGCTTAAAGATGAAGAAATAAATGCAAGAACTGTTGAGCAGATGACTGGGGGTTTTACTGTGTTAATGTCCTATTAAAGCAGTCTTTCTGTATATTATGTAGAGAGGGGGGGTTTATGCTCAAATGTACAAGTTAATATGCCTGGTACTTTGATAAAAGATGTTGCAAAAACTAATCAACTTTTAAAGTTATCTTTTATTTTATTAGTAGAACAAGTCATGTTTTTACATCTAAATGCATGCTGATAAATACACCAGTACAAAAATACCTTCATGAAAGAATCTCAGCATATGAATGTGAATTTGATTCAGTTTGGAGAGTAAGATTTTAATTATTCAGTTCTACAAATTCAGCTGACATTTTTGATTGCTATTTCAGTTCTATTCTCTTGATGATTTTGATCACGGTAAGTTTTTTAATTTCATGACTATATAACATTGATGAATGACACCTTATTCTTTAATGAGAAGAATTTAGTAAAAAAGAAACGTACCTTCTCTGAAATCTCATAACACTGAATTCACCATATATACTATGTAATCTTTTAAGAGAAGATGTTATGATAATGTATGTTGATATAATCACGTGGGCGGAATAATCATTCAGAGAAACTCTATCAGCATAATAGGTATAATATATGATAAGAACTGACAAAAAAATTGTAAGCAAATTTTCAGTCGGAATGGCTTCACACCACAGTTCGGTACACAGGTTTGCTGTAACATTGCTTCTCTAATTCCTTGCTGCTTTAATGCCAGAGCATCTCACATTGCTTGTAATATTTCAACCTTTTACAGCTTCATACGTCTGAAGACACTAAACTTCACAGTAAAAGGAAAAAGAAAAAAAGAAATCTCTCTCATGAAAGGTAAGCAATTAAACAATTACAAACTTCTAAGTCTTTCTTGAAAGTCTTTTGGTGTTCTTACGCCAGCACAGCCCATCAAATGTTCTATAACCAGGTACAGAGGAGAGTAACTACTACAGAGAAAGTTCCAGTAAATATAGTAGATAATACCCTTGCTTCTTTTCAGCCACTATGGGATAATTTTAAACTGTTTTTCAAATGCAACGAAACTATTAACTTGTATTCTGTATTTTACACAATTAATGTTTGCATTTGATATATCCCATGTTAATACAGTCTTTTTGCAGATTTTTGTTGATATAGAATACAAACAGCTTTATTTTCCAGTCACACATTTTGGCTTCAGTCAACTGAAAATATTGTGATTCAAGCTTATGACTCATGTATGAACAACAGTGACCTCATGTGGCTATTGCTTCAGGGATACATGTATCAGGCAGTACAAAAGGAACACATCTGTCTTCATGGCAGGAATACAAAAACATTAAGCGATGCCCATTGTGGTTCATTATAGTACTTTTTTTGTCTTAAGACAATGTTAACTACAAGATGTTCACTGCAATACTGCTTGAGAAAGGAGCTCATGAATGCAGCCATGAAATTGTCCAACAACTCTGTTATACATAGTCAAGGTTTATCAAATACCAGGCTCAAGAGTTTCTGACTTCTTCCCTGATAACCCTGGTGATTACCAGTTAGAGATAAAAACGTTTTTAACTTGGTATCTAGATTTTTTTTCAATTTTCTTCCTCTCCTCTCCTCTCCTCTCCTCTCCTCTCCTCTCCTCTCCTCTCCTCTCCTCTCCTCTCCTCTCCTCTCCTCTCCTCTTCTTTTTATAATACCTTTATTCATGATATAGGAGTATGTGCATTTAATTATTTTTTTTCAGAAAGGATATTCCATTAAAACATATTGACTCTTTTCCACAGTCAATGTCAGAAATAGTTATTAGTTAAGGAAGCTTTTAGAGAATACTGACTGAGTCTTTTAGAATAAAAGGTCTGTGTCATTCCACACACTTTGTCTACACAGAATTAATATTTTAACATGAAAAGCACAACAAAGTAGACGACAAGGTCTCCTTTGCATCAGCTGGTACAGAGGTGATGTCTAATTGACACCTAATGTTCTGCTTATTTCACCATTAATGGCCACAAAGAAGTAATTCAGTGGTTTGGGTTGTGGGGTTTTTTTGGGTTTTTGTGGTTTTTTTTTCCTTTAGATTAACTTTAACTCTATAAATCATGGGATAGATACATGGGTAGATACACAGATATATGAATCTACATATCTACAGAAAATGACTATAGGACAGTGCAGAAATCCGAGATTCACCATCAGCAGTATGGTCACCTGAATCTGTGACACCATCGGTGAATGGTATCACCTGAACTGCCCTAACGAGGAATGGGTGAAGTTTGCCATGACCGATCAGCCCATGCAGCTTCTGCAGCCATTTCCTCAGAAGCCTGGGAATTGATGGCAATGAAAAAACTTGGCTACTCCATAAGAAACCAGCTTTAATTAGGAAGCTCTAACCAACTTCATTTTTTTGCAGACCCCCCAAGTCAATATGGAGCGGATTGGACCTATCTGTATCATGGTCCTTAGCTGTTTCAGTGCTGGGAAGGAGTATCAGCTTGGGAACTGTGCTGAGCAGAGGGCAGACTGCTTCTGGACCTAAAATATCCCCAGTTAAGAAGCTATTCCATAAGCTGGAACGGACAGAAGTATGGTATAGAGCTTGTGGAAGAGCAAGAAGCAGTAAGCTTGTGACTTCCACTGTCAGGGGTTTTCTACCTTGCTGGGTTTTCCAACACACCATTGATGCAAAACCAGTGACAAACTGGAGGGAATTCAGCTGAGGACCACCCCGATGATTAAAGGTTGGAGCAGGTTTCCCAGAAAGGCTGTGAAATCTTGCCCTGAACAACTTGCTCTAAGCTGCTCATACTTTAAGCAAAGATAACCTCCAGAGGTGGAGAACCAAATGCAGAAATATTTTAATTATATGTAGCAGATGACAGCTCCACCAAATTGCCCTGGTTTGAAGGAGATCTCTATCAGCACCATAAAAATATTGCATTGGGTAGAACATTATTGAAACTGGTGAGTTCAGTTTAATGGTTTTGTTTTACCAGGAATATTAGTGGAAATGCTTCCACAGGAGACAGCTGAGTAAATAACAGTCTCCAAATCCCCAACACAAAGCACCCATTTCCACCCAGGTCAAAAATAAGAGGACATTGCTGACTATTTTCTTGAATAGGTACATATATGCATGCATGTGTGTGTGGAGGGAGAGAATAACAGAACAATTGGAGCAGCAAGTGGTAAAATTTAAGGGGGGGGAAGTATCATCCCAGCACTGTAAGTGTACTTGAAAAGAAAGCTGTAAAGTCAGGACACTAGCTGAAAAAGATTTGGGAGTGTGAACAAGTAAACTTTCTGGTGGTTTAATTCTTCCCATATTCAAGATAACATGATGATTGCATTCATATTAATAGGATATTGTGAAAAATGCTTGATTTCATGAATACAGCACCCTCTGAATTAAAACTACCAGCTAGATCTTTATTTTATGAGTAGTTAGGGAGGAAATAATAATGTATATTTATTAGAACTGAGAAAAAATATCTCCATACCTAAATTGTGCAACCGGCTATTTCCTCTGATCCAACCTGGACAAGTGAATCCTGTCATTTTTATTAAAACTCTATAATTTTCAGATTCTTACAGTATTTATCTAGAAAGTGTTTCTTTTAACAACATTCACAAAAGCAGTTGTGAGGCAATGGCCTAGATTATGCATCTGCTTTGGCAGACAGCTATGAGCTGCTGAATTCCAGCTGCAGAGGGAAAAATGTAAGTTGCCAAAAATATTAACCTGTCTTTATGGCCAAAAAAATCATTAAATTTGTTTTAGATGAATGCTTGCTTTCCTTTTCTCTCTCTGCTTCTTGAGCTAATGCTTTTAAGCTAGGAGGGAAAGATAGCATGAGAGTGACTGCAGAAAAAAAGGAATAGTATTCCTTTTTTTGTTCTTTCTGACTCACAGTACAAATCAGCCAAATCTGGCAACTATTGTTCTACTATTCTCCTAAATCACGAGATTTTGGTCTAACAAGGACTCCTGTAAACTGGTGGAAAGTTAAGCATTTGTTTAATTTCAAATATGTGTGAAGTCTCACAAGCAAAAAACCTTTTATAGACCAGGATTTTCTGCAGATTTTTGTAGATCTTCCTCGGCTCAAACCCATTCCTATATTTAGCACAACCTTTGCAACAAGGGAGCCACCTGAATTCTAAGATGACTGATATCAGTATACCTTGTTCTTTTCAGTGGTGAAATCTTCTGCCCTCCAAGTTTTCCATTTCAAAGCAGAATTAGTAGTCAGGTCCCTTTCTCCTGAAGGATTCTACCTGATGATTAAGGGAAGAGGGATTTCACTCCCTGTCATACAAAAGAGCTCCTACATACATTTACTGGCTACTACATTGCACTTCAAACGTAAGAAATAAGTCTCAGCAGTACATGTGCATAAAATATATTTCTCTGAGAGAACATTACTCTTATGTCCATAACCATCCATCCTCTGCAAAACTACAGGTCTTTTCTAGATGTTGTGACACTTTCAACTTTAAAATAAAACAAAACATAAAATATAGACAATGAGTCATATCTAAGCAGGCTATCAGGAGAATGGAATAGTTCTCATCTAGGCTCCCTCTCCCTTTCCCATGGAAGGTTGGACCAGATGCCTTCCGAGGTCCCTTCCAGCCTGGTCTATTCTGTGATTCTGTGACTTTCAGTTATCCCTTAAAAGCTACAGGGATGCTCTTTTCACACTGAAGTCAAATGCAAAATTCCTATTGTCTTCAAAAGGAATACGACAAGGTCTACAAGTTACAAAAATACATTTCCAGACAGAATAAAATGTAAATTTAGGTAATGGTTTGGAACTTCTCCAGTTGCAGCTTAAGCCTTGAAAACAACGCATTCCCTCTGAAAGGCCTTGTAGCCGAACATGAAAATTCTTGTTACAGTATAGCAACTTGACATCACACAAGCATAGGTAATGACTTGTGCACCGAAGAAACAAATCACCTTCTGGTTTTTAGTTCTAGAACAGGAAAAAAAAAGAGCACAATCAGCTTTGTCTGAGTGAATTATGAATTAAAGTTTGTTTTTATATGCTTACTTCATTTTTTTTTGTTCGCAATTGATTCTTTGAGCCATAAAGTTACCTAAAGAAAAATTGACCACACTGTTTTAGAACGGTACACAAAAGTTACTCAAAATACAGATTGATGCTAGCAATTAATAATTTGTTTCAAAATGAAGAATATAGTAACCCTGAATCCAGATAATCCCTCATTTTGCCTTTTTCTTTCCAGTTTCATGGTAAAAAAAGAAAGTAACAGTTGAGAGGAATAGATATGAATGGATTATCCTACCTCTCCTTACAAGTGAAAGTAAATGTCATAGCATCAACCTGACTTCATCAGAAGTAGGAGCATAGAATTTACAATATTGAAAGAGACAATTTGTCCATCAAGCCCTATAAAGTATATCTGGCTCAACCCAGTAACTGAAACATTACAGAAAGGGGAATGTAAAGACATGGAATATTCAAATAGATAATGTTTTCCCTAATGACGTCTATGCAGGATTTATTTTAAATATATATATATATAAAATTTTATATATATATATTATTTTTTTGAAATTCTGGTGCTTGGAGATTGCCACTTAATACACTACAATAATCAGATGCTGAAGAAGCCAGCTGCTTTCACAAGCAGCAGCCATAGCAACCAATCTCTTTCTGGGTTGGGAGCCAATTCCACAATTTGTAAGTAATTCCGAGGGGTGTTTTCCTGTGTTATAAAGCCAGTTGAGTCATTCAGCAAAATCTTAAACTTCAGGAATATACATTTGGCTATGTTAAGGCAGTTGATATGAAAAGGAAATGCTGTATCTTCAGCATGACTAAAGTTGTAATACCTTTGTATGAGGAAACTGTAGAATTTCTTTTTTTTTCCTCATTACAAGGATATCACCCGATAGTATAATTTAGCAGTGATAGTCTTCCAGTGTGTTTCTAGATCCAGTTTTGCAAAAATTTAAAGATGGGATCTGGTTAAGATTATTATGGAGGCTGCATAGAAGACATCAGTAAAGCTTATAAATGACAAGTTTGGCTCAGGAATCCATGAGATTAATGTCCGCTTTGGTGAAAATGAAAAGTATTCAATCAAAGCCTGATTTTGATTCCTAAGCATTGTACATAGTAGACGTCTGAGCTGATGTTCAAGACAATAGTATCATTCCTTTGTTAAATAGCACTAGTCAAAGAACGTGTCATGACAATTCTTCTTTGTTTAATATTACATTACCAAGTTAATAGCTGTTGGGGGAAACCTCTACATGTGGAGAAAATCACTTGTTTTCCCTCAAATTCTTGGTGTAATTAAACAGTTTTTTCACTAATCGTCAGACAGCTCAGATATGCCTTGGGGAGAGAGGAATTTTAAAAAAAAAAAAAAAAGAGGTGACTCTCCATGTCATTGTTTTGGAAAGTCTCCTGTAAAAGAGAAATACACAACGTTATTATCAGTTTTAATCAGGTAAATTTATCTCGGAGACAGTGGTGCCGAAAATCTCAAAGCTATTGATGAATTTGAGGCAAATGCCCATGTGAAGATGCAGGTTCGTGACTCCAGAGAAGAAGCTGTCCCTGACCATCTATTATATCATGTTCTGAGGTGGGGGGGCAGTGCTCTTAACTCATTTACTTACATTTGCTTTGTATGAATTGAAACTTTGCCTAGATATTTGAGTCTGGAAACAGGATCACCAAACTGCGCAGTCGCAGGATATTTCTTTTAATCTTCCTTTCATAGTTTTAGCTAGGCTTATAAACCTAGTACAGAATTTGCATAATAATTTAGCCCAATTTCTAGTAAATTATTATTACAGAGGGCCAGCCAAATCCAGACATTTACTCAAGTAAGTCATTAGCAAAGATCTCTGAATCATATCAAGATGACTGGAATGTTTATATCTATGATAGCCCTGCTTTACGCAAACAATTATTTTAATAAGTGTCTGCAATACAGCATACATTAATTTAATTAAGAGATAATATGAATCGAACAGAACATTGTCACAGAATAATAGTCTCTTGCTTCTACATGAATCCTAAGTCATTGGAATAAATAGTAAGGAAACTGAAACATTTATTTTCAAAGAAGAGATGCTTCTTGTTATGTGGTTCTTGTTACTTGACTATAATTATTTCTACTGCACCAATATTTTTAAGTAGATCTGAAGCCTGAGCTACGTCTAGGATAATTTGGTGCTTGCAAAGTAAGGAGTTTAACCCTACTATATTGCTTAGAAAGAAAACAGAGAATGTTTGTCTTGAGTGAACTCCAAGTTCTCATTTTTCCAAAAAGCTGTTTCCCATTTCTTCCTTGATTTCCCCCACTCACAGAAATTACTCACTTGGGTCATTTCTACCTAATAAATGTGGTCATAGCCTCGTCTCACTGATTTTGAACTTATCTGACTCTAGCAGATTTATTGAAATTTTCTATGGAAGACATTATCATAATTTAATCTTTTCCATAAATAGCTCTCTTTAAACCTCAATGTTATTTTGTTATTTTTTCTACCATGTTAGCTGTATTTGATTCAGACTCTTCTTTTCTGTCTCCAAATATACAGTGAGAAGATAATTGCTGCTTAAAGTTTAAGTATGTAATGGTAAACAACTGGCCAACTAAAGAGTTGACAGGAGGGTTTTGTTTTGGTTTGGTTTTTTTCACTTTCAAATCACTTCCCAGGATATGAAACTATCATGCGACTGCCCTCATAAATTTCTCATGTTCCAGCATAAAATGCATTATTTTTCTGGGCCACATGCTGAGTCTTTTGGAACCCTGCTCTCGAGATGGTTAGATAGCTTCTAATTTCCAGCCTGAATTAATTCCTCACCGATGAGCACTGATTTGTTTTATGCCAGTTCTGTCCTTCATTGTAAATCGCTTTTACTTCTTTCTGGTATTTACCCTGTGAGAGAACAATCAACTCTCTTCTCAGCCTCATGATTTTAATGGCATTTATTCTTAATTTATATCTGGAAAATAAAGATCTCCTCTAAACTGTTTCAGGAATTTTGCCATTATTTTAATAGCAGTACAGAGTTCTCTAGCGTGAAGGTAGATCCTACCTGTAAAACCTTTTAAAACACCTTCCTCAAAGGTGTTTGACTCATATTGATTCTTTTGTCTCTTTTTGTCCCACTTACTTCTCTGCAGTCTCGCACAGCTTTAACATTCCCTGCGATCCCTCTTACCTGCCTTTATTTCTACCTTTTCTGGTCACCCTGCAGCCCTGTGCTCCAGCATGTTCATATAATATTCAGCCTCATGTCAAGAAATGGCAGCAGGATGTTGCAATTTAGTTCAGTAAATAGCTTAATTCTTAATAAAGGGAGGGTTTTTAAGCATTCAAAAACTAATGCAATCAGTTGACTCTGGGTGTTCTTCCTGTAGATGGAGTATACACAAGGAAAAGTACAGTGGTGAATGAGGACAATCAGATTAATAAGTGAAGAAAGGTGACATTATAGGCCTAAATTCTGTGCAGAATTAGAGTTGCTATACAGATGGTGTTATTCTGCATCTTCTCAGCTCCTAATTACTCCCTGCACAAAATTCCTTCCAGGCTGTTCTCCTAGGGAGGACTTTCAAAGGCACTTCCAGCGGGACTTCGACATCTAAATCCCTTGAATGTTTTTGAAAATTCAAAACAGAGTATCTGGCAAGAAGCTTTGGAGTAGAAATCTTCTAGAAGAGAGAGTTTCTAACAGTTCCCTCTTTTGCTTGTGATTATTCTTCCGTACTCTAGCAGATTTGTGTAGCTACTCAATGTCATTATGTGAAATGCATAATTTATTTTTATTTTATTTTATTCCTTTTTTATTTTTTGAAGTTTTCTTTATTCTTGTTCTTTGAAAAACATCTTATTCTTTATGGTATTATGTCACTTTAAAATTCAGAATCGTCCAAGAGTCATTTAATGGAACTATCATAATCTCTGAGCACAAGAGGCTAAACAAATGACAAATCAATGTCTAAAATACTTAAGATCTGATATGCAAAAGTCAGCATGTAGAATGCAAATAACTCAAGAATAATCTTGGTAGGATTACTGTTCTGATAGGGAATATTATATGTGAGAGAGCTACATTTTAGAAATTGAGATAAACAAAGATACTTCACCACTTAAAATCTAGAGCAATACAGAGTAATGAAGACAGTAGTTTCCTACTCTAACTGGAGAAAAGCAGCTCCTGACACAGCAGCAATGTTCCGTTCTCGCAGTTTATCAGCCAGCGGCTGAACTGATTCTTTTTGCTTTGGGTGATGCCTAGCCAAGGAATAGAGAAATGCTGCAGTACACTTGCAAGAATGTCATTCTGCCTTCTCTTCTGCTTCCTTGTTCCCTGTCAGATATCCTGGGGAGTAAACTGGCCATGCATTTTGGGGTATGCCAACACACCTGCAAAAAAATATAGTTCTGGCTAGGTTCACTAGGGGGGTGCAGAAGTAACCCCAAGAAACTGAAAAATATGGATTAGCTTCTCATCTCAACTTCACTGGTAAAATGTGAGAGCAACTCAGTTATCATCATCAGATTTAAGGAAGTCTACATTGCTGAGATAGATATCTCTGCTCTGGATTCTTTCTGCCCAAGAATGCTCTATTACCTTTTGTTATCACCAAATTTGGCTCCAAAATATTGTCAGAAAGTCTTTGGTTATAACTTAAGTCTTTCTGTGTGTGAAGAAATGTGAAGTAAATAATGTAGGCAAAATGAAGTTAAGAATAAAATAAGAAATGTTATTCTCCTCCTTCCTCCATGCACACAGTAGATTAAAAAACCCCAAAGATTTCTGATTTAATGTCAGCTTCTTCAAGCATTTGTGTTATTCAATTAAAATGCATTGAACAATAAAAAATGCATGGCATACACATGGCATATACAATAAAAGTAGCTAAATAGGCTAATTGGAAACTTAGCTGTTACAATGACAAATGGCTCCATCTCTTGCTTTTAATTCATATATCATTACATATCAATAGGGACTAATTTGTAAAATGCCTCGCAGGCTTTGATTGACACTAACTGACTGGCTAGCTGTAGCTGCCTTAATGATAGACATTTGCAAGTCTCAAGGGTAGAAAGATCAGTATTATGCAACTTCTGATATAGCTTGCTTGCATGTTTGAGTCTATGATGAATAATAACTTACAGCCATGGAACTTAATGTGGATTACCGTTCTCTTCCCAACTCACATGTCATTGGAAGGATTCACTTTTGTCAGAAATGTTTAACCTCATTATAATTAAAGGCATTATCTTCAAACACAGGTTCTTCAATTAATGGTTTTGGTTTGTCAATGTAATTATTTCAATTGGTTTATTATGCAAATTCTGTGACTTTCTGAATTCATCTCAGACGGAGATTGTTAAGCCAGTATTATACTGACTGTGCCAAGCTGTTCTTTTCTTCAAAAAAAAAAAAGAATTATCACAAAATTATCCACAGAGGACTGTGCTAGTATCATGTCTGACAGACAAGAATGTGGGACCAGAAATTTCTGCACTTTACTCGGTGGACAAAAAAAACTAAGAGGTTAGGATATTCCTACCATCTTAACCAGTTTCTTTACTGGAAGATCTGAGATCCACCCCCCAAGGTCCCGCACCCAGGATCTTTGGGTTCCACTGTAACACCCAAAATTTTCACAGCCAGTTGTGAGAAATGCCCTGAACATACCACGCCAGATGGAGACAGCTAAGTGCAAATGACGGCTTCACAGTATGAGCTAAAGTCCTAATACCACCACTCTTTCCCTCATGTGTCTTTTTATCTCCTTTCTCTTTTTCTGATCTTTTTTTTTTTTCCTCTTTTGGTCTTCTGTATAAAAAAGAGCCAGCCACAGCTTCACCCCATAGAGGTTGCTAAAGAAATGTTCTGAAATAATCTGCTGCTGGTAGAGGTTTTCCCAACCCCAGACAGCGACTAACTACCCGGTGAGGAAATACTGCATCCTCTTCTGGCTCACAAAATTAACCTCTTTGGGCAGCACGGCTGTGAGCAGAAAAGGCCGTGTGTCTCTGGTGGGGTGACCAGACATCGTGGATTATCTAAGGCAGGCCCTCAGCTCTCTCTGTATGCAGGTATGCTAATGATTTTGAGGAACCTTCATCTTTTAGAAGGTTCACATCATCTTTCTGAAGGGCAGGTTAGAACAGCGTGACCTCTGTCCAGACCGCAGGATCGTCTTCTCATTACGGGCAAAGAAACTTACCCATTCTCAAACACTTTGGAAAAAAAACCCAAACCCAACAATTAGGGAAGGGAAGCTCTGACCCAGGCCTTGAGTCTTGCCCTGGGTCATGCATGCCCCAGGGAGGAATGTGCCCTTTTCAGGTTAGCCAAAAAGAGAGCATGGCCTTCATCATAGTTAAAAAGCTGTTAAACTCTAGTCCATAATTCCAAAGTGAAGCTCAGAAGCAGAAGCTACACTTTGCTTTTTTTGCTGCTCTTTTTATCTTCTTTTTTTTTTTTCTGTGTTTATCTTCTTTTGTTCTGAAGGACACAGACTGCAACAACAGCATCTATCTAAACCGCTTTTACTTTTTTTTGTCTGTCCCAAATGGACAGCAATTACCATCTAAAAGCTGTGATATAAGAAGTCTATTTCTAAAAGCTTTAGAGCAAAAGCAGAGAGTAATAGAAAAAAATGCTGTTTAAAATTAGCCTTGTTTAGTTCCTTATATGTCATAAAGTTTAACTGTGTTCTCTTTTCATTTCTGTATCTTTAATAAAAGTTAAAAAGATTTTGGATAGCGTTTATTATGATGGTACTCAAATTATGTACTTTACTTAGCTGTTCATGGTATTACAAAGTAACAAGGTTATGAGAAGAATTTTGTAAAGCCCAGCCAACCTCTTCCATCTGAATTAATGCAGCACTACTATATTTTTCTAGGTTTTCTATTAGCACCTGTCATGGTGCTATCCAAGATCCTAAACAGTCTTTTTAGAAAGGGAATGCCATTAAATGACTTTAGTAACATGCTGGATATAAATTAACCTTATAAAATGGGGGTTTTAAGGTTTTCAAATTGTAGTGCCCTCTCTGCTTTCAGAATCCTACTAATATATGTCTTCCCTTATCTTTTCCTTGTAAGATTTAAACTTAATTCCTCTCTTAAAAAAATACATCGATTTCAATCCCCCTGTCTGCATCTCTCTGTCCACCATAGGAGAAAGGGTTTAGCTTAGCTAGATGCACATGTATCTTGTTCACACATCAACTTTTTATCTCCAGAACTGATTGTCAGAAAGTAAAATGCTGATTTTAGGAAAGTTTCATTATTTGAAGGCATGTACCTAACATAAATCAAACTCAGTTATGCTCAGAAAGATTAACTACCAGAAGAATATATAAAGAAGGATGGATATACTGTGGAAAGTATGGAGCTGTTTCCTTTCCTAAACATTATTTGGGGTTCAGCTAACTGTTTGCTGGGTTTTTTTATGATGCTTTTGGTCTCAAAAAGTTAAATTCTAATAAGAAACATTCCCCTTTGAAGAAGACCTCCAGCAGCTGCTCCCGGCAGGACAATAGTGGCTCCAAGACAAGTTCTCCCCCTGTTGGTCTCAAGGGGAAGAAAATCCCAAGATGGGGAATGAGGTAACCTGGATATTCGAGATGGCTTTTCAAATGAGAAAAACAGGGTTTGGTCATTTTACCTGCAGTTAAATGAATACTAAAATACTTGGGGCAAAATGGCATGTTAAGTATGGCACAAAACCAGGAAACTTCCCATATTATGCCTGAACTGGCATAACCCAGTCTGGACTTTGTTGTTTAAATCACTAAAGACTGGGATTTAAAGTAAACCTTTACCTCATACATCCTGGGAGAGTCTTTCAGGCATTGCACTTCTGGGAAACAGCAGCCCCAATCACTTCTTACAAACCAGCCCTTTAGTTCCTTTTCTTCTATATAAATCAACAAAGCGATGTCTATTACCCTGCTGTTAACAATGAACACAATCAATAGTAAATATTTATTATTGTTTTACCTGAAGTGAATTTCTTTTGTTTTGCTTTTTGATTTAATGAAATCTGATTTTAATTTCTTGCATTCATTTTCTGCACAGCTCTTCAGCTGTGCTTGTTGGAAACAACCTCTTATTTCCCAACACCTGGTTTGCCATCCCAACCTCCCCTTTGCCATCCTAACAGCAACCCGGTAAGCATATAGAAAGGAAGGTATTGACAGGAATGTAATCATTAGGAAAGAAATCAGATTTAAAATAGGTATGCTCTAATTTAATGCCATCAATCTTTCTGGAGTTCCATTTATGGGAATGGATTTTAGAAAACAAGAATTCAAAGCATGAACTCAAAAAACGCTCATTTTGTAAAACAACTAGCAGTAAAGATGCATTCATTCATCACATAAGTATTTACAGGAGTAAAGTGGCTCTTTTGAGGGCAATAAGAAGGCTTGGGGAGAATGCCTTGGCAAAAGCCATCAACACTCTCTGAACTCTCCTAAGTGCTAGAATAACATACTGCGTCAAAGTTTGCCAAACATTTGCATGAAAAAAGGAACACTACTCAGAGATAGGAAGCATTAATAAAATGAATGAATAGATTTAGTCATCTGAGGACTGGTTATTTGTAATGTTCTCAGGAGATGTAGCGGGAGAAGCCTTATGTATGCAAACTTTAGCTCTCAGGTATATCAAGACTTGAAATTCGAAGGAGTGCTAGCACAAAATTTAAAGTTTTTCTCAATGCCAGATAAATTAGTATGCTGGGCCATGATGTTTACCTAAAGCTTGGAAGGTTTGGAAGTCAGTGTAACAGATATGTAAAACTCTCATTTAAGATTTTACCATCCAGCAGAAAGTTGCTTCTCTAAAAGAACAAATTAGAAAGAAATATTTTTCACGTCTTTTAGCTACTGAGTCAGCAAAACCCTGGTGAAAATTCAAATTTAGCAAATAGAATAGAGCAGTGTCATGCCATAGGTATCTCAAGAGCCACTTTTTGGAAAAAGAGCATCAGCTTTTCACACAAGGATGCTGCCCTGGTGTCTAAACACACCATTCTTCCCTTCAAGTCCTACTAGGAAAATGGGTGCCATGTTCCCTTAGCATCTCATGCCCACAGAATCACTGAAGAAAATACAGGCAGGATTATTTGGTGATTATTCCTTGGGAAAAAGAAAGGGTTAGGGGAAAGAGAAGGGCTTGGGGAAAAAAAAGGGAGAGAAGCTGCTTTTGTAAGAGTGACAGCAGGAGGCTGTAGTCATTAGTGGGAGGAGGAAGGGATGGGAGCAGATTTTGGCAGCAGCTTTTTGCACTGGAGATGCTTTTCAGGGTCCCTGGAACCCTGGACTTGGCCATAGCTAACCTGAGGCAGCAGCAACATCAGTAGGTAAAACCACCCAAGACTGGACATGAACTTGAGGCAATTTCCATTGTAAGAAAAAGAGAGAATTAAATATGTAGTGCAAATAACCTGATAATACCGAGACTCCTGGTGACAAGCAGTTTACATAGTAAAGACTGGAGTACATACACAACAGCTTATGAGAGTGAAATGCAGAAGGCGACGTGGAGGGTGTCAGTCTCTTCTCCCAAGTAACTAGTGATAGGACAAGAGGAAATGGCCTCGACTTGCACCAGGGAAGATTTAGATTGGACGTTAGGAAAAATTTCTTCACCGAAAGGAATGTCAAGCATTGGAACAGGCTGCCCAGGAAGTGGTGGAGTCACCATCCCTGGAGGTATTTAAAAGACATGTAGATGTGGTGCTCAGGGACATGGGTTAGTGGTGGACTCGGCAGTGCTAGGTTAACCGTTGGACTTGACGATCTTAAAGGTCTTTTCCAACCTAACTGATTCTGTGATTCTATGATTGCCAAAATTGCCATGGCGTACTGTCACAAACACAGAAGAATAGTACAATTGCTTAAATAAGAAATTATGCAGTCTTAAGCCTACAATGTTTTCCAGGTCTGGAACATTTCCAATTAGGAACCAATGAATATGGGTTTCCATGGTGATTAACTAAAATGTGGAATGAACTTCATTTCATCATAATTGCTACATATTTGCAGCTGAAGTGCATCTTTCAGTTTCATCCTAAGATTTTTCAGGCCCTAATCACAGCTCTGGATCTGAATCTACTGATGAAACCTATAATAAAATGCAGGGCTATCTTACATTTGTTTTGGAGGCAGGAGGGTTTACAGGAGACTGCATGTGATTTTTGTTAAGGCATTTCATTCTTTTGGCTTTTGTTTGGTTGTTTGTGTAATCTTTAAAAAAGCAGTACATATTCTACTTTAAAAAAAAAAAAAAAGAAAAAACTTTAATAGAAAATCCCTTCTTACAACACTTGTGAAAAGCAGCCAGTACTTTGATTATGTCAGTAACACAGGGCTGCATGTTCCTGTTACATTTTTCTCAAAGCTTATATGTATGCTACAGTAATTGAATTTCACTATAGCTGTTCCATACCCTATACTTCCGCACATTTTACATCACAATACACTTGCCAGCGAAAAGTAACAGCATACCCTTTCACAATTTTATGGCATTGTGAATGTGTGCAGCAATTAGACTGTAATAATAGGATGTCAAATGCTTCTTTAATACCGATTCTGAAAGCCGTCTTTTCCTGGTGGAATGAATGACTATTTACAAACCCGTTTATCTTACAAATTCTGGTTGAAATTGAGGAGGAAGATGACCTGCTCAATTAGGCCCTCCTGCTGGTTCAAAATTAAAAGCCCTGCTTCTCTGCTGAAGGAAGTTGACATACTCCTTAGATTAGATCATATCCAATTTTGGACAAAAAACTTTTTCCACTGGTCTCTGAGCTCTATAGCTGATCATACAGGAAAAAAAAAAAAAAGCCATTTCTTTCAACTACTAAAAATTCTTCCTTGAACACATCTTTTAAGGTTTAATATCAGGCAATTCTTCAGTGACCCATTGGTTGTCATGCCGAATCTGATTTCTGTAGATGGAAGGCAGCGGAAGAGTCGCAGATCCCCCCTGGGGAAGTGAGAGACACTGGCTGGCGGTGGCCCTTGAGAAGGACACCAGAGTCAACTGCAGGGCTGCTGAGCCCCAAAATCTGGTCAGTATGCTCCAAAATTGCAAAATCATGACTGTATGTGAATGGTTTTGTCATTGTATGCTGAATTATTTTGGTACAGTAGGAAGCTGAAGGTGTCTGGGAAGATAGGATGGATTTCACAGACTTCTGAATTTTTAAAATCTGAGGTATATGTCATTCACTAAAGGATTAAGTTTTGTATAATTTGTCTTTGTGTTATCTGTGTGGAAAATTCTGATATTTTTCACACATAGCTCAAAAAATGGGCAGTTGGTAATACAAATACTTTAATTCTGACTATTAATAGCATTACTTTAGTCCCTATAAATTTTTATTGCACTGTGGATTCCATTTCTTATTAGAATCCATTACAAAAAATACTCAGCTCCTCATATCCATTCCCCTGAATGATTTGCATACAGGGGCCAGCAAATGCAGGAGCCTGAAAACTGTAACATAGTGCAATTTTACCACAAGTGGTGGAGGAGGTATCTGGCTGATTATTATTAACAAGTCTTTCCCTCCTGTCAAGAGGCCTTTGAAAATAACAAAATAAAATACCCAACTGCATTGCTTTATCCTTTCTCTTTCTTTCTTTCTTTTTTTTTTAATATTAAAAAAGACAAAAGGAATAGTTATTGCTTTAGAATGAAAGGCCTTTGTTATACAGAGATGGAAAAGTTGCTAGACCAGATTGTTTAGAACAATGACATTTTTGCAGGTTGAAAGGCAACAAAAGTGTTGTTGCAGTTGAAACCACAATGCACAATTTTTGAAGCAAGCCTCTGGTACCCATTTTATCTATGACTAATGTGTCACAATGATCAGTAAAAGGATTCACTAATGAAATAACAGCTCTCTTAATCACTTGATTAAAGTTGCAATAGGGCTGTATGCAAGGGGTTGCGAGCCAAATTAACATCTGGCATGTTGTAAGAATAGAAAAAGAATAACTGAAGGTAAGTGGGTGTCTTTGCAACAGGAAATGATGTTCCTTCTGTGATTATTTAAATTTATTTTTCTGAATATTTTCGAATTGTTTTTCTTTAAAACTTACAAAGGAAAGTAAGCATGTGTTTTGAGGAAAAAAAGAAATGGAAATCATTTGTGGGTGGATTTGATCCTGTGACAAGCTTAGCACTGCAGTGAAATATCAAATGCACCTAGTTCTGATTGGATAATCTGAACCACAGATGATAAAGTATTTCTATTAAATGTTTATTGAAGAATACAGAGGTGAACAAAGAAATAACTAGAAACAGCGTGATGGCTTGAGACTGAAGAAGTCTGATTTGTATTCCAAATTCTGTTGTTCAGTAATTGATGATCTGGGTAAATATATATTCCTCTCTGTGGTTTTGTTTCTCGTGCCTGAAAATGGCAGTTGGTAATGTTATCTCATGGTACAGAGCTTTGAGAACCACCAATGAAAAGCAACCAGTAAGAGACATACAAATTATGGCCAAAGTTTACAGATTTTCTACACTTTATTTTTTGTTAATCATGAACGTTCAGTGTTATGTGTTGGCTGAGAATATGAAAAGTGTCTTCATAACTTATATGCAGCTGTACAGGAGCATTTTTTCTGGGTAGACTTCTGGTACAAAATTATAATTGTAGAATAGGAAGAAGTAGTCTCTTCTGGCATCTCTGCTGAAAGAAGAAACTTCATGCAACTAAGCGGGGCTACCTTTCATGCGTGAGATGGAAGTTGAAAAATGATACCAGGACCACTGGACCCTGTCAAACATTGTCTCTGAAAGCTACTGAGACTATGTATTAATTAGGATACGTCAAGTTTGATCACACATGGTGAGCTGTGCCTCTGAGGAGTCCCAATTTGTCATGATGCCTTCCCAGCATGTATTTACGGCTGCCTTTCCTTGTTATTTAAATTGAGAGGACTGAATTTGAGGGTGGAAATATACAGTGGTAAAAAGTCCTGAAACACAGTTTGTATATAAAACCCTCTCTGAAATCTGCTTATCTAATAGCAAATGTTTCCTATTCCTTCCAGCTATTAAAAACCTTTACCTCCTCCTATCAGTTTTTGTAAATTGATTGAAACCTCACTAATTTTTCTTGATTCAAGAATTCCCGAAGCTTACAGACAGCCTGGTGAGTTACTGTTGAAAACATTTTTAATCTGTATTCTTTCCAGGTGCCACACAATGTTCTTTTGTAATCTGGGTACAAAATATAAACACCAATGGAAATATGATGACTATTATTAGAGTTCTGGTATTCTCATAAATATGATTCAGAGGTGGAAATACTTTTTTACACTTTGCATATGAAAGAAGGTGTGAGATTTTCCATAATAGCAACTCCTTCTATTTCAAGATTTGTTAAAAAAAAATCTGAATATTTTTCCCTCTAAAACCTATTGTTCAGATTCCCATCTAAAATTCTGCTCATTTTGCAGAAAGGAATGATGGACATTGTCAGGAATGCATCCCTTAAGGTCTGCACAGTGATAACATGGAAAATGAATGTGAAACTCAGCCGTTAGCATTTACTGTGGTGCTATTTATATCTTGGATTGAAAACTGCTGGTAAGGCCTGGGGGAATTATTATCACAGGATAATCAAACTCCCTGTTGTGTGTCATTGATTAATTATTTTTCTTTTTTTGATATTTAAATTGAAGGAAGTTTCCTAAAAGTTATTTTTTCATTTTCTTTTCTTGCATTCTTATTTAGACATTTCTGAATACTTCTTGATTTTTATATCTATTTTACTTGGTTTGACTTAATGTTAGTTGATCGTGAGAATGGTTAATATATGAACATATAGGAAATAACATGAGACTGCTAAACTAACATAATTAATGATGACAAAAATGGCATATTCCAGTCTGTGAATATTATTTCCTTTATGTATTAAATGAAAAAAAAAGATAATCAAGAAAAACAAGAGAGAAGAAAAGTAAATCTTGGCTATTTAGAAGGAGCTTACCCCCACTTTGGTTCCATGACTTTGAGGTAAAGACTGAGGTTAGTCACGTATAAAAGCTATGAAAACTCCAGGTCCAGGTTGAGGACAATTCCTGTGACTCGGAAACAAAGGAAAACAGAAGCAGGAAGGTTTTTTACAACATTTACAGCAGTCCTGCAGTATGTTGGGCACAGTCAGACAGAGTATGGCAGGCACGGGATTGATCTGGGCCACCCCACTGTCCGTGGTGGGGATCATTGGCGGTGGGCAGGCGTAATTTTCGGCTACCTTCTAGGAGTGTCAAAGGTATTTGGGGATTTATTATCAGCTATTACAAATTATTATTAGCTATTACAAATTCCTAAATGAGTATGTAACTGGAAATAGAGTTGCCATGCATCTCTGTAAAGATTTTTAGTCTTCTTTAGAATTTGGCATTCAGTCATTAATTCCATACCATTTGTAGTAGTTATTCCTTGGAAAGACTTTCAGAACATACATGCTAGTGCCCTTCTTTTACAGTGTATAATATGACTGCTGAGGGGAGAAATCCTCCCTTGTCAGGCTCCTGTAGCACTCCCTGGATGCTGACCCTTACTCCAACGGGGAGGTCAGGGGACACTTTTTCAGATTAAGTCAGTTCCTTCTGTTACGTGGCTGACGAGGACCACTCAGTATCAAGCTACCTGCCACGGTTCCACAGTACAGACCCTCCTACTTGAGAATGACCACCCTAAGTTACATTTTGTCCTACCCTTGGCTCAAACCAGAGAAATAAAGTGACTTATGCCTGCTTTTTCCTTGATTTCCCATTCACCGAGGATCTTTTAACATCTAATATAGGCTGATCTTTTGTGAAGGGCTCAGTCGCAAGCTGTACTACGTATCTACGACAGGGAGTTGGAAATCCCTCCCTTGTTTTCTCTAGCTTGCGCACAGGACAGTGAGCAGCTGCTGATGGCCGGTAATGACCACTTTGGCAAAACTCCATCTCCACCAACAAACTCTTTGTACCAGCGCGCTGCGAAATGAGTTGGCAGGGAGAAGAACTAGTGAGTGATACGATCTGTTATCCAGTGTGAGTGAATAAATACAGTCACTTACTTAAGGCTAACATATCTTCAATATTCTAGGCTTGAGCAGCAAAAGGAAAAGGTGTACAATTTTGATCTAACATGGAAAAAATATTCAGTACTGAAATATTCTCAGAGTTTGGAGCACTGGCAAGACCTAGTAGAGATATTTGTCTCATTCATAGCAAAATATTCATCCTCTCTTTCTCATGTTTTACCTTTTCTTTAGATTGATTCAGTTCCTTTGGCATGTAATGACAAGGTTCTTATAGACTTGAAGCTATAGATATTAATGAAAAATGATAGATCAACCATTATCTGTACAAGAAATAGCAAAATGAGACAGTTCTGATATGGTTATTTAATATTTGGGGGGAAAAGATAACAAAAATTCTCTATTTTATATCTGTTGTGCTTGCATACTCAAAAAGCCATCACTGAAAGTTGCCAGGCTCAAATACATTTCTAATATATTTTAGTGAATGTAACATAAGGTATTTCTTATTCCTTGATGTCTAAGTAATATATCATAAAAGTCCCTGTGTGGAATAGTGACACTCATGCAGAACAAGAGGAATCAGGGTCCTTGAAGTTCTAAAGAGATGTTTTTTTCATGTCTGCCATAGCTTTTCTTTCTTCTAGTTGCCTAGAACTGAACATCTGGTTGTCACTAACACATGAGAAATTGATTTCTTACTACTCAAGCTGTTATCTTCTTTGGCTAGAAAAAACTAAAAATACCATAAGAAATGCCCAATGGAAAAAAAAAAATTACAGTCTCATTCAGAATGCAAAAGGGTTGACTTTAGAAATGACATTCAGACACTCGTACTGTATTTCAGGAACTGTAAACACTTTTACTGACCCTAACAACCTCTAACCCATCTTTCCTAACCAATGCCCGCTGAACCTCTGGGCATGGGGTACCTGTAGTAGAAAAGTTTAAGATGGTTTTCTCTAATGGCAGTGCAGATGGAAGATACAGCAGGTACCTCCAAAATTAATTCCCATTGCTCCCTGTTATCCCATTTCCTATTGGTATCCCCCACTGTTTTCTAAAACTGCAGTTTACTACAATCTGACTTTAATCACTTTTAAGAAATTGTATTTATTTGCCTCTTCCTTGGAGTCTTTCCCAACACTAAATGCTATGAAGTGCATGCAATGGTGCTGCTGCTTTATTTTCTCTAATTAGAAAGTATGATGCCAGTCCTGATATATTGAAATAAATGGTTTCTAACCTCTTTGAAGTCTTTCTTCAAACCCACGGAAGTCTAGTTGTGGAGCACAGCTTGATCATGTGCTCTACAACTCTAAACATCAATGAGGTCAGGGAAAGTCTATTCCTCTTGATCTGTAGCTAAGTCCCATTAGGGTAAAGTAAAAACTGGTGTATGCCATTTAAAATTAATTGATCAGCCAGCAGGTAGAGAACCACATCATCCTTTGCTAGAAAGAAATAGTTGGGATTCACAGTTTCTGGTAAGCCATTTGAATAAGGATACAAATGTGTTTTCTTTCACTAGTGAACAATCACAAAAACTAGCCTCCAAATACAGGAATACCAGACTCTTCAAGATGTGGGCATGTGCAAGGAGGACAGTGTTTTAGCACCAGCCTAGTACCTTGCAATGCTTCCTTGCTCAGATCTCTCAGCTTACTTTTCTTACACTATCTTTGTCCATAAGCAAGTTTAGAAATTCCACCCTAAAATAGGATTCTAGCCCTGGAGATTGCTCCAGTGAAACACATCTTAAAGTTACATTTTATTTTTTTCTGTGTTAATTTTGCAGGCATATGTTATTTCTCTATTTCCTTCTCTGCTGGGGATGAGAGCTTCCACTGTCTGTTCCCTCTGCGCTTCTCTCATATTCTCTGAGACGTCAGGTACAGAAATGAGGGCTCTGTTGCAGGGTGGTGAAACCCACCTTTTTACCGAAACACTAAGCACTGTCCTTCTGGATTTAGATTTGGAGCAAGACAAAGATAACAAAACCCGAAATCCCTTTAGGGTGTTTAAATTTGAGCTACTCAACAGTGATGTGACAGGAGACTGCTAAAAACTAATCCTTTGCCTTCAAACTCTCCTTTTCATTCCATGTAACTTTTTAGTTCCTTTTTAGTTGCACTAATAGTTACACACACAAAAAAAAAAAAAAAAAAAAGATGATGATATATTATCTGTAAGTCCAGCCAGCTTCTAACCACCAAAGACTAATGTGGGTAGCAGATAGGAGGAGAACCCTGTGATTTAGTCTTTAGTCAGTGAAAATTAATAGAATTATTTATATTCAGTTCTAAGATATCCCAAGACAGTTTCAGCCAAGTGGTCTGTGCATATTTAAAGCAGAGAGAGTGAGAGACAGCTTACATAGTTTTATTTTAGGAAGAAATACGGCAGAAGTAAATCAATTCATGAACTCGTTCTATCTTGGTGCAAAGAAATGCATGTCAATTTGAAATCTTCAGTGATTTCAGCAATAGGCAAACTACCAAAATAATTAATACAACTTAGAAAAAGAACCTCGGCAACATCAGAGGTGTCTTCAGTGCTCAGAGTCGTAAGGATAATTTGAGTCAGGGGTAAACGACATGCAAGAACCTGGAGTCCTGAGAGAAGGCTTAAACAAAAGACAAAGCCACAGGACTGTTTTTGAAGGGAATATTTCTATTTATCACAATTCTCATGAAAGCTTTTTTCCCTCTTTCCAAACAAGTGTTAGACTGCAATGAAGCGTGACATGGGTACATTAATAGCACTAGTTATCCACATTAAAGTTAAAACCTGGTACATCTCAGCTCCTTACAGTGAGAGCAGGAGCAGGTTCATAGGTCCCTTTGGTCCTGATAGGCAGTTATATATTTTGTTACTAGACTGTATTTATGTCTTTGCAATGAAAGACCAGCATAGCTCTGTACAGTCAACTAGTGGTGCTGTAGCGAAACTTTTCGATGGAGTTTTTTACCAGTCCCACCACTGACCATCAGTGCCCCAACACTTGGTTCAGAATGATAAATCTTTACTTCTTATGTAAATTTTAATTTGATTTTTGACTTTGTCTTTTATTTATTTTTTATCTCCACTTTAGGCTCGAATTTGAAATATAGAGATGTCCATAGCTTGCATTCTGAGTTGTGATCCTTAAGGAGATTTGACAGGGACTACTGAGGTGAGTGTGCTGAATCGCTAAAATGGAAAGAGTAGAAACACTGACGCAACTGTCTCATAAATTAGGCAAGCTGTCAAATCATCTGGAAGCAGGTAGGCGTGAGAAGATAGTGAAGGTCTCAAAGGATGGGTGGGATTACTAGCCCCATAATTTTCTTTTTCAAAAAGAGACAAACCTGAAAATCGGGGCAACTGGTATTTTGTGGCCTCTGATTTTGGCTGTTGCTTATATTCAGCCTTACACCTCCAACTGTTAGCTGGAGATTCTGCAGTCACTAAAGAAACTGCGGTCTCTATATGAGAACACTGTAACCATAAAGACACTGCAGTGGAGCTGCCAGCTCCCTACCTGGTGCTGTGGTCATCCGGAGAGAAGCTGTTTGTCGGTAATTGGCTCTATATTCCCTGATATGGTGGTATTATCCAAGTAACAAAAAAAGCCCACCTCAAGGTGGAGGTGGAGGCCCGACATGGTAAGAAACAGCACCCAAAGACTCACAAGGGGAGAAGAGGCCTGGGCTAGTGTTGCCTGTATCTGGTGAGTGTCCGTAGTGGGAGTTTTGATGACAGAGACTGAATGAACTGCATGAAACTAATTCATTTATTCTGCCACTAAGTTAGCTTGGTCTAAGTAGCGATGTACTTAGAGATATTTGCGTTGTGCTGATCATCTTCTGTCTAAGCAACCATGCTTAGGGTTGCACAGCTTATTTCTGACGGCCCCTGCAAGACAAAGCAATCCACTGTAATTCATCAGCGTGTGTCTATGGGAATTAATCTCATTTCCATACAGCTAAGGAATAGGTTTGTCTGGGTAGTGGAGGGTTTTACTGGAGCAACTGGGCTTAGAGTGGTAGCAGCCTGACAGTCTTCACAGGTGTCAGCTGCCACTGGTACTGGTGCTCCCCAGTGATTAAGGGCAAAACGGGACGAAAGCGGACAAAGCAGGTGTGCAGAACTGGGCAGAATGGCTTGCCACTCTCTTCTGGTCTGTATGTCCTTGCAGCATGCTCAGACCGCCAGAGGAGGAGAGCGGTAGCTGCGTGAGAAACACGGGGGGCATATTTTGTTCCAGTATTTCTTTTGTATCAGATGATTTCTAAAGTTAAAGGAATAAATGATAAGTTCAAGGGATTTGTAATAAAGACTTTGAGATAGAATAGTGAAATAAGGATATCAAGAAGAGACTAACTTCATCTCAAACTCAGTGACAGAATCAATCTGACATTGTAAAGATCCAGGAGATGTTTGAAAATCTGGAAGACAAAAGATCAAATTTGTAAATGCTAGGTTTTCCAGAGGGAAATGAGAGAGAAAAGAGGCTGTCATTTTATAAATAACTTTTAAAGGAAATCTTTGCGATCAAGTATGTGTGTGCCTCTTTTTGCAATACAAAGGCAAATCCTTCTGCTGACAAGTCATCAAGTGTAGTGATAGTAGACTTTCTGATCCCCCAAAATATGGTGAAGGTTTTAAAATTTGCCGGGAAAGGAATGTAGATTAGATATTGATCTGTGGAGTAGCTGGGGTTTGTTGATACAATCTGACCAATGGACTTGCATTTTAGCTACAGAATGATTTTTCTAGCAGCAGTAGAAATACACCAGTCTGTTCACATCAAGTATCCTTTTTGCTGCTGTTCTTTTGGTATGTCATTGGTGGATATGGCCAGAACAGTTTGTTTCTATACTGTGCTGAACTCACATGGTAAATTTGCTCCCCTTTGTGTTAGGGTATGTGACGGTCTGACAAATTCAAATGTCTCAAACATCCGCTAAAAGAGCTTTGGTGGACAAAACAACCTCTGTAAAAGTGCTGGAGTTTTGTGAACAGGACAATGTGGACAGAGGAGAGGGCCCCACAGAGGGTGGGAACGCACTTCTCCAAGGCCCCAATTCCTTATCTTAAGCGACCAGGAGAAGGAGCACAATTTATGCCTTCCTGGAGGAAGAAGGCCCCATGGAAGTTGGGACTGTGCTTCTATCTTAAGTGGTCATGCCAGCAGGAAAAGAGAGGCAACTCCACAATGAACACCCCCCCCCAAAGCTCACTGATCGATTCCAGTGAACCCCAGGTGTGGGAACTGCGCATGTTGAGATCATCAACTAACACACTATAAAAGAGGAGAGAATGAATCCTCAGCGCGCGCCCTCCGGAACTGGATCTCTATGCTGGCTGGACCAATGCTGGACCCAGGACTGGTGAAACCCTTCTTTCTTTCTCCTTTCTCTCTCTCTCTCTCTCTTTTCCTTCTCTCTTTTCCACAGTCTCTACACCTCATCCTTTGAAACATAAACTGTTGACCAAGTCTGAGACTAGGAGTGGATCTAGCCGCCCCTGAGCTCCTCTTTGAGAAGGAGTCCAGAAAGCAAGGGGGTCTGCTCTGAACCTCGTGACTCAACGGGAGGGCTCTCCTTCTGATACATTTCATGTTCCTTTTTCCATTTCATTTTTTCTATACTTCCCTCCTCTTCTCAAACAGCAGCTTAATGACATGTTACAAGGTTCATATTAACAAGTTCATGTGTACCTGGACAAAGTTAGCTAGGTTGAATAAATGTTGATTGTTGTTTGAACTCCCCTGGTGTCGTTTCACCTTAATTCTGACAAAGGAAATCCACGAACCTGAGTCGCTCCAACTTTGGGACGCGACAAGGTATTCTTGGGAATCTTCTCTCTTTGCAAAATTACTGTATGAGCTTCACAGCAGCTAAACTTCAACAAGCAAGGGAGGTGCGTTTTTTCTATTACCAGCTTGTCTTGGCCCATTGGGATCGCAAGGGTTCTAACTCTGGATTACCTTAAAAGGGGTGGCTAGATAACATAGAAAATTTCAAATTTTGCATTTTCTTTGTCTTTTTCCAAGTCAGAAAGGATAGGAGAAAACTAAGTGTGCATATACTGGTATATCATGTCCTTTTGGTTTTGCATTTTGGCATTGACACTTTCTAAACATACTTTCTCATACAACCGTGGTTGGTTCTTTCATTCTGAATTTAACAGGTATAAAATGCTGGGCTTTCTCTCAGCAGTGATCAGGTGTGAGCAGCAGTCATCTGCTGTAACAACCAGTAAAATTGCAATTGCCACTGGAATTCCTCAACCCTAATAAGACTATATTGTGTGGCTGTCAGAAGGCTCAAGCACAGTATTTCCATCACCAGCGGCTCCTTCTGAACAGCCTCAAAATACGCTCTTTCATTCTCTGTGTAACGTGAGTATGAACAGTATAAAGAACAAGGCATATATATTTAATTTTGCCCTACTGGTTGTGAATGCAAAAATAACAGCTTGATTTGAAAGGAGAACCTTTAAAAACTCTTTCAAGACTAAAGTGTTCATACAAATCACTGTGTTAATTATATATCCTAAAAATTATGCAAATAATCTTTTTAGTGGTGAATTAATCAATGTTAATCACTTGAAAAATAGCTTTTAAGTGGTTTTTTTATAAAAATGTGTCAAAGTATTTAAAATTCTCGTGGTGAGCTTACATGTTAATAGTTCTGTTTTATTTCTTTCTAATAGTGACAGACGAATACTCCCTATGTTATTTTGGTGTTGAGCAACAGACACAGTAGGTGATCACAGGTGTAAACTTCATACACTGGGTTCCAGATTCTTGCAAATGTTTGTAAGAGAATCATTTAGATTTCACATCTTAATGTTTCATTTTCAAAGCCTATGGCACAATAGAAACCATCATAATGCAAATGTAAAAAGTATACCAACTAAGCCACACACATTCAAATGAGGCACTTGACCTCTTCTTTAGAGTTGTGGATATAAATCGCTGTCTAATATGAAAATATGGTAGAAAACAGTTCTCAAGACCAGGGCATGGGAACGCATTTGGATCAGAACTTTTCGTTTGTAAATTATTTGACATAGCCATATCTGTTTACTGTCCCAAAGGTGTATTAATTTCCAATACCTCCTCTGGCGAAGGTTAGCACAAATCTAGAAAGCGCGATGACCAGCAGTTGACTCCTCACTGTGCCTCCCCAGCTGTGCTCTAGCAGCAGACCCTGTGCTTTTAAGCACGCCTGGACCCGGGAACCACAACACTGCTGCTGTTCAACCTGGGACTGTATATACTTCTATGTCTGGGTCCATGATTGAACTCGTGAGTCCCAAAATTTTCCAATATTTTGACTTGGGATTTACATAACCAGAATCCCACGCAGCTAGCCAGCCATCATGGCCTCTCCCAGGACACAGCCAGAAAGTGCCAGCAGAAATTTTTAGGCAACCTCTCAGCCCGGATTTTAACAGCAGGCCCAATCTGAAGCTCTGACGAGATGTTTAGGAGGATTTGGAGGAATATAAAGTTCCTATCCCCACAGTAACACAAGGCTTATGCATTGGCTATATGCAACACATCCGGATCTAGCCAAGACCTAAATGAAAATTATTAGTGTAACATTACTGTGAAAATTAAATCCTTAGAAATTCTCTAGAAACGTATTTGATATGTCTGTGTGGGGAATGTATTTTCCACATTGAAGTTCATTTCCTTCCTATCGGTAACTATCATGAGGTAGGTGCCACTGTGTGAGGCACTACTAGCCAACACCCTCTTGATGAACCTCAGGATTTTGTACAGTATATCTGTAATGGTCCAAGGAAGTGCAAAACAAACTACTTACAAAGTTCACAAAATTAAACTGAAATCTGAGAGCCGGTGTCTTGATACTCTCAGTTATGGAAATAAAGTTTCAATTCTGTGGGGTGTACTACAAGATTATTTTAGAAGTAAACAAAAGAGGGCAGCAAGGTTTGCAAAGAAATGTAACAGGTATTACATGTCCTTTTACACTGAGAATACCAAATAAAAAAGGACTAGACCTTTAAAATATGGGGCTACTATTTATTCATCCATTCATTCACACATTCCTTCCATAACCTGACTCAAATTCTCTGCTATGTTATGCGTTTAATGAAAGGCAATCAGCAAAGTGACTGCAAAATTTTGAATAACTTAATAAAATGATTGTCTTTCAGTATGGGCATAGCATATACACGCTTTCAACTAGATACTTACGTTTACAATCATTGACTGCATATGCAATGCAAGTATACAAGCAATACAAGTACATAGCCCACATTTTATTTTCAAAATTTCCACGGAGATCTTTGACACTCTGAAAAATGGGCTCTAATTGATCCAGTTGGGTGAGGAAGAGGTTCTTTGGTGCCAGGACCTCTACTGTAATGCATGAGCAACAGGTGATACAAAGGTTCTTCCATCCATGCTGTAGCAGGAAAGGAATTTCTTTCCTTGAAATGTTCTTGTACTTCAAGCATGACTTCTGGCTGATGACCCACTGAGACAGCTACACTTTTAAAGGGCTGCACGGTTTGCTGTGCTGGTGCTGTTCCATTGGGAAGCAGCAGAATGCAGTGTCCTTCGTGAAGTCCTTCAAACAGAATCAGATAATTACCAGAAATAACTTCCATAGCCAAATGTTCTTCATCTGGCATCAGACACATCATGGGAGACAGGTACGCTGTGCCATAAATAAAGGAACTAAAATTTGCTTTTCATACTTTTAAATGCCCTTTCATTTTCCCTCCCAGTGACGGTTCACTGCTGATGTGCAACTGAAGACTGCGTTTTATACATACTTGGCCACATTACCAGTGCCACAGGAGGGATTTATTAGCATAAACTGTGAGAACTTTTTTTAGTTAGCAGATAGCATTCAGTTCAGTTCCCTGACTTATTGCAGTAGATACTACTGCTCTTCTTCAGGACTCAGACAAAAATTTTGTAGGATCAATTTCTACTTTCTTGAAAGAAGACTTATTATCACACACAACTGTCTAACTTATCTATGCCACAGTCTTTGGTGGTTAAAATAAATAGTTTATCAGAAATCTTTCTGAAATATTTTTGATCTTTTTATATGAGATTCTGCTGAGGAAGGAGACTCCATACCTTTATCTGATTCATCCCTGATCAAAAGGAACAATGTGAAGGAGCCTGTAGGTCGGATTTTACACTTGAAGGTGAAGGAGAGCTGGTAACCTGGCAGAATCCTTCACACTCAGGACTCAGAAATACTGATAAATGCTAGTGACAAAATCCTAACCGCCCAGCAATGACTGACACAGACGTTATTTTTGCATATAACAGTCTTATGGTACATGAAGCATTAGTCATATCTTTAAAATAATTCAAGAGAATATTAATATCCCCCAACTGCCTTGTACTTAAGAGTGACAGGTGTGTTTAAATTAACCTCTCAAAAAACACCCAGACTATTCAGGACATGAATTTACTTCAGGATCACAAGCTTTAAGTGCCTGATCCTCCACTCCTTTTGATTCCAGTGAAAGGGTTGATAGACCTTGCACAGCCAGACAAGGGAAAAGAGCTTTTGTTCTCTTCCTAATATGCTTTGATGGAAGTCTTTTAGGAGGAAAAGAGCAGGAACAAACTTATTTCCCAGCCCACTTGGTTAGTATGGAGTGCAAGAACTGGTAATGTTACTCTGAGTGATTTAAAACCACCGTTAGGACTTAGTCTGCCCACAGCATTTGCTGGTCACTGTCAGGGCACTACTGTGGCAAATGAAGAGTTGGCTTTTAACTAAGAAAAGGAATGTACTGATAGGGAAAGTGGGGTAAGAAGGACTCGTTTGACAAATGCAGTAACGGAAGCAGGATGGTGTCATTTTCAGAGCAGGTCTGTCAAGTCAGGTAGGAAAGGAAGGGGGCTGGGACCATAACCCTGCCCGTGGCACGCACCTCTCGCTGCTTGTGGTCTTCTGCCTCCGTGCGTAACCTCCCCCAGGACTGCGCGGCACCCAAATTTCTGTCAGGCACCTCTTCGCAGTATATGGGACATGATCATCAACATTATTAGTTCAAAAATTGGTGATGTGTGAAAAGAACATGTTCTGGTTGGTTGTACTTCCAGTCCTGCATCCGTGTAGTTCCGATGCTGTCTGGACTTTGTTATTGCTGCAGCTGAACCAAAGCGTTGCTTAACCCAACTGTCATGCTCCGTTTCTTATTTGTGGAACAGATAATATTTTTTGTTGTCACTCTGAAATGTGGGGAACAGGAGTATTGTTATATCTGCCTTCCACAGAGTTTAAATAAAACCCTAGCTTCCTTCCCTCTCTCAAACAAAAAAACCCAAACCCTCCCCTCTCTATTGCCTGTTACCTCAGTAACAAGAAACATGGCTTTTCCTTGTCCATCATAAGGTAGAAGTTAGGTGAAGTGGAATCCAAATATCCAGGTTGCGTTTGCTTCACAAAACCTTTCACCAAATGTGAATATGAGCAAAAGTCTGAGCTGTCCAGGTAGTGCAGGAAAGGGGAAGAATCACAAGTGATCAGAGACAAAAATCCTGAGGGCATCGGGGATATAAAAGGGGATTCTATAGCCAAATGCCCACTTCAGAAAGTGCCTATGAATATAAAATAATCAACTAGAGTTAGAATTCTTTCCAAGACCCACAAAATGATCTCAAGCACAAACCTTTATACCGGAGGCCAAATCCCGCCGATGCAGAAAATATTTGTGTCCCAGTCTGGATCATTTTACGATGGCACAACGGCTCGACGTGCTGCGCTGCTGAGTCTGGCTGCGTGGCCCCTTCACCCCGCGGGGAGCAAGTGCCAACAGGTCCTTGGCAGCTGCGGTTTGTGCCAGTTGTACCAGAGCTGCCCAGTTTCCTCAGGCCCTGGGAATGCAGCCGGCAGCTTCCAAAAGTCCCCAATGTCCTTGACTTGCCTTCCGAGCTCTGGGGACTCAGCTGAGGATCTTCTATCCTGTGTCTCCAGGGTAATATTTTTATTTTCATTTAACCTGCGAATTTGGAAAAAGAAATGGTTTGACTGTCCCTTAAGAATCATTGTATTCTTCTGCACTTGGTCTGTCTGTGTTCTGCTCTTTCAGGGAGAGAGGGGAGGAGTAAGGAAGACGTAGCAATTCTTTTCAGTAAATGCTTTGCAGACAAATATTCTTTATGGTTTGCATTAGGGGGTTGGCTTTGGACATATGTTGGAGCTTGGACAGGAATCTAATGTGACTGACAGTGACAAATGGTGACGTACTGTTCAAGGAAAATTAGTGTATATCCCCTATGATAAGTGGTAAAGACATTAATGCTCAAATTTATTTCTCCTTTTAAAAGATACTTTATTTTTTAGACACTTTTTTCAGTGCAGTTGCAGCTGTCAGCACTGACAAGGATGAATTTACTAATTCGTATCTTCTGTTTGCACTCTGTAAAGAAGCTAAATTGCCTAATGAAAAAGCTCCCTGTTTAGATTTCCTTTTTAAATAGTGATGATGATGATGATGATGATAATAATAATAATAATAATAATAATAATAATAATAATAATAAAGTGGGTTCTTCATCTGCAATTCTGACTTTGATCTGTCCAAGACTGTGGCTAGAATGAGGAAGAATGAAAGAAAGAGGAAACAAAAAGAAAAATTATAGCTATTGTTGAAACAAACACATTTTTTTATAAATCTGGTTTCTGTCATGTAATTTCTTTCTTATAGCTGATAATTGCCAAAATATTTTGCCTGCTTTGTATCTTTTTCTCCTTTCTTCTGTATCTGTCACTCTGTATACTTGTGACAAATAGCAGTTTTTCTTGAGTATTTTGCAGCGTAGGTTTGTGTATTGCTGGGTGGGTGACTGTCTTTGTGGCACACAAAGGGTTAATTCCAGCTGCAGACTTTTGTATTTCAGGAGTCAAAGAATGATTTATCCACTGCCAGGAGCTGATATCTATCCCATCTGTGGAAATGCATAACTCAAGCAGGTTCTAATGTCCCAGGGCAAACAGGGACCTGGGAATATCAGAAAGACCTGCTGTTAAAAAACCCCACGGGAGACTTAGAGATGCAACTGTATGACACGCACCGGGATGGCCGGGACAAAAAGGCCTGCTTAAACTTGTAAGAAACGTCTAGGATGTATAACCTTCTATTGTCCAAGCCTATTTCCACACTACTCTTGCATTTCCAAACAAACAGTGCTCAGCTTGGAAGTGGCTTTTAATTCACTGTGCCCAGATCCTGCGTGGGTGCTCTCAGAAAAGCCAGGAAAGGGCCAAAACCCAGATGGGCCTCCTGAGGTTTTGACTGGAGTTATTTACAAGGGGAATCCTTTGCTAATGTGACTATGGGAAGCCCAGTCAAGCCTGAGTGTCTAAGAACACGTGGTACATATTGTGACATACCAAGCAGAAGAATAAGCCATTAAATGAAAAAGAAGGTGAGATTTCCCCTTGGTTGTGAAGGCCAGGCTGAGCAGATAGTTTAGAGCATCCCCAAAAGGGTGCACGTTAGCAAAGGTACATGAGTGTTAATTTTACCCCTTATCTTTTCCCGAGTACTTGGCATGAGAACATGCATTTGTCTTTGTCTTTTCACATCAGACTTTTGTCCCAGATTGTCTTTCTTTTGGCAGTGTGCTCAACTATGATCATATCTGGAAAAAAAAAAAAAAAAAATTCTATGTTGATTTCTGTTGAAACTTTTTTTATGAGTAAGGTCTGAACACAAACTTGAAATGTATTAGTGGAAATTTGGAGCTAGGTCTGAAATTTGAAGTTCAGGAACAATTTAATTCTTTTGCTACATGTATTTGTGTGATATATCTCTGAATCTCGCTCTTTCAGCATAGGAACTTGGTTTAAAATAAAATTTTGAAAAAGTAGTAATTTAAAAAAAAATTTTGCTGTTCTCAAGGAAAAAATCATCAGAAGTGAAGTCGTCTTGCTTTGAAAGAACATTTTTGACTAGCCATTGCACCAAGCTAATTAGGGTATTAGAACAGTTCTCAATATTTCTGACAGGGGTATTTCATGTTATGTCAGAGCCAACCCCCATCTCTACTAATTGGTTGGCTACTTTTTATGTTCTGTACACCATCAACTTTGGGTGCAGCTTGTCGTGAAGAAAAGGACAATTAAAGTGGACTTTTTGTCCTTGCTTCTTAAAAAGGGTCAGTTCCAGATATCCCTTCTTCACCGTTGTGGAGGTTGTGCAATCTGTAAGACAGCTTCTGAGAAATTTCCCAGATGTGAAAGTAAAGCCACAAGGGTGCTAATCAAACAATACTCATTAAGAATAGCAAGAATAAAGTAGGTTAAAGGAAAAGAAAAAGCGTGTAATATGGAACCGCTAAAGCTCATCCAAATGCAGTCCACCTTGATGTGCTGCGATAGATGCCCTCCCTGAAACTAGCTCATAGTAACACTTGGTACAGTTAGAGCACAAAATGCTGAAAAATACCCACTCTCCTAAACGAGGGGGCTGCTTTAGCCCGATTTCCCTCCACTGACTGTCTACTCAGTCAGCTTGCAAGAAGACCAAGTGGAATATCTTGTAACATCCCTGTTTTATAATCAGTGGGCCTTTTTGGATGTTAGAAATGGTTCCTTATTCAGTCGCACATCCAGACTGAGGTTACGCCCGCAGTTTTGCAGTAGGATGTCTAGTCGGGAGTATTGTCTATGGTAAAGTGGAACACTCAGTGTCATAGATGTTTTCTTTTGTACCTGCTGAGTTTGCATCGTGTAGCTTTGGAGTAATTTCTTTTTTGTGAAACCTGACCTACCAAATGCCCCTTCGTGAGCTCAGAGTACCACGGTGAAGTGACCCCGGTGTGTTTGTCCGCTGGCCCCAGGCAGAGGCTGATTTGCATCCAGACGAGCCTGCCTATGGACAGGGCTTCTTAGCTGTCTGTCGGTTGTTTGCCTTAAATGTGGGACAGATCTACTACAGAGTTCAACTAACAGTCTCCTACATATTAAAGTAGGAATTTTTTAAAGGCACTATGTATGCAACTCTCTAATTGGAAAAATTATGCAGGCTTTATGAGAATTTATGAGATTTATGAGAAAGTTTAAACATAAACCAAGCTTTAACTTAGATCGGATATGATATGTCTTGTTTAGTTTTGTACTTTGGGTGTACATTAGTATATCCAAAATAAGTCTATACTCTGGTCATCTCGATTCCAAAAACCTTGCAACTGTTCTTCATGAAATATCAATCACAAATGGAAAACAATTACTTTAGAGTTGTGTAATGTTCCATAGAGGGTCACAGCTACATCTCTGACTGATCACGACCTCAAGGGCATCAGAATGTGAATGTGTGCTCCTATTTGTACTGAAAAACACAGAGTATTACTACTGGGACTGAATGAAAATCTCATCTATAAGTAACAGTGTTCCTAAACAAAAATCAAACAAAAAAAGGAGTGGAAATGTCTGTTTCAGTGGAAACCAGCTGATGCATCAAACAAATATTAGTATTTTTCTTCATATGCACATCAAAGCTCAGTGACAGACATCACTCTAATCCTACCTTTGCCTCTGCATGTGTCTTTATTATCCACTGGATTCAGTACCATACACCCTCTCCCTAGCATTATACTTCTATCCTATATTTAGTTCTTATCAGTTGATTACTAGCTGTTTCTGATAACAACATACTCCCAGGATTCATCAGATATATTGGAGTTGAGGTTAAGTTTCCTTTCCTTGACCCTGCTGTGCTGCTGAGCATGCACTGAGATACAAAGCCCTTTTCTTTTGCTTCGTTTGATTTTGTATGACCGAACTCTGACAATTCCTCGGTAATGTGTTAGCAGACAAGCTCAAATATTGTTCTGCATTTTCTTGTTGACTGATGGTTTTACTCAATTCCTCAAATGCTTCCTTGTATCAGTATGAAAGTCTCTCTTCTCATTACCTAGTAATTCAATGTGATCTATTGTCTTTCCCTATTCCCTTTTTAATAATATCATCAAGACAACCCAGAAATCAGCTCATAAAGTATTTGTATACTCCTACTTTGATTATATGAACAACACAACTTTTCATCTAAAAGCAGGAGTTTGTATTTGAATCTGTCAAATAGGAAACCTCTGACATTTTCCTAAAATAAAATGTTCAAATAATTACTTTTCTTTGATTCATCAGTTAGGATTCTCACTGAAATACACATTATCTGAGATCAAGGCACATGGTTGCACGCGGACATACAGTACCTCCTTCTTTCCTCTTCATAAAATTGTTACTTTTTCCCCTATCTGGGCAACTATAGAGCAAAGAGAACCTTCATTTTACTTTCTTTAGCACAGACTTGTATATCTCAAGAATCTGGTGTGAGAAGGGACACTTAACCTGCTGCTACAACTCCCTGCATCACCACGGAACGTGAGACCTGATCCTGGGACAGGTCATTTACCACGTAGCCCCTGCGAGCAGGAAGGGAATACCTATGGCTGACTCAAGCCAAGAGCATTTTCGCATTGTGTCTGAGACCGGAGGGGAGGAAAATGAGAAGAAATTGTGTGTCCAGGTTTGGATATTGCTTGCAAGAACCAAAGTAGTTTTAAATTTTTCAGTTTTGTCATTGTTCGAAATATGAACAAGGAGAGAGAAAGGACATTTTACAAAGGAAGATTTCCTATAAGGTTAGACAGAGAAGGCTCCCACCAAAATGCATTCTGGGTCAGGTTCAATATATAAACTAGGTCAGGGAATTAATGTTTACTTTGTCGGATGAAGAACCACATAAATTTTGTGCTGGCCTTCTGCATAACGTGAATTTCACAGATTAGCGTAAAAGAAACTCCTAAACTTGGGTCAGGCACTAAACTTGAGATTTTAACTAAGCTTCTAACCAGCCCTGAACAAAACTTTGAGAATTTTCCTTGCTTAGACTCCTAAAGAAGAAATATGATATCCTGTGTAATTTTCAGATGGCAATGTTTGTTTTTCAATATAAATGTACATGCACATACACAGAAGCAAAACTTGGTTTACCTTAGTTCTATGTATTTTTGCAAAGGCCGTGATTATCTCCAGTAAATATGACACCCAGCTCCCTTGACTTTGCCCCCCTTAAAGGGAGCAACTGTGTAACTTCCAATACAGTTGCCCAGAGCTACATTTGTTCTGAGATATTTGTGCCTGGGACAGCTTTAGCCTGTTTTCCACAATGAATGTTTTGCATATACAGGGGCTGCAGAGACTACCAAGCAGTTCTCCTTCTGGCCACTGGGCTGATGTTGTGGAAAATTGATTTCCAGTTGGATTCTCTCTCTTCCTCTGCTCTTGTATTTTGATTTCAGAATATCAGCCCGTGATTGAGAGTGAGCAGAAATAGCAGCAAAGGAAGTGAGGCATGGAGGCGAGAGGGCAGGTGGTAGGAGCTGAAATGGAAACAGTGAAAGACAGGCAACCATACATGTACAGTTATACAAACAGATATGTCTGGGTCTGGTCCACAGTCTCAGGATCTTGCTACATAAAACAAGAACAAAATTCAGACTTCAATATTTTCCCCAGTTCTCTCTTCTCATATAACCAAACTGAACCTTTATTATTTTATTTCAATTTGAATAGTAATACAAGTGAAAGCAATCCTGACTTTGCAATATTGATTAGCTCTGTGCTTCGGGTATTCAGCTGAGATGGTATCTCTCACATCTCAAGCAAGCAGGATAGATGCCAAAATACAGATGACTCCAAATATTTAACTGTTCACGTGAAATGGAAGTGCTCCAGCAGAAGAGAAAGAAGTAATTAAGAAGGGCAAGGGCTTTGCCTTATTGTCTCACATCCTAGCACACTTTACTATTGTGGGCAGCCGTTTTGTTGATGTGAATGCGATTCCACAGAACATTTTGGTATTCATGAAAGATTATTTTTGAAGGAATAAGGTTTTGTGTAAAATCTTTTCAGCAGCCTTAGTGAGGAAGATCCTCTGAGGGACAGGTTAAAGGAGCAAATGGAGGGTTAGGAGGATGAACAGAAAAGCGCTGACTACTGAGCATCAAGTAATCAAAACTCGTCAGTGCAAAAGATTTGGTCAGTAGAGCTGAAGAAGAAAGGGGATGTAGCACTGATTGTAAGCTTCAGCTAGAAAACGCAAATATTTTCAGGCATGTGGCAGGTTTGAAGTGTGTTAGAGGGAAGAGAAAAATCCTGGTGGTGTCTGTAAACTGTTCAGTGAAGCTTCACTTCTGCATCTTGTGCACTGGATAAATAGATTCCTTTCCTTCTACTTTACCACAGAGCCAGGTGATTATATCTCCTGGGAGGAAGATGAGAAGTGCAAATGCCAGCCCGTGTAGCAGAGACGAGCTGACTATAGGTTCCCTAGTAAGAACTGTTTAAGATGGTTTCTGGTTTCATGTGACGATGACATTTATGTAGAGGTATGCTGGCTCGAGGGCACTTTTTTGCTAATTTCATTTTCAAGCTCTTACCCACATACGTAATTCCACAGCTGTGAAACTGCAAGCAATGCAATGAAAAGATTGCTCAGGTTTTAAAGTCTTTATTCTTATTTAAATGGTTAGTGGTTTTGTTCCTCTAAATTGTTTTAAAAGTCTGCTTGTTTTCAGTTTTATAAAGCCTTGTTTAAAATCACAGATTTTTTGACCTGTTTAATTGTTTCCATGAATGAGATCTAGAAAAAATCTGATCTGCTTAATATTTTTGCATATTACCTACATTTTTAACAGTGTTCTGTACTTAGATGAACTTCACAGGTATGTGTGGTAATTGCAGCAAATCAGAAGAATACCAAAAAAAAATCCAAGCTGAAGAAGTTACCGATTTCATAGGTTTAAAGTGGTACCTTAACTGGCTCTGAACTGTGACTAAGAATCAAAGAGGAGAAAATCACCTAAATTTACCCTCCCCCTTAGTCAGCAGTAAGCTTCATAGGACCCTCCCCAAACCAAATAAGGCCAGGAAGAATGTGCTAACCACTGAGTGTGCTAAGAATAAAATTGAGCTGGGATGGATAAGGTTACTTTGAACTCTATATTTCATGTCTCCTGACATACCCCCTAAAGAACTGCAATTATGCCAGCGAGGCTGCAGGAGCATTAAACAGTTCTTTCCCAGTTCTTTTGCTTTTTGCTGCCTTTCCATGTGTTCCTGTCTGGTTTAGAGCTTGGCCTTTTTACTTTTTATTTGTAGTGTGTGTGGTTCTTGGGACGTTAGAAGAAATATGCTGAAGAGTCACTGTGAGGCATGGCTATTTTTGTTAGAAGTTGATACTTTAGACTGAGTTTTAAGTGTTGCCGCTGGAAGGCCTTAGGTTGCTCTGGGAGGGCAGGAGTCTGCAGAGGAAACAGAAAGTTCAGAGGGGTGCAGAAGAAGAAGGAACAGAATTAGAAAAGCAGAGGACCTCCCTCCTCCTCATTCTGCAGCTCCCGCAAGAGCCAGCAACCCAGGAGTATTATCTGAGCTGCCACAGCAGATCTTGACCTTTTTAACAGAGTATCTCTTACCACCATCATCATGGCCGAGATTACAGCAGAAGGTACGGTAACTATTTTCAAATATAATTAACCAAAAATGATATGTACTTTGACAGTGTAATTGAGCCAGTGTGTCAATATGATTTGTTGCTCTTAGCAAATAGTGCTTTCAGTCCGGGATCGCTTCGTTTTCTTTGTTGGATTGCTTTCTACCTTTCTTTCCTCTTTTTTCTTTTTCATTCCTGTAGCCTGAGTCTCTACCGGTTACTGAAGCTAGATCTCTGTACACCTCTAAAAATAGCGTTAGTCTCGTTTGCAGAACAGCAGCGCTTAGGCAGCTCCATTAGAGTGATACAAGAAGGGGAATGTCTGGCTGTCAGGTGGTTCCACCCTCAAGCCTTTGCTCAGGTAAAGCTTTGGTAGTCCCTTATAATCAGAGCTTTGCCAGAGTCGGAATAGCTTAGTTTGGTGGTGCTGATTTTTCCGTAAGGAGCCCAGATTATTTGTGAACCGCACATGAAGTTACTGAAGGGTAAAAGCTATCAACCCTGCAATCCTTATTCAGGTGAACTTCTGAAGGAGTCAGTGAGAGTTGTGCTGAAGTAAGTACACCAGAGCTAGGCTTGCAAGAAGGAAAGGCAATTGTATTAACCAGTAAATACATATTCTAAAATATGAATATTTCATGTCCTTTAATATTTCCTGACCATTCATATTTAAATAACATTTTAGATGCATAACAATATTTTATCAACCTCAGTCAGACAGGGAATATATTTAAAATGCAACCTTCTTTAAATTTAATACTGAATATTTTAGTTGAATTTCATTCCAACCCTTTTTTCCAGTGTGGATTACTCCACTGTTTATCTGAATTTAATAATGACACCACAAAAAAAACCCAGACAACTTTTAAACAGTCTTCTGAAAGTTATTTTTATTTGACTTGCCAAGGTTATGTGGCATTTCAGTGTCTGAAAGTTGTACTTTTCTTCTTCCATTTTTCATTGTTAATATTTGTAACAGGATCTGCATTAAGCGCTATTAGAGAGTGAGTTCACTGTCTTCTAAAGGATTGATGTTGGGACTATGTCAAATTGAACAATCCTTGCCTGCCGTCTGGTTAGCCACCGCAAGGAGACAATGTGCGTATGACTTTTTTAATCAGCATTGGACAGATCTACAATTTGCTTCTGGCAGCAAACACTGCCAAAACAGGTAGCTCAGCCTGACAGCCCTAACCTAAATGCTAGCACTAGTTTATTTGGATATTCTTAACCTGGTTTGTTGGAAACATTGGTTATTTTGTAGCTGCTATCAGGGAAATCTGTGAAATTGTATTTGTCTTCCAAAATGCATGCATTAATACCATCAGTGTCAGAGAAGCAGTATGGAAGTACCTCTTGCAAGGTTCTCCAAGTGAAGAAAAAAAACAGAATTAGCAGGAATTTTAGTCCAAAATTAATAGCAAAAATAGAAGGCTTTTCAATCAGTCTGGAAGTGACTTTTCAGTCACTTAGCATACTAAAGAAAGAAAACAAAAGAACCTAAAATAAAATAAAAATAAAACAAAGAGTCTGGAAATGTTTTTATAGTGCTTTCATAATGTTTTTACAGGTACCCCTTAGCTGTAATATTGTGTGTCTGTCTTCTGTGTTTTTTCTGTGCAAAGCAATAGACTTCAGGTGATAAGGGGCGTCAGCTCCGCAGTAACCTGACCTTCAGTGTGACAGGTAAATAAGCTATATAACTTGTTTAGGTTAGTTTTTGTTTTCTTATATTTGGAATGGACTAATGTTGATTGGCTGATTTTTAAACTCTGGATCCACGCGATAGAAATTTTACTTATGGCAGAAACTAAGAATTCAGCCTGGGGCTAATGTTTCACTGCAGTTTATTTTCCTCTGGGGCTACTGCTGGCACTCACAAGGCAGTCTGAAAGTTCAGCTCTAAACTTCAGCAACATATAGTCTGGCCAAATAAAAATCAATTAAAATACCACTTGCTTCACAAAATTCCTGTTTGATTTTATTTTGTTGTATGCTAAAACCCAGCCCGTGATTTGCTGGGGTCTTCTTTATTAGGATTAAAGTACTTGCTCCTCGTGGTAGGTATTCTTAACTCTATTTTACGCTATCGGCCACACATCAGCTAGGCTGTGGGGCTCCTTGTCTTTCTGGGTACCATGCCGGCACGTCAGAGAGCGCGGCACAAAAGCGATGTGGGCTTCAACACCGCCCCGGCCAGTGGGGCTGCCGGTTTAGAGAGATGGTCCAGCCCTGGCAGAGGGATGCTGCTGGTGCCCAGCTCAAGGTGTCTTTTTCTGACAGCCCGTGTCAATACCGTGATCTATTCAGAGACAGATGCACAGGGCCGATGGGGTGCTCTTCCAGGTCAACATCACGGTAATGACAGTGAGACTAAGTGGCTTAAAAGTGTTGCCACCGAGCAATGACCCTGGCCCATCTACTTGCATTGCAAGCCCCGTGTGCTGCCTATTCATTTCCACAGCTACAAATTATTAGCTGTGGAAATACTGGTGAAGTGTAACCGGTGAAAGACAAAAGGTGATCTCTTAAGATAGCAATTTATAAACGTCCTTAGAAAGTTGGCAGGGCCTAGGTCTCCTGCTGGCAAAAGTTTAGGAGAGGATTCCAAAGGATTATCTTCAGCATCCTCGTATTACATGTAATTGCAACCACAGAAATGTACTATGAAAATGTGGAAGTCCTTAAAACTGTAAACAAAAAAAATCTCAGTACAGATACTAAATACTCTGCAACACTCTCAGGATATTTTTTATTATTATTATTATTATTATTATTATTATTATTATTATTATTATTATTATTATTATTTTGTGGTTGTTATTGTTACATTTCATCTGTTACTGAGCATTCTGTAATGGCCAGGGTCTTTACTCTGATCCACTTCAGAGCTTGCCTAGAAAGCCGCGGGTGTCTAACTATACCGCTCTGCTGTGTTTATGAACACGGGGACTGGACGGGACCCAACGGCAGATGCACTTATCGCTGCCACCGCTGAAACACGAATACAAAAAGCCCGGCACCTCTGAGAAACGGCTTCTACCAACGCACAGCTTAATCTATATGTGCACAATAGCTCCGGCAGCAGCCCTGTAGTTGGTCCTGTCTAGTCCGACCTCCCGCAGGTCGCTCAGAGTGCCAGGTCGCTGCTGTCCCCTGGCGCTTTATTCTCCCACGCAGGGACAAATGGACAGAGACTGGGCTCTGCCTGCTGCAACCCACCGGAGACTGTGCGCCGATCTCATCCGGGGGGGTGAGGAGAGGAGAAAGACAAGGTGTCTATGCCAGCTGTTTGTCTGCCACAACTTATTTCCCCAGCGGAGCAAGAAAGAAGCAGAAGTCGAACAGAAATGTGACAGTGAGTCACCGTTTGGTCCTTATTTTGCTGCTGAGAGCTGTGCAGCTACACATTTCGTCTGTCTCGGGGCAGGCTGCAAGGAGACGGGCGAGCCCCGAGGCTACACACAGCTTGTCAGCGACAAAATCAAAATTAGCTTCTGGATTTCAGACCTTTTCTCAGGCTGTTTGATAACTATGAAAAGTTTTGAGATGTAAACCATTTCAAAAGGCGGATTTAACAAGATCTGTATGCTTGAAGATTAATATACGTGAAACTGATAATATATGAGAAATAACACACGAGAGCCAGAGGGTAAAATCAGGACGACTTCACAAGTGTGATAGCCAGAAGCTAACAGCAGTCTCCAGTTGGCAAAAAGTTTAGCGAAGTCACACGACAGGCAAGAGGGAGATAGCTACTTCTCATGGTAATTCATGAGTTGCTGCTAGAGGTGCGAGTTGTGCCGACTGCAAAAGGGGTCTAGATGAATAAATTAGATTAGATGATCCATTTTGATGGCTAAAGGCATGTGAGGTGTTTCCTAGCCTTCAGTTAGACTGCTGTTTAAGCATCGAGTTAGGAGGTTTCTATAGAATTTATTTGCAATAAGCAAATTTGCAAAATGAAAAGATGTTTTCTTTTTCTGGCTTTCAATGTTGATGCGGAAGCAGAGAGTATACCCTTTGTTGTGGGGTAATGAAAATACAACAATTTTGGCAATGATTTTTTTAAGGAATCAGTCTGCTTTTGTTCAGAAGTACCAGGTTAAGTTAACAGCCTAATTACCCAGAGGGACAAAAAGTAAAAAAAAAAACCAGGACTGCCTGTAAAAAAGTAAGTCTTTGGGGCTCCAAATTCTCACTGAAATTCCTTAAAACTTGGATTCCCCTGTGCCTGTGGGCCTGGACAACTGAGCAGGTTAGTTTGGCTGCAGCCTGGGTGCTTTCTTGTAGGCTACTGAGGCAAGCAAGCGTAAAGCCAAATTTGTCAGATGAAGTTTTAGGTTTAAGAATTTGGGGGCAATGTTACTCACAGCTGGTATGGTGTCTATGCATGTTCAGTTGGTACAGAGAAACTCTAACATGTTGTTACCTTAGGTAGCCCCTTAGAAAGTCAGCTAGCTATGGACAGCAGGAAATCTTAAAACCTAAGAACCAGAGGTTCGAGCTAATGCATCCTTTTGTTAGTCCATGATGGGCTAAAAGCGTGTGCATGCAGTTACCTCGTGTTTACTTGTGTGCAAACAGCTGGACTGTAGATCTGATCATTTATTCACTTTTTTTTAAAAGAACCTTGTGCTCATAAGTATTTGGAACATATTTTAAGGTTGCTTATATAATGAGAAATATGTTTAAAAGCCTAGTAGTGTTTTCAAGTTATTGGGGTGATCAGTTCCCACTGATTTAAAAACAAAATCTGTGCAACTACTTAGCTTCTCAAAAGTCCCAGTCTACACTTTCAGGTACCTAATCCTTGTAAAAAAAAATCTAGTCTATAAATATTTTGAGTACTTTTACCCATTGCCTACAATGTAAACCGTGAGTAAGAGGTGGATTCATGCTGCTTTTACTGCTCTGCTCTGGAAAGCAGAAACTGGTTCAGTTTAAAACACGTTTCATAATACAGGTTTGGCTGCCGTCCAGGACACACTGAGGACAGAGAAACCAGAGATGCCCTCTTTGAGGCAGGTCAGCTGCTTACAGAAATGGAGAAGCTTTCTTTTTCTTTCTGATGCTGATATTCCCCGGTTTGTGCTCTGTTTAAGAAGATTGAACTAGTGGGCAGCGCTCATTTTACCAGCTTAAACCGTATTTAAAATAGTAGAAGGTGGATTGCTTTAAATCAAAATGATTGAAAAACCTTTTAAATCACCAAATTTAATCATGATTTAAACCAGCAAACAAGAAACCTGGGTTTCAAAACAGCAATTTTAATATTTTTTGCATATGTCTTCTATCATTCTTTTTCCCAAAAGAATGGAAAAGAGACACTGATTTCTGTTTGCTGATTATTAATATGGTGACTGAGTACAGCCTTTCTCACTAAATTTGTGCCTTTTACTCTTAGAGAGAAAGATAACCTAAATATTTGTCTATTAACCAGTTCTGTAGTTCAGGAGCCATTTATCCAGATTCTTAGTCTTTACGGGGGGGGGGGGGGGGAGGGGTAGGTATGATAGAGAATGGTAAATGGTGCATTTCTTTTTTACTAGATAATAATTTCATTTTTACTTATGATTTCTGTCAGGCTTCATTAGGATGGAAATTGGAATTCAATTAAAATGGTACAAACCCAGCATTTTAAAATTGTTTATTTGTGTCTTGTAGATGTACTGGATATATAGGAAAAGTCAATTTTAAATAGAACCTGTTTTGATAAGCTAAGTGATTTATTAAATAAATATAATACTATTTGTAATTTAGTTTCTGGCCACTGCATCCTACAAGAATATATAACTGACGGAGCTCATTTTCTTTCATGTAATGTTTATTCAAAGGGTAGAGAAAGAAAATGTATTTTCTACTTTAAAAAAAACCCAACTAATTACTTCTTGACATAGAATAAGATAGTAATTGACTTCAAATAGTAAAATAAATTGAAATTAAGAACATAGACTTTGCATTTGCAAACAGGTTATACTAAAAAGAAAAGGCTAGCTTAATTTGACTCCATTTGCTTAACCAGTGATTTCCAACAGCCCAGTGATGTCTTTCACTTTCTTCACAACTGTAGGACTTGATCATAGCTTTTTGTTTAAACAAAAGTGATTTCTATAGGTGGTAGTGTAAGAGTGTAGAGTAGTGTAAAAGTGTAGTCCTTAGCACGGGTGTTGTTATTTTATATTACATTTTAAAAAGGTGTATTTTTAAAAGCATTTCTAGAAAACTTCTGTTTGTGATTCAAAAAGCATCAACAATCATATTCCCTGCCTTCCCCCACTGCAGCATCATTTGAGTGGGGCTTCAAAAGGAGAATTATTAAAGATTAATATTGAAATGTCTTCAGTAGTTGCAGATGTATAAATAGGTGTAAACCAGCAACAATGTCTTTTTCTACAGTGCTCTCACACTGATTTAAAACCAGTTCAAGGGTATGGTCAAAGATAACTTTACAGAGACGTGCAGGCTTAATATCCTTACTGCTTTACATTGGCAGATCACACTGGTAACAGGGAAGACGAAGTAGATAAGCAGATCTGAACTGTAAAGTCACTGCATCTAAAGACTTAACTTAAAGCTATGGACAACCAGCTATACTTCTTATCCATATGATCCCACTGTCAAGTTCTCCTGTCAGCTTTAAACGTTTGTACTGGTAATTGCCATTATTTCATATTTTAGTCTTAGCCCTGGGTCTTTATATAAATCTTGCGTTGGTGCATTGGAACATGACCATTCAGACTTTAGATCCCTGAGTGGGAATGTGTTTAAGCAGTATGTGGTCAAATGGGACCAGCAAGATTTAGCATCTAGTTTTATTCCTAGTAAGTGCCTACAACACAGCTGATTTACATAAGTAAGTCTATGTCAGGAATTAGGAAGCACGTACATGGCAACCAAATATTTGACTAACGATGGCGACAGCGACACCACTAGGTAGCAGAGATACCAGATGACACTGCCAATGGATCTTCTCCTGTCCCGTGTTCTGTCCTTTTCTTCATAGCCCCTGATACTTTTTTTGCCCTGTAATAGTTTTCCTTTTTCTATTTCTCTTCTCTTCCCTCTTCCAAGATCTGGTAGATAATACTGCAGGTAATACGCAGGAGAGGTAACTCCGGTACCTTCTCTAAATGCAAAACATAATCAGAACAGGGTAAAGCACAAAGCAAGCAGCTACATTATTCTTCAGACTGATTAGATTTTGAGGAAAAGAGCTGAGCTAACAAAACAGATCATGTAAAGTACAGGAGGCCAAAAAAAAAGCTGTAGAAGGTACTGTTGGGGCTTTTTTCCATCCCAAACTGTCTCATATGCTAAAAGTCACCTATGTTCAATTTCAGTCAAACCAGTTCAGTCGCTCAAAATCGTGGTCATTGCTGGGTTTTGCCCTTAGAAATCAGTATGAAAAAGCTGTGGCTTTAAGTCCTGAATAAGTCTCACTTGAGTACTGTGGCTGATTTGGGCTTTTTTTAGAATCAGTCCTACAGCACAGTATGAACTTACCTCTGGCCTAAAAGTTCTGCTTGGTGCCATGTGAAGGCATTTACCATAAGAAAGGAAAATATAAAATGCCAGGCACAGAAAAACTTTCTGACTGGAGAAGTCTCCTCTTTCTACCCTCAAAGACAGTTTTAAAAAATCCTTTACAAATATGTAATGAGTAAAGACCTGCTACTCCCTGTACATGCTTATGTTCTCACAGCTTCAAAAGTTTTTCTGTACCTTTGCCTGGAGTCAAATTGTCAAAGGCACAATGAATCTAAGCCTCTGTAGCCTCCTTTGGTATGTAAATGAACTCATTTTTTCCCTATATTCCATTATGTAGATTTAAGTTGTGGTTCTCTATGCATGTCAGGAAGGCTAAATCTTGTTTCAATCTTCGCTAAGAGGTTATTCAGAATTGACACAATTACCATAAATACAGTTTTCTGGTAACTATTTTACTGTTTTTAGAGGCATAATTTAATACATCTATTCAAATGTTAAGATCCTCATTTTGCTTTGACCTTTTCTTCCTATAACAGGTAGGACCTTAATTTTGGCTTCAAGTCTATCTATGTAACTCCTACTGAAGTCAACTGAATTGCTACGGAAGCATGTAGGATGCAGGATACAACTTAACACCCCAAAGAGGCAATATCACATGTATATGATACAGTTTAGTCTATATACATTTCATAGTTTTATAATCCCAATATTGAAACTGTAATCATAACATGAAATTAGCATATTTTCAATTGCTTTTCTTTTTTTAAGAGAAAACTTCAAACCCTCTTCGTCCTAGAGATTTTCTTGCATCACCATGCATGATAGGATTAAAAAATGTGAGCATTTCACAAGGAGATACCCAAAGTTAGACTCATCCCTTGAAATACTTCGTGGTTGTTTGGGTTGGGTTGGGTTTTTACCAGTATTATATCACTAATTATAGCAGAAGATCTGTGATAGAGGTTGAATGTCGCCCCTGTGTGCCTGGGACAGCTACATGCCTAGATGGCTGACTATATCCAATCACTTAGAGCAGAACCACTACACACACTGCTCTTAATTTGTGTCACAACCTGTAAAGTCGATGAAGATGTTGTTTTGGTAGTAGAAAGTGAATTCTGACGATACAAGTTTTTCTTCTGCTTCAAAAAAGAAAGGGCTCAAAACCTTTTTTTTTCTGGTTTTTTTTTTTTTAATCTGTATATATATTTGATAAAGTAATCACTTTAGTAAGAGGCATGTCAACTCAGAACTAAATACAAGCATTTTTTTCACAGCAAGAGTAGCCCTGTTATCAGACGCCCAAGCAGAATTAATCCATGTGAGATGCATTTATCCTAAAACGCATGTCTTGTTCTAGATATCGTAATTTTGTATTGATTACATAAAAGCCACCTGAAGTGCTCTGGAGAATGTCATGCTCTGCTCTGCTGTTAGCAAACCAGATGAAGTGATGAATTTCCAGATCAGTAATAGCCAAAACTCCTTTTTCCCAACCTACTCTCTTGCTTCCTTCCCCTTCCCGAAAGAAGTGCAGCAGGGCCCTCTGCCCAGAGCCACACCTCCCCGCCTATTCCCTTCATTTATCACGAGTGAGAAATCCATAGATTTTGTAATACTACTTTATTATATTTTGCCTGCAAGTTGCTATCGAACCAGAGGTTTCCAGTGATTTGTTGTTGTTTTCTTGTAGTGATTTATACAGAGCTCACGTAAGAAAGATCACAAGGGAAACTTCGCTAGGTGGCTGTTATTCTGGAGAGAAGGGAATTTAGTAATTTTGGAAATTATGAAGAAAAAAGCTACAAATACATGAGAATGCAATTTCAGGAAAGCCTTTTTGCTTTGCAAGGTTAGCTGCAAATATTGATGAGGCTTCAGCACACACTTAGAATTAAAATGAAATGTGAATTAAATGTGCATATGCAGATATTAGTGCATCGGGGTGGGGGGGCAATGTGCAATTTTGCCCAAGTTAATGAATTAAGATAATTTCAACTCTACAGGCAAAACAATGATGAGGGCTAGGTTTTTGTCTTAAAAACTAATTAGCAGGAAGTTTCTTTTAAGAATATATTTGCCATCATTTCATTTGTCGCCCAGTACAGGCTAATGCATTTCACACTGTGAAGTGCTAAAGGCAGTTCCACAGAAGAGATACAAATGACTAAGTTAGTTTTACAACATGGTTGCTATCCACTCTTTAGTGTGTCATGCTAAGTGCAGAAATCCAGAAATCCTCTGCATCTGCAGAGGCTGCCAGAACTATAAAGTGGCATAGGATCTGGTGGTTTTTTTATTATTCATTTACTGTGATAGTGCCTAGAGGTAAGGACTGCGTTGGGCTAATCACTTTACTTCGTGTAGCAAGAAACAGTCTCTACACTAGAATCTTACAGTAATTTTAACTTGTAGAGATTCTTTGATTTCCTTAATATTTTAGAGAATAAAGTCCTCTTGGTAATAATTTTAAGGTTTAATAGTCTAATAAACTAAATATTAAACTATAAGACTCTCCAAAAGTTAACATTGTAATTCCTGAGAATATTTTTAGTGCTTACCTGTGCTATTTAGATATATAAATCATGCGTTACGGTTTTGCTTGCTGACTGGTTTTTTTTTACGTAAGTAACCCAAACAAGAAGACAAGAGATAACTCCACTCTCCACTCTGCTGGAGACAGCCAGATCTGGTGGGCTTCAGGACCCACGAGCTTCCTCGCTGCCCCACGCCAGAGCCATTTGCGGTAGGATGCCTCTCCCCGCAGTGCTAGATGGCTGGGATGGTTCCACATCCCCAGGGGCAGTGATTTTGAATCTATTCTTGAGTCTCAGAAATCTTCATGTTCCAAAAGAATTTTTCACCATAGCAGAAATTGGTCTTTAAATAAATGTTTGTCTTTGAGTTTTAACAATAAGGCTTCAGACCCTGGAGTATAGGGTCTGCCTAAATTTAAAACTAGACAAGTATCTTTGCAAGTCTAAGGCCCAAGATTTCTTTCATAATGTGGCCTTTCCTTAGATATTGCAAACATTATGTAAAATTTCAACTAACCCGTGTCCATTCTTCTCTCTATGGCTCTGAGCTGCTCTAAGAGATGTTGAATGCAACATAATGTTTATTTCCAAACTTCATCAAGCTGTAATCATTGATTCCCTGTATCTGCAGACTCAGCCACTTTCCCCTTTATTCTTTCATTAAGCTCATTACATTTTCTTGGCTTTTCTCAAATGTGAACACAATTTTAACTTCCAGATGTTCCTTCTTTCCCTCAAAATGCCCAGGTAGACAGATACGGATTGCATCTTCTCTTGAAAATAGATGTACATCGTTTGCATTGGAGCAATTCCAGTGTCAATATCCCACTGGAGGAGGCAGCTGTTTTCCAGGTGAAACTATTTAACTAGCAACAAAAACCACCTTATAATGCTATTATGTGTCTGTTTTCTAGCCCGGCAATCTCATTTTCAGCCAATTCCACCTCTCCCTGTTTTTCTGTTTATGTGAATAAGTAGGAAGAGAGACGTTTCCTCTCATCCTGTGGGATGTCTGCAAAAAATTGTACAGAAGTCTGAACTCCTGGTCATGTAGGCACACAGGACATAACAAACGGTTACAATTAATTTTAGGTCCTTGTGTTAAGAAATAGAAAGGAATGGTGAAATAAAGCTTGTATTAGTAAGTCCCTAGAAAACTCCCTAGATCCTCTTCCACCCTGCACTACTTATTTTCTCAGATATCTGGTGACCAGCCTGTAGTTCACTATATAGTATGGAGATTAATCTCTAATCTGAAAAAAAACCCAAACCAACCAACCAACTAAAAAAACACAGATATTTTTATTTGCACAAGAATAGGTATCAAAACAAACAAAAATTTGTAAAGTGTGCTGAAAAAACGGAGTGTTTACAAAAGCCTGTGAAGTCCTGGTTGTACATCATGTTCCTCTTTCTCCTCTCAGTTCTCATCTTTGAATTTAAGGAATACCAAAGGTATTCTCTTTTAGAGTGTGCTTTATTTAAGTAAATATAAATTAAACATGAGATACAACATTAATGCACTTTAAAATAGAATATTCTGTGTATTCTGCAGACAGACAAATGGAGGTGTTAAAATCTTGAGGCTTAGTGCACTTCATGAAGAACTGTACCCTGTCTTAAAGTCTGTGTTTTTGCAGAATCACATTGTAAACTTCAGAAACTTCATTGTACTTTTGAAAGTATATTTTATTATAGTAGTTGTGTCAATAGTTTCCTCACTAAAACAACTTTTGTCAGCTGTCCCTAAGGAATATACAAGTGAAAACAACCTTCCCACAGATTCACTGGTTCAAGTTAGTGTGAATGAAAACTCAGCTAATGTGTTCATGCTTTTACAGGATACATTCTCTACATTCATATTCTTGAAGATATCGTTCCACTTTTTCCTCTATCTCAGTACTAGTTTTATTCCACTTTTTGCATTTACTGTAAACTCTTACATTTGTGGACTCATTGAATATGTCAAGTCAATACCTTTGAAATCACTGTAGTTGCTATCACTACTAACACAAACCTTGTTATCTTTAAGTTTTTGTTGAGAATTGTTTCACTTTGTCTAATTGAATAATCCTAAGTCTTCAAAAAGTAGATGCACTTACTTAGATCTTTAATGAAAGTCGTCTACATGAAGTTTGCTATATCTCTGAATCTGGTTTCAGAAAAGATTCTCCTGTTTTCAGCTACAGCCAGGACTTCATATCTATGTTTGCTTTCAATCTTTCCTCTTCTTTTATGCCTTTATTTCTTTTAATTGGAAGAATCAAACTTTTCTGCTACAATATAGAAATATTACCTTTTATTCTCCCAGTGATTGGAGAGAATATTTTCAATGGTTTTGAATAAACCTAGAATTACAGTACTGTCTCATCAGCTGAAAAAGAAGAGCACACATTCTATGTGAAAGAGCATGTATTTTTAGTCCTTTGTTATCAGTTAGTAAGCTGCTGATTTACTTTTGGTTGCAGAAACATTTCTTTTGTTTTGTGTTTCCAACTTGCTTAGATGCTAGGGCAATGAAGTGGGAAGATAAGGAAATCATAAATTATTTTATTCTTCATTGAGTTTATAACCAGCATTTCATGAACACCTTTTTGGACATACATATGAATAATGTGAACTTCCCAACACACAGACTATTAATTTTCTGTGGATCTCTAGTACAAATACCATTTTCATGGCTTGTGCGCTTCCAAAGGTATCACCTGAATTTATTCTGTGTAAGCGCTACCTGCCCAAATTTCTACTATATGAATCTGCAAGTGCTTCAGCACCCTAACTCTTCTTAATCTATACTTCTCTCTGCAGAGAAGTAGCTCCTGACTAAGGGTGATGTGAATTTAAGTATCAGCTGGGACAGAACTACACTGCGCATGATACAAACCCTGACAATATTTTTCCATGACAAGTAGACCTTGCACTTCCTTATACTTGCAGATTTGTTATCAACATTTTCAGCACTTAATCACAGGAACGGTGACTTTAACAAGCCCCTGATGTTTAGTGGTCTTCCAAGTCCGTTTGTGTAGTAGTTTGCTAGGGAATAGCACCCTCTGAGGAATGAATACCCAAGGGACTCTGTCAGGTTGTAGTCTGCCAGGTCTGAGCATTTCTGGCAATGAAGGGAAGAAAATCTAACCTGCACCTGCCCATGTAGGGACAAGGAAAATGTTCCAGCTCTCTCCCACAGCAGGTATCTATCTCATGAATGTCCCTTAAAAGCTGACAATACCACTCCTGCCCTAATCAGCAGGATGAGCAGGCATAAACGGTTGATCTGGGCTTGGAAACAGGCTCAGCTGTAAATAAGTCTGATGACTTATTTACATCTTATTTGCCTGGTTAAGTGGTGCGAACCTTTTGTTGCAGTTCCTAATGGCAGAAGAACCCTAAAGGCACTTTATCTGTCAAAAGCAGCCTGCCTGCGCAGGTCCTGGGGAGCGCACGGGATGCCCTGCAGTGTGTCGGTAGAGTTCTGTAAGAACAACATCCACTGCAGTTCCTTTTGCACTTCCTATGTGGCACCTGGCTTAAGGTTTAAATAAAGCACTACCTTAAATAAAAAGCCGAGACAAGTTATAGCAAATATGGTACAATGTCTTATAGCCTACTTCTATTTCATACTGTGAATCTTTTTCATTATTAGTCATTCAATTATTTTAGATACATTTTGTATCTATTCTTGTCTTCCACCATAATACTTCAACAGCATTCTGAATGTATTGTCCTTCTAGGGGATGAATTGGGTTAGTGAGTGGAAGATTATCAGTTACGCCACCATAAGAATGAAGTCAATGTAAGCTGTAAGGCTGAGATATTGACTGTAATGTAAATGTTCATCTTCAATAAATGTGAAAGTATGCATTTTTTATTTATTAGCACTTATCTAATTACAGCTGAAGCTGCACTCTATTAATATAATAGAAAAGGAAATTAATAAAGAAAGGTTAGATGATGAATAGGCCTTTGACCAGAATATAACAGCAGGCAAAATCTTGCAAAGATGTATACAGAATAATTAAGTAGCTCTCAAAAGCTTTCTTAAAAATTTAGAAAGGACTATCAACATCTACATCTGCAGAGGACATCTCGATCTCTTTTCATTATACTGACAAAGTTATGAGTTGAGACTGCTGTATTAATATTAAAGAAACTTCAGAGAATTGCTTGAAAGTTTCCTTAAATGAGAAAGTAGCAGTAGCTTTGGTATTCTTAAAATCCAAGATGGAAAGATTTCAAGAAACTTTATATACATGCTGAATGTGTATAAATGGCTTGAAAAGATGGGCAAAGAAGATGAACAGCTACACTCAGAAGCAGCCTGTGATTTAGCTTTAAACATTACACAATGTAGGGGAGCAATGAGCCAGAAGGTAGGACAGGAGACCTGGGTTTAGTCCTGACAGATTTCCAGTAAGGCCTTTGCTCATCACTTAATTGCTCCATCGCTCCTTTATTTCAAATGAAAATATTATGGCCTTACATCAGAGCGTGAGCTGGAGGGAAGATCAAGGAGAGAAGACTAGGGGCAAATAAACCCAGATTTGAAGATGTATTAAAATACCCAGAACAGAACTGCACATTTTGGATATGACCTGAGACTATATGAAGGTTTAGTAAATAGGAAAACATTGTGTTTATAGGGACACGTTTGAGTGTCACTAGAAGATTTGTGAACACAACCCAGGCAGTTTGGAAAGCCATACCAGGCTGAAAAATGTCCTTTCAGCTGCTGTCTCTATTTCATTGATACGGAACAAAAGAGTTTTTCTGTTGGATAACGAGAGCGGGATGAAATCAGGACAAATATGCATAAATACCCTGTTGGGGCATCACGATTGAACCTGAGGCATAGGTATGCAACTTTGTTCTTCTCTTTTCCTATCACCATGAGAGTCAGGGAGTGAAGCACAAAAGAGCTACGGTCGGGGCAAGATGCCAGGGACATTACAGAGGTCCTGCAAGCGCCTGATGTGCACGCAAGGCGGTCAAGCTGGGCGGAAACTTTGCAGCACCTGCTGTTACTGTGGGTTCGGAATACGGGAGCTCCTCCCAGAGGGATCTGCTATTACAGAGAATGTGGGGAGGTGTTACAGCTGGGGATTGAGAGCTGAATGGTTCTGCGATGACTTTGTGCGTGGTTACAGCAGATGCTAAAGATTATTTGATTTAGAATCCATGGGGGGAAATAAGGAAACTATCATTCCGACCGGGTCAAAATTTTTCCCTGCCGTAGCTCACTTTCTGTTCCAGTTAGGAATAACAACATGGAGGGGTCATCTCGAGATGGAGGCTTTTTTTAACTCCAATAAAAACTTTTAAATGGCACTGAGGCAAGACTTTAACATTATGAATGCTTTTTGGACTGATTATGCCATTAAAAAAGTGGAAAGGTTTTCTTCTGTTCTAATATCTATCACTGATAGATAGAGGACTGATAGTTTGAGGACTGCTCTGCTGAAGTCTACTTAGATGTTAATTAGTCTTCCATGGCTAAATAAGGTGGCACCCTATTTTGTCTCAGTGTCTTAATATATTGATTCAGACACAGGAATTGAGAGAGACTATGAACTTCAGAAAGATTCACATTCCAAAAATATAAGTAAATGGATGCCCCATCCATGCATAGGGCAGAGAGGAGCCCAGAAAGGGCAACTCAGAGATATTTCAACACTTTTGTGCCATTTCTATGTTAGTGCTGATTAGAAAAATGCCATGAGAGTGAATTAAAATTAATGATATAGTCACAACATTCTATGCTTTGCACAAGCATGTGTAGTCTGAATTTGTTTTCTAGAATTTGGATTCTTATATTGTTAAAATAATTTCACAAATATGTCTCTCAGTAGAGATTATTTTTATTTCATTTATATTACAAACACATAAGCTTATCATGAATTTGTTCTTCCTGGTTTGGGTTATATGCTTAGAAGCTTAATGTAAGCAGGATAAAGAGCTTTTTTAGACATACTCTATATAGACAGATATTAAAAATAAATTATCTTTTCTTTTAGATAACTTTGAATTCAGAGAAGATTTTTATCTTACCTGTCACTGAGTAGTTTAAAGGACTGTTAGCCTACAAGTAAATTTTTCATATGAATCAGTTTCAAGATTAAGATGTCACTTCTTCGAGTCACTTAACAATTAATCCATGGATCAAAATTCTTTTTTCCTTTCTAAGGCCTGAATCCTATACCAAAAACATCCTCCTTGGGTATTATAGCTTTTATATGGATAAATATTCACATGTTCAAGGAGGTAGGGGGAAAGCCAGTTTTACTTTTATGATTCAGCAAATTAATACTGAAAAAACAGATATATTCACATTAGGAACTTGTTCTGGACTAGTGTTGGCAATTTTGTGCTTAGCAAAAAAAATTTTGCTTTAAAATTATGTCATTATTGCATTATGTGGAAGCCATTAATACAGAATGTTGTGGTATGTATACTTGAAAAAAGCATTCATTTGGGATTTGGATTTACTCTGTCAGGTGGGAAAATAAGTTAGCATCTTTTGTAGGAAACAGGAAAATCTTGAGCTACGTTCATCAGCCGATAACTCTGCCAATTCTTTCTCTGTAAATCACAAAAGTTGTATAATGCTGTTATTATACACCAAAAAGACTAAGGAAAGAAAATATCCTGCCCATATAATAACACTAATATCATACCCACAAAAAAATATTTACTTTAATAACCTTGCACGTCTTGATATCTTCCATGCATATTTCCATGGCTATCTTACAACTTACATGACATTTCAAGTTAGAATTGATGTGGAAATTGGAACTTCACTCATAGTTTGGAAATAAAACAAATAACCTTTTTAAGTGCACACATCAAAGTGTTGCTTTTCACGCACTCGTTTTTGCCAGAAAAAGTCATAGCTGAGTTTGGATTGCATAGTTTCTTCAGACAAGTAGTAATGGAGAGGCATGGAGCTGTACTTACTTGTGCACAGATTTTAATCCAGACTTGCCTGTAATTTGAAGTTTTATTTTATATGCCACATCGATATCTCACTGCCTAATAAGCGATAATTCTAGAAATTATTATAGAGAATAGCTCCATTTCTGGATCTAAATAATGTAGCCAGGTAACAACTTCTTGTCATTTATCACTAGAATAAATTAGAGACCACTCTGAATCTCATATCTGTGTGGTCAGTTGAAGTCTTTATAATTTTATCTCATCTACTCTGCAGAGATCTGAAGAGGTGTTGTAGGAAGATTTAAATTGTAGGTCATCTCTAGCCTCTTAGGTGAGGAGGGTTTGGGGCCTGATTTCCAGGTCATGGAAGCAAGAGTTCTAAACCAATCTGTAGGTTATTCATTGTGCTGTCGAGTAACTCTTCTGGGTTCGTTTGTTCAGAATATGGTAGTGTGAAAATTACCAATATTAGAAGTCCTCTGGGCTTGGGTATGGGTACAAGACAGACTCACTAACAGTCTCATTTGTTGTTAATTTACTTGTGGATAAAAGTCAGATATTGCTAGCAATTTCTACAATCTGGTCATGACCTTGTTCTACTGACAGGTGTTGATTGATTTGGGCTGACAGGAGGAAGGATGCAGAGAAAGATATGATTACTGAAGTGATTTTGTTTTTTCCTCAGGTAACCTTCAAGGAATCCTAAATATTCTTGGTTTGCCTTCTTTTCAGTGTGTAAATGAGGTGCTATAAAAATACCTGCATAGGGAGGAAAAGAGAAAAGAAAACAAGATACCTAGGACTCTGTACCTCTACATGAATACTATGTAGTGATCTCTTCTCATCAAACTTGAATTGACAAGTTTTTCACACATTCCGAAACTTGGCCAGGGTACAATCCTAAATAAAATGGATTGAGACATGGCTAAGTCATGGTAGCTGGTTCAGGAATGACTGTGAGTAAGGGAGGGCACAGTGAGTTTTTCCTACTTGGTCAAAGATTTTGGTCCTTAGCATGGGTCTCAATAGTCTCAAAACCATCCCATTTTCTCCAGATTACTTAATGCTCATTTGAAATAAAGTTTTCTTCTAAAATGTGAGTGTCTGGCATAAGCTTCTGTTAAAGAAACCTTTGTAAGATAGCGTAAAGATTTCCCAGCTCTTGAGAATCTTGGAACACATTTTAGATGACAGAGGTACTGTGAATATGTACCCTCAGCAAAGATCAACTGTTCTCGCTGTGACGGCATATCCTGTGTGTCTCAGCTGCCCGTAGGGATCATGCCTATTTCCAAATAAAGATCAGAGATGAATGATAATATTAATTTAGTCTATCAAGGTTAAACTTCAGATTACCATTTTTGGAATCAGTATGGCAAAAGGAAAGTGATAAAACACACCATTAACTTTTACCTAAGCACTGAATTCTGTTCCATGGTGTCAGTTCAAGAGCCCTCTTGTGCCCTAAAACTAAAGGGATATTTTCCAAAGGATTCTTTCAGACCAAAGAAGAAGAAAAGAAAAAACAACCCAAAACCTTCAGAGGAACCATTTCTATCATGACTGCCACTGCTTCCTAGAATTCTTTTCTTATGGGAGCACACACTGAATACAAATAGTATATCAAAAAGCATTTTGGGCATATATTTTGATAGCCCCATAAGTGTCAAAGCAAGCTTCAGAAAACCTTGTTTCCCTAGTATTTTAGGTGCCTGTGTAGTGGACTTCCCTTTAGCTATTCCGTGAGTAAACAGATGGAGTACTCTCATAATTATTAGAAAATAACTCCCTGACAGAAGGTAGACCTTGGTTCTTCTGTTCCTGTTGACTATAGCTAACTACTGTCTGTCATGAAATTGGTTATACTATTTTGCAAACCACATAAAAGTTTTCAGTAGATCTCTTTCAGTTTTCTCTCTCCCAGACAGCACAACCTATAATATAGTTTCCTGGGTAAATTGTCAGGTACGGATGAGATATATCACTGACATAGATGACTGACTTGCCACGAGTCACTTGCCACTTATTGTAGTTTTCCCCTTTTGTCAGATGAGGAATTTTGTCTCTCCACTTTTTTAGCAAGTCTTTTCAATATATATATATTTACTGCATAACTCTTAGGATAGCAATTTCTGTATTTTTGTTGGCTAAAAATGCCTTTTTTCCTCTGTCTCTTGTAAGGCAGCTGGACCAAGTCTCTTCAGTATGACTTATGCATATATATACTGAAACTATGCATGTGGTGATCTCCATATTTGAGTGTTGTAATGACTGGACAGCTCCATATGGAAGACTTGGCAGACTTGCGATGTGAGACACTGATTGCACCATAAGTTGTGGAGAGTTTATTGAATTATTGCTAGAACTACTTTCATTTTCAGAGTATGTAGATATCAGTCCAATAAGACATAAAAAGTTGGTCCTACGCCCACTGTCAGTTTAGCTTGGAATAAATGAAATCAAGCAAATCATCTTATTAATCATTCCTAGATACACTTATTTGAGAGATAACGGTAGATCCACCAGAGGAAGCACAGATCTGGAATTGTCTTTACAGAATTTCTTTATACTGATACACCTGTCCGGAGTGAAGACAGAAGTATTTGTAACCTACCGTTTATCCTAGTGACTTTCAATATTTATTATGACTATCATCATTTTACAGATGGGAATAGATTCTTTTTCTTTTTTTCCATAATGAAAAAAAAAAGTCAATGTTTTTCTCTAATCCCCTCTGAAAGTTTCAGGGATGTGTAGATTTGAGTCTCCAAAAACAAATAACAAGGGGAATGCATACAGTGCTCTTGCTTCAGAAGGTTTCATGCTATTTAAAGATAAATGGCAACCGTTTTCCTCCAACCTTCATTTTGACATTTTAAAAGATAAGATGTACCTCTCAGTTTATATCAACTCACAGGTATGTCTAAATATCCCGTTGGCATCTCTTTCTGAAATGTCAGATTTCTAAGATAAACAGGAAGGTAAAACTTCTTTTTACTGTTTTAGAGCACCAATTTGTTTCCAAAGAAGGGAAGGTATTACTACTGATCAATAAAAAAATTCAGGTGTGGAACCAAACAAATAATGGATTTTTCAGGGTGTTGGTGGTTTAGGATTAAGTGTTCAGAATTCAGTTACATTCTTATCTCATCTGCATACTGAGAAGCTGTAAATGAAACATTTGCTTTTTTAATAAATCTCAACATGTCTAAAAGAAAATGTAAAAACTGTATCAAGCTGAAGAGGTCTTTCAAAGAGAAAAATGTAAACGTCCAACTTGCAGATCATGAAAGTCTACTGCCTTTTGGAAAGGGCGCAGCTCAATGTCCCTTTGCCATGCTTGAAAACTGCAGTAAATGACACTTTTCTTGTTCTTATCAACTGTATTTCCTGCAGTTTTGATTTTATAGAAGTAATTTATTCTGTGTTGATTATTGTTAACCCCTGTGGTCTGCTAAGTTCTCAAGAAATTACTACACAAAGCGATATAGCTGTAAGTAAAATGATCTATAAAATTTCCCAATAAAACCTGCTAACTTTTAAACCTGGTCCTTAGGGCTTCCCTTACTTTTCTTTCTAAAGTCATTTCAGATATGAATTATTACAGAGAGGTTTGCAATACAATCAGTCATGTAAGACTATTTTAGCAGGCTCAACAACACAGAAGATTTTTTAACTACTAACTAAGCCCTAATCCCTTCTGCGTCTGTTGTACTTGAATAATCAGAATAATCTAAAAGCTCTTTGAAATACATACGCACATAAGAAACAACCATACAGAGACAGAAGGTTAAAGGTCGTATCAGCATAATGTTCTTTATAAGCAATTTTGGAATGAAGCGAAGGCATTTTTTACACTTCCTTCCAAAGGTATAAGAGATAAATTTTCCTCCACTTAATTTGGAGTATTGACCAATGGTCTACTAGACTATGAAATTCACACATGTAAGGAAAGATAGAAATTCAGCTCCAGATCACAGAAGTTCAACTTTTCAAGTGATTTAGGATTCATCTTATATGAATTTTCAATGGGATGTGGGCTCCTAAATCCTGCAGCCATCTGCTGACCTAAATGGGCTCTCTCAATTCAAAGGTTAGAAATATATCAGCTGAGAGAGAGTTATTTTACTACTGATCATATTTTAAAACACAGTGTAATTGTGGTCTGACCGAAACTGGTCTCCACTTCGCCTCCCTGAAGTTCTCAGATTGCTTCAAGACATCTGTACAAATAGGAAGAATTCCTCTTCTTCATACGTAATTCATCTAATACTACAGTTCATACCTTGGCCTATTCCAGAACAAGAAGTAATAGCTAATATTAGTATCTCTTCAACAGGATCCAATGATACATTCCTCAAAATGCAGATGTTGCCTATTCGGTTTTCATCAAGGCTTTTTTGGGGGGCAGGGGAGGTGTTTGGTAAGAATTTTGTTCCCACTCTTCTCTGCACTGGAAATCTGTCTGGAACAAAGAGACCTTTCTCAGTTAGATATCCTTATTCCTTTTCAAAATTTTCTAAGTTACACTTGTTGTTAGAACAAATTGAATTTCCCGACTGTAGAAGACTTCCTTCCCTACACCCCATTCCATGCTTTGAGCTTTTCTAGACAAACCATCCTTAATTGCCTGGATTTCTCCCCTCGATCAGGAGGGCTCCTGGGGGGGTGAAGTCCAGGTTTCCCTCAGGGGATTCTGACTCCTTGCGTACAGCAGTGGTCCAAATCCATCATTCGAATCTGCACTGCAAGGAGTTAACCACATATGCCAACTCGTTATATGAGATAGAACCAATCTTTTATATGCACAAAAGTATCTTTCAAGTAATCTTTGCAGTCGCCCTCAGAAAAAACAAAATCAGATATATGTGTTCAAATAATTGTAGCTACATGGAAAATGTGGGGTTTGGAAGTATTTTGATTTGGTGTTCTTGGAGTATGATGAAGTGCTGTGCTTCAGCTGAATAATTATTGCAAAAAGTGATGCATTATATAGGAAAAAGCAAAATGCAGTAAGAAACTTATTTAAAAACATTGGAGCTTAGTTTCTGAGTTTTCCATATTTCTTTTGTTCAGAGTCACTAGCACTTCACAGCAGGTTTTGAAAAATTATTCCATGTGGAAAAAAACCCTCCCATACATTTTATATTTCTCCTTTTTATTATAAAGGGCATTTGCATAAAAATAGTAGATTTGTTTCTTAAAAGTTTATTTTCTCTTGCTGCTCCCTCCCATTTAGAATCATCACAATCCTCACAATAGATTGACATGGAAATGGTTGTAATATCACAACGGAAGAATTATGACTGCAAGTAAGCAGCAGGTTCTCAAAGTGAAAAGATCCTGCTTCTGTACAAGTAGCATTGCACATAAAGAGCAATGGAGAAGCAATAAGAGAAATAAAATATTGTTAAAAATGGATTTTTCTTTGATATTTATTTGATATTTTTCGATGAAAATAAGGTCAGCAAGAACATAAGAACAGCCAACATGTCAGAAGATAGGTCCAGCTGGTGCATTTTCTTGTCTTCAGTAGCAGCAGCCAATGGCTGAGGGAAAACGTATAAGTTCAGGCATTAAATGCTTAACCCCTGCCCTGCCAGACTACTTGCTCAGCACTTAGTGATGTGAAATAAAGGAAATTCCTGAGTCAGAGATTATGTCTTTCTATTCAAAAGCCCTTTTTCCTTTCATGCAGTTCACCAGTCCCTGTTATAATCTGGCCATACATCACTGGAAAGTAATTTTCTGTTCATAGAGTTATGGAGGTTTTCTAATTAGTATTAGTTAAACTATTTTCTTCAGCGATTCTTTAGGGTTTCTTCCACGTAGCACGTGGTGGTGTACTGTATTTGTATTGGGTTTGCATGGCAAGGTTTTGGTAGTGGAGGGGCGTTATAGGGGTGGCTTCTGTGAGAAGCTGCTGGAAGCTTCCCCCATGTCCGACAGAGCCAACACCAGCCGGCTCCAAGATGGACCCACCGCTGGCCAAGGCCAAGTCCATCAGTGACAGCGGTGGTGCCTCTGGGAGAACAGATTTAAGGGGGAAAAAACCTGCACAATCGCAGCCGGGAGAGGAGTGAGAATATGTGAGAGACCCCCAGGTCAGTGCAGCAGGAGGAGAGGAGATGCTCCAGGTGCCGGAGCAGAGATTCCCCTGCAGCCCGTGGTGATGAAGACCATGGTGAGGCAGGCTGTCCCCCTGCAGCCCAGGGAGGTCCACAAGGGAGCAGAACTCCACCTGAGTAAAGTTAAGCCCAGGAAGAAGGGAGGGGTGGGGGGAAGGTGTTTGTAAGATTTGGGTTTATTTCTCATTATCCTTGTTTTGATTTGATTGGCAATAAATTAAACTAAAATTCCCTCAAGTCCAGTCTGGTTTGCCCATGACAGTAATTGGCTGGGTGATCTCTCCTGTCCTTATCTCGACCCACAAGCCTTTCATTGTATTTTCTCTCCCCGTCCAGCTGAGGAGGGCAGTGATAGAGCGGCTTTGGTGGGCACCTGACATCCAGCCAGGGTAAACCCACCATAGGATCCTAAGAAACAGTCATTATTACAATCCCAGAGTATATATTACGCCGTAGAATACAGCATTAATAATTTTCAGTTTTCACCTCATAGTATTTAGTAGTAGTAGTACTGTTATTAGTATTATTTACTGATACTGCATGAAGTACACATTTTCTTTGAACTAGATAATGAAATGGCTTGATAGGATGTATCTTTTATTCTACAAACTTCTTATTGAAATCGATGAGATCGAAAGATTGGTGTACATAATTTCTTGGAGAAGGAATGGAAAAGATTAATACAATTTACTTCCTTAAATTATCAGATGCTCTCTATTGATCAAAAATAAAACCAATACAGATATAATAACAGAAAAGGAAATTAAAAAAGTACACAGCACCATATGTAATTATAAATGCCTTTTCTGAATTCAATCGTTCAGTTAATTTTCATGCACCATCCTCTCCATATTCCATAATCTCTATTCTATTTCTTTTGTCATGTAGAATTGGCTGCTGGATAATCTCCAACCCTATTTTCCACATTTCATAAAGAATATTACATTTTTATAACTATCAGTCACCAATAAATCTGCAAATGTTCCCTCACAGACAGTCCCAGTCACAGCTTTCTAAGCCTTTAGTCTGCAGAAAGACTACCTTTTAATTTTTGAGAAGTTTGCCAATATATACATGATATGTGTTGAGAGGTTTTTGTCTTTGTACTTTAATTACATAAACTGTAGAGCAACATTTCAGTACTCGGTGCGATGAATTTAGAAGTCTGTAAATTCTGGTATCAGTTGTGAAACTCCTTTTATACATTATTCCCTTTTAGTTATTCCAGTTGCATTCATTCATTCCTACGCACGGGGATGTAATATGGTACAAAAGAAAAGAAATAGCTGAATGTCAGCCGTCTCAAGAGAAGATTTATGCTGCAGCTCTAAATAACTTAGCTTTTCTTAAAATTGTCACATTTCTGCTCGACAGCTTGCAGAAGCTCCTTCATACTCAGAAGATCTACACCAGGTGCCCGCCACCCATTTCTGGGCTGAACCGTAGATCACTGCCCCACTCACAGAGGCTATCGCAGATAATGGTGAGAGAGAGGAGCTTTCAAAGATAAGCTGAATTTGCCTATTTAAGTTGTCTTTCCCCATTTCCCTCTGCCCCTCTATCAGCAGTAGGAAGAATGTTGCCTTTATATTACTATGTATGTCCAACAGAAAACATGATCCATATTAGTGGATTTAACTAGGTTCCTAACCTATTGAAGTTTACCAGGACTACAGATCCTCCCTAGTAAGTGGTTTTAAATCCACTGTAGTCACACGCTTTAGCAGCATTTGGAGGAGAGCCAAAGGTTTTGCCCAGCTGGACTCCTCTTGTTTTTCTTCCTCTGAGCTGTTCTACGCCCTGTTATTCGTCATCCAGTATCTGCATCTCTTGGCCAAATAAGATGATGGAGGTTCTCTGTCCAAGTGCATACAGTGGGTTCCGAGTGGGTTCTTCTCCCTGCTCAGCATTTTGTTCCCCCATAAATGTATGAAGGAAGAAAAAAACCTGAGTCCAGTGAAGAGTTTCCAACCCCTTGTGCCTATGGAAGTGCTGGGAAATTGGCTACATGCTTATGATGAGGCAAAAGCTTTCTGGACAAAAGTCATTAGACCACTTCAGGAAAGAATATTGATGCTGATGTTTTATTGCAAGCTACTAACTATTAACCACAGCAGAAGTTCTGTCTTTTCCTTTGCATTCGTATAAGCCAAGGGTGTAGAAACCATAACACAGAGATGCAAAGAGGAGGATGCCACAGTCAGGCACCAGTACAACAGGCGTAGTTGCGGTCTTTTCTCGTGGTAGAAAGCCCTTTCTCTGCATGGGAAAAGAGTGATTACTGTGAGAGCTGCAAAGGTCTGTGGAATCACTAAGGGTGATGTGCTGGGCCTGAAAAAATGCAGCAGATTATCATATATCCATTGCCCAGTCCTTCAGTGAAGGGTTCTAATCCCTTGTCCTCTCCTCCCTGTGGTTCCCTCCTTACCACAGGCTGAGACTCTGCCTGCCTGGTCACAACAGTGGTGGATTGATAAGGTCACCAGGTTAAAGCCCAAGGCTCGAGCCGGTGCTTAACGTACAGTGTCAATTTATACAGTCATTCTTTCTCTTTTCTGCTCCCTTAATTAGTATTTAAATATTCCAAGTGAAGTGGAATAGGTTGAACAGGAGCCATTAATGACCTGAATCCAGAATACTCTATAGCCTATTTATTGGAGTGTTCATCTGGGGAGTGGAATAGACAAGTCAAAATCTACCAGCTCTTTCATTTAGAGCAGACTGCACTGAGGCTTCTCACATCCCAACTGAATTGCCCTAGCAACAATATTATTATTTAAAAGGGAACAACCTCTTTTTTTCAGTAGCGTGACTAGCCCTCTACTTTTAATATGCTCAGCCTTAAAAAGGCATTGAACATTAAATATTTTAGTTGATTTTTTTTTTTTGTGCGCTTGGCAGAACAAGGACTGTTATACATAAAATAACTATGAAATAACATAGATACAGAAAATTGCTATTTTACATTTGAATGAGTCTGAATGGAGTGGGGATTTTTTTTGTTTCAGTTTGGGTTTTTTGTTTTGTTTTGTTTTTCTTCTGGGGTAGCGGAAGGTATAGCAGCTGAACTGTAAAATCAAGTGTCCATCCTTAACCACGGACTCCTATGCTTATTATGCCTTAAGGAGAGCTTAGCTTACAAATATAAAGGGTATTGTATCTAAGCTGCCAGGACTACAAGCTCACTCTGGACTCTGAAAGTCGCACGGTGCTCTCCTCAAAGTTGTCAGCAATTGTCAAGGTTTATTTATACTTACAAGACCTTATGGCTCTTCAGATTGTATCTTAAGTGACAATTCTGAAACCAGAGGAATAGTAAGAATCTCAGAGTTTTAGCTGTTTGGAATTTAGCAAATCAATCTGTTGATGTAAAGGTGACATTTGTGACCTGATGGGGTCTGTGAACTTCTGTGTGCATGAAAAATTGTGATGTGGAGTCAGAGGTATATATCCCCGGAGTAATCTTTTTATAGAAATGTATATATAACTTTTTAAAGTTCCCATCCTCATTGAAAATCAATAGCAATCACAACCCAAAGTGCCAGGAGGCTCTAGCAGACATGTGATGGTGGATTAAAATTGGATGGCTGAAATTGTAACAGCCTTCATCTGCACCCTCCACTCCTGTGACAGATGTTGCCTCCCCCAAAGCAGGGACAACTGATCTGCTCATGAATCTCCTGATCCACTGCAGACTTCATCTAAAGTAAACCGACCTGGATTCTGGTGGGCTGTAATACAGACAGTGAAATTTGCCTTGGGACAGAAAATGTGTATTATACAGGGGGTGGCAAGGATGTCTGGAGAAGTGCAGGGATCTGATTTTGACCTGTTGCTGAATGATCCCTGTCAGTTGTAAAAGTAAAACTCAATAGGGTCCATCAGGTGATTTCAAAGCAACAAAAACGCCTGTCTTTCTCATCCCCCCACTGGGCACCTGAAGCCCCACTGACCTCTTGGGCAGAAGCTCCACTTCACTTTGGCACTTTTCTGAGAAAAAGGAGAATTGCTGCTGGCTGGTCTGACGGAACATTGCCCATGTGCAGGTCCCCTCTTTCTCTACTGGTCTAGCAGTGTAAATGGCATCACTGCAGGTTTGGGGAGGAGGTTAGAACCGGTAGGAGATGGACAAAAATGCACACAGCACCTCAGCACGGCAAAGCAAGGAACAGGCAGAGAAAAGCATCAGGGTAGCACCATGGGTACTGCAACAAGAGAGTAGTTACAGGAGGGAGGGCAATCACCTTGGTGTTATTGCCTCTTCTTTTTGGAGTCATGAAATTCCGATGGTATCGATATACAATCCACCCTACCTGAGAATATGTAGCAGCAAACAATGTCTTCCTCAGGAGTCCTCAGATAAACTCCTCCAGCCAATTCTGTTTATATTAGTATCTAGGGACACAAACATCCATTTTCTGTGTTCAGTGGTTAGGAGACCCTGTCTGGATTCTTCCAGGCAGTTCAGAAGTCACTGTCCTGTAGATGATGCCTGCCACTCCTGTGAGGATATCTTTGATATCATAAAACAGCTATAACAACGCCAGAGACCTTTCTTAGGTACCTGAATCATACTGTAAGCACCCTCATCAGGAAAATCTAGCAGTATAACAGCATTTTTCTTAGCTTGACTTCCAGTCAGATTTGAGTCAATAGCTGTTCACTCCCACTTCAATGTGTGAATGTAACGGTGGTGATTTTATTGTATAACATCCTGAGTTTTTAAGGGGAAATCTGACGTGGCTATATCAGTAGCCAAAAGCATGCAACAGATAACCTTCTAGCAAACTTGAACTTCATCTCTGCAGCATTGCTCAGATTGATAAATTGTGGGAAATTATTTCTTTCACCAAAGGTGGCACATAGCAGTCTGAATTTGAAAAGTTATGTATAGTAAATAGGAAGAAACTATTTTTATATAGCAACAGACCTAGAGGAATGATCCTTTGAATGGTAATTATACGTATAAACCTATATCTATATACATGCATAGAGTTTTAATTGCTTGTATTATAACTGTGCAAATATCTGTCATTAGTATGTCCTTGGAGATAGGCTGTGGTACTAATCAGATTTGTCAAGATGAGACAGTACCTTTCCATTCTCTCTTACACATCATAAACTCTGACTGATATCCCCAAGGGAAAAAAATGCATAATGTGTCATTTATGACCTGTTGCATACACCAATTACTCGCATTTTGTATGCAGTAGGATAACAAAATGCTATTGATTTTGAATTTGACTTTAGGAAGCTGATGTTTATTGCTAGTTGTCACTTGGCAGATTTTTCTTCCTACTGTGAAATGTTTGATCTAAAATTTATGTTTGGAGAAAGGGAAGCAGTGATGGCTTTATAATATTTTTTTTAAAAGTGTATAAATCCTATCCTAGTAGATAGACATTATTCATAAGCAGAATAAACATTCTATAAATAAGACTAAATTTCAAATAAGCAACAAAAAACATGTAATATGCCAATCTTGTTCTGCTTACACAACACTGCTGTGTAGCAGAACAGCTTTCCGGGGCTTGAAGCAAGGCACTGATCGGTGTCGGGATGCTTGTGCAGAACCAAGCTTAAAAGGTTGCGCTAAAGGAAGTACACGCAAATGCAATGCACTACATAATAAACAGAAGAAATGTAGAATAGTAGAACACTCTACCGATATGATAGATTAAGAGTTAGGGAACCTCTAATACCAAAATTGTCCTTCCCAGATACATGTGAGATCCATAAAGGTAATTTCAGTATCACTTTAGAGTATTGTTCTCACTTTCTACAGAAAAAGGAACAAAACCATTATTTATTAGTAGAAGGGTTGGAAGTCTAGTTATGCCATCTCATTTTTATTTTTTTTTTTTAGGGATAAACACATGTGCCTATGGGTAACATCAAGGATCTAATCCTTTCTTCACTTATTCCTTTAAGAATATCAATATAGTGATTCTCAAATAGAGGCTACATACATATTGTGATGGCAAATATCTGAAAATCTTCAACAGCCTTGTACCTTAGCTCTAGTGATAGTTTCCAAATGCATATTTACCGTTTTCTATGTGAAAAGTGAAACTAGATCTGTTTATCTTTGTATATAGAGCAGCTCTGCCACTTTCTTTGCCCCTGTCATCCTAGAAAATTATCAGCTTTATAGATGGTATCAGTTGTGACAGAAGATAGGTGATCTCAGGGTGAGAAGCAAAGGTATGAGCAAACCAGGCATCACCTGATTCCTTGAAATTTCAGACCTCTGTGTGGGCAAGGGTCCCTGAAATCACCGACGTTAATTTAGGAGAGTTGGTATCATCAACCAAACCAGGAACATATATAACATGTCTTTGAATATTTGAACAGTAGCATACAAGCAAATATTGTAAACTAAGTGGAGGTACTGTGCTCTTCTACTGGTTTTGACTGTGGAGTTATGAATATTTTGACTATTGTTATTGTATATACTGCAAAATAAATACCAACCAAGATTGTTTAGGTTATCACTTTCTTTTGCAAAGAAGAGTAATTTGAGCACTTTCCAATGTGGTCAGGTTTCAGTAACCATAGTTTTGGTTTATGTCCAGAATTAACATTTCTTAATACCCTAGGAAGAAGTAGATTAAGTCACTGCTGTTAACTGTCCATTAAACAGTTAATGTGTGTCTACTGTTTACTTAGCTAATGTACAACTCACCTTTGTACCAGCTTTCTAGTACCAGACCTATGCTTTCTGGAATTAAGTCTGCTCTGGCACTGTAGCTCTTGGTTTTTAGGAGATTATTTCATTAAGTGAAAAATGCCACAAAGAAAGGTATTTAAAAATCAGCTACAAGCCTCTTCGCAACTTGTAAGGGTACTGGACATGTAAATCAATTGTGTTTCTGTTAGATGAAATGGAGTATATACGTTCCTATTGCCACTGATAGGTGTCCTTGACAGCAGAATTCCAGCCAAACCTCGAGTGGCATAGACACATTAGCTCCATTACAGTCGATGGAAGTACACTTAATCACATCACCTGAGAATCTGGCCTACAGCCTGTAACAAGACTGTCCTTTGGAGAGTAATAATATTTTATGCTTTCATCAATCACTCTCCTAGGTCTGTAGCTATTCATGGCAGACTAAAAAATGTCATATTATAATCAAAAAGGCTGGTCATGGCTATTTCACCATGTTTGCTCCCAAATTAACTTTGCTGAAAGTGGCCCCAGTTCAGGAAAAAATCCTTCCAGAAAGCACAAGAGCCTGTCTTTAATAATGCAATATTTATATTTATTTTAAATATTCTGATTACAGAGCAATTTCAAAAAGACACTCATATTCTTGATTTTTAAGCTCCAAGTGTTACATTCTGCTTCCTCTGCTTTCCCTATTTGCCTAGGACGTATGTCTACAACCACGACAATAATAAATGGTAAGAACGGATCCGTTCCCTCCTCATCCATGAAAGTGGGCAAGAAATCGGTTACAGAAGACCTCGTGACAACGTTCAGCTCACCAGCAGCATGGCTTCTTGTTGTTGCTCTGATTGTTACCTGGTCAGCAGTAGCTATTGTAATGTTTGACTTGGTGGATTACAAAGCCTTTGCAGGTAAAATTCAGCATATTCTGTTTGACGTCTTGTATATTAAAATTTAAAAATTTATTAGGGAGTGTGTATTGTGTAAATATGCATGTCTCTCACCTTCTTGGAGGCAGCACAGTGTCTCTGCTGAGTTTACCAAGAGAGGAGATATTGTGAGAAATGTCAGAACATATTAGTTTACACTTCATACATCTTTATAATTTAAATCTCTCCATTTTGCAGCCCATCCTCATCCTGGAAAATGTGTATGTTGACAGTAATATAATATATATATAAGCATGGATGGTCAGATTTCTGTTTTGCAATTTCTTTATAAAATTATTTCAAGAAAAATAAAATTAATCATTAATGCACATTTTCTGAAATATATTTTAAAGTCTTTCATAGTTGCCTTGAGTATTCTGACACCTGCTTACATAGTTCAATGACAAGAAAAAGGCAAAGGATCATTTCTAAACATGCTAACCCTACAATCATCTTCAAAACACATAAGCACAGAGGACCAGATTCTTAATATTAGCTAAGTCACACCCTTGTCTTCAAGAAGGCAATAATTCCAGCCTAGTTTAAGACTTAGCAAACTGACTGAACAACATCAAGTTTTGGGGAACATATTGGTTACTGAGGGCAAAGATAAAAATGAAGTGGGTGGTACAAGGAGTGTGATCGTGGCTGAGGAACAGGAAGAAAGGAATGGGGAATGGAAATTACCTCACTGCTACTTGATTTTTATGCCTTGTAACTGGCAATGATATATAATGAAAAATAAGATAAACTGACTATTTATGTTTGTAAAGGGTGCACTAAAACTTTTGTGAGGTAAACAGCCTGTAATGACTGGGGAACATGTATGTGAAACAGAAAACAAATGATTAGGGTCCTTTTCTTTCTTAAATAAGAACTCCAGCTCTAAAGTTATCACATCTGTCACATTAATTAACTAGGAATTGAAATTCAGACTTCAGCCTTTTAATTCAAAACAAATTGAGTCGATGTTTCAAAGTTAATTTCCTTGACTTTATTAGTTTACTGATAAATCCATAGATTTTCGTCCTGCTATATATCAATATTGACCTCAAGATTTACTTAAAAAGCTTTTGAGACATAGATCTTGAAAGAAACCAATCAGTCCTTGATCAATGGATGACACAGAAGCTTGAAATGTGGAGAAAATATATTACAAACCTCTCTTAAATTTGCTGCTTCTCACCTGTCTTTGTTTTCAGAAGGAAATCACTTGAGTCCCAGCAAAACATCAAGTTACATTTGAGCGATCCTTCCAAAACAGGCACCAGATTTTAGTTTGGACACCACACGCTTAGTGCTGTAACATAGATATAAACCAAGAGAGGGAAACCACCATATTCTGCTTTTAATTTTCCGTATTAACCATCAATCAGTCAGTCAAGTTCCTTATATGTTTTCAATGAGCAGCCAAGAACCAGGGCATAACTCAGACTAAACTCTTAAACAAAGCAATTCCTGAACTGGCTGTCAGCTCATGCGTGCTCGATATGCTTCCTAGGCAGGGTAATGCTAAGCAATGAGGATCTGTATTCATACTGGAGACTGAAGGAAACTTTCTAAGCAGATGGAAATCTGATGTTCATGTTGTATTGGTTAAATGAGCTTAAATCCCCCAAGTGTTGATGGAAACTGACATTTTCAGACCAGGCTGTAGAAATAAAATAATGTAAAATTTAATCTGCAGGGTGCGTTCATATTTTGTGGAGATCTTTGAGAGAGGATACTTTAGTATTTTGAGTTCATGAGTTCGTTTCATTTCCTTCCCAAAGATATATCTGTTCCTAAGTGATTAATTAAGGCAGCATTTAAACTGGGTCTCAGTGGTCAAATGTTAAGAGAAGGAAGTGCTGTGCTCCTTCAGACCAAGATTTATTAGACTTTTTTCTGTATTTACATAAATATAACAATGGCTACATAGCTCTTATCGTGACCCTTGGGTTTCAACTCCTGAGTTCCTACTCAGTCTGATTTTTCCTGGTCAAACCCACGGATTTATAAAAATTCCATGGAAATAGCTGAAGATTTCACATAGGACCACCTGGCTGGCGTTATTGATACTAGAATGATTTTCACCCTCTGACAGTTTGGCCCTTTGCCTCCAGTGGAGGGAATGCTGTCTTTTCGTAGCGAAAGTAGAATTTGGAGCATATTTTTAAGTCACTCCTTTAAATCTAAAACCCAGTGATGTTTTCTCTTGGGTTTGACACTGTTCTTTGAACAAGACCTGCATAGAAAAAGGGAATAGTTATTTGCAGGACTGTAAGTTTATTTTTGCAAGCATGATTAAAATTAATTTCCTAGTTTTCAAATGTAAATGAAAGATGCCAAGGAAACTGTGTTCAGCTGTATATTTTTTAATCTATAAAACACAGAATATTCAGTGTATTTTTCCTTAAATAACACTTGCCTTTCATAAGTCAGTGCATTCAATTTCTTTCCCATTTCTTTACCTGAAGTTCCATGAAGTTCAAGTTTGGAAAGTATGCACAGCATACGAATGAGGCCAGCTGAGCGAGCTGAACTCGATTAGTCTAGAGAAGAGGAAACTGCGGGCTGACCTAGGAGCAGCCTGCAGCTTTTTGAAGGACAGTTACAAAGATGACAAAGGACTCTGACCTACGGGCTCCCACCAGAGACTTCCCCGACGTTTCTGTGCCAGAAACGACCGTCCCCATCGCAGAGCTGCTGGCAGGGACGGTGCTGCACAGGACCGACTGCGGCAGAAAAGAGGAGAGGGTTGACATAGGAAAAGCAGGCTGGAAACTGTGGCTGAGGAACGGACACGGATTTTGTCCTCCTGATTACTCTACAGAGCTGCTAATGCAGGGAGTGGAATGCCCTAAATTATGAGTTACCTAGATTATACAGAGATTCATGGAGTTCAGTAGAAAGACAACACATCAGGAGAGTTGGAAGTATTTTAGACTTGAACTCAGGCATTGTTCTCTTATTTCAACAATTAACAATTTTACTCTCATTATCTTAAAGGCAAATAACTCCAAAAAGACATAAAGTAGTGGTATATGTATTTTAGCTCCTATGCATTCTTTTAATTTATCAGTGTAAACTTCACATTGCCTCTATGATTAGAGTGCCACCCCATAGATTTTGCTTCTTGATTACTACGGCTTCATGTTCTTTTAGAAGTAAACTGTCAAGTTTGGGAATTTTGACAATTTATATAAGATGAAATTTGTCCCAGAAGTAACTATATGAAAATGAGGTGTTTGGTTTCATCCTAAAACAGATGCGTTAAATTGCTTTTGGGTGGGCCCTCTTTATTCAGTACTTGAAAAGGAGCCTTTAGAACTGAGGGAGGATAACACTTAGGTTGTAGGTAGCTGAAGTTAGATTACATGAATTCAAGCTCCACTCACAGAAAGATTTAAGATATATTTTGTGTTATTTTACACATCCAGAACATGATTACTGTAAATTCTATAGTAGTCTGTAGTATTCAGGCGGTGCCGATTGTGATATAAAATGTTGCAGGAGGACCCTGTGTTATGGGTTGCAGGTGTAAAGCTGTGCCTCCCTGGTGGTTACGTGTAGTTTGTTCGGGGGGAAGAACAGAGATGGGATCTGCAAGTCAGCTTTGGCAGTAGATTTTGAGGAAAGCATGAGACAAGAATTAGATCAGTGCTGAAAAATTCACCCCTGTTCTATCTACCCAGAAGAAGGAAATGAAATTTTGCAGTGTTTTGCTTTAGTGTGTTGTGCTCATTCCTTTGAGGAAAGAAATGAAAGCTTGCATTCCTATCATGTTGTGTTGTACAACTATAAACATGACTGAAATATTTCTAACATGGCATGGAGGTGACATGCATTACAAAAGCCTGAGATAAGAAACTACGAATCTCATGCAGTACGTAGCATGTATGAATATGCAGTAAGTAGCATACTGCATTGGAAGATCTCTTGTACATTCTCAGTATTTTCAGAAATGCAGAAAAAGATTCGTTGTGGTTTGATGTGTGCTTTGCAACAGTTTGTTATTGCTACCATCCTTTCTGTTAGAAAATACACCTTGTTAATTGGCTTCATAATTCATGAATGTATTTCATGCATTTCTTGTACACATAACTGGATTATATATTTTAATTGGTAAATGTAACTAAATAATTTAAGATTATTTTAGTCCTAAAGATTGATTGCCCAGGAATCCACGTTTACTAATGGGCTAATAAAGTGTTCAGAATTCCCTGCCATCTCTGTGACCAATTACAGCTAATTAACACCACCCTAATTTCAGATCCAGAGTGTTCAATATTCAGAGTAAATTGATAGTGATTTAGCCAGTCACCTAAAGGCCAGAGTAAATCAAACCTAATGAAACCTCACCAAATCTATGAAATCCAAAACTATCCGAAAAATAATCTAAGTGAAAATATAGAACAAACACACAGCACGATGAGCTTGCCATTTTATCGTGACTGCTTCAATAAAAGAAAAAAGAGCAGGCTTTTTGTTGTGGATAATTCATTTTGCTCAACCATAGAGAGGCTTTTGAGAGACCTGCAGCAAAGGCAGATCTCTGTGGAGGTAATGCCTGTCAATGACAGGAATGAGGACTTCACAGGGCATGGAGGCACCGAGCTCCCAGCTCCACAAGAAGCAGCAGGGATTCCAGTCAGATGTTTCTTTAATGTTTGTTTGTTTTCTTTTTAAGTTAATGGGAAAATATCTGGCCAAATTGTTCTGGGGTTATACCTATTAATGTGTCAGTTAACATAACAGATAGACCTATTAACATGTGCAGTAGAGGAAAACAAACAAACAAAAAATTAGGAAACATATATTCACATGAACATCTGTATTTTGGCCAAAAAACCCACATGAAGGTAAAGAACAGGACTCCAAACAACTTGTTCTATAATCGACACATGGACATTTTTTTCCCCAGTCTCCTGCATGACAAACCTGTAAGGTGCAAAACCTGTTAGGTGCAGAATGTTTGTTTCATCATTAAAAGAAGTGGAAGTCAGCAAAATACAGCTATTCTACTGGGGGTTTTTGGTTTGGTTTGGGGATTTTTTGTTTGGTTGGTTTTTTTTGTAAGGCAATCATTATTAGGAATATATACCTCCATTTTTCTAGTGGAATGTCATCACACTGTAGTCATTGTGATGAGCTCGTGTTCACAGGAAACTTTTAAGAATTGCAAAAAGAAGAGTGTACCTATATTTACTCTTGTGTTTTATAACTGTATATCCTTCAGTATTAAAACTGATAATACCTTTGAACTTATTCAGGAAGAAGAATGAACTTCTGGCTTAGTTTAAAGCACCAGCAAACTTAATGGAACAAAATTTTGTCTCTTGGTTCAAGAGGTGTTTCACAGGGTCACCAAGTGGAAATAACTGGTAAAAGTTTTTCCATACATGCAAAACCCTAGACAAATCTCCCACAGAACAAAGGAGCAGGATGTAAACAAAAAAGGTGTTGGTCCTCACTGTGCTCACCTTGGAACTTATCAAAATAGTGCTACAGTCTTTTGAAACACAATTTTTACTGTCTTTACAGGTGTCAATCCAGAGCACGAGTAAACAGTTTACCCATTTCAAAGCTCTTCATTAAATTCTTAATTGAATTATATGGGACTTCCACTAATGTACCCAAAACCTACAAAACACCTTTTTTTCACTGTCTTCCACAATGATAAAAACAATTAAGGGGATTTAAACCCAATTCCAGTTTAAAGAAGGGCTGCCTAGATGACATTCTCTTTCCCATGTTTCATTCTGCAGCAAATCTCACAGCTGAGTTATAAACCCCTAGAAAATGAGTTTATACTGGAAAGAATGACAGTCTATGAAGTACTGCAGCGCTGCGAGTACTGTGTTCATCCCAAATGGTCTAGCATATACAAGATGATAAATTGTGAGAGATCAAACCTCATGAGGTCATGAAGTTGAAAATATGAAATTTCAGAAACGGACTCGAATAGGGAAGGATCTAAGAAGACAAATAAGTCTTGCATGCTTAAATGCACTTCATGGGATACAAAACACAAACCAAATTTCCAGCCCATAATGGTATCTGTGAAATTTCTAATTTTAAACAAACAAAACCAGTAATTCATTTCAGTAACAATTGCAGTAATGTAATTCTTTGGTTATTTGCTGTTGAAGAAATTGAAATAATTCAACTAGGATCAGCTATACGTAATGTATTCTTTTCAGCAATAGAATATGTTTGCAACTTGTGAAAATACCTGTGCCTATATTTAACCATGTTTTTACATTGCTCTGATTCGTACTGTATTATCTCACACCTACAGCGTATTGTTTTTCTTCTTAATGAACTCCAATTTCTGCTTCATAACAGCAGCCCCACAGAGATTAAATAGCTCCTGGCTCCCTTCCTTGACTGCTTCCTTTAGCCAAGCGCCAGCTGAGGATGTTCGTTATCGCTAACCGTGTTTCTTCCTTTTTTTTTTTTTGTTGGCCTTTCTGGGGTTCATCCTGTTGCCATCCGCTCTAGCCTCCTATTCCCAACATTGCGATGATCCCTGTTTACCACCCGGTAAAGACGTTCTGCCTGCAGTGTTCCGAATCCGCGCGGGCGCCTGGTCTGCGCTAACACAGCATGGGCGCCAGCAGAGTGCCAGGACGCGGCAGCACCGCTTCCCCCCTAACCCCAACGCTGGCCCAGGACCGCAAAATTCATTGCAATAGCCTCCTCCTGATTTTTTTTTCACATCGTGCTTGAAATAGATCCGTCAGCTGAGAGACGCCCTCGGTTAGAGATTCCCAGGAAATGGTGGCGAGCTGGGGGCTACTCATTTTACCCTCGTAAATGGCCTTTAAAAACGCCATCGTGCAATTATTTAACAGCTCTGCCTTTTTCATCAGAAGTTAAGATCTGTTTTAAGATCTGTGTTCTTAGAGAATTGACTCCTTAGAATGAGGAAAAAAGTACAGCTTCGAATTATTTCGGATAAAATGTCTGGCTCTTTCACAAGACACCACCTAATTAGGGTCTGGTCCATCAAATCAGAAGCCTTTCAGCTGATATCAAATCAATTCACATAAATTCCACGTGAAGCCCATCTTAAACCTACATTGCTGTCCCTGTGTATGGCTATAGCAAAAGTACCTGAAATTGATACTTTGTGACGCTTTGTGAATTTCTTTCTAAATTTCACCAAGTAGATCCTAGTTATAACTACTTTGTTCACATTTTGGGTAAAATGCTTTTGTCCACTTTCAGGTGAGGTTTTCTCTATGGGCTTGATCTCAATATAATTAGCTAAGGCTGATATGAGAAAGAGGCAGAGAAGTTTTATTCTACAGACTGTTGTCTTCATATTTACAATTTACGTACCTATAAAATGGAAATTACTGGGTAATGTTGAGTCTGAGTTTTCTTTGGCATTGTTTTTATACTTATAATTCAATATACTTATAATTCAAAATTAAATTATTTTTATACTTATGATTCAATAATACCCACCAGAGTTTGTCCTGAAGCTTAATGCTGTAAGCATGACAAGAATGTCAGTCTATGAAATAAGGAAGATAAGACCTAAGGACACGTATGCTGATAAACTGGAATATTAACAATGGAAGACTTTATGTGTGTATTGAGTTTTCTATGTTAAACACTACTCTTCAGAAGACCACCGAGTAGGAACAAACTACTACTAATAAGAAGAAACCTTAAAAATATATAAACTTTCAAATTAAAATACAGGTGTCTATATTCATAAGAGAATATTTTACTAAAGCTAGGATAATTTTTTTTATCACAAACTAGTGTTAGGCTTTTGTATTTTATCAAACATGACAGAAATTCTCTGTCTTCATCAGCTGTACCTTGTCAGTATCAATGAATTAGATTATATCTCATAGATCAATCTTTACACCAGATAATTACCATCATTTGTAATTTAATTGCATTCAATTCACTGGAGTCAAAATATGTAATTGATGAAAATCCAACAATTATTAAGTAATTCACTGCAATTCATTAAAAAAAAAAAAAAACACTTTAAAATAGGTTACACTCTGAGTATATATTTAACTATTTGACAAGCAAAAAAGATTGATAGGAGACTACATTCCTGGCAGAGTTATTAAGACTGGAATAATGACTGAAGTGATTTGCACAGATAAATCAATTAGTCACTTTTTGTTGTGCACTTCACATGAATAAATGACACAGACCATGAAACATAACCAAATTTGCTTGAGGCAATACAACAAATCATACTATGTGACTAATCAATTCCTATTTCCAAAAACCACTGTTAAAGCTCTGTCAGCTTTAACTCTTCCAAATTTCAGCACTTGCCAGAAAGTTCTGGAATTAAAATTTTGAAGTTCCCACTGAAAAAAAAAAAAAAAAGGCAAGGCTGTGAATTATTCTCATAGCAGCGAAAGTGCCAGCACAAATAGATCTGAAAGGAAAACCATCTCTTATACTGTACCAGTAATAAAAGACCATGACAAAACAAAATGTTATAGCAGAGCACTGTTGGTGGTACCCGTGCTGTTTTGGAATGCAAGTAATTTATCGAAGTGAATGGTATATTGTACTGGAATTAATTATGAATATAAAGTTACAAATCTAAGTGCTTAGCCAAAGTGACAAGGATTTAAATATGAAACAGCACCACTAATAGGATCCATGTCACATACCTCAGTCATATGAAAATAAGGTGTCATGTCCATGCTAATTTTTCAGGCTTCCTTTCCTTCCTAGTCAATGGAAAGGGATGGGCATCTTTGGAAATTAATTCATATAACCCTAAAAAAGATGTCAGAGGAAAGCGAGAGACTTGCCTTCTGAAGGTCACAATCTCTTTCTGCATTGGCTTTTGAGGGAGGCTAGAAACCATCAGGAGTTCAACACCTGCCTTTCAGATACTTTTGGCTAGATAGGATAATCTGAACTTAAATTGTGATTAAATGAAATTACATACTGTCAACAAAATTCTTCAATATTAATTGCATGTTTCATCCCTGAGCTTAACCTGCTGAGTAACCACTCACTTCCTTTCCCCTCCTTCCTCCTTTGACAGACCTTTAGTATTTTTCTACTACATTATCTAAGACGAACGATTGGCTCAGTCCCTGTTTACAAGTTCAGCAAAACGTAGAACTTCACAGCCTGTCTCTATCTGAGAAATACTCTGTATTCATAAAGGCTCTTTACAGTTTAAATTCAAGATCTTGCCCCTGCAACTCCCAGCACAATAGATGATATATGATATATTATATATTAATTATACTTTATAGTTATAGATCAGTTATAAATTATATATTACATACTATATAACTTATTCTAGCAAAAGAAGTATATTGTGAGCTTAGTTTGAAAATAATCTGTGTTCTAAGGTCTGCCAAGAAATGAAAAGTCAGGCAGAGAACAGCTAATCCAGTCTGAATGTGTTGAATCCAAGACTATTCCAAAAAAATTCATCATACTGTACCCTTGCTGGACATCTGTAAATGAAAAGAAAAATAATCTAAACTACATCACGATATCAAGCTCAAACTTTGTTATGCAAACCTGCATTCTCTCAGCTTCACTCTTGAAGCAAGAGTATGCAAATCCTCTGGAAATGGTTACCTTTCTTTGCATGTGTGTGAGGCCAATGACATCTTCCTCTCTACTCGTTCCCCCCTGAGCTGCTTTATTTCCTTTCTTTCTTGTGTGTTCTGTTCTACTAAGGAAGAACCTGCCGATGTCATAGTTGTAGGGAGAGCTAAAAGCATGGATTTGATCAGTCGTAATTTTCACTTCAACCTTACATGGTGTGGTGTTCTTAAGCATTCTAGGACACACGATTACTGTTAGCACTACTTTTTCAAAATGTGGGAAACACAACAGAAGTTAAGCAGAATATCTATGCACAAGGAGACAACTTTCCAGGCCTGTGTCACCTGCATCAGACCGCAAGTGAAAGTCACAGTATCTGTTTGTATACAAAATTTAATTGTGCAAATACTACTAAAGTGTCCTCTACATAACCCCAAAATGATTCCTCTGAACTTTTTATGTTAAACAGGATTTGCAGCTTGGGCCTGTTAGTTTAGGCATGACTAGAGATTTTCGCCTCTGGACACTTACAATTTCTAATCCCTTTTCATAGTTCACTGTGAAGATGTAATGAATTAAAGACCAGGATATGACGTTGAGGGCTCTGATTCATCAGCAAAGATGGCTTGCCTTGGGGTGGTTGGAATAATTTCCTCTGCTCTTGATCTTGCTCTTCTCTGAGCATTTCCCTTGCCTGCCCGGGGGGACAGCTCTGCTACCTGTGAAGCAGTTCTTGAACTGCTAGTTGATAGACTGGTATATTAAAATAAATTGACACCAATTCTTGTTTAGTTTACAGCTGTAGTCCCTGAGGCTGTAAAAGCCTATGGCTGTAAAAGCAGCTGAGCCATCCCTAAGCAACCGGTGGGTAAAGGGTAGGTGGATACCCAGCGTGGAAATCAAGGCAGCTGCCCGAAGTTAAACCATCCCTGCTTGTGAATCAAAACCTCGGTTTCGCTAAGACCCCTCTGGCCACGTCCATTCTGTTGGTCCACCTGGACTCCTTAGCACCTCTAGTTTAGAAGAAAGTGCAAATGACATCAGGGGTTGGGTTGCAGATTTACTTTTTAATGGCCTAAATAGAGGTATTAATTCTGCTGGTAAACACTTGAGAAGAGCAGTTGCGGAAAATCAGTTGAAAAAATAAAATCTCTACATCTCAGTGCGTGAGGCCAATGAAAATAAATAAATGCCTTGTGCTAAGCAAAGTAAATATTCCGTTATACTATTTAATCTTTCTGAATACAATAGTGCACGCAATAGTACACTAAATGAAGAGATCATGCATATTTCTTTGTAATTGTGTCATTTCATCGTGGCACACAATTAATTTATTTAATGTGCCTGATTGTTCAGTAGCATATATCTATCTAATACAATCTTCAAAAAAACATTAACTGAAATATTTCTTTGGTCAACATTATTAATAAGCAGATGCAAAATAATAGAAAATCAGCCTGGTCGTCTCTGTTTCAGATTAATTAATTAGAAATAAAAGGAATTATTTAGTGATACATTTATATTTCAAATAAAGTTACTTGTATATTTCATTACAGCACTTTTAGAAAATAACTGTTCATACTGCTGCCATCAAAGAAGTTGCTTCAAGCCTGCACTTTGCCTGTTTTTGTAACCTGCAAGTCCATGTGAGACTACTTCTGATTGCTGCTAAGATTTGGCTTGTGAGTCAGAACACTGCAACCAGAAGTAGTTTCGAAGAGACTTGTGTTTAACTTCCTGCTAAAATATTTGCATACAGAAAGATAGTGGTAAACAGCGATATGGTTCCCATCTTGATACTGTTAAATTCAGTGTATATATATTTCTATTGAAACTCCTAGGAACAAGACTAGGCCAACGACTCAAGTCATATTTGTGATCTACCTTCGATTGTCTACATTTGTGGGAAACCTTCACAAAGATAGGGCAATCGTTCAGTCTGCCATTTCAAGTGCAGTGGACAGTAACACAGACGGGATGAGAGTTGTTCCTCTTCCTAAGCAGTGTTTGGTACAGATTTCAAGAACACAAAAGTTTGCTGGACAGAAAGGTCAGAAGAAACACTCTGTCAGAGGCTGGAAAGTTCCTCTGAAATACTATGTCGGCATAAACAGGGCAGGGAGAAATCTGGTGAAATCACGGCTGGAAAAACCGTTAAGGGAATACTTGTGTTACCCACTGGTGGTTGCTCTCCCTGGGTGGGGATGCGGTGGGGACCAGGGACCTCCCTTCCACCAGCGGTCCCAGGAAGGTGGAGCACGTTAAACTGCACATCTTCCTTGGTTGCCACCTTACTTGCCTACAGAAGCAGTGAGACCAGAACTAGCCAAGTATGCAGAGGTGCACAAGTGTATGTGAAAGAAACTCTAAAAAAGTGGTGAGAGAAGAACCAGATACACGTGTTTGAAAGTAGCTGTCTCTGTGTCACAATTTAGATTTACATTCCCCTTCATCCTGGACTCAGGTTTATTTTGGCCCGAGTATACATAGCTTGCTTCTTCCCACCCTTTACACGTAGTCCGTGGCAATGATGGCACTTTTCTGTATAGTTAAGCCAGGGCTCAGCAATTTCCTCAGCCCGGACTGGTGTAAAGGAGGGGGCTCAGGGGGAGATGACATGAGGAGTGGGACACAGAGGGCAGTGAATCCTAAGCAGGCATCAAGAGGCAGAGGACCTGAGCCAGAGAAAAAAACTGGGCTGTGAAAGGAAGAGATTATCTAAAAGGATGAATATGAGATAGAATCAAATCTATATTTATACTTTGCCCAGCCAAGCCTCAGAAGAAGAGCCAGAACTCGGAGCGCAGTATCAGACTAAATTACCCACTGGGTCCTTAATCACTCTGCCAACAGCGAGTACAGTAGGATACACTTTATACTGGTCTTCCACAGGAAGGAGGGCTGTCCTCAAACCCTTGAATAATAAAAATTACATTCACAATCTTTGTTTCTGTTAAAGGAGGTAGTATAATTAGTCCTGTATAAAATGAAGATTAACTTTAATCACTGAAGGAGGTTTTGTTTTGGTTTTTTTTTTTTCAAACTGCTTTTGTTTTAAACTCTGCACTCAGGAAGATCTGTTAACAAGCTCAGCACAGAACCACTGAGAATCATTCATGAGGCATTGGAAGAATCCACTGATTGGCTTTATGGCTTTATTTCTTTACTGTCTGACATCGTATGGAGTGATGATGATGACAGTGATGAAGGTATTTGTAATGTAAAGACTTCTGTAACTGCTCTAACTGCTGTTTTACATGCATTATGTTGGCTTACTCAGCTTTTAACCTCACAGACAAGAAGGTCAAACAAAATGAAAAGTGAACGTTGTTGCTAATAAAGCATCTACTGGCTATTCTAATCAGTAAATTGGTCTCTTTGTTAGCTTTCATCTCATGTTTAATGTACCATTACAGAAAAGCTGTCAGAATTAAATATTACTGTTAGTACATCTTGAAGTAAAGAGCACTAATTTATACAAGACTTCAAAGCTACAACCAAAATATGCGTCAGGATATTGCTTCAGAGAATGGCAATAGCTATATTCTTTTAATCAGCAAGAATCTCAAGAACTCTGGTAAATATACAAGATAGACCAAGAAACTTAGAGCTTTTTTATTTGATATATTGATGACAGGACAATATATTGAAACAAAAAAAAGGAAAGAAAAAATAACATTTTGGCTGAACTAAGGGGATTTTGGATGGCATACTGCAAATGATTCAGTTTGCTAGAAATTATGGTTCTGCCATTATAATAACATTCTTCATCTGACATTATCTGATAAATGAAAGTAAATTGCCAGCCTTTCAAGTTTAGAAATAACTATCCTTCTGTTATAAAAAAAGTAGTTCCCTGGTATGAGCAGAGCAGTAGTGGATCATCATGTCACATCGTATTGGTCATTTTGACAAGCGATGAGTGTAGGAGTGACATCTTCATTTCACGGTAGTTTATTTTATATTCTATTTGGTTATACTAGAATATAATTAAAAAGCAACATGCACTGAAACTGACTTCTACCCATTTGTTCATACACTTGAGATATTATCAAGTTTCTACCTTTTAAATGTGTGCATGAGCTTTTTATATTAGCACCATATATGAATACTAATAGATAGGCTGCTACATGCGAGTCTGTGAACTGGGCATCCTATTCTGAGATATGAATTAGGACTAACAGAAAGCCAGTCTCTCATATGGCTGAGAAACAGAAAAGGTGTAATATGGAGAGCTTGCTAAAATTTGAACAGTGTTCATTTTTATCATTTCATAGCTCCCACAGCACCCGCAAGCTTTCAAATACTTGAATGGATAAGTGTTAATGCAAGTAGGAAAGGTCATAAAATACCTGACATACAAAAATTCAAGATCTGAATGTTCACTAAGTGTTTGGAAACCTCACTCCTACCAGCCTTTGGCCCAAGTGGAATTTCATCAATATCCGCTAGGAGTGTGAAAAGGCAGTGGGCAGCTTTACTGCACTTTTTATCATAAAAAATAAATACATGGGAACTCCCTGCCCACCGTGGGCTGTGGTCAGTGCGGCTCAGCGTGCACACTCACCACGGTCATTCAGGCCAACTCCATTAAATTCCATGTCCTACGTGGAGGTGGAATAACATACTGCAACCATCAAGTGCTACAGTTCCACTGGAATTGAGTATTTTTTGCCTTGGATTTCACTGGAAGCATTGCTAGGTTTACAACCTTGTTAACCTGCATATACATTTTATCATTTGGAGCTAAAATGGAACTGCTGGGCCTTTCCTTAAAACATGGAAACGTGCATAAAATCAAGCAAATTGTAAATTGTAGTCACAAGTTGACATTCAGAAGCACAAACGCAGATTTGGATGTTTCCTTGGTTACTGCTGCACATTGAATTTATCTACCCTAGACCCAGGAAAACCTCTATGGCAAGAGAGATATGTTATGAAAAATCCCAAATCTCAGAATAGAGTGCTTGCCACTTAGCATATAAAGAATTTTTTTTTTTAATTAAAATGAGCCAACATGAGAAAAAAACGTGATTTTTTTTTTTTTATGATGATGATATGTCTTCTCTGACATTTGTTCTTTTCTTTTGGTTTAGGTGAAGTGGAACCTTCTCTGAAAAAAGGTTGGTCAGTTGCTTTACTATAGAGGGCAAATATTTGCAGCCTTTTTAAGAATTAACTAGTATATCTGTGATATAGATTCTGTCATTAGTTACATGTCAGTCAACTAACCTTGTAAGCTGTGCTTTAACAAACTCATTAAATAAGAAACTCGAGTAGTAATACTTGCTGTACTGTTTGCTGCTCTGTGAGAATTCTTGACTGTTTTATTATTATCCAGAAAAATCTGAAAAATGTTCATAAAAAAACCCAGAATTACAGAAATATTATCTGTACCCTTGCCTTGCATGTGGGACTCCTATTAGTGCCAATATGAGTTACGTCTATGTGTGGATAGAAATAATATTTAGAAATAATAATATAGAAAGGATATTTAGTGAGTAATAATGGCGAGGCGTTGTAAAAGCATTTTACCTTGTGCCAACACAGAACTCTAAAATAAGGACTACTGAATCTTCTGAAAAAAAATACTTAGTTATCACTGACTTTTTAAAGCAGACAAGTGAAGCAAGTAGGATTTATAATATATATCTTTTCAGACATTAAAAATGTTATGCTGGAACATAAAACTTAAGTTCAACTTCTATTAAATCAAAATGAAAATGTATTAGAAGGCTTGAGATATTGGTGATAGGATGTAAAGCTTTCCAAAACTAGGGTGTTTTTTTCTCCAAATTGAGCACAGCTTGATAATCAGAAGATGTGTAACCAGCCCTATGTGATCTGAATTTGGTATCCATCCAATTCTCAGTAGGTAAATGCCCATATGGAAGAACCTATCACCCCAGTTGGTGCTCAGATTACAATCCATTTTTTTCTGAAGTTAATTGGAACTGGATCAGGCTTCTATTTAATGACACATTTTGTCAGTCTCAATAGGGCATCCAAGGAATTAATGGACTTGAAGACCAAGACCATTCATCTTTCTATGGATGATCCTTCATGTTAGGATTGAAAAAAACTTATAGACAGTGTAGGAAAACATTCCGTCTCTTTACTCCATCGGTAAGAATCGCATAAGGTGCAGCATTGCCCTTTCTCTGCACCCAAAGGCAGAAACGCATTGTTAATTTTACAGTGGATGCAAAGAGTCTGAAGCTGTAGAGCATTGCTGGCAGGGACGCCGGGTACGGGGATGGGAGGTGTCTGCTCACTGTGGGCCAGTGTAGGTGACCAGGCTGGGAGTACTGTGGAGGTACTTCACTGCTGGGAAGGCTTGATCCATAAAAACATTATGGACAACACCATGCTGAGCATTGCAATGCCACCTTCTTTGGAAATGGGTGACAAAGTCATGCCTTACACTTTGCATTGGGACACTAGGCTGTAAAAATAGAATTCAGAGAAGCCATGAAATAAGCTGGAAGCCGCTTAAATTAGTCAGGTGGAAGTGATGAGATGATTGTTCAGACCTAAAAGTCCTCCATCCAAGGTGATGAGTATCTAACTGCCAGCTTGAAATGTTTTCCTTAGTATTCAAAGCTCACAACCCTGCTCTGGAGAGAAATGAGAGTCTTCTCTCTTTGGTGTGAAGGAGATGGACAAGGAGCTGGTGATTCCTCTGGAGCTGGTATCTCACAGGATAACTCAGCCACACAGATGTGAAAAGGCCTAAATTTAAACACGCTTCACCTGCCTGGGCAGTAAAACAGATTTTGAGTGGGCTTTTCCACTTCCTCCACTCTGAGGATGTGTGCTCAAGGCCTTTCCTTCCATCTTTCAGAGGATAAAGAGTCCCATCATTGCCTCCCTGCAAAAAAGCTGTTTCTTGACTAGGACTGATAAATAAAGTGATCTGAGGCCCTTTCTGGGTATAGCTGTAAGCTTTCACTTAGAAGCATCCTCAAATAACTTGTTATCTTCTCCAGATGACTGGAGGTCTCCATTTCATCCTGGCAGCTAGGATCTGACCTTGATTATACCTGATTTTGTCACCTCTCTTTCTGGGCTACAGAAATACAACATATGTGGCCTGAAGCCACCATGTCCCTTGGAAATGCCATTCCAAGTCCCTTGGAAATGCCAGTGCAGAGCATGGCGATGTCCACTCAGTGAGAGGCAGCTGGGAGTTCCTCAGAGCTGTCACTGTCCCTCTTTGCAGACTTCTCTGAAAACTGCGTAAACATCAAGGAGCTGAATTGCTGGGGTCTAAGCCTATATAGAAGTTTTCTGAGAGCTCTGTAATAAAGGCTAGTCAACAGGTTTTCTGCTTAGGGACAGTGAAATTCAGTCCAAGGGCTAAAGCTCAGGAGCGCGGAAGGCAAACCCTGGGAGGTGAGGGCTCAGACCGCAGCACTCGCCAACATCGCAATCCGCTTCTCTGAGCACAAGGTGCGGATCTCTTCAAGTAGCTTTTCCTAACTAATGTGTGCTCTCATGTCCATGGTCCAGGAATAAGAGTTCCAGAAGAAAAGCTTTCTAAACCAAAACAAGACTTTGCAACTGTGATTTTTGCCATCTGACTGCAGTTAGGGCTGGACCCCAAGGAGGACCAGCTATACAAATTAATTTTGAGACTTTCTGGGTAACAAAATGTTAGTAGTTAGATCCACAAAATTGGAACCAAATTTTTAGGCTATGGGAGTATTCTCTGTTTCATGTAAAGGACCCGTTCTGCCTCAAAGCCCCTTCCACTCAGCACAGCACTGTTATCTATAGCTTTGTGAATGACCTTTCTTTAGATGGCTCTTAAGCTTGTGGCATTTGAACAGCCTAAACAAAAAAATGACCCAGTGAGATGGTGCAGTACACTACTGCTGTCTCCAGAAGATGAACAGTTTGACTTTTTGCACATATTTACAGGAAACCTCTCTCAAATTTCTCTCTGGAAATGTGCATTATGGTTGCCGTGCCTGATTTTTAAGTATTTGTATTGGATCTAACCCACAGTTACTGTGGTATTCAGGAATGGGCAGAGAGTTTTTGAAAAATGTCCATACCTATTTTTGGTGTATGAACAAGCCTTCACTCTTTTGCTTTCTTGATTACCAGATATTATGAATGCTAAAAAGTTAGCAGAAAATTTACTTTATAATGGAATATAATAACTGAAAAAAAATAAGAAGATTGCTGGTACTACAATACAATTATGGATTGGAAAAAATTCAAGGGGAGTAGTAAGGACACTATGTAGTGATGAAGGAAGAAGAGAAAAGTGGAATGATAATTACGAACCCAGAGAAAGCAAAGATCACCTTCCTAGAGATGTAAATTGAAAGTAAAGATAATAAAAGTACAAGTAATGACAATGGGCTTGCACATGCAACAGGACTAATATCAGTTTCAGAATCCTTTAGAAAGGATGAAAATGCCTCTTGAGTGCCTTTTTTATTGCAATTATTTTTGCCAGTCCAAGTCTTATCATTAATATTTATCTTTAATAATTGGAAAAGAGTGAACATTTGATATTGTCCGGAAAAAAAAATGTATTCTTCAGTGGAGGTAGTGAAAGATTATTCTGTAGAGGACTTTGCAGTTTTTAACAATGCATATTCTCAACACGCTAAAACTATAGAACATTTTCACAAAAGATAGTAAGAAGCCTAATAACTGTTTGTTGCATGCTTAATATGTTTTTGGCTTCATTTCTTTCTAGAACAATGGTTCTGACTGATAATCTTGTTCATTTTTTCAGGGTTACTTTAACGTTTAGAGACAAATTCAATTATTTGACAGCTGTATGTTTTCTCGTATTTTGGTCCTTTTTACTAGAAGTTATTGTTATAGAAAAAGAGAGAAATATTTATTATTTTTTGGTGGATGTTACTAGCATTAGTTGTGAGTTTGGAAAAGAGCTGAGAAACCTGGTGCACAAAATTGGAAATAATGATCTGTAAAATATAAGCAAGTGCAGACACTTCAGCGTTCTCATCCATGGCTAAAAATGTCATTATTAAACTGTTCTGGAGCTTCATTCCAGTTTACATATGGGTAACGGAAAATTTCAAATCTGAACATGGATTCCTCATTTAGCTAACCAGGGTAGACCTGACAAGCTGTGCACAGTGAGTTTTGTATGTTAAGGTAGCATCTTCTTTTGCTTCAAAACAGCCGATGCATTCTGGCTTGGAAGCATGAATCTGGTATGTGGCCTTAGGAGTAAGTTGCTGAAAACCTTTGAAAAAGATTCCAAGGTCAGAATTATTTGGTTTTTTACTTTATACTTTGAAGCTGAGGAAATTGTTTTCATAAGATGTCCTTCCTTGATTTTATATTTGGGTTTAGATTAAATCCTCTCTCTGACTTTCTCTTTCTCTTGCGCTCTCTCCCTCTCACACACACAGACACACACACACATAACTCACTATGTAAGTAATTTTCATTTTAATAAGTACAATGAATTTAGAAAGCAGAGTATGAAATAAAGCACCCTCATGACACTGTTAACCATCTCTCTGCTTCCAAATAGGTTTTTATTGGCACAAGATTATTCTATACCAATAGTCAAAATAAACTTGATTTCCTTGAGGTAGAGGTGTATCTCTAAATTTCTGTGAGTTAGCCTATGTATGAGGCAGAAAGATGTATACAATAGTTATATGAAATTATCCCATTCTCCTTACTTGGCTTTAAAACTTTTTCTTAGAAAAATGTGGGTAAAGAAATCATAGATTAAAACAAGAAGCCACAAACAAGAGACATTTCTGTTAAAGGTTGCAAGAAATTTTGTTAATTACAAGTAAACTTTTTGGCAAAGCACCTTATCCTTCTGTCTTCAGCACTAGGCTGGTTGTTAATATGCTGAAGACATAGACATCATGCTCTTCCTAAAAGAAGTGGCAACTTCTAAGGGTAGAGTTGGTTACACTGACTTATCCTCAGCAGCTCTGGCCAAGGTGCAGGTCCCCCAGACCCAACTCCAGACACTCACTCCCATTAACCCCCCCTTCCACCTCAAGGTTAAGACTGTCAGAATTTACTCAGCACAAACTAATTATTTGTTCAGATCTGGGTATTAATCTGCGCTAACAATGACAAACAAAATGCTCCCAAAAGGAAAGGTTCTCAGACCCGATCATTTCCTATATCTCCTTTTGAAAGTGATCAAGCAAACATCTACGACAGCTTTGCCTGGGGAAGGGGAGAGGTAGGAACAACCGGCTTAGAGAAGACTGGAAGGGGATTTGCTAATTTGGATTTGAAAGTGGGTTTGGTATTATGGCCTTGGTGCGCTTTAACCCCAGCCAGCAATTAGCCCAAAAAGAACTGTTTGGGGTATTCAGACAGGGTAGGGAAAAACATGCCAACAAATATTTAAGGTTTTTGTCCTGCAATTTATAATGTGTGTCAGATTGTTTTTATCTATTAAGTACATAAGAATGGTTATATATGATCAGACCAACAGTGCAGCTCACCCAGTGGACGGGACAGAAGTCCCTCTTGCTGCCCAAGAGTGACCAGTTCAAATGCCTCGGGACGGAGAACTGTTAAAAATACAGTGATAATTTCCCCAAACAGTTCTCCATACTCTAGATAATTGCCCCAGTCAGGGACTCCCTGAGCCATTGGTGTCACTGAATTCAAGAGGGACACAGTTCTTGCACGGCCATAGCCCATCTACCACTTTCTATGAACCCAAGGCTACAGCCAGTACGTACATTAACGTTAGGGAGTAAAACAACCATGGCAGCAAGTTGCTGGAATGAGTTAGGTTTCATAACAAGATTTTGAAGAAGACATTTTTCTTTCCGAAATTCCCACATGATTAGTTAAATAGCAATTAGTCCCACTCATCTGTTATCTTAAAGAAGTCCTGTGTACATTAGCAAGTTTTAACTCATTATCGTCGAGCAACAACCTTTTCCCACACTAAAAACATATTGGGCAGGATTCGGATGAATAAACAAAGCTGACTAGTGCCATTTTAGATACCACATGGTGTCTCAGATGTAGCATGGGACTGGCAGAAATGACGCAGGACCTATGGGAGAAGGGCGCCTTTATAGGGGAGCTGATGACTACCAGAGTACCTTAGGATGTTTAAAATGCCACCAGGTGACTATTAGGGTTCTTACAGTTAAAATTCTTTACTAAAAGGGTTTTCTAAAATTTAAAATAACTTTAAGTTATAGATAAATAATCGTTTGTTATTACTATAGTTTATATCAGAAGAATATCTGGCAAAATTCACATTGCTAGCTAACGTGGCAACTATTTCTGGGCAAAATACTGAAATTAGAACATGATATTTTATCATTTAGAAGTCCTTTACCTATATAGCAAAAAATCTGGAAAAATAAAGAAAGCAAGTGGGTTTTCTGGAGGTAATAGTCATGTTCAGAAAACAGTTTCCAACCAAAAAAACTGGAAACGGACTAGAGAAAAGCAATTCAGAATACCATAGATGCAACCTGAAAACTGAATTGCTGGTGTGGTTGTTATATGTGTGTCTTAGAAATTAATTATGCAGTTGCATTCATCCCTAAAGTATATATCTATTTGTACTGGTAATGCCTTCTGAATTCAGTTTCTTTTATGTTGCCATATGGTAATGTTCACTTTTCTGTGTATGAGTTGCTATTATAGATCTCTCTAAAAGGCTTTCACTGTCTCCCTAGGCTACACTTTACTACAAAGCATTTTGCATATCTTTGTGTAAAGTACACCCTGTGTTAAAAGATGAAAATCATTGATTGATTCAATTCTCAGATGTTAAACTGCTTTCCCAGATATGTATTTTTTGCATTTTGCATTTTTGTGGCGTTCATTTCTGTTATTAATATTCTTTTAACAACCTCATTTTGTTTTACTTACTCTGATCAATACAGTAATAGCATATCCACTATAAAATAGCATTTTATAATTTAAAGAAAATATTTTCCATATTATCCAGATGAAACAAAACTGTATACACTAGGGAACAGGGGTGTTCCATTATAGTTCTTTTGCCTATGGAGGAATAGTGACTGGGATCCAAACTTGCCACCTACCTTTTAAAAGACACAGAGAGAACTTGGAGCCACAAGGCGAGGAGGAATCCTGGGCAGAACGGTAGCAGCAGGGAGGTTTGCAGCTGGTTAAGCTACCCTCTTAAATCAGGGAAACCTTCTATCCATGTTACCTTCGTGGAAATCTCCATTTCTGCCCCAGCAATGGAGCACAGGGGAGGTTTTTGCTGTAAGAGGGGAGCGTTGGGCAGATGTCCCCCCGGCTGGGAGCTTGCCCTGCCTGAGACAGAGTAGATGGCTCACCTGGGAAGTGAGAGGGTCTTCCAAAACTCAGTTAAACCCCCAGCACCGCAACCGGGGGTCCTGCGTGTTTCTGAGGGGACTCGGATCCCCCCATGGCTGCTGCTGTGCCAAGGGGACAAGACGGCAAATGGAGCCCCGTGCTCATCACCCGCAGAAAGAGGTTCTCTCTTCTGCGTGCCAGACCCCTAAAAAAAAAAATAAATCAGTTGGATCTAGAAGTGATTGAATTTATAGGAATATGTATTTGCAGACTCGCAGACTAATACATTAAGGTAGGATCCGCAGAGTTGACATTTTTTAAAGCTGAGCAGAGGAACTGTGGTTAGTCCTGTGATTTCTTTTTCCTATTTTATTCCTCCTTTCACAAAAAAACCCTCCTGAATATATTTATATGGGAAAAGATTTCTTTGATGCTAATCAAGATTAGAGATTTTTATGTATTACTATATATATAATTTTGCTCTACTTAGAGGTCTATAAGTTTTGTCTGCATTTTTCCTGCATAAAATTACATCTAATTAAATGCAGACTCCAATAAAATTGATTATGAAAAACATCATTTAAAACTGGTCCAATAACATCTTTGCAGGATGGAATCCATAAAGGGAAACATGTCGAGACAATTTTACTTTCCACAGAAGGAAAAGAAAAGCCTGGTTTTGATCACATGGCTCTATCTCTGATTTGTTTCGGTTAGGGGTTTTTGTGGTTATTTTTTGTTTTGTTTTGTTTTTTAATCAAAGTGCAATTAGCATTCCTTTTACATTTCAGAACCAAGGTACAGAACTGCAGTATGGGAATGAAAAAAAAGAGTCTTAATGTATTTATATACTTGGAATAAAAATTACTTTTATGTAAAAAATGTTTAGGGTTGAAGATCTTTTAATATCTTCCACTTTTAATTCTTTCAAAAGCCCAGTCATTAAAATTCCTCCATATAAAACAGTCTGTGTATGGTCTTCCTGAAAGATGCCAGTGCTGCTTACAGGATAATTAGTCAAAGATAATTGCAAGTACCCTCCTCCCCTTAAAAACCTTTCTGTTAAGATATTGCTTTTCTGCTGCAAATGGAAACCTCACCAGAGGGAAAAGAAAACCCAAAACAAAAAATCAGTTAGGCTTTAGAAAGAAAAGAAAAGAAAAGAAAAGAAAAGAAAAGAAAAGAAAAGAAAAGAAAAGAAAAGAAAAGAAAAGAAAAGAAAAGAGAAAAGAAAAGAAAAGAAAAGAAAGAAAGAAAAGAAAAGAAATAGTTGTGCACTGTGTCAAGTTCCATTTACCTTGGTAAACTGAGGCTTTCAAGCTGGAATTAGCCACAACCATTTTTTTTATTTTTTTCTTTTGGTGGAGGATGCACTACAACTTTTGGATTTATCTCAAAGAAACAAATCTTCTGAGAACTATGTAACAGCTCCCATGTTTACAGCTAATTCTCCAGCCTTGGAGACTTCTATCAAACTTTCCCTCTCATCTTAGCTTTTCTGGAAAAATAAATATTTTCCGATTTTGCTAAAAGACCATTTTGTATTGAAAGAATTTGTGGGATTAGGTTTCAAAGCAGCCCTGGTAGATACATGAAAATGCCCAAACATATAAAAACAAAGCGGAAACGTCAATGACACCAGTGATTTTGCGATAAAACTCTTTTAATAACTACATAGTAATATGATACACTTCTACTCACCATTAACTGCTAAAGCTATTTTATTCTATAGCAAAAGGAATGCTATTTCAAACATAGCAATATGGAAAAAATATGTCTGTATTTAATTGTCTTTAACATAATGCAAAAAAGATGAGTGGAATAAGTTCAGTTTAGAAAGTTGTAGATTATGAAATAGTGGCTTATAATAGAATCTTTACAGGGGTTGGGATGTTTCGGTGTTATGAAAATAACATGCACGCTGTTCTGAAAATGCCTTCCTCACAACGCATCTCCTTCGCTGTACAGTCTTACAAAAATAAATATAAGATGAAACATCACCCTGGAATCAAAGTACTCATTAGCATGATGCTGAAGATGTCAGCAGGTCATCTACAGTGAATTTCTATTATAGACCAGTGAAACTGCAATAGTGTGGAAACAATTGAATATCTGTTGAACTGGAATCTAATCTATTTATTTTTGTTGTGTTCTGCCTTTATGAAGAAGGCTTAACATATATCTGGAAGGCCATGTTAAATCCCTGTATTCTTGGGGGAACATAAAGCCTACTTGTTTGCTGTATGCTACTCAAGATAGGTAAATTGTCCAGAAGTGTTTGAGGGTCACGTTCTCTGTACCTCTGACAAGTGATGCCAAACAAAGTATCAAGTGGAGGGAATAAAGGCAACTAAGGTGAAGTAGCTGAGCTTTGCTGAACAGGTTTAGGACCAGTCAATGTCACTTCACAGTGACGTTTACAGTTTAGAACAACATGTTGTTTGGGGGGTAAATATACAGCAGGGCAGAGGGTTTGCACCAAGAAAAATGAGAAATGGTCTTCTGTGACTTCTGTCAGACGTAGTCTTACACAGCAAATGAGAGATGCTGTATAATTCTGTAAAATATGAAAGAAAAAAAGAAGAGAAAAAAGAAACCACCATTCTCACTCTAAACTGTAGTTGTGATTTCCAAAGAGATGCATAAACAATTTTGCAACCATACTTAAGAGACACTGCGGGCTGGTGTCTCATGCAGTGGATGAGCACACAAACCATTCAGCTTTTTCATCAGTAAGAGGCAATTCATCTCCTGTCCCATTTTCAAGAAAGATCTTACAACACAGGACTTCAGGAAAAGTTGTTCTGTACCCCAACCTGAAGTTGCTATGAATCCTCAGAACAGGGCAAGATCTAAGAAAACACTGCAGATAAGACTGTGCTACTAGCAAGCTAGTAGGGAAGTCACCTAAATTAGTCATATGTATCACTCAGACTTTCCAACATTGAATGCTGGTACTTAAAGCCTTCTGTTACGCTGTCTTTGGTTCCTAGATATAGGCACGATACACCAATGTAATTCCCCAATTAAATATTTCCTATTCTCTCCCCCCCCCCCCCGTGGTTTTGTCTTGTTGCAAAATCTGTGGGGTTTTTTTCTCTAGAGTACAGCTACATGATGTATTAGTAGTTAGATGGAGGTTGCTCTAATGTACTACTTCTTTTATTCTCCTCCTAGCCCCACAAGGATAACTGTCACCCTCACCAGCTGGTACTATCTAGATTAAAAATAGATATCAGCTGCACAATTGCAAATTTCTCCTGAGGATACCAGCAGCAAGAGAGTTGACTACAATTCTTCATACAGACAGCATCTAGAAACATATTAGAAATGACATCCCTCTCATCTTCTAAAGCTCTTAACACCACTCACTCTTGCCTTGCCCTCAGTATCTATTTCCACCAACTCTTCAGGATAATCAGCTGCCTGCTACCAATTAGTCTTGATAAACTAGCAAGGATATAGCCCCATTAAATTGCTGGCAATAGCTGTAAGGGTTTTAACCGCTCAAAAGCAAATTATTAACCTCTGGTTCACCAGGACTCTGAATAGGACTCATTTTCCTTTTCACACTTAGATATCTATAAGAGAAAGAATGTCAAAGCACTGAAGGTGTATATCACTGTATCACCTGTAAGAGATTATGAAAAAGATGACCAACTGGTAAAATTTGCTTAGAAAGAACAATGTATTATCATTTTAACTGAAGTTCCATCTGTTCAATTATATCTTTAAAACAGTGGATACATTAAAACTACATTCCATCCTCACTACAGTATTTAAGTAGAAACAGGGTAGCTTTAGGCATAAGGGGGATAATATTGAATGTCAGGGATCAGAGTTAAATTCCCAGCTCTTTTGCTGACTTTCTGGGTTACCTTGAGTAAAGCATTCTTGTGTTTCAGACGGGGACAATCATCCCTTTTTTTCTCACTTTGCCTCTCCCATCATTAACATTTTTTATTTGGTTTGTTGTTTTTTCTAAGATATATTTCACCCACAAGATGGAAACTCAGCAGAGGGTGAGACCTAGGAGCTGTTTTAGCAGTGCCAGATTGCTGCTCACCGCCTCATCCTCTAACGAAGCAAGATGCAGTGCTGTGTTTCCCCACTAAGTGAAGAAATGTAGCCCTCTTAAAGTTTGAAGTCCTGTGTTACAGAGATGGCATATTCTATTGTGTTATCATAGAATCAAAGAATGCGTTGGGTTGGAAGGAGTCTTAGAGATCACCTAGTTCCACCCCCCTGCCCTGGGCAGGGACACCTTCCACCAGACCAGGTTGCCCAAAGCCCCATCCAACCTGGCCTTGAACACTGCCAGGGATGGGGCAGCCACAGCCTCTCTGGACAACCTGTCCCAGTGCCTCACCACCCTCACAGGGAAGAATTCATTCTTAATATCTAATCTAAATCTACCCTCCTTCAGTTTAAGGCCATTACCCCTTGTCCTATCACTACACGCCCTTGTAACAAGTCCCTCTCCAGCTTTCTTGTCAGCCCCCTTTAGGTACTGGCAGGCTGCTCTAAGGTGTCCCCGGAGCCTTCTCTTCTCCAGACTGAACAACCCCAACTCTTTCACCTGCCCTCATAGGAGAGGTTCCATCCCTCTGATCATCTTCGTGTCCCTCCTCTGGACTCGCTCCAACAGGTCCGTGTCCTTCTTATGCTGGGCCCCCCCGAGCTGAAGGCAGTACTGCAGGGGGGGTCTCACCCGATGGGAGCAGAGGGGCAGAATCCCCCCCCTCGACCTGCTGGTCACGCTGCTTGGGATGCAACCCAGGACACGGTTGGCTTTCTGGGCTGTGAGTGCACATCTCTGGGTCATGTTGAGGTTCTCGTCAACCAACAACATGGACTTACGACTCCATGTGTTACCTAAAGCAATTTATGTGGGCTGAAGCCCATACGTGCTATGATAATACAACACAACCAAAATAGCTAAGAATAACGCTATATATTTAACTATGTTTAAAAAAGGAGATAACAAAAAATCAAAATCAGAAACATGAGAGCAGACGAAGAAGGGAACTCCTTTTCAGGAACCGGGAGAATCTCCTCACGCTCTACCACGAGGGGCTGCGCTCTTCGTTCACGCTGACGTAACCCTGCACGGTGCTGCACCACCAGCTCACGCGGATTCGGGGGACTGTAATTTTTTTTCCCTTTCTCCCACCTTGATTTTCCCAGAGCTGGGGCTTTGTAGTGAGCAGCCAGTGCTGGGCTGTCATTAGACACTGTGAAATGCTATTAATGAAAATTAGCTGGGTGAGGGGTGGGGGAAGCTAGCACCCAAACTGCATGCTCAGCAGGGATTTTCGGTAAAGCTGCCTGCGATACTGATCCTCAGCTGATTGTGAGGGCCTGCTTCAGGTCAACAGGACATAAATATATCGGCCTGCTAACCAAATAGTCAAATATATCTCCTTTCAGCATCTTGAAATGGTCAGTGAGGGGACTACTAGCTTCCCTTCTTGGAGTTATTTAAAATAATTGCCCTGCATGTTCTGTATATCTGCGCAAGATCCAAGGTCTAGAGAATTCAGTGTCAAACAGTATCCATAGTTAAGGAAATAAAGTACTTATCCATTCAAAACCCAAGAAACACAGGGGAAAGATAATTTTTCATGTCTGCTTGATAACTGAAGAAAACAAACAATGAAATACAGCTTTTAAAATACATACTCCCTTACAATAATTTAATAAACCACGCTGTCATCTCATAAAGAATCAGGATGGTTGCCGTGGTGACACAGATTATCCTTGCTGCTGCTTGATTCTGTCATTTTTCTAAACATGAATTCATAATATTTAGGATTTATTAACAATGTGTCACATTGATAGAGATAAATTACATGCTTTAAACTGGCCATGTAAGTCTTCTATGATATTATAGCCACTTTGTCAACTCAGCAATAAGATATGATGTGATTACTAGAAAATTAAAGCTATTTGTCATAAAAGATGAAGCAGAGAGTATCAAAACTCTCAGAACAGAAAAAAATCTCTAATAATCTAATATGTTTCCTTATTTTAAATATTTTTGAGTTAGCAAAGAGTCACTATCTTCTGTCTTGTAAATTGATCAAGATCAGCATATATTGAGACTAGATTTATTTGTGCTGGGAAAATTTAGCTTGTAATGTATCAGAATTGATGGGTTCCAGGCTGCAATTTTTTATGATGGTTCAAACTCTAATGGGAAGCTTGTGACGAGATCTTAATGATGGCACGCTTTGCAATATATAAAAACATATATGCACATACTTACGTATTATGAAGATGTATTTCACTTCAATGAATTTGTGTAGGGTTTTTTGTGATGTGTGGTATCCTAATTGTAGCAGCAAGTTAGATGAGATTCTCAGTGCGGCTGTCTAGAAAGGATCTTTTTGTGTAAGTTACTGAAGCATTTGTGTCAAGTAAGCTTCACTGCCAATACAATGCGAGGCTGATTTAGGTGGCCAGCTCTACAGTCATTGCTCCATACGTATTTTGCAGTCAAGCTAGCAATAAGAAATCCCCTAAGACCATAGTAATTTTAAAAGCCATTTTTGAAATAACAAAGGTTTATACTTATTTTTTCAAGAAAAAGAGGCCTATTTTCTGTAGTGAGACACATAACAGATGGTGGGAACCCAGCGGAGCTGAGGCATCTTAAGGCAAGCAAGGAATACGTGTCTGTGTAGATGACTCTGCTTGAAGAATGTGATTTATCACTTAGTGGGCCATATTCATCTCTGTGTGTAGGATGACCTCTTGAGCTGGGTGAGATACATCTCCGCTGTATGTTGCAATGCAGAGGCAGTGACTTAGCTTTCTTTAAATGCAGTAAGTCAGGGTTTGGAGGCAGTCTGGAGCAGCGGCATGGAGAACCGCTCCGATGTGCTCAGAATCGGGGAGCAATCCTCTGGCTGTTCTTGTCTTGCACCGCTCCTCCCACTTACACTACCTAAACTAGTTTATGCATCCTTTTCAGCAGAACAGGTGGGAGAAGTTTGAAAATCCAGCAACTAGATTCTCTCAGTTGATAGAAAAAAAATCTTCACATAGTTGCAGAAAAATAATCCAGGCTCAGCTGAAATGCAGTAAATCAATATGGCATGATTTCTTCCTAATCACAACCTTTGAGGTTTATAGAACAATAAACAAACTACACACCCAGGCTGCAAGGAGCAAAATGAAAACTGAATAAAAGTCCTTTTAGCTTAATGACATCATATAATTAGCTTAGTTATGCTACCATACATTAGTGGCTAACAGCAATATGCATTTTGGCCTTTGTTACCCTTTATCTCAGTGAAATAACGTTCTATCTGATGACAACATAGGCTGATGCCCTAAAATAGTTATGTTTCTCGTAAACCAGACGCAATCTTTTTTTTCAGATGGCAAACACTGTCCAATAAAAACATTCTCCATTTAGTTTCAAGGACCTATGCAAAGATCAGAGTCTTGGGAAGGGAAAATACCATTTTCTACTGGATCTCTTTGGCAACATGCATCCTGTTACAACCTGAGCAAATAACTAAGGATATAAGTGGACGATTTTAGTTGTCTTCAATAGACATTAAAGTAGCTCCCTAGAGTGGAGATGTAATATGCATAACTTTTTCCCTGATGTATTAATTTTGTTATTTAGACCCTGCAGACCAAATCTAACCCTAAAATACAGGGAGGCATCTCCCATAGAGTCTAGTGAGATTTGCATGTGCTTTTGTCAAAGACAAATTTGATCCTGTATTTTATAACAGTTTCCTACTGCAGGAAATACCTGCATGATACCATAAACCTGGCACTCTGTATAGCGTTAATGACCTTATTGCATACCAGTAATAAACGGACTCTAAATTTCTACCACTGCATGCAAACAGTGCTAGGCAAGCTTGATTTAATTTTGGTTTGCTTTTTCTCAAATTCAGCATTTTGCATTTTCAATATTATCCTGGTTTTGGCACAGTAAAGACAGTAGGAAAAATCAGTTACAGAGGCATATAGCAGTAATTTAATATCAATATCACAGGTGAGGAATTCTGTTTGAAAGATATGGATAGCAAGGGCAGGTAAATAGTGCTCCTCTAACAAGGCAGTTCTCAGTGCTTTGGTATACAGCATGATTAAAATGAGTCATTCTCCAAGACAAGGATCCCTAACCCAGGAACTTTTATCTCTGTAATTTGTGTACAGCATTGGGTCTACCTTTTATTGTGTGTTGGAGCTACCAATTTAGCATGTGAGCTTTAAAAAATTTAGAAAATGTAGTAAAAAGAACATTATTTCCTTCCAAAGGTAATTTGGAAAACACTACATAGTAATCCTGGCGAACAACTCAGGACACATACAGAAAAATGTTTAGTAAAAGCATGTTATTTTCTGATTCATGACCAACGCATTACTGTATAGCTGTTACAGATCGGCAAAACCTATTCTTGACTTTAAAAGCAGCTATATTGCTCAATTAAAAACAGAGTAGTTATTACAGTCACTTAATGTTACTATTTTTGTCCATATGTATTGTCTGCATGTATATATAAAATTGAATTTTATTGTATATAATTCTGCATATGCAGGTGATAAAGCCATGGCTCTGCTATAATATTTGAAGCACTTATTTTTTACTGCAAGAATGCATCTGATATTTTTGTGTGTGAAAACGATTTTAATATTGATAACTCTACATTGCATTGTTTTCAGAAATTCATAAACAGAAACCGGAGAGACATGAAAAACGGCCACCACCAAAGGGTAACTTTTTTTTTTTAATGTGTTTACCTACATAAATGTATGTAATATACAGTGTATTTGTTAACTACATACGTTACCGCTGTTGTATCATAGAAGCATTCAAAGATAGTTGGCACAGACTGTAAATGATCAAAAATTCTTGTATACCTTAGCATTAACAAATAGGGTCATTTTAAGTTTGTGTGGCTATATTGTAAATGCACATTCATAATAAGATTCTCCTGCCCAAACTTATCCAGACATCTTTTTTGTAGCAAAGGTGCAAGAAAGTAGAGTGCTGATGAGCTTCCTCTGGTGCAAAAGGCATGAAGTGTGTTGGGCAAGGAAGAAAGCCAATTTATAGGCCAGTGGGTGCCATCCAAGTTAGGAAGTCGTAGTTAACAGTGAGCCAGGTGTGTATCAGAGATAAGAAAAACCTCCATTTTAAGAACCTACTCTTTTTCAGACTGTTTAATCTCCTCTAACTGGCACTTTCCAAAAATCCACAGAGGAACTGGTTTGGACTGGTTTTCAGAGGTCATGTAAATAAAGAAGTTTCCTGGGATATGTGCAGATTTTTTGCCTAAGAAAGCCTCTGTAAAGGTTAGGCCACATAAAATTTGATGAGCATCTCTCTGATGCACCAGTGCTGTGCTTAGTAATGGCAGGAGGAAGTAAGAAGGAAGCTTATTAAAAAATAGTGTGTATATACATACACCCTCCCTCACGCAATTATATTCACTTCTGCATATATTCTTTATATGCTTTTATAGTATTTTACACCTCTAGTGCTAGCTTTCCAGTTCTGTGCTAATCAGGGTCATCTGGAGTGCCTAGAACTGCTTCCCAACTACTTAATAAATCATGTTGTATGAAAATGAATTTTTTAGGGTATCGGTGGGCTAGCCAGGCAATAATGAACTCAGATCCATTAGCAAGGGATCCCAGTTAAGGTCTTTTCAAGCACAGCATTCTAAAAACACAAATGAAGTTGCAGCCTTGAACAAAACAGCCTCTTGTGTACCACTTCATCTATACAGAAGTGCATTGCTTTACATGGAAGAACATTAACGTTGCAGAAATGATTACTAAGAAGTTATAGGATGCCAGGAAAAAAGGATTCAGGTGTCATTAGTTAAGTCCCTTTATTCATATGCCTGATAAAGCAGTCTTTAATTATACAATCACTTCCTGAAGCACAGGACAAATAATTTTTTTCTATTTTTTGTTTTCATATTTAGTCCCAAAAATGCATCTTGTACATAGGAGGAACAATTACAAGAAAACATTCTGTCAGGCCTCAAGCTAGAGCATGATAAAGGTGTGAATCTTTAGGGAGTTTTACTGTTACCTTCTAAAGTTCCTCCAGGAAGTGTGTGTAAATATAATCTTTTGCTGTTTTTTAACAGGAAAAATCTAGAGGTAAAATGAATGTTTTTGACAGAAGCAAACACCTCAAACAAATTTCAGTCCTCCACCCAAAAATAGGGGGACACTGGGGTTTTAAAAATAATTTTATTTTTAAATAGTCAAATCCCCTGAATCCAAGTCCCAAGATTTGCAAGGGAGTTCCATTCCTCAGCCTCTTTTTGAAAAAATTCTACCACAGTACGAGGAACAGATATAATGAATGGAAATCCCAGATGGAAGTGGCTGAAATTATAAGCAAGATTCTTAGAGTATTAAGAGCCAGGCAAACTTGTGCCCTAAAATTTTGTTTTAATTAAATATTTTGATAAACTACTAGTAATAAAGTTCATTTCAATTATAGTACTTAGTCAATTTAATCCTGAAAAGAAGAAATACTCTGAGGAATGATTCAACAAAGCATTTGCTCATGCTTAAGAGCACTGAAATTCAATTATTTCATGATTACATGTACACATAAGCACAAATTCACTACAAAATAGGGTCTTTCCAATTTGGTATTTGATGTATTAGTGCTTTCACAAGGTTCCGAGGCACGCTGGACGGTATGAGCAGGAGCTCGACCCGTCGGTGGAGGTAAGGGGATAATTAATCTCAGCTCTCATCAGACACATCTAGATACTGCACCCAGTTCTGGGCCTCCCAGTTCAAGAAAGGCATCCAAAAACTGGGGAGAGTTCAGGGTGGGACCACTGCAACGGTCAGGGCTGGAGCGGTTGTCCTGAGGGGAAAGGCTGAGGGATGGGGCTGTCCCAGACTGTCCCAGACGTAGGTGTCGTAATTGTTATTACTATCAACAAATAAAAGAGAACTATGCAATACTTTGGCAACAGGGAAGAACAATGATAAAATATATTGAGATAAAACTATAAGTGTATAATTTCTGTCTAATGTAAGGTCCAATGATAATCCAAATGGACTGATCATTTCTGATTTTTATAGATAACTGATATTAGCAGTGAACTGAATCGTCCTGCATTTCTGGGAAATATCTCTTGTTACAAAAGGCACTGAGAAGGAATGGGAAAAGGTTGATCTACTGTGTGGCTTTTCCCAAATACGCTTCACTTACACGTTGCTGTTGGAGTGAGGGATGGAAGAAGACAATGGGATGATGAAATGCTACCTCTGACAGCCGTACATTTAATCACCGTGATTTTAGGACAGATACTTGTGTGCCTCTGAAATAACACTAGTCTCTCTGGTTTTTTGTAGAAAGTATCTCTGAATTCAGCCTGATTTGACAAATAGATTCCAGGCCCTACAAAACTATTTCATTTACTATGCGTAACACATATCTACCCCTCCTACTCCTCTTGACTTGTTAATAGGGCCGCACTGATAATGCAAATATTAAACATCACAGAATAAAGCTGTCTGTATTTGAGCATACAGATAAATTATGAGATAATAAAGACAGTTGTAATGTGGCCCTATAATTTAATTTGCTGTAGCTGGAAGTCAAGGTATTTCAGACATCTAAATAGAAAAATACAGCTGGACCATACAAATGCACAGTACACTACAAACCCACATAAATTGACAAAATTAGCAAGTTAAATGACGTATTTATGTTTGACACAGGGGCTATCTACCCTGATTTCTGGAGGTATAGCTACAGATACACCTGAGTTAACTTTAAATTAGGTAACACGGTGCAGATAGCAACGTAGCTGTAGTGGCTCAGGTAGAGCTGCCAAGTATTTATTTAGCCGTATGGGCTTACAGCAGCCTCGGGTAAAGCCAATGCTGTGGGCAGTTTGACTACCACCAGTAGCTGTCAAACCTAAGCCTCAGTTCAGACGGATGTAACGCTGTCTGACTGATTGTTTTGGACCTGGAAGCCTGTGCCCCTCTCCATATCAAGCCCTTTCCCCCCCTTTTTTTTTTTTTTGAGTGGTCCTTCAAGAAGAATTAAGTTATAGCTATCTCAGGTTACTTTACTTCTGAATAAAAGCATCTACACAGAGGTTTAACGCTCTCTGACTAATGCACTCTAAGTTCATTGTATTAGTTCATTTATCTTAACTTTCCTGAGTGTTGCCCTGTAGACAAGCACTTAGTCAGTTAGCTGGAGCAAGCAATCTCTGCTTCATGCTCACTGCACTCATCACCTAGCTTTATACTAAGCAGCAGACTTAAGACTTACTCAGCTGGAAACTATTTTTACTTCCCTTAGGTATGGAATTAGTGACTCCTTATTACATCTCTTCTTTTGGCACTTGCTTTTTTGGGGTGGTGAATGTCTCTGTCTCAAATGCTTTAATGAAGAAAAACTAAATCATCTCCCCCTTCACTATGTCTTCCACTTGATGCAAATCAAATATACTATTAGATGATTGAAATTTGGAAATACCTCTCACCTATGTGCTATGCTTCTTTTTAATTTTATGTGACGTAGATAGCAATAGTCTTATATGATTGAGTTTGGCATGCATTGTTAAATTACCTTAAAATTTTCCATTATAAGCTCCTATTTTATATTATTTATAAATTTAACACACTTCAGTCACTGAGGACGAAATTTTTCATGCTCATCTTTTTGCCTCAGGCTGAATTTTCATTCAAAGTCATATAAAAATGTTTCAGCAATTTCCAAAATCTAGGTTAGTGAAAATTAGGTTGGGGTGTTATATTTTTTCCAATGCTAATAGCAGTTCATTCTGAGCTTATGCTTTTTTGGTATTTGCAAGGAAGTCCAAGGAAATTTCTTTAAGTTTGGGAAAATTTTAGCTTGCACAATTGTCACAAAACTAGTTTTAGTTTTTCTTATTTTTTCTGGATGACTCCAGCATCCTATTAAAAAAGGAAGAGAGGTGATCTTTTAATTACAAAGTGTGTCATAAAGCAAATAAAATTGTTGAATTAAAGTTAAATGAGCAGGTTTAGTTCCAGCATTTTTCAGCTGAAGAGTACTGGACTTAGCAGCCTTAAAAACATTTTTATGTGCTTTGTCTTTGTTTTTTTATATGCAAAAGAAAATCTTATTAACTTTAATTTGTTTCACAGAAACATGGCAGTACGGCCAGCCTGGCTTATTTCTAAAACCTAACGCTTGCAACTAAGTGCTGCGGGCTTGAAAAAGGGCAGGTATTAAGCCCTTTACAAAGGAATATATAGCCAAGTGACTAAATCTGGAAAAGATCTGTAGACAGTGAAGTATTTTCTTGACAGAGCTTTTAGGACTATATAATGAGGCTGAACATGAAAACATTTCAGGGAGGGAAAAAACAGAGTTAAGATGCAAAAGAAAAATCATATTTAAGTTTGTCTGCTCAAAAGCTTCAGTGGACTTTGGTGGCCCTGCTGCCCTGTGACTGGAGAGTCAAAAATGGCCAGTCATCACAGCCCTGAAACATGAACCCTTTAATTTTTGGCAACACCTGCCCTTCCTGGATAAGGTTGTACCCAAAAGCCATAGCTCTGACGGTGTCCGTAAGAGGGAATGGTAAATGTTACAACCTGAGATTAGCAAGCTCTGAGGCTGTGGGGATATCAAGGCACAGGGCAGGGCTCTTGAACTAACCAGAGATCACCTTCAGCCTATTGCTGGGAAGAGAAAAATAGTTTAGACTTATGCCAGCCTGGTCTCTGCTTATCCACATTCTAGGCTCCCTGCCCAGATACTTCAAGTTACTTTTATTTCTCAAGAAGGAGCCAACTGATCCCTTCTCCATGTTTTTAGCTTGGGTCCACATGAATATTAATTTTTCCTTGCCTTTTAGCACTTTATACCATTTTGATGATGTGAAGGAACCTTAAATTAAATTTTTCTGTCCACTTCAAGGTCTGCCGACACTCAATTCAGTCAGTGTCATTCAAGGCTAGTTTTAGGTTTTTTTCCAAAGCATGAAATAGGGAAATGCTATGGAGAAACTAGAATAAATTAAAAACAAAAAACAAAAAACAAAAAAAAAACAAAACAAAAAAAACACAAACCGCAACAGTCTGCCTTACACAAGTAAGACGTTCTGTGGCTAAAAACAAGCTTTCTGACTGTTCTGCATAGTTCAACTATATATTTTGGCATAGGGACTACAAGGGCTTTTGTCTGATATGCAGAAGCTTATGTTTCACTGCCATTGACCATCACAGAGCTATTGTTTGCAAAACTGTGCTATTGCCCCATCCAATGCTGACAACCCGCTGGCTTGAAGTGTTTTGCACAGAGCTAGCACCTGCTAATACAACTGTAAGATGTAAAAGCATGCTACAGTTTCAGCAAAAATATTCAGTCTAAGTTCTGCACAGCACAGGGAGAGAGGAGACTGCTTTTCCTTGGTGTGCTACTAGATGTCCTAAAGCAATTGAATGAGTTACAGTCTGTAATTCACTCAGTAATACATTGCTGGTGCTGCTGCGTTCTTCGCAGCCTGGTTTTTTAGTGTAAATTGGCTGTCTGCATTCCGTAAAGGCTTTGAAAAATCTCCCTTCAATCTCCTTCCACTGTGCTGCTAATTGTTATCAACAATAATTTACCTGTTATGACTGGAAATGTATTTGGATAATGCAAACACGTGCAAGACATAACGAAACTGCTGAATGTTTGGAATGATTTTTCATAAAGACTTGGACCTATTTTTTAATGAGGAAATGTTTAACCAACAAAAGAATGCTTGCACCTCTGTGAAATGACATTTGCTGCAAAGCTGGTGAAATGAATGTACGCAAAACCATTACTGTGCTTGGGTATAAAGCTCACAGTTGTCTTCTAATCAGAGTTGTATTTTCTGTGGTTTACTCGTTGACAGAAACTTGAGTATTGGAAAGAAAGTCTTTTTTTCCCTGAAACTGCAAAACGCTAGTCTTTTAGTAGCAGAGGTTGACGAGAACCATTTTTGTCTGTCTAAATCATTAGGATGTGGAATACAATCCTGTCCAAAAACATGGTCAGAAAGTCAGGTGGGCAATAGAGTCCGTAAGGATTCGTGTTTGCTGCTTCTAGCAGGACGTGTCGTCAGTTGTGTTTTGAACAGCTGCTCTTCCTGAAGTTACGCTTTGATTAAAAGAGATGTTTTCTTGTTAATCCATCTCGTGGCTGAAGTAACAGCTAAAAATAAAAAAAAAAAAAAAACCAACCAGAGCATGGAAAGCAATATGGTAGTGATTTTTTGTTAAGAATAGAAAGCAATGCTGTCAAGGACTGAAAATAATTTCCTCTGTCAGAAAACTTAGAGTCAGGGTGCTTGTGTAATGGGACCAAAAGAGATCCCGCAGATTAGATTAAGCTTGCTGAATAATCACTTATTTTGCAAAAATATGCTTTATCATCTGCAGACTTATTCAAGGAAAAATATCTCTCTTGGATGTGGAATTAAATATTGACATTAAGAAGGTCTATATATCATCTAGTACCTGTGACTCAGAGCTAAAATCCATTATTTAAATTTACAAATATTTTTCCTCAATCACTTTGGTGAAATAGTATGTGTACATAATACCTCCAGATTACAGATTTATTGTGGATTTTTTTCTATTATTTCTAGTAATTCATAGAGACAAACCTGAAAAACAAGAAAAAATTGAGAGGAAGGAACCCCTAAAGGGTATGTATTTAGCATTTGGTGTTTGTCTTTTTACCAGTGGTTCAAAACAGTCTAATCTATTGACTTTTAGACCCAATTATGTTTAAGGATGGAGGAGGTGTTGTGAAAGCCAGCTGGAAGGAGAATGAGGATTTTAAAAGCACTTTGAATTCATCACTCTGCAGAAAGGCTAAAATTATATTCAGAGATTAATGAGTAAGTTTTTACTGTATTATTAACTTATGTAAAAGATGCCCAGAGCATAAATAGGTGCCTTTTTTATTCTTCTTGAATAAATCCAAGCATAATATTTGTCTTTGGGAATACTTCTGAACAAAATGTAATGAGTAAATTGTAACATACAGGGCATGGTCCCTGGAGGCATTCTGCTTCAGAGACCCGCCTTAGAAAAAAATTTCCCTAAACTCATTTCAGAGACGTTAGGGAGACGGTGATGGAGAAGGTGTTAGAGAGGATTTACTAATTTGCAGTTGGTGTATGCCAACAACAAATTACAGATCCATCTGTTGTAGGAGTCGGAATCAGTCTACTGCTTCCTCTCCACCCACAACTCATGAGTTAGTTCTGGGCTCCAAGAGCCACCATCTAGTTTGCCTCTTCTGAGGGATTTTTTGGCAAAACGGAATTTTGCTGGAACGTACCTACTTGTCAAAACTCTTTAAGCCTTCTGAGAACATGTCCTTTACAGAAAAATAAGATTAATGGTCTCAAGCTGGAGGAAGAAACCCATTCTGGAAGAGCAAATAGGCCAATGATCATAAATAAATCATGCAAAAAAGGGAAGACCCAATATCCAGCCACGGTTGATTTACTTCAGACCAAGAGCACAAGCCTCACAACCCAAGTGAACGTGCACCTTCCTGAAATCTGTGCTTGACTAGGCCTTTCTAATGGTCTCAGATTGGAGCTTTTCCTTTTTATATAAATAATTCAAAACACATTTGGTTAGCAAGACTGACTCTAGAGGTTAATGGCAGACAAGTAAGTTCAGGTTTCTGTCAGAATGAATATTTATTACTAGAAAATGGTGGTAACAAGAGAAATTTCTTCTAAGATCTGGAAAAATGCCAGAGCAAAGACTATAATGTCCCATATTAAAACATGAATATGTCATTAAGACTTGTCCTGTTATTTTGTGGAAAACTTGGGAAACTCTTCAATTTGATTTTATAGAAGAACAATATTTAATGTTTTAAAAAGTTTCTGAGAACAGGAAAAAATGATCCCAGCCAATCTCAGACAGCCAGTGAATAAGAATAAGAACTATTATACTGCCTTAACTTCTCATAACTCCTACTAATATTCTGTCTACCTAAAGGTATTTTATCTTAAATTGAATATATCACTTAGGGTTTTTTTGTGAACTATTGCTATAATTGCTACTAAAGCAATACTGCGTATAGAGTTTCTCTATATTCTCAGTACTAAGAAACATTACTTTCAGACTGGACATTATATTTTAAAACTATTACTATGGATACGTGTCTTTCTAAGGCCCATTTGATTGTAGTGTGACTGGGAGACTCCAAAGTTTCACTGCATCCCTGAATTCTAACTGTTTATTTTCTACTTTAAATACATTCCATTTTCAAGATTTAGATAACAGAGAGAGTAAATAACATCCTATTCTAATTTCTAATCAACTTCCATGATATAGTTTAGGAAAGTTATCTAATGACAGAGAGAATAATTAAAAGTGTCTCAGTCACTTAGAAGTCACTCAGTCAGCCATGTCAGGAACTTATTCTCATGTGTTTCATCACTATATTGCTAAAAGATGTGAGCACCTGAATATTTCCTACCCTTCTTTTGCTTCCAGTTAGATATGGAATTCACAGTACTGTAAAAGAACTTCCTTATTTTCTCACGTTTGACAAAGGGAGTTTTACTAAACTGGGATAAAATCTCCGCAGAAGTTAGAGTTAAAGCTAGCTTGCAGTTTCATGGCTGATTTTTCTGTAGTGTTCTAAAATTCACATGTTTATTTCCCATTGTCTGGAAAATTATTGTGTAAAATCCTAAGAAAAGTGAGTGGGAAATGTTATGGGAATGAGTGGATAGCATAATACGGTTTCCACTGTCATAATGGTAGTTTTTACACTGCACATACTGGGCATCTAATTATGGCTCTGAGATCATCATTGCCAGGGACGGATCTCAGCTAGTGTCCATTACTAGCTATCCGGATCCATTACGGGTTATCCATTTCAAGCCAGCTGGCAAGTGACAGATGTGTCATTTGTGCATGTGATGCTATTATGCTCCAGGATTGATTCCAGGTTTTTTACAAGCCTCTGCCTGACCAAGCGCGGGGTGGTCCAGGTGATGTCCTCTTTTTAGTGCAGGCAGCAGCACTTACTGCGAGCTCTGCCTCAGTCCCTGACAGTTTTCTGAAAAATCTCTCTTCAGGAATGGACAGACAATCGCAAGCGATGATGTTTCTGTAGTAAACAGCTGAGTCATGTTACTGTGGCTCGGATGGCAAGCAGTGATTTGTTTGCCAGAGTTGTCTGCTCGCACCCACGTAGTGTGATGGATGCTGTGCAGATGTGCACGGGATAGCTCGAGTAACACAGTTTGCCATTTTGTCTCCCAAAGCTTATCTTGGCAGAATTATTTTTGATTCTTGAGTTTTTCCACAGGTTTTTTTTTCATACATATGAACACATTTCTTCTTTCCTAGTGACACATAAAGACAAACTGGAAAGACAAGAAAAACCTGAAAAAAAGGAAAGGCATGCAGGTAATGATTTAATGTCAGCACTTATTTTACATTTTGAGGTACCCCAGGACCAATTGTCTACTCAATTTCCATTTATGTATCCCATTGATTGGAGAAAAATGTTGTGGAACTTTATGAATAGAAATCATAAGATCATATAAAGATTTGCAGACATACAGACTGAGTAGCATTTTGTATTCCTTCTGCATGTTTGTTGTTTCTTTTCTGAGGAAGGGAGATAATATATTTTATACTCTGGATTAGCATAATCTCCTAGTAATCTCTGAGTATTTCCAACACTCACAGTAAGTATGGTTCCTAAGACAATATGGTCATCCAGGAAAGACACCTGGCAACCTGTAAACAACAGTAATGAGGCAGGCCATGTGAAAAATAACATTTTAAATACAATACAGAATAGGGCAGGACTACTTCTTTAAGTAGTTACTTGCAATAGATAGGTATCTAGCACTGCTTTATCTTCCACAATTCTTACTTTCTTTGAAAGACCAACACATGGCTGGAGTGTACATAGCAATGCTCATGCATGCATTTTTGTGTTCTTAGTATAAACTCATATGCCAGAGTCAAATAGGCAGCTGAGTGTTTTCACACGACTGGTCCCTGTAGGGGACCTCAGGGGGTATGGACCCATATAAATACCAGTTCTGCACACCCCTGGACAACTTACGTCGTAAACATTAATCGCAAAAAATTAGCAAATAGGAGCCCACATAGGAGAATATTCCAGACTACCCACCCCTCAGTGACTATTGCACAACTCAGGTGTATTCTGAAACCTGAGCCAGAAATCCAGTCACTACAGTGTGCTTTATTTCAATTTGTAAAGTGGAAATTAAAAGCAAACAAAAAGCCCCAAAGAGCATTAGTTATAATGCCATTGCAATTAGATTTGTAATTAATTATAGTGTTTAATCATTCGTAGCTGGAAAAAATGTTAGTTATGTGGAGTTCAGAAAATCCTTCAGAAATGAACCAAAGTAATAAACAAGAAAGCTCCAAAATAACAATAAACAAAAATAAACCAATAAACAACAGTATAAACAAAACAAACAAAATGAACCCGTAAATAACACAAAGAAGCGTGACTCTTCTTGGCTAACTTCTTTCATGGGATTACAGTTGTGCCAGAAAGACCATTCCTGACCCAGCTGATGGCAGAGACGTCAGGGTTGGTAGATGAGTTTTTGAAAGTTTGGATCATGTGTTTTGGCATAAACAGCAGCAGCTGAATGAATCTGCATCTTTGCATGGACAGCCATGGTGCCTAGTTGTGTTTCTTGATCTTTTTTCTCCTTTTCCTCACTTAAAATGCAACTCTTCTCTTCTTTTTTTTTTTTTTTTAGTAACCATTAATGTTGTTATATATTTCTAGCTATTCACAAAGAGAAACCTGAAAAGCCAGAAAAGCATGAAAAGAAAGCACCTTCTAAAGGTAATGCGGATTACTATTGGATGTACAATTTTAGATTTTCAGTGCTTACACAGTTTGGGAGAGTGTGGAGATGAGTATTTAAAGTGTAAAGCTCTTCTAGTCCATGCTGTACATTTTTTGGGTGCTCTCAGTTTTGCTTGAGTGGGTCTTGATCAGCCCCTGAGTGAAGTCTTGCTCAGCATATATTTCTTGCTTAGTTCTCTTGTTTGGATGCACAGAGGTAATTATGAACCATTCTTGTGCAGCTAAAGAAATAAGCCTACGACTATTATATTTGCATTCCTTGATGTTTTTTCCTCCACAATGGGATTCAGTAATTTGCCTGCAAAGAAGGCTTTCTCTTGCGTATCAGTTTTCAATCTGGTGCAGACCTAATGCAAGAGTGTTTACTGTCTCTCAGTCTCGGTCTTCCATCACATCCAAAAATAGATTTTAATTTTCTTGCCTTTCTTTTTTTGCAATAACATTTTCATTTCAGTACGTGATTTGTACTGTCCTCCATGGCAGAAGTGGCTTTGGTTAAGATTTACATATCTACTAATTATCATATATATCCTGAAGCAATATCGTGCATGAGAGGTGATTTTCAGTATTCTTTTGACTGATAATTCCATCTTTAGCCATGATTTGGACAGGGGGATTTAAAAATCCAATCAGCTTGCCCTGTTATGCCGTTTTTTAAAGACTAACATTTATTATTGCTGGGCATTTGAATGTTTTTGCTCTGAGGTTTTTCTTTTTTTTTTTTTTTTTTAACATTCATTGCTTTTCAGAAGCCAGATATTTCTATAATGAAGTTAGGTTTCAGTCTTCTTACTCAGTTAAGTCTTGAAAAAAATACTATGCAGTGTATCTTCATTTCAGTCTGTTATGGCATTCAGATTAATCTCATGATGATGGGACACATGAATTAATTAGGTTTAATTTGAAACTGTTCAGACAATATAGATTCATATGTACAAATCAGTCTTTATCGGACTTGACCTTACTCTAAGGAGAAATGTAAAACAGAAAGTAGGAGTGAAGAAAGAGAAAAAGTGGAATGAAGACTTAAAGTCTTAAAAGACTTTGGAAAGTAGCCATTGTCCAGTCTCTCTTTTAAAGGGATATTTGGTCATTTTTTCTACTTCCAGTACGTAACTTGGGAGTGTAGGATTTTTTTAATAAAGTGAAATCACACTGAAGTAATCCAGAGAAAATAAATGCCCATAGTGTCTGCGTAGATTTGAAAAGCAAAAAACTTCCAAGAATCACTGAGATAGTCCTAATGAGCAGCCAGCCTGTTTACCCATTTATCTTCCGCTAGCTAACCAAATAATCACTTAGAGCTTTAATGTGTTTAATAGCAGCCATGACGCCAGTCACTGGCTGGAAAATTTTATGAAGGACTTGGCCACTTTGTAGCTAGGGAGATTCGTTGCTGTGGTGTGACATATAGCCATGCTACCCTCTCTCGACTAATTTCCATGCCGCGCCAGTCCTTATGGGTGCACTGGGAACTCCTTGCCCTCCCTCAGCACTTCCAACGGCGCATTTCTGCTGGCATTCTGCTGCTGAGCTATCCATCGCCGGGACCACCTCCCTTTTGTCTGGGGGCTGCTCTACGCTGGGTGAGGGGCCATTCCATCCACTTTTGCAGTCCCTAGGAAACGAGGGTGCTCAGGACCAGGCCAACTTCTGGGAACGGGCGTAAGGAAAATGGGGTGGCTACTGCCCCCCCAGTCGGCGAGTTTGCTCTACGCTCAATAAAAAGCCTTAGGGGAGTTCTTCAGCCCCTGTTAAAGGCTCCAGAAAGCGTCAGTGATATGAACGCTATTTAAACACGTCATCTAAGAAACAGCTATCTTAAGAAAAACAAGTCTAAAGATCAATCATGGCTCATACAGGCAGCAATTCCAGACTGGAATTCAGTTAGAGAGGATGTTGCTATTATGTAGTTATCACCTGAAAGAAGTGTAATTAACTCACAAAGCTGTTTTGTCCCGGCAATGTGTCTGGATGGTGACCAAGAGAGGAAAGATAGAAGTCGCCGCATAAAATGTTGACAGCCTTTCTGGGCTGTAGCAGCGGGTGTTTACATGGCGTAACCTGTGCAGGCACGAACTCGCTTGAGCTGGCCTCTGAAGTGAGCACCAGGCTCGTGCCTGTGTTTGTACGACAGTGAGCCAAGCTAAGAAAAACCCCTTTCTGTAAGAAAAATGTAGCCGCGTGGCCTCCAGTTGGCTGGAGCACAGGAAGATCAAGCCTGTGTCCGCTCAGAGCTTGAGCTGAGCAAGTTGGTGTCATCTGGAAAACGCGTTATCAATATTCCTTACCTAGCTTCAGATCTGTGTGGCTGCCTTGTCTTCTGGTTAGATCAGTCTCAGCAGGTATTTTGAAGATTTATACCCCAGTATGTAAACCTGAGAAAAAGAAGCAAGAAATTTGCAAACTAAATAAACAGGAATCCTGAAGAAATGTGAAACTTCCAGGGTTGTTGTTGTATTGTAGCAATATTTTCTCATTCTTTGTGAGTTTTTTTTCCCTAATATACAATTGTACTCATTTCTAGTAATTCAAAAAGACAAACCTGAAAGACATGAAAAAGCTGAAAAGAAACCTCCTCCCAAAGGTATTTATTTATTTATACTACATTTTTAACCAGAATTTACATTAAAATTCATAAACCCTATTTTACTGGAGCTGAGAATATAATGTGTATGAAAAATCAGCTACATGATACTATAATGAAATTAAAATATAATTTGAATTAAAATGTCTCTAGAACATCCAGGGGTTAGTTCTGTGCATGATCCCTTTTAAAACCTGTTGAAATTTCAAAGGTGAGTATTGAAGGTATGAACCACTGTTTCCCTGAAAAAGAAGTAGACCTATATGTAAGTGATCTGACATACACATTTTCACTATAACTAGTTAAGGAAATTCTTTCTTCACTAGGCAGCAATATTTGGTCATGCCATGGCTTTGTTTGGAAGTAGGAGTGCCCTTATATAAATATCTGTATAAATATCTGTTTAGAATAGGTAAAAATATTCAGTTTACATATTGATAAAATCGACCTAGTCAGCCCAGTGGCTTAATAGAGAGAGAAGTCTAGAGCCTTACAGAAGACATAGATTTTGTAGCATACAAGTTTTGCCTCAAGGATGGAGACAGCTAAAGCTATGAAGAAAGCAGGAGTGTGAACAACACACTAAACAGAGTAGTTTAATCCAAGTCAGTGGCATTTTAAACTACTGTTGGATTTTCCACCAAAGTGAACTAGAAACACGCATATTGTCAGCATCCATGTCACAGATGCGAAAAAGCTGCTGATACATACAAGCAGAAGGAATAACCCTGGTCTTGTCAACCTCTGTGTAGCTTCAGCCACTGGTATTTACAATTTAGTAATTCTCCTTGGAAACCTTCGCACTCTGCTGCAGGGTTTGTCATGAATTAGCCTGTCTCAGATGAGTCTTTCAGCCTGGGGAATTGGTGTAGGGGGAGACTCAAGAACTTGAGACTTCTTGGGCAGAGACCTCAAATCAGTGTGTAGGAGCGACTCTTACAAATAGCCACACTTTAAATCAACTACTTTTACAGCTTCCAACGGAGTTTAGCTCTGATCTCTACAGTCTAAAGTTACTCAGATTTAGCCTGGAAGTACCTTCCATATTTGTTTGCTTAATGACCATTTGTCTGCCTAGTTTATACCATAAGTTACCACATTGTCATTAGAAACATTTAATATTATTTGCCATAGCCTACTATATTTAGTATCAGTCACATACTTGGTACAGGACTGAAGACAAAACATGCTTGCATCTTATATTTCTGTCAAAGCCTGTCTGGTTTTGGGGGATTATAGTTTTCATCAGATCTGAACAAGGTGTTAATAATGAAGAAATACTCATTAGTAATAGCACAAGATAAAATAAATGGCATTGAGTATTATTTTGGGGGGAAAGAATGACACTGAAAGCTTTTTCTTTGTTACCTGCAGAGGAGAAGAAAGTAAAGAGCACTAAAGTGGAAGTAAAAGTTAAAAAGGAAGTGAAGGATGGAAAAGGAGAAGCAAAGACCGCTGAGAAGGTCAAGCAAGCAGAGACTAAAACAACAGAAGTTGGGCTAATAAAAGCCAAACCAAAAGTTAAGGAGGAGAAAGCTCTTCAGACTGTAACTAAATCGGAAAAGAAAGGTAAACAAAACCAGGAGGAAACAGATGAAGATCTTAAAAAGGTAGTAGGGAAGAAGCAGAGAGAATGGAGTTAAAGCTGGCAAGGACCAAAGTCCACCCATGAAAAATGAAAGTGCAGTACAAATAAATTCCAGATGAATCTCACACTGCTAGGAGGAGACTCTTGAGAATAAAATAAGTTTAATCTATATAACCAGACTATTTGTCATGGCTAAAGATTCATTTTAGTTTAAATCTTTCTTTACCAAGGACCAATTTCTCTCCAGATAGGCCTGAGTCTTCATGGATTTGCTCAGTAGCATCTTACGTAGCATATTGCTAGCAGAGTTATTTTGAAAAATACAGACTGTCCATTGACCTGTTGGGAAATCTGTTTTGTTTCTACATCTGTGTATGTCCTCCACAACAATAAGGAAAGTAGCAGCAGAGGAAAGGGAATCTTTTGTCTTACATCAGATTATAGGAGGTTGTCAGGGTTTGTATGACATAGTGATATACCTGCCTGATGTCATTTGATGTGAACAGCTTCCACATTTCTCCTAAAAAGGCAGGAAATGCCATTACCCTGATGAAAGGAAGCAATTAAGTAATAAAATAAGGAATCAACATGCCTCAACACCAAACGGAGATGTTAACTGTACGTTCCTCTTTGTCAGAGCCAGCCGGGGTTCTTCCACCCCCAAGCTGCACTGACTGGTTCCCTAATTTCCCCGTGTTTTCCATAGCGTTAGGTACAATTCTGGCTGACTGAAGGCAGCAGGACCTGGCCTTCTGTGCAAACTGCACGCTGCAGGCGCAGGATTATTCTGACGTTAATAGAGGTGGCTCAGCGTTGCGTGGCACACCTCTCTGATCCTTTCAGTTGATCGCCACAGATAAATCGTTACGCCTGAGCATCAAAGCAGCCATCCCTGCCTGGATGGGAAGATTGTCTCAGAATTTCATAACCATCAGCTCTGGACCCCGTAGGAGTTGCCTAAATTATACATTTCGAGAAATCTGAGAGATTTTGAGACATAGCCCCCTTTCTGCCCTGCATTGTGTGCTGAACTAGCATTTTTTAACATTTATTTGTATTCTAGTTAATTTTGGATTTGACTTGAAATATTGGAACCTTTGAGGCATAAAACCAAAGCAGCATCTTTCATGCTGATTGCTGTGACCGAGGGGAAAGTTCAGCAAATTGTTGAGCTCCTCTTGGGAGTTTTTGTTTGCTCTGACAGAGTTTCTGTGCACAGTAAGTTCCACTCCATACTGTTTAGGATAAGGCTCTCAAAAAGCAATGGTGTGCAGACGAGGCACTTTACTCCCTGACAGCAAATTATTTTAAGTAAGTAGGGGTCAAAGATTACAGAGAGCAATAGAGAGTGGTGGGGGAGGTTGTTTGGGGGGGTTTTGTGGTTGAATTTTCCTCCCTTTAACTGATAAATATTAGCAAAATGATCCATCTGAACATCAAACCTTAACAGACCGCTTTGTAAGGCTGCTTTAGAGAGTGACCGAGGTGACGGTGCACTGAACCATGGCAGGTGAAAGTGGGAATGAGCAGCTGGAGTGGAGGAAGGAAGGAGCCTCTTAAACTGCCCTTATCACCAGAGATAGCGTTGCACACGCTCAGTGCAAGCTGCCTTTTCTACTTCCATCCTTCCTTTTTTCCACTGGAAGCCGCTGCTGCCCAGCTGGATGCTTGCAGAAAATTTCAGTTCTATCTTTCAGTCCCACTGTGACCCAAGGTGAACATGGTTTTGAAGTCAATATGGTTTTGCCAAGATTTCCTGATCCCACAATTTTTTATTTTTCCTTGCTCAAGGGAGCTTTTCTGCCATTTTTTCTGCAACAATGTGAAAAATATGACAGTAGTCACAGAAGGGTTGTTATGATGTCCCTGCTGTTGCATCATTCCTTACTCAAATTCAAATTAGAAAAGATAGGTCATCTCCTAGGGTAACTCAGATGAGATCAATGACAGAAATATCTATGCCTGTTTTTATCAATAAGAATCTAGTCCCAAACTGACATAATTTTGTAGTACTCAGATTAATATCTGTGCCACTGTTACAGAGTTATAAGGTGAAAACTATAGTGTGAAATTTTCTTTTCAACAGGAAAGTTTAAATTAAAATGAATTTTTAGCCATGAAGAGACATTTGCAAAATCATATTCATTAAAATTCCTTAGGTTTCAATCTTTGCTGATTGGCAGAATTCCCATGAACTTCAATGGGATGTTACTGTGCACCTTATTATTTCATATACAGTAGAAATGCTATTTTTGTTATTCAGAGTTTAACATTCTGCCTTCAGTTTTTTATATAAATCCCAGTTTTCAGGGGTTGAGTTACTAAAGAACTCCTATGAGAAGATTAATACAAAATCTTTCTTCTCAGGTACAATCAAGATTAAAGCTTTTTTTTTAAAGTTTATTCAAGTTACATTTCCACAAACAAACAAACAAAACCCTAACCAACCAAACAAACAAAAAAACCAAAACCCAAGAACCAACCAAAAAAAACCCCCCACCCAAACACCCAGAGTCTATTTTAATCCTGGTCTATATCACTATGTTAAAAAAATGGATTATTTTAATATCAATGAAGTGGTGTAGCTGCTAAGCCCTCAGGCTATGTCTATATCATAACCTAAATAGAACCATCGTATGATTGTGCTCTGTCCTGTGATTGTCCATACAGCTTGTGTCCCCTGACGTAGTTTTGTCCCATGCCTTCTAGCAGTCTTCCATACAATGCCCCAAAACCATCCAGGGGCTCTTCCTAATTGGCAGCATGGAGGAAGGCAGCTTGTTTTGGCAAAAGAAGGGTAAGGAGAACTCAGCTTTGTGGCCAGGAGCTCTGCCCTCCCATTTGCTTTTTCTGGGCTAGAGACTTGGCATTGGTCCATTTTAATTATTAATACAGACTGACTCACTGAGGCCCGATTTGCAAGTGCCTTGAAGTCAGTGCAAACACTTTGCCAACTTCAGTGGCTTTACATGGGCTTAATGAGAGTACAGATTTGTACATACTTGTTTTCTGACACATTCGCTGCTACTTTTTTCAGAAAATTAGCACATAGATTTAGGGCAGATATTGCAGCCAAATTCTTCAGGTTCCTTAAGGATGGAATCCAAAGCTGGAGCCAGCCAGAATGATAAATTTGAATTCCTAAATATGAAAGTAGAAACTATTATGAATAGTCATTAGAGGTTTTAAAAGCAGTGTTTATAGCCACATCCCTGTGTACATCCTAAAAGTTTTGCCTCAGGTTCTACAATACTGACTGGTGTTAACCTCGCCATCTCAGTAACGGGAAATAGCTGCGTGGGCTCCTGTCGGCTAGTAGAAACAATTGGATATTTGCCGAGATTGTAAACCCTTTCCTAACTTCTACGACTGCATAGGAAATCATGACTTCAAAGCTGCAGTTCTCCAGCTGAGGACTTCTATGGCAGTCAACATAACAGAGCAGCAATCACATAAATGTGTCAGCATCAACTAGTACTGATGGTCCAGTGAACTATCTAAGAAAGCAAACAATAAAATGAGTGTTATATACTTGGGACCATCATTTTGTATTTAAATACAATGCTTATGTCATTATTAAAATTTTTAAGTATTCGGAAGGCTGCATGATTTTGTTTTGAAGTTGGCAAAGAGAAAGTAAGTGGCTTTGTAGGTGAGTAAGAGGGAGATGCAACACCGATAGCCTAGGAAGTGTGCTAGAACAGTCTAGGACAGATGGATGAATATGCTTAACTCAAAGACTGTTGTGAACTAATTTGGCTAACCAGAGTTGGCATTTAGCCGTCAACGTTAACTTTCAAAGCTAATGTCCCTTAGAGTCCAGTTGGGCAACGTGCTTTTTTCTGGCCAGCTGGAGAATCCAGCAATATTATCGCAATTCTTCTGCACTCAGTTACAACCGGTAATTTTTCTTCACCATTCTTAATGTTAAAAATTTTTATTAAGGTCTTCAAATCTGCTTATGTATAGCAGAAATCAATAGACAATGAACATTTCTGAAATCGGAGTTTAATTTAGTTTCAGAAGCCTTAATTCCTGAATAGCGTAGTTTTAAATATCCAGATTTAATATATACGTATATATATATTTGTAAAGATTAGTGTTTGGAAAATAATTCTGTAGTAAAATGATAAAATTCTGTGGAAAATCGCATTGCTGCAGGATTGTAAGTACACGGAGTTCTCTTTATATTCCCATTCACTAAATGTACATATTGATTATACTGTTAAAACAATATTAACAAAATACTGTGATATAAAACTTTATTGAATTTTCTATCACCTGGCTGTGACTATTTGAAATGGATCTTCAAGGATAAGAAAAAGTCTTCAGGCCCAGTGACCAGGCAGCCCATACTGGGGCGGGGGGTGAGGCCGTATGCCAAAACCGAGGCTGGGCGCTGCGTCCTGCCCACCCAGAAGAAGAGTTGGTAGCTCTGGGGCACTGGTAGCTCTGAAGTTCTTGGCTGGGAGGCTTGAATTAGATCTGGACAAAAAATTGCCTCTTTCTGAACATGTGAATTACTTGAAGGCTGGGAAAAAAACCCCAAACGTACAAGTAAGCCTATCCCTGAAATGTGTCTCTGCACTGCCAAGCTTTATCTTCACTGTTAAAAAGAAGCAACATTTTAAATTTACTTTCTTCATTACTCTTTTTTTCTTTTTGCTCTGTTAGATCAATATGCATTCTGTCGCTATGTGATTGACATGTTTGCGCAAGGGGATTTTTATCCAGGTACTTTCCTACATCATTGAAATATGTTCTAATATTCTTCTGTTGCCCTGAGAGTTTCTGCTCCTTTATGTATCAGAAGTGTGTTTTGTATTGTTGAAAGGTCTCACAAGTGCAACGAAGAGTGTGCAAATAGTTTTAATAAAGCGTAAGAGCTAATGGCTGTATTATTAAAGCTTTTAATTTTCTGTCTACAATGCATGAATTAAAATTAAGATTATGTTAAAAGTAGAGTCAATAGAAGGCTATAGAAATTGCTAAAATTCTCCATGCTTTTTTTGGCTGAGATGCAAGAGGAAGGAGCTTATTGTTAATAGCTTATTGGTTTTTTCCCCCACAAATAGCAAGCCTTAACCCCAGAATGCTTCAAAAATAGAACTGCCATTGCTGTTCTGAGTATATAAAATTTCTTAGCTGATCCATCACTTCTGTGCTTTTTCTCCTCTCTTCCCACATCTCCATGCTACTCTGTTATAACACAGACACTTAATTCTTAGCCAGAAAAAGAAGCTAGAGCTACTGAAGATGACTGAGCATTGTCTCACAAGATTAAGTCAATCTACCCTGACCTTATTTAATGGACACTCTTCCTTCTGAAATCCAGTGCAAGAGGACATACTATAGGGAGGACATAACCCTAGGAATGATAAGCAACAATATTTATGAAAAGAGTCAAGGACAGAATATTTAAGGACATGCTAAGCCTTACAAGCTTTGTTTAGTCAGTTATTTGTTCAAGAAGCTCTCCACTGGCACTTCTCTGAATTGGATGTGTTTTCTTATCTCTACCTTGTGGCTTAGGTCCTCTCTTGACCTGCCCAGGTGCAGTCAGAGCTGGGAAGTCCTAAGGATGCAGATGAGAAACAGACACTCTCAAAATGGGGAGAAGGAGGACACAGATTTTTGGGGATGGAAAATGAACAAGCTTGGGAATTTGGAGGGAGAGGGTTTGTATTTGCTGTTCTCAAAGATCGACATGGACAGACAGGGGGGGTCCGTTAAAAGAGACCAAAGTATTATATTGCCTCTAGGACTTTTAAAGACAGCCAGTTATAAACAGAGGGACTGGTCTAGGCTCAGAGTGGGAGAAAAGTTAGCAAAACCTCCCAGAGACCTTCAGTTATGCTTTGATTTTAAAAAATAACTCCCTGTACCATACGTGATTCACCCCGTTTCTGGCTTTACATAGCTGTACCATTAATAAATCACAACACAAAGACTTGCATGGAGATCTTCAAGATCTCTCTTATAGTTCTCCTGACATTTGCAAGCAGCTTTGACACGTCAGAGCCCTTTTTTCCAGATGGCTCCCTGGGCTGCTTGACACTCTTCTAATGCAGAGCAGACCTGCTGTGGGAAGGGAGTTTTGGAGAAGATTGCTTTTCAGTTTTGACCTTTCCAACTATGAGGAAACTGGGAAGACCATGAAGGAGAGCAGGGAGCTAGAGAGGGAAGTCTGTAGTGACTTGAATTTCAGAAGATAAAAGACATGACTGTCTGCTCTTGCCTCCCAATATTTGCTTTGTGCCATTGCAGCGTGCTATGATAGCGTTGTGCTAAGAAACCACAGGTTAAACAGCTGAAAAATGTTCAATGGTCATTGGGTGGTCAGCTGGCCTTAGAGGTGAACAGCGAGGGTGACAGCTTGAGGCCCCAGAAAGTGGAAATAAGCCATAAAGGAGCTGAAATCATCTGCTTTGTAGGTGAGAAGGAAGAGGACAGCCCCTTAATTTAGGGCCTCCCAAATTCCACCCGTGGCTCCACCTGTAAAGCAATTGCTTTTGGACCTGCTAAGTCCTTTGTTGATGTCTGAAGTTAAACGCTGTGAATGGTTGTTATGATGGAGCCTGATACGTTTTTCTGGGAGGTAAAATAAAGCATTGCCTTCAAAACAAGCTTCAGCCAACCCACAAGCTGTGAAAGGCAGTGCTGAAACATCCAGACCGTGTCTCTGAGAAGCAAGGTAAAGGCCAAGTACACCCAGCTCTGTGCTTTTTATAGAAATCATTGAGGAGAGTGCCGCCAAACACTGCTCAGTTAGTGTTTGTTACTGCTTTTGTCCGGCAACGTGCTCATTTCACACTGGCCTTTGTGAACTGAAATATTACCATAATTCATTTTCTTGAATAGATAAATGTGGGAAAAACACCAGCACACTAAGTCCCTTTAATAATCCTAATATCCAATTAGCTTTAAAAACAGCTATATTTTATCCTTTTATTGGTTTATATATTTTATGGTAAATTACATTGTCCAAACAAAGAGATCTGAAGACAATTCCGCTAAGGAATTTAATTACAGTCACCCTGACACTGCAATACCTTCAAACCAGGAATCACTTCTGTCAATCCCGGTATTGCCATTTGTGAAGGAGAAAAAGAAATTTTTCTCATAGAAAATTCTTTCACATAGGTATATTGGCTTTTTGTAGGATTGTTTACACCAGATATGAATTTCTGTCTGCTTGAGTTTATAAGAGCAGTGTCCCACTCATTAGATTCCTTAGGCACAATATATGGATTTATAATGTCAGTAATAACAACACCATTCAAAATTTATTCTTTGATAGCAGTTTTGGAATATTTGTATTATTGAAAAATTTCTATTCCTTACTGGCAACAGGAAATTATTTTAGACTTATATAAACTTTATGCAAGAGTTTATAGCAAAGTAGAGCATTCAAGATGGCATTTTACAGTGATCAAGTAATTAAAAGTAAAACTCAGATCCTCGGGTTTCATTAATTAGACACACTTTTCAAAATACATCAATTCATACGTTTTGACAGTCACCTGAACAATCTATTGGAGGTCAGTTAATGGTCTTGTGTTGATTTTAACAAATGAGGCTGAAATGTTGTTCGTTTACTCAAAGTTTTGTCACGTTGCTTCAGTCCTAGCTTTAGAAAATGAAGGAAATGTATGTAAAACTGTACACAGTGAATTCATAGGAAGCCACAGAATGGTGCTAAGCTGTTACATGAAGCATTAGCTGGTTTTCTTGTTTCTCTGGCCAGTATTTGACCCTGATACTGACTAGTTTCATACAGATCCTCCTGTAAATTACAATAATTATATCAATATCAATTAACTTCCAAGACTTCTATTTTACTTTTTATAAAAACTTCTATTTTACTTTTCTATTTTACTTAGCTCTTTGCAATAGATGTCAGTGGAGTTTTAGCCATAAACTCAGATAGGTTTTGCTAAAACAGCAGTCCATCTCATGAATATTGTGACTGCAACAGTGACCTACCCTGGATTCTACTGAGACATTCATAGATAGCCCTCTTGAGCTCTACTGTATACAGTATAAAAAATTGCTTTCTGATTTTATCTGATGAAGTATGGAGCTTGAGAATATTTTTTACTTTCTGTCTAACATGCATGTGATAAGTGACAATTTCTCAGAGGGACTGCTGAACCACCTTTCCTCCAAAGGATAGATTTGCTGATCTTATTTATTCCTGGACTCCAGTTTCTCAGCCGAGTACAGGCAGTACTGTCTCAGCACTAACAAATCGCTCTGTCCAGATTGCTTTGTACTCCTTTTGGCTGCCTGTAAATGAAGAATTAAGATGCATTTCCTCCAAGTTTTAATTCTAAAACTTTAAAACCTGAAGAGGAAAGCTGTTTTTTAAGAGATGCTGAGACACGTTGGTTCTGACTGGCACCTCTATTCTTCTACTGGCACTGGTATTTCTGAGGTCCAAGATAGCCTTTCTTATACAGAAGGCTGCTGGCTTTCTTTTGTTCAATTTCATGGATATAGTCTATTCCATGTATTTGATAATTTATTTGATATTCCTGAATTTTGTTCTGAGTAATATTTCTAGTGTTCTCATTCACATTTTTATATTTTATTGGTAGGAGAAAAGGTTCTATTTTAGTAGAAACCTTTAACTTCCTTTTCATTACTATTTTTTGAAATCCTTACCTGTGGATGGATTTCAGGGACCCTAGTTGGTCACTCTTTTAGCATGTAGCACATGCTTCTCTAAGTTACCTGGATCTGCTCTATTTTATTCCACCTGTGCCGTACTCCTGTTTTACCACCCCTCCCCTGTTTTCCCTGCAATGTTTGCTGGCTTGCTTTACATTTGCATTTCCCAAACTACTCTGGCAGGTCAAGGAGTTGTTCCAATGAAATGCCTTTTTTATTTTGCATCTACCTAAAGTGTATATTTGAGTGTCTGTCTTTTTGCATGCCCACCTCAGCATGTGGTTGTGCATGCGGCGTACTGCTGAATTAAGAGTGATAAGCATCTCTTGGGTATTTGGTCGTAACGTGGCACCCTTGTTTCCCACAGGCATACTGTATATTTTTGGTCAGATTTGGGGTTAATTTTAATCACTTGGAAGTTTATTTTACATGCATAGTCTTACTGTGTCTAGTTTTGGTTAAACAACTTGCCTTTCACAGTACCCTGGACTCACTACTGGATGGTCTTTACCTAATTGACAACAAAAACAGTGGGAGCACAGTTGTGATACTATTGTCGATTTAACCCATCTAAAATCTTTGCACTGAAGCACCCAGTTACCCGGGGGAACTCATACCACTACATGACTGTTTCCAATAATAACTAGACTGCAAAGGAATGTGGCCATACCATTTCCTTTCATCAATATACCCTCATATGTTTATTTTGTATTTCCATGCTAGGGTCTAAAAGCCAAAACGATGTAGATGATTTTGCTAATCTTATGCTATTGAACAAATATTTGCCTTGGAAAAATTCAACAGGATTTCTGGCACATTTACATGGCAAGAGTGTATGCTATAGGGTAAAACAATCATCCCACCCTCTCACGAAAAAATCACCAAAGCCTCACCCTTTGCATATATGCTCTTAAAAAAAAAATAATAAAAGCAAACATAGACAGTTAAGAAATTCAGGCATATTGTGGCGAGAGTCCATAGGGAACTCTACAGTGTGCTTGGTCCCAGAAAGAAGTGACAGACTGAATGTCCTTCATGTCTGCAATATTCTTCCAAGGCTTGTCTCTTCTCTTCCCTTGTCAAGAAGTATTCAGTCAAAGAGCAGGGATTATTGTTATTACACAATGTGGTAAGAGAATTCCAAGACGCTGTCAGTATGCTACTTGCCATTTAATATCCAAAAAGATTTATGGAGAGACTGGTGTAAAAGTACATCAATATTGCAAGGTCATGGAGTATATTACTGCAAAAACTCTGAGAGCATTAAGTGCCTAACTTTGAAAGTAAAAATGCCTGTATTTGCTGTGGGTGGGCTGTAGCACTGGAGTTAAATACTTGCCCTCTGCTGTTCAGATAGCAAAACGCTTTAGGCTCTTGAACTATTTTTAAGTGTCACTCCTACTTGATTAAAGACTAGGATGTGTTGTGGATATATCAGTGACAGGGTGTAACTTTTCACCTTGTTCCATTACATTTACATGGGGACAACTTTGATACCAGTGTAGTTTCTCTGGGGATATATTTGATGCAGTGCAAGAAAAAAATCAGTCATAATAAATAAGGAAGTAACATGTTATTTGCTTCTTGCTTGGAGAAATTCAGCATGAAAAACTGTGGACCAAGTTACATTTGAAAGAGAACGCTAGAGAATATTATTTTTTGTATGGAGAGATGCTTTCTGATGCTACTTACTCAAAAGCCCTCTCCCCCAGAGTAGGAAACAAGCAAACCAGATTTTTTTTTAGTGAAATGCTAAAGGGAGAGTTTGACAGCTGTGAAACCTTTCCAGTTTTACTTTTTAAATAGGAAAGGTACCTGAGAACTAACATGTCTTCTCCCTGTGAGGGCAGTACTGTACCCCAAAATTTGCAGAGGCTCATCTGGATTCATCTTCAGAGTTGACAGTTAATTGTCCATCAGTTTATAAAAAAGTTGTTAAAATGATGAAACACCTGTCGACACCTTTGTTTCTGCTGATGACACAAATGGAGATGATTGAGCGACAGAAGCATTTATTCCTCTAGTAATCTCCTGGGAGAGTTCTGAATACTTTTCAAACAGTCTGAAAGGAAAGAAGTAATGAAGAGTAATTTTAAATACATGTATGAGAAACTGAAAATTAAGTTTTAATTATTGAAAAATTTCTAACTGATTTATTAATGTGGAATTCTTGCAATAATTTTAGCTGTCATTTGGAGTCTAAATATTGCTTCTTTACATATCTAGTCAGTTATGTAAAACTATGAGAAGACATCCACTGATGTCATTTTAACCAGGTTCTTGTCTATGACTCCCCTCTCACCCCAAAAGCTGTGTCTGTTTGGCCAAACTCTGAAATGACATTGATCTCTTAGTGGGGATGTTATGAGCACACGATCCTGACACCATCCCACAGAGGCAAACCAGCTATCCATTATTCCCTGTTTATATCATCCCACCGGGAATCAGAGCCAGATGCTGGCACACAAAGCTGCATCTGTCAACACTCTTATGGCACTTTATTGTAACTTTGCCAAAAAAATTTCAAATGACTTTCACTCTCTCAGAAGCAGCTACCCAGGGAATGCGTGGTGTTCTGCTTCTGCACAGAGGAACGGATCTCTTTCTTTGATCACTCACTGCAAGCCACTCTGAGGAGTCGGACTTCTGTGTTACAAAAGGAAGCCAAAACCTTTGCTGGTGTAAATGAGTCTAAATCCTTGATTTTAATGGAAATAAACCAATCAAATCTGTGAAAGCAGAGAGACTAGACTAACAAAAGTATTCTCACACTTATATTATATTTTATTAGTACTATTTCATGTTATAACCATTTCACAGAGTTCAGTAATCAAGTTTCAAAATCAAGAGTCATTTCAAAAGATTTTTAACAACGTCTGAAAAAAGCTAGCTGTGTTGTGAAGGATCATCAAAAGACTCAACCACTTTAGTTTTGAAAAGCAAGCTATTTAAAAAGTAAAGGCAAAAGTTAAATGCCAAAAAAAAAGATAATAAACAAATTGAGTTTCATATTAAAATGGTAAAAATAAGTTTAAGCACTTATAAAATAGTTATTGCATTTAATGACTCATTGTCATCATTGATTTCCAGTTATCATTATTACAACAAATACTTATGGTCTTTCAATAGGTTAAACAATGGAAGCACTATAGAGCCACACAAGCCTTCTGGAGTACTCACTACCATTTTCAGAAGTTAATTCAATATGAAAAATATTTGCAGAAAATTATTTAAGCCAAAAGTGATTTTATCCATATTTTTGAGGCATAGTTGGCAAGGAAACAACTCAGAAACCTAAAAACTGTAAGTTCCAAATGTCAGCCTATAAGAGCATATGTTTCGTTCTTAGAGCTTGGATGGCTTCGAGTATGGGGAAAAACACAATTCCCAAAAGAAAGAGCTTCCTTTTCAAGCCTAGGTTTATTAACTTTTAAAAATCACCATATCGCAAAAGAAACCAGACAATGATCATGTGTATTGCTGGTTTTGCTGACAGTATTTCTAGTTGGAACACACATAGGACTAGTTATTTAAAGGGATGGGATACAATGTCAATAGAGCTGATATTGCATTATAAGCAAGTTTGGTAGAAAAGACTGCCACTGAAGTCAGCTACATATAGCTCTGCCAAACTTCAGCTGGTACGGTTCAAAACTTGCCATGACAAATTATTCTTCCAGCAAAGATGATTATTTTAGGCAAAACATTTCAGCCATTTCCAACACTTAGGAAGATATTTTGTGTTGACCATTTAAAATTTGTCTCCTTCAGTCCTTCCCTTCCACATGTTCTAAGTGTTCCTAAACTAGCTAAAAGTGGGACTCGCTAAAAGCCTTGACTTAGTTTCACAGGTTGGAACATCTGTTCAGCAACATCCTCTTAGCAAATAGTATAGACAAAAAGAGTTTAGGATTATCTACATGGATCCACATATACGTACCTCTTGGTTCTGTCATGTTCTAATGTGGGAGAGGAAGCTTGACTTCTAGAAAGATTTTGGTGGTGTAACACTGAGCACTACAGCATCCATATTTTAAACACTTATCAACCTAATCGTCTCTGAAGACCTTAACTAATTGATTAATCTCCTTACGCAATGCCTGGGAAACCATAAAGGCCATTATGGAGTTGCTTAAGCCAACCAAGCCAGCCAACTACATCTGAAATGCCAACCATTTCAGGAAACTCGGAACCTTTACATGAGTTGCAAGCGAACATCTGTCTTTGGCAAGACATCACAACCCACAATCTTCTCTTTCAGTTAGTCGCATAAGCCCAGGTAATATTTCTCTAAAATAGATATATTTCTAAAATTATAAGTGAGCTAATGCATCCATTACCTTTAGAATATACTCCTGAAACTGTCTTAGGGAAGTTAACCACCATACAATGAGTCTCTCTCAACTTTAATAGAAAGGAAAATAGCTGAGATCTATGCAAATGTGCCTTTAAACACCTCCTGATGCTCAATACACTGAAACACCATGAAGAAGGAAAAATGTATACTGAAGGGCTTCCAGTTTTCTTCTGAATTTTTCATTAACAAGGCAAAACCTATAGCTCTATTGTGGGACTGAGAGCAATTACATTCCTCAGCCAAACATAGATTCTCTGTAGCCTCTGCTGGAAAATGAGGAAACTCAGTTTTAACAACAGAAACGGTACCCGGCCACCGTACCACAGAGATAAGAAGAGCATCAACGGGATCTACAAATGCTTTGACAACATACCTTCCATCGTGAAGCATTTCCAGCTTATCAATAATTCCTCACCTCTTCTGCCGATGGAACATAGAGTGCAGAGGACAGACGAGTGTTCAGCTGTGGCCTCAGCAGCGTGTTCTCTCCCTGCCTCGCTTGTGTCCTCATCCTCCTCCATCCAGTCCACAGCCACTGTGACAGTCAAGCCGTGGCAGGTCCATTCCTTTCTCCATCCTCTGTTCAGGCACTTCTTTCTTTTGCCGTTCACTTTCTTTCTGCATGTATCTGCTTTGTCAAAAGAGACATGCAACTTACTGACATATACCTAGAATGAGTCAAGACTAATTTATTTATTCTTCATCGGGAAACGCTATTCTTCCCTCTGGTACTTCACTTTCCTTCCTCTTGTTTCACTTTGTCTTTCAATGCACTCAGTATCATCTGACAGAGTAAACAGCACATAGAGTTCAAAAGGCGTTCGATGCTGACACACATTAAACCTAAACAACGTTTTTATCTTCTTTTTTTAGTTAAGTTGACAACAAAAACCTTTCTCTCTGTGTGATATTCATTCATGTAATTTCTGGGGGTTTGGGGAGCGCTGTGTTTCTAGGCAGCAGTTACAGTGTGAAGAATCATGCACGGCTCTTGATTTTAGTCCTGGAATATTTTGGTGGCATGTAGGGTCATCTTTATGTGGAACTGCAAAATGAGATGTCGGCAATTCATTGCACCTCACAGATACCCAAAAGTTAATTGCAAAATTTTAACCTTTAGCTGTCTTTATAGCCAATGGTATGAAATGGAGGCCTCCAGAGGACAATTTCATCCTAAAAAAGATGCCTAAGATAGAAAAGATGAATCACCCTTTGAAGGTACCAATTTCTCTCCATTTACTATAAATGGATCCCTCGGGTGACTTATCTAGATTTAACTGTCTAAAAATTAACTTTTAAAAGTCTGGTTGAGAAAGAGCCTACATACACTCAAGAAGTATGCTAAAAATATGCAAGCAAGGATTTTGCCCAAATGAAGACTTGAAATGACACATTTTCTATGAGATTTCAAATGGTATTATCAGGAGAAGGTCTTGGCTCAGCCACGAAACGAGCGGTGCCACTCTGAAAAGTATAAATAGCAATAATAGCATTGCTATTGCATTTTGGGAGTGGGAGAAGGGGAAGAGGAAGAAATGTAGAGGGGAATATTTCTTGAATAAATATGGAGGGCATTCCCTTTCCAAATGTGCCAAACAAAAGAAGCCTAAATGATTTTAGCGTTAGAACAAAGCCCCAGTCTTTACAGCTTCCACTTTCACAGAATTTAAGCTTTGGAATTTTTAGTTGCTGTATGCTTACAACGTTCAATTTTATTATTTTTTTAGAAAATTTCTGTTATATCCGTTTATAAGTGGAATAGAAAGGCATGGTAAGTTAAGTCAGTTTCCCCAAAATCATAGAGAAGACCTTGAGCACAAGGGCTGGAACTCATGACAGCGAATCCCAGGACTCTTGTCCTAAAAATAGCCTCTTTATAGGAAAGAGCATTCTTCCTGGGAAAAGGAAAGGGAAGGAAGAATCAGAAGTTACCAAAATGTCGTTGGTTTAACGTAATTATTATCTCCAATATCACAGGGTTTTTGTTCCAGTGTTTCTCATAATTCTTCCTACCTTTTATGCAAATCCAGCCGCTTTAGTTGAAATTGTTTCAGCCTGAAACAGTTCAGGCCATGTATTCTGACTTGCTATAGAAACCACAGCTGCCGAAGGGTATTACATCAAATCTAACAACCCCATATGTTTTAAAGGATGTAAATTTTAGCCTCAAATTTCAACATCTATTTTTTTACTATCACCATGTCATAAGTTTGTAATTCCCAAAAATATTACAGCCATTGCACTTTTAGAAGAACGGAAAAGCTCACTGAGCTTCTTAATTACACAGAGCCTAACCTTCAAAGGTATTAGATACTTAACGCCTACCTAATACTTATCTTTCATTGATTTCAGTGGGAGTGAGGAACAGGAGTTAGTAGCCAACACCTCTGCACTTTTGGGCCCTACTGATATTTGATCTAATAAAATCTCTCAGTTCTTTTTTCTCTAACATCAAACTGCATTATTGAAATTCTAACTTCAGAAAAATGGCTATAGATTCACTCTCTTAGGTGATTGTCAAGTATAGACAAGAGAGGTAACATAATCATTAACTTGTTTCTCTCATTCTGGCAAAAAGATTCACAGAGGTGAAAAACTTCTTGGCTTGTAGTCACAGCTATTTGGATTCATTTGGACTTCTAGTGTTTTATATATTAAACATATTCATTATCTACTAATATATCTAACATTGAGAGATTATAGTATCTGTAGTTTGATTTTATCAATGCTAGGCTGGTTTTTTTGTTTAGCAAGACCTGGCATATGCACTCTTTCTTGAAGACAACATAAAGTTTTAGCATTCTTGAAATAATATCTAGATAGCTTTTCTGACTTTAGCACTGAATATTTCTGAGAAGTAGTTGGACTAATGACAGTTGAAATGGTGCTATGTAGAGATAAACCAAATACAAATAACTCATAAATTACTGAGCAGTGATCCCATGGCATAGTCAGTGTCTATTACCTTTCATCATAACAGCTTATCAGTCCCCTCCATTCTGTTTAATTGTTAACAGCAAGTATTTAACTGCAGTGTTTTCTTTTCTCTGTTTTAATTATTTTCCTGTGGATACTTCATATAGTGTAAAGTATGCATTTATACCAACTCCTGATATTCATGTTAATTATGCTAAGGATCACTGTATATGATACCAATTTATTAAAGGTTATTCGGGAAGAAGGAGGAAGGCTGAATATGTCTTTTCATTTTGTAATCTGCTTTTACAGTCCTTTTGCACTCCAGTATATAGCAATAACTGTACTAACCCATCATTTCCACACAATAATCCATCATTTTCACTGTCCTAGGACTTAGTTCTTTGAGATCCATCTTTCAGTATTTCTAAACATAACATGTGGGATTATTTTTACCTGTTAAATGTACATGATAAATAATGGGAGGAAGTGGAGACAATTCAATTCAATTTTCAGTTCTTTCAATTCAATTTTCTTTTAATGTCAAGAAAGTCTGTGTGACTTCTTACTTAAGGTGTAATGACAAAATTGTTAAAACTTAACATTTAACTCCTTAATGACTTCCATATTCTGAACAGAAAAATTAGAACAGCTCTCAAAAGATATGGATTGACCTAAAGAGGGATTTTGGAGCCTCAATGTAGCAAAAATCTCTGGAAAAGAATTCTCAACAGATACATTGCTGTAAATGGATTTAACTGCGCAGATCTGTTGTGTGGCTTAGATACATTGCATACATTTCTGGTTGGGACCGATAGCATCGGCTGTAGGTTAAAACAACAAAAAAAAAAACACTCATAGCTCTACTCATGCCTTTCTTGCCTGCCTAATTTGTACACTTGTTATGCAAACTTGCATTCTGTGAGGTACAAACCCACAGGAAAAGAAAAAAATATCAAACAAATTCCCAGCTGTGACTTTAATTGGGTTTGGTAGCTGAGTGAAAATGTACCGACTGACTGATGTTCACACAACCTCCGGGAATCTGCGCCAATGGAATCTCACACCTGCTCAGTTACCAAATCAAGGAGGGCTAGAAAAAGCATTTTCTGTTCAGAAACATCACTAAATAAGTATCTATATGTATTTGTGTATATATGTGCTACACATGTGTACACACATGCTCGTACATACATATATATAGTATATATTATAAAGGTATAAATGTATATAAATATATATAAGAACACATCATCAAAAACAAAGGATGAACTCAAATCTCTACATATTAAAAATAGAAGACTATCAAGTTGTTGCTATTTTTTGCTTTGTGCCTTGAGAGGGAAATTTAATCCTTCCCCCTACTCCATTCAAAGGAGCATTTAGATTATCAGTCTGCATCCATCCTTCCTACACCTTCACTGTTAACCTACTGGTCCTTGCTTTTAGCTTAATAGATGGATGGCCTCCCAAGGCTGCTAGGCTATTTATAATAACTTTGGTTTTGTTGTCTGTGTGTTGAAGGAGGAGTATATCTCAAAAATATGCTTTACACATAAGTTAGACACTATGTAGAGCTCCAATATTATCTATGATATTTTTAATGTATTTTAAACCCAAATGGAACATATAGATAGATTGGGCATTATCTATGCAATCTTTCCTTTTCTTCTGCATCACAATAATAACAACTGGCCGATAGCCAGTGTAACAGAATAGGAAAATTTAAAGGATTGTTTTACTACTGGTAATCACTGCATATACTGTAGCGGTGTTTTTCCTTAGGTAATATCAACCTCATGCAAAATGAGAGTTTTACTGTATGTTGGGCAAATATCCATTTAATAAAGAGCCAGATCCTGAATGTAATTAAAAACCTGAAATATATGTTAGCTACTAAGATTGACCTCCTTAAAAGCCTCATTTTATTATCCATTAATTCCATCTGCCGCTGTCAAAAACTGAGTTCCAGATAGGTCATTAACACCCTGTTTAAACTATTTTTTTTTCATTTGACATAATTTCATTATCACTTTTAAGACTTGTGGGCTACATCTAGATTAGTAAATCAAACTCAACTGTTCTCTGAATGTAATTCCTTCTGTCATAGAGTGATGGGCAGCCATTACACTTCTTCAAGGCCAACATGGGCCAGCTACATCCCAGCTGTCTGTTGGGAGTGGTCCCTGGCCCTTGCTAACTCCTGAACTGAGCCAATGAATTGTTTGAGACATTGCTACTTGGTACAGGTCAAAACTGTCAGAGGCTATTCAAAAAAATGTTGCAGGATGTGTATGTCTGAATTCCAGAGCCCAGTAACAGTCCCAGGCACCATTTAATTTACTAGTGTACCTAAAACCATCGTGTTAATTATGTGTTCCTTGGAAAGATTGCCTGTTTGGGGCACCTGTATTTCAATTAATTCCTTCCCCAAAATGAGCATTTCCGTTGTTCAAAACAATTGCACAATCTCACCTCTTGATCCTCAGCTATTCTTTCTTAATGAAAACCAGTTTGCTCATAGTTTTTCATGCACACGTACTAAGGGGACAAAGCCTTCCTCAGAGTAGTAACAGTTTAATGTCTGAAGAGTAACGACTGATAACAAGGGAAAGGCTCATCTTTAACTTCAAGCAACTTACACGTCAAAACTGGAAGCCTGGACACGGTGGGACTCTATTAAGATTTCAATCCTCTAAAAGCATATTTGGCAGTCTTACCTCATTCTGCTGATCCATGCCTTGTTTCAAGCTTCATGAAACATTTGATTTGAATTTACTTTTCATAACAAATGACTCTGCAAAGAGCACACTTACTTTATTTCAATTATTTCTACTATCATTAGGGAAAGAAGTGACATCTGGGCAGGATGAAATTTATCTGAAGATATCGTGCTGTGCTATTTGAGAGACACTGTAACAAAGTGTTGGTGCTGTCGGATTGTAGGATTCCTGCTGTTCAGATAACCGGTATACGGACATGAGGAAGTGCACAGTCATAGAAACGGTGTTTCCACATATTGCTTTCTGTGGTGATATTATTTCTCCCCATATGCAATTGGAATGTTCAGCTATCTACAAGGCCTTTAGTTATTTAATAATAATAATAATTTTAGAAGTATTTTCTTTTATCTCATGATCTTTTGATTTAGCAAGATACATTTAGAGACTTTATCTATGTCAATTAAGGTCACTGCAGACAAATTGAACTGGGCAGATCAGGGAAGAAAGAAAACCCACATGATTTGCTGTTATCATAAGAAATCAATTTATCCTCAATGCTCGGACATGACATTTTTGACACATGTAGAAAGAAGCTTCCTAGATTGAGAAAAGTAAGATAATTAAAGTTTGTCTTGTAATCCTTATCATGTAATATAAAATCTAAAATATTCATAAACCGAGTCAGAATTAATTTCTTCATGACAACTCAAGTGATTTAATAAACATCAGTGACAGAAGTTTCACAGAGCTTGAGGACTGCAGCTTATTTTCAATGAAGTATTCATGTTACCATCTAGTGTCTTAAACCTTCTACTCATCTTTGCAGCATATTTCTTTCCTTTCAGGAAGTGGAGGAAGCTACTCATGTCTTAACATGATGCTTTTTCTCCTGGTGAGCACATTCCCATGAGCTTAAATTCAAAACATTTCACCATTTCGGTTTCCATCGGCTGTGATTTGTTGTCAGATAGCTGTTTACAATATCATATATGAAGGAGGTATCTGTAGCACAACTGCATGGACAGATGACTGATAGAAATGTAGGCACATTTTTGTGCTTGCAATTATGGCTTTTGGAGCAATCAAAACCTAATAAAAACCAAAATCAAGTCAAATGAACCTGTTCAGCTTATCTCATAGTAGAAAAATAAAGTCTACATTTGAAATGAGAAGCAAATAAATATGCAGACACTAAATTTCAGTACTCTTCTGTGGCCACATTTTTAAAGCAGTGAGATAACTGTATGTCCAATAATAATAGTGGTAATCTGGATAATGAATTCTCATGATTCATGGACTAATCTGATTGTCCACTGGGATCATTAAAAACATCCTGCCTTCCTCTCATTTACATCATGGATATGTGTCCAACTGGCCACTGCTGGAGTCAAGATAGTAGACACCATTAATCCTAATGGTCTGATCTGCTGAGGCCAATTCCTCATTTCTATTTATGAGTTCTCTGTACTGCAGAAAACCGCTTGTGCTTTATAACTTACAGAGGAGAGAAAAAGGAAGAGAGAAAAAATCTGACTTAGGATATCCCCTTTAACATATTTCATCAAAAGAATGGATAAAATATTTATTCAGCTACTTTCCTTTGCATTCCCATCAAAGTGAATAGAGAGACATTTAATAACACATGGAAACATTAAAGAAGCTTTTTATCAGAGTGGATGGGAACCTGCTCAGAGCAAACATTCTGGCCTAAGGGAAAGTTTTTGATCTGTGAAGCTTAAGCTTTTGGTGCTTAAAACACTCTCATATTGGATCATGTGGTCAATTTGCATGAAATAAATGATTTGTTTAAAACTTGTAAAACTATAAAATAGAACTTGACAAGTCATTAGCAATAAGTGGTATCGCGCTGGCATTATACTAACACTGGTGCAATCATTAGAAAACTGCTGCTACAGCACAGAACAGGAAGATAATGGGGCCAGCCTATACTTTGACCTAGAGGTGTTAGATCATTGCCCCACACAGTAGATACCACACTGCAGTCCAAATTATTGACTATCCTTCTTCATTACTGCTCTACTTAACATTCTGAGCCACTGCCCTTTATCATCTTTCACACAGAACAATTAGTCCAAGTTATAAAATTTATCACTTTTTCCATCTAGGGATAGGTGATCTAGTTTACGCAAAAACAAGGAAAAGAAAAAAAAAAGAACTAAACTTTAGTCTAGGACTTTAATCAAAACTAGCAGAAAGAATAAGATTATTTACCCTTTCTTCATTAATTTTTGTATTGTTTTTTTTCCTTCTGAATTAGGAATTCAGTTAATGCAGTTCCTGTATGTTGACAGAGGTTATGGATACAATATTTCTATTCTGGTTGGCAACAAATGGTATTCAGCATCTCATTAGCTCAATTTGCAATTTCGAGATTTTTTTTTTAGACAAAAAATGTTTGGAAAATCATGGCTAGGCATCTGGATTCCTGAAGTTCACTTACAATTCATTGTAAGGCTAGACTCATTCTATGATGAGATTAGTAAATATCCACTTGTGATTATTGCCAGGACGGGAAATACATGTAAAACCTAAGATTTTTACCATTTGTTGCACTGTCCCTTCAATGCATAGATTTCGTCAATGCATCAACATTTTGTCAGTGGCTTAGGCACGTGAGTCAAGTTTGAGTGGCTCCATGTGTGATATTTTATACAAATTACCGGATGAACTAAACTACATGCTTGCAAATTATTTGCCTGCAATCATACATATGCTGATAAGATGCGATAACATTAAGACCATGGTGCTGAAATCCCACTGCTGTCTTCAAGATGATGTTTTTCTCATGCATTCCCCAGGAGTATACATACCTTTGTAAAATGAGGGGTAAGTATGATACTGCAGTTTCCAAGGCTCATTAAGATCTTAATTTCTCTTCTGAGTCTATCACCAAGCATGAGGCACGGCTTTGAGTTTCTGATGTGGAGCTGGAGCTGAGATTTAACAGCCTGACTGCATGTGGACTCTGGTGCAGTGAATGTATGCTGGTGCATATGACTGAATCGATGTGATGTTTAACTACTTAATTTGATTTCACAGGTCACAACAAATTGTGCTTTCCAAATGACAATGACACAATAGGTACTGAGCATAAATGTCAGAGAAAGAAATTAAGAGGAAATAAGGAGACTGCAAACAGGTGTTATAAACCAGAAAAGAAGCATAAGTGATATAAGAGTGCAATAGATCTGTTTGTGAATCTTTGGGGAAATGAAGTGAAAATTATTTTGGAAAAAGCATGGTATCTGCACGTAGGCTAAGACAGTACAGAAAGTCCCAGTTCAATACTACGAGACAGTACAGTTCAACACTCTGAGAGAGTAGAAGTGTTTCAGTCAGCAGCTGGAATCAGAACCTTGTCAGCATTTACAGTATGTGACCTGGGTGGTATTGGCTAATTAAGAATAACCCTTAAGGATGTGAAACATAATAATTTTTACTGGTGTTTCAAGAAGTTCATAATAAGTGGACTTGAGGGAACGACTGAAGATCATTTGTTTGACAGAAGAAAATAAGCTTTTACTGTAGAAGAGGCATCATGAATATGTAACCTTATTATCACAGTATTATTCTTCAGTTGTTTAGTTTAATGAAGAAAAATAGAACTGTAAGCATTTCAGCATGTGCTTGAGTCACTTGGACTTCACTGATTTAAAATGTGTCTCTTAAAAATAAATTACTTTATTTGTTGAGAAATACATTTCCTTCCTATGGTGTCTGGAATATAATAGCTTTTATGCACAGTGTAATATTTTAAACATGAACAATTCTGAAAGGAGCTCAGCCTCCCAGTGAATCTGCTCAGCCTGTTAGTGAATACATTTTCTATGCTTCTTAACCTGTATACTCATGTGCAGGACATAAGGAAATGGTACCACCTCGTCTTCTTCTTGAACATAGTCCAAGAAAGAAACCAGCGGCTATTGAAGGTAAGTTTGAGTTTTTTCCTCCTTTATTGGCTTCTACTCATTAACTTGACTCTCTGTTCTAATGGATTTTGTTTATAAACGTAACCTTGTCCTGCTTTCAGCTGGGATAGAGTTAATTTTCTTCTTAGTAGCTGGTACAGTGTGTTTTGGATTTAGTGTGAGAATAATGTTGCTAACACACTGAAGTTTTAGTTGTTGCTGAGCAGTGCTTACCTTAAGTCAAGGATTTTCCAGTTTCCCATGCTCTGCCAGCAAGCAGGTGCACAAGAAGCTGGGAGGGACCATGGCCGGGACCACTGACCCGAACTAGCCAAAGGGATATTCCATACCATCAAATATCACACTCAGTATATAAACTGGGGGGAGTTGGCCAGGAGGGGTGGATCACTGCTTGGGCATCGGTCAGCGGGTGGTGAGAAATTGCACTGTGCATCACTTGTCTTTTCTTGGGTTATATTTCTTTTTTATTATTATTCCTTTTCATTACAATTATTATGTTTTATTACTCTTATTCTTAGTACTATATTTTATTTTACTTTAGTTGTTAAATCGCTCTTATCTCAACCCATGAGTTGTTACTTTTTTTCCTATTCTCCCCATCCCACTGGGAGAGGGGAGAGTGAGAGATCGGCTGCGTTGTGCCTAGTTGCTGGCTGGGGTTAAACCACGACAAACCTACATTACAAAACTGATCAAATGATTAGGTCCGGGACACGAATGCCACAGTCATATTTGCATGACAAGACCTAAATATTCCTTACAGTAGTCCCACAGATGGCTCAGGGGATTTCCTGAGTGAAATAGATTACAGGATCAAGGCCCAATCTGTAAAATGTTTTAGATAGTGTTCAGCCATAAGTTGCCATCTAACTGTAAACATAATCAACATTATCCCCTTAATATACTTTGGATTACTCTTTCAGCTATTGTTATTCAGAAACGTTTCTGTGTATTATCTGCAATAATGAACATAATATTTCTGGCTCTGCATTTATCAACCCTATTCCTATTGTTAAAACCACTGAAAGAAAAATACAATGTCAGATCTTACCTTCAGAAGATTAAAACATAACCCTGCAATTAAATTATATTGTTTACAGTCTAATCATATCAGTAAAATGGTTGAAATATGCATTTGAATTTTAAAATGGACTGTGTCCAATGACTTAAAACTACTACTGCAATATACATCCTCAGTCTCTACACCATACAATTTAATAGAACAAAACATATGAGTCTTTTCCTGTAATTATGTAGCAGGTTTCATATAATACTTCAGAGTCATTCAGTCACACCATGGCACTTGCTAATCTCTCTCATAGACGTCTTAGTTCTATGTTATCCAGAAAGCAATTGCAATCTAAGAGAAAAACAGATGGGATGGCAGCAGAATAAGTAACAAGAGCTACAAGATTTTCTTGCATTTGGAAACGGAAAATGAGAGTTAGATTTTGGCAGAGCCTATGACTAAAACAAAGAGTTAATTTAATTAGATATTTCTGTTATGTGATTATTGTGAATCAGAATGTTTGGATAAAAATAGTTAAGTGATTTCTTATCTCTTTCCCCAAAATCTTTTACCTCAAATGAATATTTCTTTATAAACACACTGTTTAAAGGGTTATAAAACTGTGGTTATTGTGACACAATGTAGTACATGAATAGATTTGCAGTCCTGCTTATTTTAGGGAAATGTTTGAACCCTGCTTATCAGCAAAAAGAAGTCCCTGCAATGTTAAACACTGTTATCCACCAATTAACCATAATGGGAAAAAAGCATAATAGAAAAAGACTGCTGCATTTGCCAAGTGATAAATTTAATCTTTGAATATAACTGTTATACAACATGAACTAGCATCAAATTAACATTAAGTTCTTGATTTTCAAAATCATGAAGAGCATGCAATTACTGCAATTGCACATGGAAATGACTATTTATGACCAGTTACACATTTGTGTGTTTCATTAGCTCATTTATGCATGCAATTGAGGTAATTGTGAATGTAAATTAGACACCCATTTGGCAAACAAATTGGGGGGCAGATTATCTGCTCAGAATCATACAACTAAATTCCCTTTAAGGCTCAAGGCCAGTCACTAGGATACAATACTGTTCATGCCACAGTTTTGGAGGAAATGAAGAAGGAAGAATTACTTGCAAAATGCTGCTGTGAAAAGCTGCTATATTGCACTATTCTGTGGTCTCCATATATGAGAAAATACACCACAGTGCCTTCAGGAACCCTAAACCCTGAAGCTTTATTTCAACCCAGAGGAAAATAATTAAGTAATTTATGGGAATATTTGGCACAGTGACAGAAGGGAAAAAAAGGAGGAGGCAGAGGAATTTAAATCTGTGAAATAGTTGAAGAGATATCTGTCTGTGACTTCTTTTACATACCTTTATGACTGGTACTTCACTAAATATCACTGCTCAAGTGAAGGGACAGATTGAAACAAATGATTCTCCTTTTCATAAATATAGCTGAAGATAGTATAATAAGTTCTCAGAATAGGGAACAAGTACAAGCATTTGTTAATTGAGAAATGTACTTTATATAACACAGAAGGACTGGCCCAGCCTTTGACAGAAGCAGCCAGCTCTGAAAAAAGGTAAAACAATAGGAAGTAACAGAACTGTTGTCACACAGAAAATTTATGAAACCAATCTATTTAGACCCTAGGCTTTCCAACTCAGTGATATTCAGACACTCGATACAAAACCATGCAGCTAGTAAAGACTGAAAAGATTTTACCCTTTTTCTAGTTTGAGATTTTTTCACTATTGCCCTGTTTTGCCACTGCCTTCTTCGGTAATCCTGGACCATTCCTGATTTCTCATAAGGTGAAAATAGTGGCAGTATGCGTGCCAGATGTCTCTAACATTTTTAGATTATGTGATACTTCAAATAGAAAGCTTTTCCTGGGTAGTAGCCAATGCCCAGTAGAAACTATGCTCTGCTGAATTCGTGAGATCTTAGAAGAAGAGAATATTGTTATTATGTATTAAATCTCAACCTTTCTCTCCTTGTCGTGGCCATTTTCTCTTCCTTCACCTCCACAGTAAATCTTTCGGAAAAGAGGTGATTATGCAGGACAATGCAAATTTGTACACTATATTCTAGTAGTATGCCATAAATTGCATTGAAATGTGTGCATGTGAATTGAATTTTTCAGATATCTCCCGGTTGGAAAGCAAAATGCTTTGTACTCATCTGGTCAGAAGGGAAAAGAACAGGTCATTGCTCTCCTATTTCATGGTGGTTTGGCTCTTTTCAAAAAGAACTGCTGTCTTGAGATCTTACACTCAAAGTTCAATGAAGAGTTTGAAGTTTCAGGTCACCAAGAGAAGAGAATAAGAAAACAAAACAAAAGAAAACAAAACAAAAGAAAAGGTCCTGTAACAATAAACAAGAGAAAGAGGGAAAGGGAATTTGTGAAGGGAGAGACACTGATATATAACTTGTGTTCCAAGCTTGGAAGCCTTGTTTGGCAAACCATGAAGTAAATTAACTTATTTTAAATTCTTTATCTTATCTTTTTTCTGGAGGTTTCACAAGGACTTGGAAGCAGTGCTCTCAGCTTGGCTGACACTGATGCTGCCATTTAAGGAGGACGCTAGCGCTGGCTGTAATTTGAACAGATCTGTTCTCCATGGCTATCTGACTTCAGTATGCTTCTTCCTTGACTGTACTCTTCTCCACCTCTTTTAACTCTAGCTTTCTTGTATTTTGTTATCCATCGACATCCTAAAACTGCTCTGCAGTGTACATTAATTCTCTGTGAATCTCTTTCTCGGGTCTTGACTGGTTTTGCTCAGCTCACATAGCTTTTTGCTTCCTCCATTTCCCCAGTCACCTGAGCAGAACACTCCTTTCTGATAGTCCTCCCATCCTACGCTTCTGACATGGCAGGGTAATCTCTCAGGAAGATGCTACAGTTGGACAAGAAATGTTGAAACTAAGCTCAGAGGCTTAGTTAGTTATTAGTAAGGCTTCATATTAATTGTTCCAGAATAGTATGTCTTTGCTTTCTCATGAGATCACAGCACCTTTGTGAGAAGCCTGTATCAAAATCTTTCTCTCAGTAGAAGGCATCTTAATATGATCTCAAACAGCCAGTATGCTTTGTACCACTTTGAAGAGCACTGTACCACAGAAAAATTCTGAACAGCATTGTATCTGAGTATGATTTTCCAGGTTATATTGTCCTAGAAATCTGTGCTTGTATCTTTGTGGGAGAGCATTTATCACGGAAGAGTCATCAACATAACCATTCTGATCTGCTAATGGATTGTGATGGGCTCTGAAGTATCCCCCTTCTTTGACTGAGGTATACTGTTCTTTGCCATCGTGTTGGTATTTGTGATATTAAATGAAGTCAAAAAGAAGAATTTAAAATCTCTGTAATGTCTTTGGAGGATGTCTGAGGAAAACCAATTATTTGCCCTAGATCACTGAATCCTCTGACTACAGATTTTGCAGAATGCAGTAAAGGGATTTGCTGTGAAATATGTTTAACTTCCTCCAAAAATTCCTGCGGAGGCTAAATTGGCATTGAAATAGAAATCTGCATCTATCTTTGTTGCTGTATAGAATGTACACTATCTGACTAGCTTAAGAAGAATTTCTAGTCTACACCTCAGTTCATGAATATAACATTAGGCGATATAACCAAGAGTATCTAAATTACTAAAGCCAATACAAATTTTGACAAAGCTCCCTTGATGTATAGAAGTGTATGAATCTTGTACAATCCAATCTGCCTCTGTACAGTCTGTCAATGGCCTTCTTTTCTGTACACAGATTGTTCTATAAAAAACTTCTTTCTTTTGTACTATGAAATCAATTACCCATAAAAAAAATCCTTCTAGTGAAAGACAGTGATTTAAGATACAACAGAAACCTTTCAAAAATGCAGAATTTTGAAGTTTTCTCCAAATTTAGAACATTTTTAATAATACCGACATGATTTGAGGATGAAAATCCATTTTCTTATTAATTTTAATTGAAGGGAGAATAAAAAGAAATAAGAAAATGTTTCTGTCAGAAATATCATAATACCTAGTCTAATCTAGTTTATTAGAAGAAACAGTTTAGGTAACTTTAGCAGGGTACTATATAAACAGCATAAAACCAAGGGGTTTTTGTGAAATATGGGCTCTACCTCTTCATGAGCCTGTACTGAAGACAGTAAAACCTTTGAAATAATATGCGGAAGGTTTCAAAGTGAGTTATTTAATGATTTGGATTAGACATTTAAGCAGTAAACTCTAATGATTTAGCTATAATGAAAAAAGCCTAAATCTTCACTGTTTCAGAAAGCCCTTGACATTTTACTTAATGACATGAGGCTTTTCTGTGCTACTTTTATTCTAGAATAAGACAGAAAAAATTGAACAGACATTGGGAAAAAAGATTACTGGAATGTAGAAAAATTATGTACAAAGATATGTATATTTTGATTAGACATATTACTGTTTTCTCATTAATATTATTATTCATAATAATCCAATTTACAATATTAGATTATGCATCTACCTAATGAAACAAAATCAAATAACTCTGAAGATTATTTTAACTTTTTAAAGTGTTTTTAAACTGTTACAGAAAAGCAATAATCTTTTGCATATGTTGCACCTGCAAATGGAAAATACTTACTTAGATTAAGATTCTCTGGGCTTTCAAAGGCAGAAATTCCGTGTTTCTTTGGAAAGAAAAGGGAAACCCTTGCAGAAGAGGTCCTGCGTAGCCTGGTCATCCTGTTTTCCTAACCCTCAGACATTCTTGCTCAAAAGCATGTCCCATAAAAAAGACTCATCAAAACCCTTCCCAGCACTGGTAACACAATTGGTCCTGCTGTTGATTCATGTTGCCTGGAAGGAATATCAGTCACAAGGAGGGACAAGGCTAACCCCGCTGCCTTAGCTGTGTTGGTTTGGCTCTTGCTAGGGAAGGTCTTACCATAAGAAGCCAGTGCTCCCCTGGGAATTCAGTTCTTCTTCATAATCATATTTGCATCATATTTGCCATTGACCTTTGTCCAATGGATTTTCTATTTCTGGTCTTGTCATGGAAGTTGGCATGTCCTCTCTTTTTTCCCTTGGCACACATACTCTGGCTTCATTACGCTGGTATTTGTACTCTTTGCTCCCCACTGTGTTGTTTAGTGAGGGCAACATATGGCCCCATGCTATTAACTAACAGTTTTGGTGCTTAATTCAACAGAGCCATGAAAAAGGAGTCTATAATCACTACAGGAAGAAATAGGGAACACTTATGTGGGTCACATGAAAGCACTAGGTATTTCAAGCATGATATTGCCATTACATACTTTCTGCAGACCTCAAAAATATCTCCACAAGCAATCTTCAAAACCGCCAAATAGTGTTTCAGATTGGGATCTGAAAACAGTGAAGCAGTTTCAAAACGCAAAATCAGGCTGGAGAGATTGCCTAGGCGTCAGCGTGTACTGTATCTCCACTGACCTGTGTGTTCCATTAGTCCTTCACTTGCTCAATACGAGAACAAATTGCGTTGCATTACCCTGCTGAAATGAAATGGTGTGGTTTAAGCAGAGCTTTGCAAAAAATGCACTTGATTTTGGCCTAAGCACTCACCTGTAAGTTAGAGAGAGCACGTGAGTGTGTGTGTGTGTGCACGAGTGTGGACATATGTGTTTGTGTGTGAAAAGAAGCAATTCTAAGAAATTTAGGTTAATATTATTTAGGTTTCTTTGGTCTATCTTGACTTTTCAGTAGTTTGGCTGAGACAAGACAGAATGATTTCTCATAGAGGAAATAACTGGACCAACAAGGGGACTCTTACCCCAGAAAGGGATTTTTTTCAGAGGCTAATTTTTACTTGAAATTTAGATTTAATTTTAAAAGTATGAGTTTCCATGATATCCTAAACTAAGCAGAAATATTTCCTCGCATTTTTTTTAACTCCTCCAAAATGTTTGTAAACCTAAAGGGGCCTTATTGTGTGACTGTGTATGAAATTGTTTAGAATCAAAAGTGCAACTGGTCATGGTCAGTCTCCACCCTAAGCATCATGCAAAGTGGAAACAAATGTCACCAAAATCTGAAAGGCAATGAGTTATTTTAATATTTAAAAAAGATATCCAGGTCCTGCTGAAATCAACAGCAAAACTTTCACTGAGTTCAGCAGGGAAAGGATTTTGGTCACCAATTAAAACGAAGAAAAAACATAATCTCTCCAAAATTAATAAGGAGATACAATTTTAAAAATACAACTTGGGTTTTTTTGGAATGATCTTTTAAAATTATGCCAGTGACAGCTTAAGGCGTACAGAGATGCTTGCAGGAAAATGGAATGAAGTTTTACCTGGAATGAACTTATTAAGTTCAGTCTGAATTATAGTTTCTCAGGAAAAGCTAAATTAATGTTTGTTTTGTTCTGTTTTTTATGTAAGTGAATATACACGTATCTCTGCTGCTCCTCATTTCTGCCAGGACCAGAATCAGTAGGCAAGAAAAGCTGTCGTAGTATTTCACAAAGCCAGGCAATATCCAAAGTCTATCACAAGAGCTTTTCTCCTGAGATTCCCTGACAACAGGGGTTTAGATAAATGCAGATAAGCTTCGTATAAGTATCTGAACTTTAGAAGGCTTATCTGAACCAAAACATCCCCAAACTTCTGGCATTCAGTCCCACTAGTTAGTGTCTGTTACACGCACGCTTCTCCACAAGAAGGTCCCGGTGGCTGTATTTCGCTGCCCTCCTTACCTCGGTTTCTCAGAGGGGATGGGATGAGCTGACATTTCCTTCCAGACTCAGTGTTTCCATGAGCACATGGAGCATCTAGAGCAATACAGAGAAGAAACTCTTAGAGCACCATCCTCTTCCAGTTCCCGGCTGGCATGCCCTAACCCTGTGCCCAGTAATTCACGTGCATCCCTAAATTTAGATTCCACTCAGCGCTGGCCCAGTAGCACACTGGTCTTACCAGGCCTGTTTTCAAGTGCTGCATTGTTAGCATGCTTCTGTTATCTCCCCTCCCCCTGTTGTCCAACGATCAGTTGACGTCCCAGGAGAATAACACAAAGACATTGTCAAAGCCAGAAAAGGCAATTCCGATTGAAACACCTCTTTCTTGGTCTCTGTTGAATCTTACTTGGATTTCCACTGGTGGTCCCTCACCCCTTATTCAGAAATAAATAATTCCATCCCAGATGTTTCTTTGCTTTAGGGCTGTTCTTTCTGCTCCAGTCACTTCCCAAGAAAGCTCTTCTGTGCTGGTGTTTTTTTTGTCCCAGGAAAAAAAATTTCACCTGAATTTCCTATTCAGTAGCACATCACTGCTTTAATTGACACTTCTCGTGGTCACTGGATTCCTTCTTGTACTACATAAAGCTCCACTTCTGCATAAAGCCTACAGAAAAAACTAAATGCAAAGTCCATTGCTTGTCTTGCTGACTGACTCTGTCATCTCGTACTCTGCCATCTGCATCTATCCCTATTCCATTCGTGTAAAGGCATTGCAGGCTTTTGAAAGTCAGGTCTTTTTGCACAAGTATCTCTTACACCCTGTACATAAAATGTGGATCAGGACTAGTGCTCTTGCTGTTAAAATAACATTAATTACATTATCAAGAAACAGTAACAATAACAATAGATTTTTCAATAGTCAATTGCACTTGAATTCCATATTTTAGTCAGCCCTGAACCATCAAAACCACTTTGTGTTTCCTTGTGTAACCTACTGTTCATGCATATTATGATCCTTCTTTATGCAGCTGATCCATGGACTTTTGTCGTCCTGCTACTGTTCCTAGCTGAAAAAATGAGCACTTTCAATTAACAGACAGGGTTCATATTTTACAGTGCAAAAGGCCAGCATAAGTTCCTATTTAATTATTTGCTCTGTCTCTTAATTTAGGTGTGTACATATCTGGAGAAAACCCATTGCATTTACTGCTTCAGAAATGACAGGTTTTGCTGGTGTTAAATATATACTTAATATGCAACAATCTAAATGTGAGCTACTCAAATTGAGAGGAAATAAATTTATTCAAGAAATGGGATTGCTTCCCTAAATCAGAAATAGCTCTTTCCATAATATCCAAGTCCATCATTCTCATTTACGTCAACTTTTGTCAGTAGTAGTTGTAAGGGACAGCAGTGGGGCTAGATGCAGCTGAGATGTGAGTGGAAGCTCTGTGACTGTTTTTCTCAGGCTTGACCAAGACTGCAAATCTTGCACTGGGCAGCGCTAATGGGAAATAGGGTCCACAGTCCTTTAATACCTCGATGTAATCATCTTTTAGAAAATTCATAACAAATGTAGACATCTCTAGGCTGCCCGGACACTCTGAATATTGCAACTTGAGAGCTTGATGGGAGAAAATTATGTCAGTGGAATTAGTTGGTAGAATGACTTAGCAATAAAATCTCTGCGGCCAGGGAGGTAGCCTCCTTGTGCTTTAGGTTATTTGCAGTAAAAATTCCTCCTACTTCCTATACATCCTCCATACAAAGCTCCACTTCTCAAAACTCCAGGTCTCAGCTCATGGCTCTCACAACACGTACGACTCTGAACCTTGCTATGAAACTTGGAGCAGATTTCATGTGGTTTAGCTGGGCCCCAGAAGCACACAACAAGCCACAAATTCAAAGGCAGAAATGGTCTCTGATTGAAGAGAATCTTGCTCGTTGTAAGGACCTTGGGCTTACAAATTATTCCTGTGCATCACCTAGCACCAGAAGTAAAAGGAAGGAAAAAAAAAAAAAAAGAATCTAACTAACTGGAAGAGCGGAGTGGTTAACAGCTCCACCAGAACCAAGGCACTCAGAATAAAAATGGAAATTACAGAAGTACCAGGAGCACGTCAGTCTCTAGTTACCAGGAGTCAAGGCTAGTGGAAGGAAGACAGTCAGAAGGAAGCCTTTTTTTGACAGTAACTGATACGTTTCGGTTAAATCACGCAGAGTGCGCAAACAATTAAACCACATTTTAGAGATTAGAAAAGTTGTGTATTGCATGTGGAAATGAAACAGTGACAAGTCATAGGTGGCACAGGGCAGGGGATCTGTGGAACAGCTTGTGTGTGATCTGGGGCTGAAGAGTCTTCTCTTTTGAGGAGGCAGCCACGGCCCCTAACATGAGTCTGGAACAGCACGTCAAAGAGAGAGACACTCCGGGGAACCTGAGAGAGAGACAATAGCAAGAATATTAACATTACAAGAGAATGAAGCTCCAAACAAGCCTGTGGAGGATGAGCGCTCCTCTGACGCTCTATATGTGCTTAAGAAACCTGAGCGTCATAAACCACACTTACAACACAAAGGAATTTGTATCTTGAGGTCCGGTACGCTCAGGGTTTCAGCAGGGAGCATTAAGTGCACAAAACACTGAGAGGAACATTCTGTTCATTACACCACATGCAAGGATTTTCTGCTTCATTTTGTCAAGACAATAACAAGAGAAATGCATTGAACAAATCTGTTTAAAACAGGAAAGAACTGGAACACATCAAAATGATGTTTAACATTAAACACTCTTGTCAGAAAATCAGCAGAAGTATGGTTTGGGGAGACCCTGAATATTGGTAAATACATTGCCTCCATGATAGGCAAAAATAACTTTATTTATGAAACTACCATGGACAGACTGTGGAATTCATGTACTCTATGAAAATAGCAATTTTTCTATCACACATACACATATTTTGTTTTGGTTTAGGAAGCACACTCTGTATTTCAATTAATTTTTTTCATTCCCTGTTTGTATATATTTTTTCATGCAGAAGAGAAGTCTATTGTGGTAGCTAGAGAAGTGAAAAGTAAGTTTCTTCATTTTTCCTTTATCTTCATGTTAATTTATGCAAGGGATAATAACATATTTGCTTCCAGGATCTGCTGGCTTTAGAAAATATTCCTATACCTTAAATATTTTTCAAGTAAAGACAAGACTTGCTTAAAGGCTTATGGTCCAGTGTTTGTGCAGTTTTGTATGGTAATAAAACTTGGTTTCTTATCCACATTCATAACAGTAAAACATCACAAAAAGAAAAGTAGTTCCACTAACTACAGCAACACCCAAAGCCATGCAGCACAAACTGAAGGTAACAAATTTGGCTTTTTCTGGATGAGCACTTAAAAAAACCATTTAGATTAGCTATTCTTGTACTCTGGTATTCTTCCCCATCAAAATGGGGATTCATTTCCCAAAGGAAAAATAAGAATTATAGCTTCTTCATTTCCTCTACTGAACTCTTAATTTTCTAATTAATAACATCCATGGAACAAGTACTTAAATTGTTGTAGCTTTTTGTAAAAGAAGCAAAAACATTATCCTTATTTCTACTGTTGTCTTATTAATTGACAAAATAGAGGCAGACACTTTTAAAAGAAAAAGCCATATTCTTTTGTTGATGATGCTTTAACTGCAATTCTCCGTGAATGACTGAAGTCCTGTAATGACCATTTCAAAGGTTCAATTCATAAAAAGTGTTATAAAGATATATTATATATGCAGGCTTTTCACGGCGTTCTGCACTTACTCCCAAGTACCACTTGCAAGTTTTGCTGCCATTCAGTCAGATTTTATATAAGAAGCTGAACAGGTGCATGGCTACTGAATCACCACAATAAACTCTGACTTACACCAGGTTAATGGGCATAATTTCTTGAATTAGTACTTCCTTAAGTAATTATCTGGTGTACCTACTGGTTCCAGTTCTACCCTCAGTGCCACATTCTGAGTATTAAGCTGTATTTCTGAGCTGCTGATAGTAAACTCCTCAAAAAGTGACCAGCTTATCAATCTAGAACCTACTGCAGTTAGTCAAGGATTCCCATCCCAAATAATTATACATACGTGTGTGCGTGTATATATCTAGCTAGCTATGTAAAAGTACTCAGCTGAACTTTTATTTCCTTTTTTAGAGAGAAAAGAGGAAAGGAAAAAGACTGATATAAAAAAGGCTATGACTGAAACCAAGAAGAAAGGTATGGTTTGGGAATGCTTTTTATTGGCCTCATTCAGCTTTTACTCCCACTCCTGGCTCAAATCCTGTTGGTTTTTATTAGGTTAATCCAATGCTTCTGGCTCTGTATTGTCCTTCTCTTAGTTGCTTAGTCACTATTTTGCATGTTACCACTTCTTCAGTATCTGTTTAGTGTCTGATATTTTCTAAACTCTTTCTGACAGACAGAAAGTCCTCTTTAGTGGCCATCTATGGGCTTGTTAAACAATTTGATGGACTCCCTCTATATATCAGGACACAGTGATACTTCCATACACAAAACTCATGGGAGATATCACTCAGTTCATGGTACACCACTTTCTGAATGTGGAGTAGATTTCTTTATTTATATTCTAGAATCACAACCCAAACTTGCAGTGACCAAACTGCAAAGCCTTGATATCCATCTAAATAACATTTTGGATCATTCATTCCCAGGAAGCATCTAAAATCCACTAAGGTCTTGCTTTCATGGGAAAATATTTATGTCATTCATTATTTTTTAATGATCTCATTGCTACTGGAGCTTAAGCTAAAAGGTACCACATTCATGCACTGATGATTTTTGCCTAGCCTTTGATGAATTATTAAGGGTTCAAATCATCCATAGTTGATGCATACTGATTAATTTTCATTTGCAGCTGATTGCTCTGTGGCTAGTTGGGTGCAAGTGCTATAAGGGAATAATCTGAACTAAACTCCCAAATAAGTCACATTTTTTTCAGCATGTGCCCACCAGGACTTGGCTGACTGCATATTTGAGTGTATGATTCAGAGTTCTAGCATATCAAATTACTTTCTTTAATTAAATCTTAGAAAAAGAAGGAAAAAAAGAGAAAGCTCATGAGAAGACAGCTGTCCCTGAAATTAAAAAAGCAGGTAAGAAATTGAAGTGTGTGTTTCTCTGCAGTAGATATCTGACTATTTAGTGTAAGCACTTTCAGGTTTTAAGCATTTGAGATAGAGTTGTATGTAATTCATTATCACTTAGAAATCCAAGCTGGAGAGATATATATATAATATATATCACAGTATATTTTTATATATATATGTGAAATGTGTTTCCATTATATTATAGAGAGAGAGTACTTTACGCATATTATATATATGCATATATGTATGTGTATATATAATACATGTAATTTTCAATTCTGTGAGCTTGGGATTTTTACAAAAACTTTAGAAACACTGCTTTCTCTTATACACTAAATCAGTCGAGAGGATAAGTAGTTTCAAAGGGTGCGTGGCATGGAAAGACTGAATGGAGTGCATAGACTTTTGCATGAATTATTTCAGAAATTCAGCTCATTTTAAGTAATAAACAGAAACATCAGCATATCAAAACTGTTAATGTGGTAGAAAATAGTTATCTTTCTGAGGCTTTCTCTACAACCAGAAAATATTTTTTTCGAAAGTTAAAAATAAAGTTAGTGAGTGTCCTGGACCTCATTGTTTGTGCTTCATGCTATTTAGCATAAAAAGATAAATTTTTCAATAAGATTAGAAATTAACATTTGGGTCTTGTCTACACTAAAATTGTAACTTTTCTTTCCCATTATTTCAGTAAATTTGCAAGTATGTTTCATGCACAAATACACACATATCTCCAGTAAGTGACACAGTATCATTAAAATCAAGTCTCATTAAAATCAAGGAGAAGCAAAATGGTCAAGTCTAGTGGTTTGGTCATCATCTTAATATCTAGAAACACTGATTCTACTTGCTGCTTTGTCAGACAGTTTCTATATATCCTTCTACGAGCCATCAAGTACTCACATGAACATTTCTGTAGACTAGAGTAATGCCTAAAACCATGGAGAAAGGTTTAAAATATGATTGAAAGATTCAGGGCTATAGTTTCTATGTCCTCAAGGCAAGCCTTGTACTCTGTTATGTAATTGTTCAAATCTGTTGAATTTTATCAAAAGCCAAAAGGATATATATCCCATTGTTTACTAACATTGTAGATTATATATGCAAATTTCTATAAGCAACTGGCTTTTTGCCATTGAGTTGTACATGGTCTATGTAAGCTTTCCTATTCAAATGTTTATGGATGGGAAGAAAAATGTTAATTTATGTTTGGTACAATATACAAATACACAGAATGACACAGAATACCTTGGAGTACCATCCCGGTAGCCCCGTACAACATAAAAATACACAGAATGACACAGAATACCTTGGAGTACTATCCTGGTAGCCCCGTATTTAAATAGGCTTCAGTCTTCTATAGTAGGGAGTGGCACACTGGGGAAGGGATGGGGATGAAAGGGAATACTCTTTTCCAAGTTAAGTTGCATATTTAAATGTATAAACACAGATTTAAAAAGAAAATAAGCTGACAATTCAAATATCTTTTCTAATTTTATTCTGGTTCTAAGCTTGTATTTCACTTGAGAATACAGAATTGTAAAAGATTACATTTTATGGCAGAGCTGCAGCATAAAGTTATTAATATGTTCATCTTCACAAGCTGTTGCTAAATCCAGTGAGTCATCCTACCAATGCCAGAAAGACACAAATGAGACAAACCGAGACATCTGCACATTTCTGTCCCTTTTATTAGCTCTGTAGGTTGTTGCATTTTGAAGAGTTTACTAGCCTTTGTGCAAGAGGATGGTAATCCATAATATATTCTAGCTACACATGTTGCTGTTATTCCTCATTCAGCTTGCTCTTTGAATGCATGTGTACTTTCTAGCTTTGACTGGCAGCACCTATTGTTATCCCTAAAAGGTTTTAAGCCTGAAATAATTGCCACATTTGATCAACAGAATAGCAGGGCATAGCCCAGTTTTGAAATGAGGCACCTCAACGTCTGATAGTATTTACATGCTTTGGGCAGACACGGCAAACGAACCTCAGAGCGCCTGAATCAGCAGCGTAGATAAGCGTCCAAAAGCAAGAGTGTAGGAACAGCTTCCAATTTTCTTACCTTTTCCCATTAAAAGGCTAGGCGGAGGCCACCGCGTTAAAAATAAACCCCTCGCTCTGGTGTCCAAATCCTCCTGGATGCCCCCGATTTTGTGTCGCGTTTTGCTCCCCCCACCCTTTGCGACCCCTGCAGCTCCCTCCTCGCCGTCCCCCGCGCACGTCCCCGCGCCGGCAGGGACCCCGCTCCCACCTCTGCTCCTCATCCTCGCCTACCTCCTCCCAGAAGATTCCCCCCTGCCAGGAGGCCCGTCAACCGGGCTTTCCCCACGGTGGTGCGTACGGGCGGTCAGGTGCAAGAGAGAGCGAGCGGAGGAGGTGCTCCGTAAGCACTAAGTGATACAAACATCTCTAAAATAATGCTCTGACAGCAGCACTTCCCCCTCTTCCCCTCCATCTCTCTTCCTCTAACAAGGAATGCTTGTGATTGCAAATACTGAATATTCTTGCTGATTAATATTTTAGATTAGCCCTTTTGTCCAGGAGACAATTTTATCTCTGGCATTACCAGAATGGAGTTTCTTATTGCTCTCCATTAACTGCATCCCTGTGATGTATTTGTTTATTTGCATGCTGGCGCTCTCGTTCTCCATTCCTCTCTTCCTCCATTCCTCTCTCTCTCTTTCTGCTGCTGCAGAGGAGCAAGAGTCATCTAATGTGCAATGTTCTTAGTCTTTAGTACAGAGTGAACTGAATGATTCTTAATTAGCTTTTAAAAATGCATTGTAGATAAAACCACATTAATCCTCTGACCTTCAGCTCATACAAAAACATTGTGTTAATTGTCCTGAAAAATAGATAATTCCATTGTTACAAACTCAGAGGTCTTGCTTAAACAAACATAATTGTCAGACACAAGGGTCTGGCACAGTCACACTTCAAAACATTGTACAAAAATCTATCCAGCGCTACTCTGGAGAAAGAAGGAGCTGCATCTCCAAATCCCCGTGATGGGGCTTGCTGAGCCTCGGCAGAGACGAGCCTTTGCCAGGCTCTCCCAAAGCTCCCGGTGGTTGGGATGCCTTGGTGTGGAGGGGTCCAGCCTGCAACCTGACCGGGGAAGGGGACCCTCTCTCTTAAAACTTTGGTGTCCAGCCCTACAGGAAAATGAATACGCAGAGGCTGGTGTTTTCAGGTACTCATAGTTTGCTTGCAGAGTGTTTCCTGATGGTCCCTTTCTCAGAGTCTCAACAGTCTGGAGCTTCTCTGCTCCTTCTTGTATCAGCTTTCCTAAAACTTCGTGATGTTCAAACGCAGCCTTTACCTTTAAGTTTGATTGCTGCGAACTCCTTTCCCACTTTGTTTTGGTTCTCACAACAAATAACATAGGTAATAAATGAGCTTATAAAGCAATGAAAATGTCAGCCTGGATCATCACACCATTTCCTAACTAAAGCTCTGCTCAGCTGTCATTGATGATCTTGCCTTCCTGTTATTGCTGAATAATTTCAAATAATAATGGTAATAAAAATACCTAGGTCTTGTGCAGCATTTTTTGATAGTAAATCTTAGAACCACTTTAGGACAGTCAGTGCCTTTTCCTCTGCTTTCCACACAGGGAAATTTGGGTATAGACATGTGACCCAGGCCAGCTGTCCACGGGGCTTATGAAATATATCTTCTTGTCCTGGTTTCAGCTGGGATAGAGTTAATTGTCTTCCTAGTAGCTGGTACAGTGCTATGTTTTGAGTTCAGTATGAGAAGAACATTGATAACACACTGATGTTTTCAGTTGTTGCTAAGCAGTGTTTAGACTAAAGCCAAGGATTTTTCAGATTCTCATACCCAGCCAGTGAGAAGGCTGGAGGGGCACAAGGAGTTGGGAGGGGACACAGCCAGGACAGCTGACCCAAACTGGCCACAGGGGTATTCCATACCATGGGACGTCACATCCAGTATAGGAACTGGGGGGCGGCGGGGATCGCCACTCAGGGACTAACCGAGTGTCAATCGGCGGGTGGTGAGCAATTGCACTGTGCATCATTTGTATATTCCAATCCTTTTATTATTACTGTTGCCATTTTATTAGTGTTATCATTATCATTATTAGTTTCTTCTTTTCTGTTCTATTAAACTGTTCTTATCTCAACCCACGAGTTTTACTTCTTTTCCTGATTTTCTCCCACATCCCACTGGATGGGGGGGGGGGGTGAGTGAGGGGCTGCGTGGTGCTTAGTTGCTGGCTGGGGTTAAACCATGACACTTCTGAATGTCAAACCAATGCTAGCTGGATTAAAGATCCCAAACTTTTAGAAACTCTGATCACTTCCCTAATGAAAAACAGGGACACCAACCAATGCAAATGATGTTTAGGAAGAAAATGTTTTTGCTTAAAACCATAAGGCCTGATCAGCTGGACAAGTGTTCAAAAATCCCTACCCTCTGAGCCCCAGTCACAAATGTTTTAAGGGTGTCAAACCCAGGTACCTCCCTGAGCAGTTCTGCTTAGCAGAGATAAAACAAGTCAAGGTCTTGGTGTGCAGATCCACTCACCCCGGATCAGGGAGCACGATCTGACTCGTGTTGTATTGTGTTGGTACACGCATGCTCCCAACAGAGCATCCAAGCCCTTGTGAAGGACCATTGCAGCCCCTATCTAAATCAGGGAGCTAGGTTGCAGTGGTTGCACATCCAGTGTTGTGGATGCATCAATCATAGAATCATTTAGGTTGGAAAAGACATTTAAGATCATTGAGTCCAACCATAAACCAATACTGCCAAGTCCACTAAACCATAGAATCATAGAATCATTTAGGTTGGAAAAGACCTTCAAGATCATTGAGTCCAACCGTCATCCATGCCCACTAAACCATGTTCTGGAGTATCTTGTTTATGCGCTTTTTGAACACCTCCAGGGATGGTGACTCAACCACTTCCCTGGGCAGCCTATTCCAATGTCTGACAACCCTTTCAGTGAAGAAATTTTTCCTTATATCCAATCTAAACCTCCCCTGGCACAACTTGAGGCCATTTCCTCTTGTCCTATCACTTGTTACTTAGGAGAAGAGACTGACCCTCACCTCACTACACCCTCCTTTCAGGCAGTTGTAGAGAGCGATCAGGTCTCCCCTCAGCCTCCTCTTCTCCAGACCAAACAACCCCAGTTCCCTCAGCCGCTCCTCATCAGACTTGTGCTCCAGGCCCCTCACCAGCTCGGTTGCCCTTCTCTGGACACGCTCCAGCACCTCCATGTCTTTCCTGCAGTGAGGGGCCCAAAACTGAACACAGGACTCGAGGTGCGGCCTCACCAGTGCCCAGTACAGGGGACGATCACCTCCCTGCTCCTGCTGGCCACACCGTTTCTGATACAGGCCAGGATGCCGTTGGCCTTCTTGGCCACCTGGGCACACTGCTGTCTCATATTCAGCCCCCTGTCGACCAACACCCCCAGGTCCTTTTCCACCAGGCAGCTTTCCAGCCACTCTTCCCCAGGCCTGTAGCGCTGCATGGGGTTGTTGTGACCCAAGGGCAGGACCCGGCACTTGGCCTTATAGAACCTCATACAATTGGCCTCAGCCCATCGATCCAGCCTGTCCAGATCCCTCTGTAGAGCCTCCCTACCCTCCAGCAGATCAACACTCCCACCCAACTTGGTGTTGTCTGCAAACTTATTGAGGGTGCACTCGATGCCCTCGTCCAGATCATTGACAAAGATCTGACTATGATAAAGATATATCTGTGCTGCATGATACCATGTCATATGTTTCACAGCAGGCAGTGTTAGCAGAGGAGGGGAGTGGTGATGTCTCTTTAGCTACCAGAGTAAATCTTTGGTTTCTGAATAGGAAAAGTCTCTGAGGACTTAAAGTTACAAATACTGGGGTACATTTTAATGATGCTACTGTAACAATCAAGTGAACTTGCTCTGCAGTAATGAAAAAATAAACTAAAAGTTAATCTCAGATGTAAAAATGCATGACTGCCACAGAACCAGGTTAACCAGGTTATTCTTGCTACTCTGTCATCCAGTGAGATCATGTAGGTAGGGGGAAAGTCTATGTTTAATCACGCTTTGGAGGAGGGATGTTCTAGTACAAGGTAGGCAGAGCAGAGTGGAGATGATCAGGCAAGACCAAACAAGACCTACCAGGTCCCAGTGATTTTTTGCATGGGTTGACTGCAGATGCATTTTCATCAGCTGTATTTTCTTTACTTTAAAGGCCAGTCTTTGTAATTTGCAAAAGAAGCAATGATTTAATAGGAAATGGAGGGAAAAGACCATTTTATACACCCACAGTGTGTTCTTTCTTATTGTGCTCTATACAGACAGGAAGACAAATTCTTCTGATCATTTTTAAATTCCTGGTCTGAACAACAACAAAAAATCCATTTAATTTTGTGACTTCCTTGGCTCAACCGTTACCCTTGCAGTCTTGATAGCAATCCTTCCATTATAATAATAAGAGAACAACTACTGACACCTGGTGGCCAATTATCTTTCTCTGTCATTCTATCTGCCTGGGTTTTTTGTTGTTTGCTTTCAAATGTGGTTATTTAAAGAGTTTGCTGATGAAATGATGAACCTATTGCGTATTTCCCTATGCTCCTTATCCTAATTCTTTCACGGCTAGAAAGGTGTTAGAATGTCATCCAAATGTGACACCATTCTCAAAAGAAAGATTTTGGAACGACAGGACTTTCAGCACTGCAAAAAAAGTAAAAATGAATTAAAATATACTTTATGGCATAAGTTGATACTTAGAAAAAAACCCATGCTTGGCACATCCACTGATCTAGAGGAGTAGATGCACACCACACTGCCTGACATGCTTTGGGTTGATCCATCTGCAACGGATTGAACGCTTCATCTGGGATCCAAATGCTGATCCCAGGTTTTTTCTGATGAGCAAATGGGTAGTGCTTGCACACATTTGTAGGAAGACATCTCTGTTGTCTCTCAAGAGCAGGGTTTGAACCTCCTCACGCTGCCCTGCCCACTCCCAGGAGTATATTTCCAGCTAGGAAATAACTGAAGTGCTGACAGCTTTCAGCAGCCCAGCTTGGGCACTGCTGTGTGTCTCGTGTTCCCTAATGTGATAGATGTCACACGGTAGATGTCAGCAGATGGGAGGGTGATGGGTGCTTTCAGAAGCACCCCAATGTCAGATCTGCAAAGGTCAGTGAGATGTAGAGACTGTATCAATTTAGGCTGCTTACAAGGGCAAAATAGAGTTGTGAAGCCAGACCAAGAGAGCCCAAGGCATTTTGAAAGTGGCTGGTCACATACAGAAAGCAAAACATGTTTATTCACGAATTTTCTTGTGGCTTATTAGACAAAGTATGAAGAAAGGGTAAAAAACAGCAGTGGTGAGAAACTGGGGTGCACGTATATGTGTTACTGTGCATTTTGGATTGGCCAGGCCTGTTTTCAGAGTGGCTGCTACAACATGTAGAAGGTAGGAGTTCTGAGGGGTAGAATCCTGTCTGACTGTTTCTTTACTTTTTTTTTTTTTTAATGAAAAAAATACACTGTAGTGGGTTGACCCAGGCCAGCAGCTAAACGCCCACACAGCCACTCACTCAATCCCCACCCACCAACAGGACAGGGGAGAGAATAGGGAAAGCAAAAGTGAAAAAACTCATGGGTCAAGACAAAGACAGCTTAACAAGTGAAAGAAAGAGGGAAAAAACAAGTGCTGCAATGGCAGTCGCTCACCACCTCCCACAAGCAGACCAATGCCCAGCCAGCCTGAGCAACAGCCACCCTTCCCCCGTTCTTCTCTAACCTCAGTTTTTATTGCTGAGCATGTCATTATATGGTACGGAATATCCCTTTGGTGAATTTGGGTCAGCTGTCCCAGCTGTGTCCCTCCTAGGCTCTTCCAAGCTTGGTGGGGGCAGGCAGAGTGCAAAAATATAGAAAACCTTGATGCTATGCAAGCACTGTTCAGCAATAGCCAAAATACTGGTGTGTTAACAATGTTTGAGCCACAAATCCAAAACATAGCACCATATAGGCTGCTATAAAGAAAATTAATGCCATTCCAGCCAGACCCAGTACAGGAACCTATAATTCATGTTTATTTGCAGCTAGGTTTAGAAAGATTAGGAGGAGAGACAAATGTAAAAATTAAGTAACAGAAATAATAAGCAATGAGTTGCCTAGTGATTCCTCATGCAGACAAATGAATGTATAAGAGCAATAATTAAGGGAGCACAGTGTGTTACGAGTTGAGAGTAAATTTAGGAACAAATCTTCTTAAAGCACACACACACAAAAAAAAGAAAGATCAAGTCATGGACCTTAGAACTGTGTGATCCTTCTCTAGGGTATTACTTATCAATATTCTTTTGACAGCTTTCTCTGCTAGACTGTTCATCCACTTGTATGTTTCTGCAGGGACCATGACTTGGCTTGCTCTGTGTTTGCACAACCTTCAGCAAAGACCCTGGCTCCAGTCTCATCTTAACTATTATTTCAATTGGTAATATCATGATATGAATCAATGCCTGTACACCAAAGCCTGTAAAAAACATCTAGTTTTCCCAGCTGGCTGACTGGAGCTTCAGGTTTCATCTCCTGTACTACAGGTTGATTCATTCCTGACTAATAACTTGCTCATGACACTATTATGCATGTCAGGCCCATCCTGATTTTTTTTCTTACCTACTCCTCCTTTCCTGGATCCTATTCATAGCTCACCTGCTGTTTTCTGACATTTTTGCATTAGTGGAGGCTTCTGCTTTGAGCCATAAGCTACACACCCAGCTCTCAGCACTGGTTGTATTTACTAACTCACAGAAATGCTGGATTAGGGTTCCTACACAGTTACCAGCAGGTGATGTTATTTACTCCTCTTTCTCTGACACAGACAGGGTTTAGTGGCATCTCTTGACTTTGATAACAATTTCCTGTTTGTGGGGCTTTGTACAACAAAATCACAGAAAGTGGAGATGGAAATGACCTACTAGGTCATCTAATCCTTCCCTCTGGCAATGCAGGATAATTCCTTACAGAATATCTTCAAGTGCTTTACCCAGTTTAGTTTTAAATGTCTGAAGTAAGTAGACCTCCATCAATTCCCACAGAAGATTATTCTACAACCTAATAGATCTCACAGTTAAGAAGTATTTTCATTCCAGTCTGCCTAAATTTTCCTTTGCTTAATTTTATCCCATTACTCAGAGTTATATTCTCTTGTGACACCCAAATATAGTCTTTCTAACCTCAGGGCCCAATTCCCTACTGCCTCATGTGTTATATTGCCACTTACATTTACATCTGGAAAGTAGCTTTAAAAGTGACAAGGTGAATGGCAAGTTGAGGTTGATATTTTCTCATACAGCTGTGAAATTATAAACCTTGCAACAGGGGAAACAGACCATGGCCACACATCACCTGTCTACAAGGCACTGGTGAGACTGGAACTTACATGTCGATACGGTGTCCAAATTGGAGAAAGAACAGAAAAAAGTCACTCAAGTTATTTACAAATTAAGGATATTCTTCACAGAGAGGAATAAAGTATTCTATTCATCTCTTCAGAAAGAGGTGACTTTGTTATTGTGGATACTAAGTACCTTCACAGAAAAAAAAAAAGATTCTGGCTGCTATAGCTCCCTTTAATCCAGTAGGAAGAGTTTAACAAGAATGAATGACTGGGAGCTGAAGCTAACTGAATCCAGACTGAAAATGAGGTACATGTTCTTAACGCTAAGAGTGATAAACTACCACAGCATAGGGTGGATATTGCTTTCCCTGATGTCTGCAGAAGATGATTGTTTACCTAATGGAAGATACACATCAGGTGAAAAGGTGCCTCATTGAAATATAGGAGTCTCTGACAACAAAGTGTCGGACTAGATAACCCGATGGCGTGTTCTAGCCTTGAACATTATGGAGGTATATCCTCAGAGATGCACACGATAAGTTAAAAGAGAATGCAGTAGAGATTCAGTGCAGGAATGCAGCTGGAGACAACCGTCTTGCAGGTTGATTGGAAAAATGGAAATTCCTTTCTGCATTACTTTTATAAGCCTTTGTAAGCTGAACACATGACTGGTAGTCATCCTCTAAGTATTCAGTCTTCCATGGAAAATAGGAAAGCCTGCTTTTTTAATTGATATTTCCAGAAATCAAGAGACAGGTATGACTATTCAGTAAAAATCAAAATGTATCTCCCCAAACAGATAAAAACAGAAGAACAAAAACAGGGTCACAGTGAGGGAGAAGGCAAAAAATCCAGCAGAGCAGAGATGCAAACACAGCAGAAAAGTAATTCCCATGGTCTCCATGTGACTGGCTGTTAAGGGAGTCTGCTCCCAAAACAAGACAAAAGGCAGCTCAAATATGTCCTACACTGAAAGTTTCAAAGCACTCAGTGGACTTTGAAGTCTATGCTCCATCATCAGCAGTGATTGACAACATGATTTCAAAGATATTTAAGTGCCTAAAGATGTAGCATGGCACCTGGTGGGATTTATAAGCCCGTCAAAGTAGGCCAGGCACATAACTCCCATTGATTTTCTGTGAGAACTGAGCTCCTAAACACCTCTACCACTTTTGAATAAAGTACAGAGGCTGCAAGGTCACTGTGGTGTTTCTGAAAACATAGTCCCTTACTGCCTGTTGAAAGAGTTCTTCGGCTGGGAATGGTGACGTTATTCATACCAAGACCAAGCCAAACACTTACGCCCTTCCAGGACACGGTTAGGGTTCAGTGTTCAAGAGCTAGAAATGAGGTGAAAAGCAAAGAGGTAAAGAGTTAGAAACAAGTTTTTCCTGCCTTCCCCTCGTCTCTCCCTCATCTCTCCGTAACAACTGGCTCAATGGAAAACTGGCTTTCTGTTGCGGTTGAGGTGGCAGCTCGGCGGTGGAAGACTGACCTCCTCTGTCATTTGGTACGAATCGGCTTTGGAGGAAACTCCATCTCCCTTCCCATCCTCGCCCACCTCCAGGTGTTGTGCAAAGCAAACTCTAGTGGAGAAGGTGAATATTCACTGCCTGAGTGCCTGCGCTGTCCATGAAATGGCAGCAGCAGATGAATAAGCTTCAAGCACCTTTCAGCGGCCCCTTTGCTGACTCTTGTGAGTTGAGCACTTTCAAGGCAACGCTGAGTATTGCTCAGCCCAGACCTGTTTCTTTGTGTTTGTTCTTCTCCATCTTTGACTGCACAAAGCAGGGAGTGGTGTGAGAAAGGCAAATGCTGAATGATGGTGGTAAGATCTGGTTGGCAAAGAATTAGAAAAGTCAACCCTTTAATAAATACAGGGAAAAGGGAGGAGGCTTGGGCTTGTGCTACAAACTCACTTTTTGATGAGTTAGCAAGAGAATCTTCCTTGAGCAAACATAGGAGTGAGTTTAGTGTCTGACAGGCAATCTCTTCTGACTCTGCATTGCCAGTCTTGGAAAGAACTTTTGAGGGAAATGTGATACTAGAAAAAATCAAGCCTGAAGGTGATACATATTCAATCTAAAGTCCACACGGGTAACCAAATAATCAGTTTGCCTTTGGACTTTCAGACATGTAGAATGAAGTACCTGTGCTGTGCCAGCAGCTGGGTGGCATAGCTTTAATTAAAGAATCTAATTCATTGCATCAACCCTGTTTATGTTGGTCTGGGGATTAATGTAATATTTATTTTTCCAGTCACATCCAGAAATAACAGGATTAGAATATGCCTGTGCCTCAAACAACACAAAGTTAATCTTTTTTTATGAAGGAAAACAGTTCTGTGCCCTCAAAATAAGACATGCATCTGAGTCAGCAGGCCCGATATTTAAGATAATTATTCTATGTGAAACATCCATGCACAGACACATCAGCCAGGTTGCAATGACATACCTACGCAGTGCTATCTATTTTCTGCTGTGGTTCAAAGGATAAGTTGAAGGCTTGACCCACAGCTAAATAAAGTCAGCAGGAATCTTCATAGTTTGAGATCAGGCTGATTTTCTTTCTTTTCTTTTGCTTTACACTTAAAAAGAAAAAGTAAACTTTCCCTTGACCTTGAAATTATATTTTAAAAGCTTTTACTAAGTTTTAAAAGCTTTTACTAAGTTTTAAAAGATTTTACTAAGTTTTAATGAACACATATTTGATAAAGATTTTCATGTCACTTATTTGAAAGTATACTTCAGTCTCTTGGATGCATTTCCCCTAGAAAGGTTCACAGACCAGAGGTATTCCTAACTTGTAACAGGGCATCTTTTACACTTCACTTTTATTTTACAGTTGTTTAACTCTTCAGTAAATGTTCCCGATGGCCATGCTTGTTCTCTTGATCTGTTTTTCAAGAAGCAGAGCCAGATTTGTGGCTGTGCTATACGTAACTCTGAGACACTAAATCTGATGAAGTATTATTGAATGATTAGGATAATAGAATGGGCAGATGTTCTTAGGCGGAAGAGCCATACATAGCTGGGGCTATAAGTGCATTGATTTTTAGCTTGATTGCAGTAGGTTCTGCATGATGTTTCTTTCTGATAGATTTTGCTTCACTTACAGGAGTGTAATTAGAGTAGTGTATCACCTATAAAGATGAACGGATGGACATTACATTATTCAAGATGTCCCTTTTCACGGAGTGAGAATGCTGACTGCATCTGTGTTCAGAAGTATAAAAAATACCTTCTAGTGATAATGTCTATAGATGCCATCTGTACGTCTGTCTATCCAACAGAAAGAAAGAAATTGAAATGTATTGAGAAGTATAAAAGAGGGATTGCAAGGATGCATAGCATACATACACTTAACAAAGCTTATTCTGACTGTAAAAAAAAAATCCTCTTGTGAATCATTCAAAAAGTAATGGTGTGAGCTTTCTTAAGAAAAATGTAGAGACTATAGCCTTCATGCTGTTTCAAGAAAAGGTAAAAAAAGCTGAAGAAATTTTTCAGCTGTTATAATATTTGCATTAATTCAAATGACAGTTTAACCCAGGACAAGATATGATTCTTAAATTTTAGGAATTAATGTTATTACCTGCATTTGCTACACAAAAGCATTACCTTTTCCCTAAATGACTGCAGCTTGTGTAATTAACTGCACTTACAGCTTCCTCTGTGTGGATGACTGTGATCTCACGTCGTGCTCCAGAGTTTTGCTTTTTTAAACCACTCCTGATGAATGCAGAAGGCAATGGAACATGTTTCCACCTGCTCTGCAGTGGGGGAGACTGAAAGCATTTCAGCAATTACAAAGCAGAAAGGAGAAATCACTAATTAGGGAACCATGAGTCACGGGTACAGTTGAAATTGGCCATTCCCAAAGTGCAGGCTGTTTCGTACTACAAGTGTAGCTGAATCACTTGTTTGCTTACTTCCCTCTCTACTTGCTTTATTTTTTACTCTATTCAGTGAACTTTTTTAATGATCTTGAGAAATCTGTTTGAGGCAACATTTAGTATTTCAGCCATGCACGTTGCCATACAACTTTCTGGAAAGCTCTGTGGGCTCTAGGCTACTACCTGCCTCTGGTGCCGTGCTGCTCGGGGTTTGCAAACACGTAGTGGAGAATATAGAGCTCCTTCGTAAATGGTGATGGGCATAGTGGTGCGAGGAGACAGTGCGGTGAGGAAGCAACACGCGCAAGGGCTGGTGATCAGAAGGGACTTGGAGACACCAAAGAAATGAAGAAATTATCAAAAAGCCTGCTACTGTGAGTGGGGAGGAAATAGAAACGATGGTGAGGAGAGAGGGCACCCTTCACAGAGAGTGGAAGGAAGGCTTGAATATTTTTCCTGCTGCAATGGAAAACAATCTGTAAAAATTTGAGAGTAGCAGTTTAGAGTAATTACAGTAGTATTTTAGAGCACAATTTTCTATTGTAATCAACAACAGAAGAATGTTAGTTCGTTAGCTAGTTTTTTCTTAGTCCTAAATTCTTCAAACCCCATTTATATCCCACATTGGTTATCAGTACCTTTTGAGAATTGTTTCTTATAGTCCAGTCTCATGTTGCTTGAGGAAACTTGATTTTACCTTCCAGAACCTCCACTTCCTCCCATTTCACCCAGAGAGAGTAATGTCATCTGCAGTTTCCCCTCACTTCGTGTCCTACAGCCTGGAGAGATTTAAGTGCAAAACCTGCAATCTGGGATTCAAGGCTTGCTGGCCTCTGCCAATAAATTTCCCTGTTATTCCCAAGTTATTCTCAAAGGAAGGTAGTTAAACTCTGGTCGGGGAGTTTGTTGCTGTCACCAAATGGGTCAGGGAACAGCTCTGAAGCAGCAGCAGTGCAATATACTGCTTTTCCTTGGGCACATCTTCAGCCTCGCCAGCGCAGTGAGATGCCTTTCTTATGCTCACCAAGAAATGGTATTTTGGAAAGGCAAGAGGAGTTTCTGTCAGTAATTGTCACAGAGCATATGGCAATATCATGCTCAGTGATTAAGATGAGGAACAAAATCAAGTGTGGTCCAAACACACAATTTTCCATGTGTGAGAAACAGTGGTATTTCTGAACAGCTCTTTTATGCCAATGTCAAATTTTAGGGTTTTTGGAAAGTACGTTAAAAAATGAATATTACATTAGTATGAGCAGTTTTGATAGAGCCTTCCCAGATTTTAAGCCCACTGAAAAGAAGAAACAATATTGTTTTAATTCCCTGTAATATGAAATCTTTAAAATCTTAATTGTAAAATGGAGACATTGCAATAGAAATTGTAGGCACTTTGATAAAATGCCCGTATATGTGGGCATCTGCTGCTTCAGAAGTGCCTGAAATCAAAATAAAAAATGCTGCCAAAAGCTGTGAAATGTGGTAAGACAGCAATTACTTCATTAATGCCATACAATTACTGTAACATTGTCAAAAATAGTATAAATTAAAAATCAACTGAGTAAAAAAGTCTTAAAGGTAGTTCAGAATTGAACACTTCTCAGAATGTTGGAATATTAGTTGAAATCAATACTATTTTGTGGAAATAAGTTTTAAGAACTCCAAGTAAATGAAAAAAGAAATGCTAGACCACAGTATATTTCAATAGGAGGTTTGAAAATCCTTGTTTAATTACTATAGGTTCAATAGCAGTACATTTTTCATAATGCTCAGTGATCTGGGGTGTCGTGCTCTTTTACCACTGTAAATCGCATTAAAGGCAAATCTTGGTACTTAATAAATTGTTTTTAAATTCTGGTACATCTGCTAGCTTGGGAGCAGACTGTACTGAGATTGGTCTCTAGGCGACTTTAATTATGTTTTTCATTCACATGATGGAAGTTCTCAGCCATCAGATGCCACCTGTTATCATTTTTGTTTCCACTCTTGTGAACTCTTGCTCAGGGCAGCAAAAGGAACACTAGCTGTCATACTTGTAAGGTGTATTGTCTTAAAAGCTCTGCTGTTGTATTGTATTTGCAAAGCCAGAACCAAGCTCCCAAAGCATGCTCGCCATTGTGCTTTGGTCAGTAATAACAGCCAGAAGCCTTTTTTTTCTGGAGAACCAGCACAATTTTGACTTCAAGACACTGGAAAATATCATTTCAATTTTCAACACATTTCTTTCTGATTCTTGAACTTTCTGTTCATTTTTCTGCCCTCTTTTTCTTCTCCTACTTTTAATTACAAAATGAATTGAATACCCAAGTCAAAATAAATGGTAAGAGTCAAGCAATGACGCAAGATTTGTGTATGTCTTATTAGAAACTTTCTTCTTTGAATCAGCTGGTAGAGCTATGCTCATCTTCATCACAGAACAATTCTTCTGTGGGTCTATGTAGATCATTAGCAAATCAGTGGGGTTTGATTAAGCCCATTCTAGTATGTGATCACCAGCTAAATGATAGAGGAGGTAGATGGTCAGTGCTAGCTGAGGTTTAGGATGAGAATTCCTCCTTTAGTAGCTGCTTAACATTTTAAATTTATCTTTAGTTTTTGATTCAGTGAATCATGTCTTCCAGAGGCATCTAGTAATTCCGCAGGGTCTTGGTGCTTAGTCCAGATCAGGCAGGACAGAGGAATCCTTGCGTCTTTAGCTTCCTTAACCTTAGCTATCGGGTTATGCAATGTTTGATTAGGTTATTAGCTACCATTCAGTTTGGACACCGTGGTTACCACCTGATGCTGAAATTAGTTTCTGTTTGTAAATGTCATATTACCGTCATGTTCTTTGGTAAGCTTCCAAAGCGAAAGTTTGTTTTAGATACAGCATATAAAATAATGCTTCCAAGAGTAAATGTGGGTTTAGGCAGCTATTTTAAACAGTGCATCATTAGCAGAGCTATCAATATATTGTCTCTGAAATACTCATTTATCTGTATAACACTTTTAATTTAAGTTTTTATACGCTTATATATATTTGAGTGAGAGATTTCTAGAAAGAAAAAGCACAGAGAAGCTTTTCAAGAGAGTACAATTTGAGACCCATTTATTTCCCAGAACTTCTTTTTATACATAAAAATTAAAGGATGTATGGAGCTGCTGAAGATCTGCTTCAATGTACAACAATGATCAAATGTACAACATACACTGTGTTAGAAATCCACTGCTAAAAAAGGGATAAAAGTTTTGTGAACGCCAGATCTAGAATTCACTTCAGAGCAATGTTTGAAACACTCCATTTTGGAAGTTTGTTTAAACTCAACCAACCCCACTCTGTACTAAAGCACTGGGGCAGCCTTGTCTAATGGCTTATTACCAATCTCCTAGGGACTCACTGGCATGAAAGGCACTATATAAGCTAGAGGGATTTTTTTATTTTTTTTTCTTGCCCCATGTGTAGTTTAGATGTCATTTGCAGTTACTGTGTACTGCTAGTTTACTTCAAAAGAATGCTGATCGAGGCCTGAGGAAAAGATCGAGCTATGTGCTAAAAAGAGGCAAAATAATAAAGTACTGCTTTGCTGTTCTACTGAGATACATCTGTGCTGGCTGCCAAATGCTCATTCCTAGTTTGAATTCAGAATTGATCCTTTTAGCCTGTACAGATAAGAACAAAGTCAGATCGTGTTTGTTTAAATATTTGGTGGTTTTTAATAAAATAATTAAAAAAAAGTTTTACTGTACTTTAATCTTTTTCAAGAGTCAGTAAAAGAAAAGCCTATTCATTCACCTGGAAAGAGGGGAGCTTGTACAACCATGCTTGCTTTTTGAGAATACAGACCAGAATACAACTGTCTTCAAATATCTCCTGAGAATAACTGTAAAAAGAAAAGGGTGCTTCACAGCCCTCCAAAGCTGACAAATGATTTTGTTAGCTGTGGTGCTTAGCCTCTTAAAGCCTCTTGCAGGTGCTTTCAAAAAAGCCCACAGGTAGGGTTGTCAGAGGGATCCAAAACCTTTGGATTGCTCAGTATTTGGGTGGTTTACATAAGCCCTTTAAGAAGACCCGAGTATCAAAGTTGTCCTCAACGATATCTGAAAAATTGACTGCATCAGACTGGGCAACAAATTACCAAAAGCATCAGATTTTGAAGTCTTATCTCTTATAGTAAGTCTACTTTTTTTTTTTTTAATTGCTTTACATTGTTGTAGAAGTGGGGGTTTTCTTGAAAATAAAATGCATTCTCCGCTGTTGGATATCAAGTAGTTCTGTCACCAATATCAGGGCCAGTGTTTTTGACCATACTACTGGTGAAGGCTGCTGGAGCACCCAGAGTGATGTTCATGTGTTATGTGGGTCCTAATGAAGTTACACGGCTTCCAAGTGTAGGCGTCATTCTTATGTCATACAGTTGCCTTTCCTGTTGCCAGACTTCAGATGTAACATTTTAAAATGAAAATAGCCTAAAACTCTGGAGATTATACTTCCTAGGCTGATTGGCAAAGACATGGTTAGGACAATGTTTATATGTTGCCTGACACTAGTGTTCAAAAAAAAGTTAGTTTCTTCTGGAAATTCCTTTTCTTAACTAACCCAAAAAACCAGACCCACTGAGAGGCCAGAGAGCTTGTTGTTCTTGTTTTTAAGAAAAAGACTTAATGACTATAAAAACCTGATGTAATATAAGCTGTGTTCCCCAACCATACTCCCATAGTTTAAAAGTTAAACCCTAGACCAATGCAATTCAATTTTTGGTATTATTTTCCTTTGAGTTGTTTAGTTACGTGCTATTTGTGCCTTATAGCAGGTAACTACATTTAGGGACTTCAGAAGTCCTGATCAGTTTTCCTTCCTTCTGTGAGATCTACCAATTGTTCAGTTCTTTGCAATTAGGTCATTTATTTCATGCAAGTGTGAGATGCCTAGATGTAAATGCTATATACCATCAAAGGAACCTCCATGGTTCAAGGTCCTACAAAACCCCCTCTGGACAATTTTTTGTAAATCATTCCAGCCTAGTTGCATAAGTATGGCTTTAGAAATCAAACTCTAGGCACCTTGGCTTGAAAAGAATAGCCTAAGAGTAAAAAATATTTACATTTTTATATCAATATGTGTCATTGGAATCACCTATTGGTAATTTTCTGCTCTTAAAAAAATGTAACAAAACAAAAATACACCAATAAAACCCAAATTATAAGATTCTCTTACGGGAACAATTGTCCAGATATTTACTCAGAATTTACTATATGTTTTGTATTTCAGATGATGGAAAAACACATTGATTCTTTTAACTTAAATTATGGCTCTAAAATACATTAAAGTATGTTGTCCTAATAAATGATGACTTATATGAAAAAAGGAAAGAAAGAACTTGAGGGCTTTTTTTAGATCCAGTCTGTTATTGTAAATGATGCTGCCAATTTATTTATTTTTTTATAACCGCCAGCAATAGAAGATTATTGTGATAAATGATTCATATCACTGCAATATACACCTTTTAAAATTTCCATATCTGGCAACTAATAGGCACTTCTTGAAGGCTTCAATAGACTCCTTAGCCAGATTATGTGGCTGAAAGCTGCCTCATGATTAATTTCATCTAAATGTGGTAATTATCATACTTTGAAGTAATGCCTGCAAAACATGCTTTCACAGAGAGTTAGTGGAAGCAGAGGATTAACCTAAAAACATTTCAGTTCAGAGCAGCATATCACCCAAATAGAAATGTATTTTCCTCTGAATTTTTCAAGACTTTTTATTAGACTACTTGGCAGTCATTTGCATTACCTTATCTCATATCAACTTCTTCACAGCAATTTAGAGAGCAACAGAAACTGAAGCAACTTTGTATTATTATCAGTAATGGGATAGTCTTGGTTTTGCAAGCTACTTATTTTGGCAGCTTCTGCCCTGAAGTATTTCTTGTATTAGTGTTTAAAAGCACAATTAATTTATCATTCCTATACGTTGTTGACATAAGCATTATCCTGCCTATGTTCTAGGCACACTATAGATTATTAGCGAGTATGTTCATTTCCTCATGGGCACCCAGGGGAGTAACTTCTACCACGACTCTGTGCATCTCTTTGGTTCCTATCTCACAGGACCTCCACAAACCATTCCTTAGTTGTACAGGTGAGACTAGCGAAAAAGGTACATAAGGCCCCAAGTACAGTTATAAAAACGGCTGCTTTTTGCACCCAGCTAAAAGCCCCGAGGTAGAATAGCACCTCAAATTATCGTGAGTATCGCTGAGCATTTCAGCATCACTGAGTATTTCTGCCCACTTACATCTGCTTGGCAAAGATTCCGAAGCTTCTCTCAGCCATCAGAAAAAAGTCCTACAAAAAAAGTGGCACAAAAATGCCACCTTAACTGAAGATGGGATGAACAGTTTAGTTAAGCCTCTCTGGTAGGCTGCCTGGCCATGCTGTGTTTTGATATAGCCAAGTAATTTTAACTTTATTTAAATCAAGCCGGGACAGATTTTGCCTACTCTTACATGGTCCGTAGGTAGGACTGACTGAGTTTCTTCAGGTTCATAAGCTATTCCACGTTGGCTTAGTTTTGGTAAGAATCTTATGTGTGCTCTTTTTCACAACTGTGAAAGAAATGGATTAGCTTGAACTTTATTTGAACATTGGGAAAAGTCTGGAGAAGCCGGGATCTTTCCTCCAGGCTGGACCAGAGGGATGACTCGGTTTCTCTCTCTCCTCTCTTTAGCTGTAAATCTTCCATTTGTTTTGGCAGGTGGGAAAAACGTGTCAGCTGGGGTTTTGGCTAGGTGTTATGTGGAGCCTTCCAAACTAGGCTTCAATTGTATGGTTGTCAGAAATTGTAGGAGGATAACGCCTTTCGTGACATGTCTCTATACTTGGGCTCCTAGAGCATCTTCCCTTGATTTCTGCAACCTGACAATGTGCGCACGGTGAGCAGCCATGGGTCAGCTAGTACACGGAAGCCACAATAACTCAAACACATGTTGAATGTCACAGATTATTATATTGAAATTAAACAAAAATGTTCATGTTCACGCAGGTTTTGTTGCATTCACACTTGAGGTTAAATTTCTGCAACTGTAGCATGAAACAAGCAGAAGTGAACTGATTCACTGCATCATCCAAATGCACTTTGCAGCAAATAACCTGTTTCACCTCTAAAGCACACACTGCAGTTTTCTATCTACCTATATTCTTCCTGTGTTTTTATGCACTTTTTTTTTATCTTACAGATAAAAAAGCAGCTGCTGTGTCCAAAGAACTCAAAAGTAAGAAACTACTGTGCCATAGGTTATGATCTCTTTTATATGTCATGTATTTTCAAACAGCATGTTTCAATAATCCAAATTAATAGTTATTGAATTGTTGAAAGCACAAAAAAGAAAGTAGCTACACCGTTTATAATTGAAAAATGACATATTTAGACTTCAGCTGCCTCCTACTTTCTAAATCCATTCTTATCCTGCTTCTAATTCCACACTCCTCTGTGACTGACAGTTTTGCCTTCCCCTCTTTTCTATCACTGTCTTCAGAAACAAAGGTTTCATGGGGAAGGAAATGTCAAATGAAGTCTCAGCTGAATGTGCTCTCAGTGGCAGCAGTTTTGGTAAATGGGCTGAGAAGACTGAGAGTCCAACATGCTGAGGACCACCAAATTTATCTTCACAAATGCAAAACAAGGGCCCTGCCCACCCAGTTACTTCAGATTCAGGCAGAGAGACTTCTGAGGCAGAAGAGATGTAGGGGCTGGGCTCTTCTGCATAAATAACCAAAAAATGCTCTGAGAACGTGCTATTGTTAACAAGGGAACTTTTATGCCTTCCTTTTCTACAAATTTGCAAGCATCAATGCCTCAACACAGTGAGGATAATAAGACAGTTTCACTGGTAAGACTTCATCTGCTCAGATCTCTGTTCTGGAAGCACAGTATATAAGAAAAATTAGGAAAACTACGGCGCTTCAAAATCTCATTCAAATTCATAATTAAAGCATGCACTGACTCCCATCTCCATATATGATCTTTCCCGACCTGTATGGCAGAATAATCACCTGCCATCCTCAGTTTTGCAGGAATTTATTAAAGATTTCTTTTGGCAATCAAGAAAAGCTTATACATTGGTTTCCTAGTCAAATTTTCCAGAAACATTGAACAAAAGATTCAACGGACTTAGTCTACAAGTAATGTCCTGTTAGTGAAATAACTGCCTGTTTGCAAGCAGGTTGTAAAGGATCTATTGATCTGGGCACATGATTCCTCTCATGGGAGAACTCCTTAGCAACTGTCACAGCAAAACTTCCCACTCCATTGCATGAGTGAAACGTGCAGGGTGAAGTTTTCAGCTAAAACTTGTTCATATAAAGATGCAGAGTCATTAGCACTGAAATAATTTATGAATTACAAACTAAAAAGCATATGCTTACAAAAGAGATGTCAAAACATTTGGCACTTTTGTTTCAAAGCTACTGAAAAGTTAAATAAAAAAAATAAATAAATTGCAGAAGTTTTTGGTCAAGCATATCCTTCTTTTTAAATTTTTTCCTCAATTAAAATGATTTTAGTTGCTCAGAAATGAAATATTTGAAAAGAAAATAAAAATCCCAGTAGAATAAAAAGAATCCTAGCTTAATTTGTTTTCATAGCTGTTACAAACAAAAAGTAAAAAAAAAAAAGTCTCGCTGGCCAGCAAGTTCTAGCTGAGAGCTCAGAAAGGAATAAATGCAGGAGTCCTGCCATTTTGTATTAAGTCCACTCACAGAATATGTGTGTTGAATCTCCTGCTGCTTCTGCAAGAACAGGCACTCAGGAAAGTAATACTAAGTAAATTCTTCTCTAAGGTCTTCTGCATATTTCCTTGAAGGAGGGGTGAGCACCCCAAGTAATTACAATGCTGTGATAATAACTAAGTTAGGATATAATTATCTGCTGCAGGCTTTTAAATGGGTGGAAACAAAACAATCCCACACATGCAAACTCTATTTTGTTTTCATTCTGTTTCACAAGACAATCTGATGCATCTTTTATGAACTTCTCAAAAGACTGGAGGGGAAGAACTCAAAATTACATTCCTGATTTAGCCATATTCTTTTTCTCTGTAATAACACAGTGACAGATGTGAAGGATTAGCTAACATTTTTTTGGCATTCTGTAATTCAGGTTGTGATTAAAATGATTAATTATTTCCTCTCACAATACGGAAATGTGAATTTTAAGTTAGAGGATCTTCTAGTTGATATAAAAAAATCCATTATGAAAGTCAGTGGAGTTTAACTTATGGATATTTGTTAAGTTATTGTGGTTTAAGTACAGTCTGGTATTTACCTAGACATTGGTAAAGAGTAAATAAATCCAGTAGGCTAGTTTGGTTCTTCTATCCAGGGCTGAGATTCTCCAGGTCTGCTTGGGGATGCACATACCCTTCATCATTTCGGCCTTCATTCCGCAAGGAAACGTCCTACCTCAGCAGAGAGAGAATAGTCAATGTTTCATGAAAAGACAAAGAACTACAGTTAAGCGGCCCAAGAGGGCCCATTTCTCTGCTAGGAGAACCCAGCAGTTGCTTTTTCAAGTGCGGGCTCAAACACGAAGTTGTTCTCCTAATCCTCCTCCATTCCTCGGGCTGCAGAGAGATTCCTGGCGTCGCGGCGTCTGGGAACGTACTTTGCAGTAGCAGCCCAATTTCGCCTTTTCTCATCAGGGAGATATTCAGATCAGGGGAAAGGGATGACGCTTTGAATCCCTCTGGGATCCCAAGAAGCACGGCCGCTGAATTGGCGGGTGGGTTCAGGACCTTCTGCTCCCATAACCGCACCAGCGAGCGCGGAGGATCCCAGCCCAAAACTGCCGCCTGAGCCGCGAGGCCATGCCCGAACCCCTAGATACCTGCTTTGCTCTGCTTCGCCAATAGAGATTGAATTACTAGACAGAAAAAGCAAAAAGAAACAATTCAGTCCCTAACGGAAAGAGTTTGCTAGCCCTTCGGCTAGCTATTTTGTTGATGCTTTTGAGTTTATTGGCGGCGGCTCAGCTCTTTTCTCTTTGGGTGACCTCTTTGTCTAACTCTTCAGTGAAAATATTGCCACAGGCTGTATCTCACTGAAAGCCTTTCCTCAGGTTTCTGGGGTTTTTTTAAGATATAACACTTTGTAGTAATTGGTTTAATATTTTCTCTTTTTTTTTTTTTTTTTTAAGAGCCAGCAAAAGCTCCTGCAGCCAAACCAGCCACCAAGAAAGCAGTAGCACCAGGTAAAGGAGTAAAATGTTCACATTCAGCATATTTCTTGTATTCTTGAACCAGTTTATTGCATCACAGCACCATCTGCTGGATACTGCAAAAGCCATTGTTTGGGGGTTTGGTCTGTTTGCTCTAAATTATTGTGATAATTTGTATGTGAAATCTTTGCTAAGAACAAAAGCATTTTGCATTGGTCTCTAACCCTATGGTGGCTTCTCGTCCTCCCATGGCAGCTGTCCTCCCATGGGCCATTCTGCAGGGCCTGAGATCAAAAAATGAATCTGAATGTAAAGAGCGATTCAAAAAGCAATATTTACAGAAATGAGTTTTCATGTGAAGATGTATTTGAGTCCTTAGAGAAGGGGATCCGATTTTTCAAAGTGCTGATCTCACAGTAGGTTTTACAAAAATGGAGCTCTTAGATAATCATAAATATGCACTGAAAAGACAAGGAAACTTTTTTTAAAAGAGAATAGTGGCACAAATTCATCTCAGAATTTAGATTGTACTGTAAAAATCTACTACTTTTTGTTGATTTCTGATCTCTTCTGCTTCACAGCCATCTTCAAAACTGCCATGTCACATTTGTGCTTAGTTTAATAAAAGCCAATATAATGAATAACAATCTAAATATTCAGGATAGTTGTAGTTTTACCACATTTTAAATTAACTAACAAAAAAAAATCAGGAATTTCCATGTGAAAATGCGATCAATATAGAACCATAGTATTATTCCACTCCAAAGTAGGGCAGCCAGTGCTGCACCAGGGTGGGTGCTGCTGAGCTCTGCCTGGTGCTGGCATCGCAGAAGCAGCCCGCCCGCTCCCTCTGCTGCGTCTTGCTTCCAGCTGATCCCACTGTACGTGACTATGCGCATCCACATGGATCTGGGATCTTTTTCTTTTCTTTTTTTTTTTCCCTTTAAGATTGTTTTCTGGCTGTCTTTCTCTAATTCAGACCTTTTCGGTGATCTCTCTCGGAACTCTCCTCCACCGAACAAGGGAATAATACCTTGCTTCAGTAGGGGAGACCGGGAATTGGTCAAGGATCAGCGCAAGCCAGGAACATCTTCAGTTGCTTCTTCCACAAAAGGATTTGCAGGCTGGAATTGCAGTTGATGTAGGCTATCGGAGGGCATGTTGTGCAGCTGTATGATGTACAGTGCGAAGGTGGCCTCAGCACTGCCATTTCCCCACCGATGCCCCCAGTCCCTGCCTGCTGTGTTTGCTTGATGCTGTGTTCAGTCGTGCTAATGCAACTGGGAGAACAGCGTAAACCACACCATTGCCGTGGCTTAGAGATAAAAAACTGTCCTAGAAACGTGTGTGTGTGTGTGGCAGGGTGTTCAGTCTGGCTCATTTCAGTAAGTCTGGCTCCGCAAACATTTATATCCCTGTAACTGATAATTTCTTAAAGCAGCTTTGTTGCCAAAGTGTGTTGTATAGTTGGACCCTTAGATGTCTTGACAGTACACTGCAGAAATCGTTATGTTAGAACCATATGCTTATAATTAATTCATTCCACCTGCTTGCATCCAATATTTGTGTTCATTTTTGAAAAATATTCCAATGAGTCTGCTTGTTGGCAAGAGTGGTGACGACAGTAATCTGCTTAAGATAAAGAAAAGGGGAAAAACTGGCATGGCTTCCTATGGAAAAATAAAATGAGTTTGCCTGTTCTGACACATTTCTAAATATCTAGTTTGCCTTAAAAGCAATAAAGAGCAGTAGGCTTTGACTTCTACATTTTTGTTTCCCCTCCCTAAATGGCACTGTTCTCTGAAAATTGATTTTTCCCCAGAATAACTCACCATAGCAAAATATTAAATACGCTTGTTTGGCAATATCATAACTAGACTTCTGCCTATTAGCACAGTAAATTAAATACATTATCCAATTTCATATTTCATTTTCTTCCACATATCTTATTACATCACAACCTGTACCCCAGAACGCCTAAAGCTGAAGGTTTAGTCCTATTAACAGACTGAACAGACTGAGAGCGCAGCTGGTCATCTTCTAGTGCTTCTACATCACATATGTTCCTGGTCTTAAAGTCACTGGTGAAGAAAACCCTGCCTAATACACTGTGCACTATTTTTAGCTCCATATATTTATACAGAGAAAGCAAAGAAAGTGAATGTGGAATTGGGAAGTCTAGAAGAGCTTCTGCGTCTGGAAACTGATGGCTGCTCTAGGAAACCAGCCTCAGTGAATACCTGTTACTTGATTTTCAAATTGGATCTTTTCAAACGTAGTGTTTTCTCTAAGTGGAAAAAATTACCTCTCTGGCAACCGTCTGAAACCAGACTGGAGAACCTAGTATTTGGCTTTCCAGCAGAATAGTTCCACAGCTCTCTGCAGGTGATGCTATTCTGAAGGGAGAAACCAGAGGTGAAGTTCCTTCGTGACACCAGTCCAATTAGCAGCAGGGTGACGAGGTACCCCGGCGGGCAGCAAGGAGCCTCGGGGTCTGGCTTAGCTGGGGTAGGGGATGGGGACAGCTCTTCTGCCAGTCCCTCGCCCGGGATAACCCCACGTTCTGGGCAACACCCCTGCACCTTCTTTAAGGACAGGTGACAGTGCTTTCCCCGATGATTTGCCCATTATGAAAAATCAGATCTAACTGTTTTCTGCACTGTAAAAATTAAATCCTAATTGTAGCTTAGAAATTCCCCGGATTGGTCGTGCAATTTTTAATTTAATTTTACAGTATGTTTAACAGATTTTGTACTGTCACTTAACTTCCTAATTACTGATTTTTAATGCCTAATTTTTCCCATCTTCCTCTCCATACACACACACAAAAAAATCTAATTCATTGCTCCCTTTGGGTTCATAACAGAAACTCCTTTTGAGCACCATTTCCTCCTTGAAAATCAATGAAATTTAGTTCAGGCCCAGAAAAAATAAAATAAGTATGACAGACGAATAGCCAGTTTTAAGTGCTCAGATATCAGCTGCATCCAATCTCTCAAACTGACTCTGTCAGTTGTGCTGGAATTATTACTGTTCTATTATGCCGTTGATTTTTCCACTGTTGGTAAGAAGCAGAAAGAGAAAAAAAAAAAAAAAAAAGGACATTATATAGGAAATGAGTTCATAATGCAAGTACAGAGTATTAGAACGCAGGATATACCAAAAAACCCGGTCAGAGGATTGGCTGAAGAGGTTCAGATTATTCTGCCTAATGCAGGAAGAAGTACTGGTTCTACTGGTAATGGGCAGTATCTGTTTAACAAATTATTTTAATTCTTGGTACAAGGTGAACAACAGCAACTAAAATGGCAGCAGGAAAGAATCTTTGTACTTGCTATATGGTATAACCAGCGCTATTCTACTTAAAAAGGAAGAAATAACACAAAGTTTATGGGTCTGTGGGTGTGCTTTGAAATGAAGGAAAGGTTTCTTAAGGAGCTGGGCTCGTTGGTTGTCTTTTGATCACTTACAGGACACAAGTACATAGAAAGAATGCTAAAACCATGTAAATGTTATAAAGCATTAATAAAATCCAGCACGTCTATTGAATAATTTACCAACACAATGGAACAGCCAAAATTATCATCGTTTCTTTTTCAGGTTTCTCAGTCAGGTAGCTCTCGCTCGTCACACGTCAGGGATGTATTTTCTCACACCACCACACCCTCTGCATCACACGTCCACCTACTTATTCTCCTCTTGTGTAGATATATCACCCAAGAGAAGAGACATCAAAAACCAGTGTAAATTGTATGTTACACACCCCACATAAACACTTTTGAATGAGGAAAAGGAGAGGGACAGTGTTTCTTTCTCTCTCACCATACGTGGACGTGGCCCTTGTAGAGTTTGCCATCCTGCATTCTCTTCAGGATCTAATATCTGAGTGCCTCTACGTGCCCTGAAATGGCACTTTATAAGCAGCCACTGCCCCTGGTTAGCATCACTGCATGTATTTCTGTTGTACAGGTGTTAGCAAGAAAATTCTTCTGGTAGCTGGAATAGTCTGTTCCGTTTTCTAGTCCCTGAAGTTAACTGTCTCAGAGTTTTCCATAACATAAGCACAGCCATTCTCAGGGTTTACATTTCTGGGTTTACAGTTTAACTCTTCAGGGACAAATGACAGAGGTAGCTTATTGCATGCATAAGCATAGGCTTTGCAGTTTATTTTTGGATGAAATAAATCTTCACTCAGGTAGCAGGTGTTTATGCAGCAGTAAACAAAATAATGAAACCCTACCTGTATTAATCCTGCTGCTTAGGGTCCTTGGGTTTAGATCCAGGGTCATCCTGTAGTCTTTTTGAATCACAGAGGCTTTCTTTTTGGTCCAGGTTAGCATAATTCTTCCTCTCTCCCACCTTAGCTCTTTGGGAAGTTAAACAGCATATCATCTCTGACTTACTCAGATTCTTTCTGGTTTTAAACAAGACTTACAGGCTTGTTTGTCTTTGCACAGTAAGTGGAAATGATCTGGTCTCAGTCCCCAGCAGCCTGCAGGGGTTAGGATAAACTGGGTCTTGGTCCTCACCAGTTTGTCCCAGAGGTTTAGTGAAGCCTCACAGCTGACTCTGCTCTTGGTCTGCCAGGAACGCACGGTACCCTCCGCAGCTAAAACCTTGCTGCTCTTGCAGTAGCCCATCACGTGGCCACTTCTTAATATCTGCAGGAATCTATTATGTGGATGGAGACGAACTCCACAAAACGTTCCAACCCACTGACGTTTTCAGCCCAGCTCAAGTCTGAGAAAATATTGCAGACTAGGAGGCCTTAAGTTGTCCACAGGATTATGTAAATTGGATCATTATCTAACTCTGAATGGGAAAGGAAAAATGAATTCTCGACTTATGTCACAATATATGCCCTCAAAGGGGAAGAATTTTCCAATGTTAGAAGATTTTGCTTACAAACTTGAATTCTTTACATACAGGATTTATTTAAACAGAGCATGAAATAGCTTCTTTTACACTAAGCTTTCTAATCTGAAATCCAGTTTTTATTCACCAATTTTTAAAATCTTTTTGAGTAAATGGCCTAGAATTCAGGTTATTGTTACTGCTTTTGCTAGGATGTTGAAATACCTAGTCTCATAGCCTGGCATACTATTGTTGCATTTATACGTTCCTTAGAGTATCCCCTGTTTCAGGATCATATAGAGTTAGAATAATTTTGTATACTTCCTTTCACATCATAGTGAACTGTGAAGACATTTGTACTAAAAATGCAGCCTTGTTTCTTTTTTTATTCCTAGATATTATTAAATGCTACTGTCCAGTCTATGCAATGCAGCAAAGTACTAACACAAAAAAATTGCATTACTTCAACAGCAAGGCAGGGGGAGCAAGTTAACTACAAAAAAAAGGAATTATTTAACACATGAAAGTAACAATAATGAGCATAAAAGAGGGTCAAAATTAAATGCTTTTTAAATACAAATCAGAGCTAAAAGGATTATTTAAGTGTCCACTCTTTATGGAAAAGGCATTTTAAGGTGTTTTGTTCAGAGGCTGACAATCTTTCATAGCCCTGAGGTTGTTTCATGATTTAAGTGCACTTTTGGCAAGAATTGGGCCCAATTTCAGCAAAACAATATATCTTTAGCTCTATCTTGAGTCAGCAAAGCATTTAAGTGCATTCTTAAGCTTTATTGAATCCAGACTATCATATACACTATGTATACGATTACCTTCCCAGGCATTAGTCTTTTGGAAGCGGTACCACCTTTGCTTCACCAGAAAGGGAACAAATGGGCCTCATCCTGATCATTGAGACCATTACGAAAATGGCATTTGATTTTCAGGGGAGCAGCGGTGTGGGCTACAGTTTTCTATACCCTATGTGATTATATTACATCTACAATTTATGATGTTCTTGAATATGGCAGTCCTATATTTTAGAGAACAAGTGGAAGAACAACATGCTTCACTACAATGTTTCTTAAGTATGAATTTTCTCACACCATCACGCAGGTCTACATCAACTACAGATTTGAAAGTTTCTGTATTAAGAAGTTGCAGTCTGGTATCATAAGTACAAAACAAGTCATCACCAATGCACAGTACCAGTTTAGTCTGCAGACTGCCACAAATCATCTGATGAGGTTTTTTCTCTTCTATAACAGCTTCTTGGGGTGCCCAAGTTTGGAGCTGTACATATTTCAGAAATAGTGGTTGCTAGGTTTATTTCACGCATACAGTAGGCTTCTCTCAGCGTTTTATTGACTGTCTGAACTGCACACTCCTCCTAGCGCCTTCTGTCAACGTCCTCCTTCATGACACTGCCTCTGCAAATACCTTCTGAAGAAGTTGCTTGTCCTGGTTAAGGCAGTCAGAGAAGCCTTTCGAAATATTTAACTACATGATCCTCTGATTTCTGCTCTGAGAGCAAATATACCAAAGCTTTTGCTCACTGTCTCCTTCTACCCTACTCCTTTGGGCTAACCAACACCAGTACCCAGCTCTAAGTCAGGCACTACAGTCAGAGCTCCTGTTCTAAGTTCATTAACTTTGAATCAAATGTATTCCTTCAGGATCTCACTGCATTAATTTTTAGCATCTATTGTTTTTGTTACTGAATTAGCTAATTTAACCTGCACATCATGTTTGCCTAATGACAGCCAAAACCTAGAACTGGTACTTACTTCAAAGTTTTCTTTCTCTTCTGAAATGTCTGTTCCAGACTCATATTTTCAATGGGCTACACAGCTTGAGGCAAAAGTCCTTCCCTTGTCAAAAGAAGGTGGAGTATGAACAAGTTAAAGCAGGAGCAAGCAGTAACAGCTGAGCACCATCCAAGCTATGACCACCCTCAGTGGGGACGCTCTTGTCATAAATCAATTACAAAATAAGATGACTCATTCTACCTCATAGTGAGAGATTATTAAGAAAACTGAATTACTTTCACCTTGCTGTGGTCTATGAGCATGCGTAAAACTGTTGCAACTGATCTCATGCTTAGTAATTTGTCAAGTTGCTTGTTGCCCTCCTTTGAGAAGTTCCACCTGGAGTGATGTAGAAATACCTCCCTAGAGGTGCTCATGGTTTGAACAGATGTAGTTCAAAGCAGGATTCTTCTAAATCCAGTAAAGTATCCTCACTCATTAGTGATTGACTAGAAATACTTGCACCTGAGCGGCTTAGTCATCTTCGTTCTAAAAAGGCTGGAAGTACTACTCAGATCCCTATTTAAAAGGGAATATGGGTGAAGCTTTTTCATAGGTAAAGATCTACTAAGTAGATACTAGCTCTCTACATTAAAGAATCATGACAGGTTTATACATATGTTACTTTTTTTGCCACCTGAGCTTTAACCTGAATGCCCATGCCAGAAATCCTAAGACTAGTGAAGTTAATTTGGTCTTAAAACAAATCAGTGCTAATGATAGGTGTTAAGAAATGTGTCAGGATTTCAGAGAGTCCTTTTCAAGGTTAGTAGATCCGTTTTGAACACAGACAGTGCCCTAGTCAGAATTGTGGGATTAACCTGACTTTTCTTTTTAAGGATTCTAAATAAAAAGGATTTTTATTCCAATGGGAAAATAGGCATCTGTGGTCTAGGAATACACCCACACTGTGTATTGGTTCTGCTGCTTCTGATGGGAAACCAGTAGACCCACACCTTCCCCTTCTCATATGGCAAAAGTGATGAAAGTGTTGTTTTCCTAGGAGTGATCAAATATACTCTACATTTACATAAGCATGTGCTTCAGAAACATTGGCTTGAGCAACTGATTTATTTGCATGTGATTTGAGTCCTCAGGGAGTGTTTTTCCTCTAACTGAGAGGAGCTTTGCAAGGCTGGCAGGACGCAGAAATCTGCATTCTTTCCATTTCCTCCTTATACTGGTTCCTTTTCTCTTAATTATCCCAACTCTTGCAGAAACTAACAGAGCATCTCAGGCTCTGGAGAAGAAAAAGTACCTATCTGTTTTCTGAGACACAGCTTTTTCTTTAGGCTTCACTGTGATTATACTGGAGCCTTGTGGAAAGGAGGTGCTTGCTTTTCCTCTGAGTTAATACAACCTGATATTCTAAAAACAGATGAGAGACTTTCTGCCTACTCAAGTATGGGATGACAGATCCCATCAACTTCAAAGAAGGGTCTGAAATCTAAGAATTACCCCACCTTCTAAGATCCACATCCTAGGGACAGTGCTCTATATTTTGGTCACCTCTTTTCTTATTTTTCTTTTTTTTTTCTTTTTTTAATCTGGCTTGCTGATGAGTAAGAAAAGGTGTACTAGACTTGAATGAAGGTTTTTAGCAATCCTTATTCAAGTACGTCCACATAGCACCGAAGATCATGTTTAATTACAGCTATTTTAACATCAAGATGGGTTTTTTGATTGTGTACACCTTCTGAGGAAAAGGCAGAGACTGCTGACTCCTTTAAAAGTTAAAGAGGGGTTTACCAAAGTATGACCAGTTTAACCTCTTCCCCGTAACGACTTTAATAGCAAAACTGATATATGGTCATATGGGAGGATTTTGAAAACACAAGTGCCTACCTTGTCTTTGGTGAGGACTGACCCAAAATTAGGGACCTTGGCCAATTTGATGGTGTCTAGCCTAGCTTCCTCTCTGAGTATCAGTCATGTATCCAAAATGATGCAGGAACTGTATTAAACAAGAAATGAGCTCTATTAAAATGAAGCTAAGGCAACTAGTGAAAGCAAGGGTTTGGATATGAGGCAGCACCACCATCTCCTGCCTCCCAATTATTTATTTATTTATTTTGTTAGGTGAAGTCAACAAAGAGGACAGTATAACCCCAATCTTCTGCAGAAAAGTCTTTTTGGTGGCTTCTACCTTATTCAGGGATCCTGAGACATTTACTCAGTGGTGAAGGCTTCCATCCTCAGTTTTGGTACTACCGCTTTCTGCCTGGGAAGAAAAGCTACAGACCCAATAGACTGGACCAAAAGAATTTGCATTTCATCCAGGTCTCTTTTCTTTCTTTTCTTTGCACAATGTTTTGCCCAAATATTTCCCAACATGGTAGCAGATTTCTAATACAAAGATACTGATACAGAGAACTGTCACTTGCTTTCCTTTTCTTCAGGAAAATCCATCAGAAAAACTGTTACCCTCCTCAAAAGATGTTCATTTATAGAGGAGTGGGTATATGTGCGACATGATCTCACCAGGTCAGAGGTTTCCTTGGTGTGTTCGTATTCCAGAAAGAAATTTATTTGTCTAGTTCATTGTCTTTATAAATAACAGTGTATGGTGGCAGTGAGTTTTTCTACATTTCTACTTTTTCTACATTTTTCTACATAAGTAGAAAGGCAGTCAAATCTAGCAGGAGAACTGGAAAAATCTAATTTGATGCAAAATTTTCTCATGTGGATTATCACAGGTCTAACAATGTGACTGAGCTCATATTGCAACCTTTCCCTTCAACAGAAGGGACTAAAGGGATCTTTTCTGTATCTAGCTGCTTATGTTCACAATATTCTTAATGAAAGGATATCTTGGAGAGCTTTACCACCCTGTCTCATTTGGTTTTAATTAACCAACATGATATGAAGGTCTGAAAAGGGAAATGACAGGCATATAGCCTATAAAACCAAGACTACAAGACTGTAAGACCAGGCTAACTTTCCGCTCTCTAAGGATTTAAGTATTCAAAACACTGTACAGAATATGACAACAGTACGCTTCATTTAAAAACTTGTGGTGAAAATTAAACAACAGTACAGAAAACACCGGTTTTATGCAGCTACTGAGTGCAAACAGAATGGTGTTGGTTATTTAACGTGTGGTGCATACCCCAGACCAGCAAATCCACTTGAAATGCCATTTATTTAAATTTTTCCCAGACTGTGTGATTCCAGATACAATTTTTGTTTTTTCTGAACACTTCCTGGACACGAATGCTTTATCTGAATTAGGAGATAACACACGTGCACACACACAAGTATATGTGCACACATAGCTACACAAATCAGGATGGGTTATCAATCGTTCTCTCCGGGCAGATGGCTGAGGGTCACAGCTTGTGACTGTCCCTCCTGGTAGTAAAGATTAAAGTGCACCACAGCAAATGTGCCAGCCTTGATGCTTTTCAGCACAGTTCGTGCCGTAGGGAAGAGCTGCAGAGGCAGGTCCAGGTTCTCTTTTGTCTCTCACCTGCTCCAGCAGTGTCTAGGAGTATGTCACTAGTAATGAAACAGAAAATACATTTATATGGTTTTATGGGCATGTTATACATAACTTTGCCAATATTGATGAAAAAGAAAAGCCATTTTTTCAAAGCATCAAAGCTTATAAAGATAGTGAAATGTCAAACTAAATCAAATCTCAATTCCATTTATTGTAGAAAAATAATACATTACCAGCAAAAGTTTCCTGAATAAAAACATACTGTACAGTCTCACATACATGCAAAAATGGTTAAATATAAAAAGAATGACAAATGTCAAGGCAAATGCCTCATGTCTCTACAGTTGGCAATATCTTTTTAAGTGTCATACAAACTACTTGTTAGTAAAAAAAAAAAAAAATAGGGAAAGAAAAAGACATTGAGATCAAGCAATGATAACCTGTAGCAAAAAGAAAAGATCTAGGTGTGAACTTCCCTGAAGTTTATAGCTCATGTAATGAAAGGTTTCTGTTCATTCCATTAAAATATCAGAGCAGGAATCACCTGAAATTTCATATCACATCAGATTTCTCCAGAAATGCTTGATGTCAAATTCTGTTATTCATTTTTTTTAACTTTTCCCACTTTAAAGGATCTTATTTCATATGCTTCTTGAAAGCTCTATAGAACTTCCTTAATGTCTGCAGTTTCAAAAACCAGGAAATAAAGCTAAATAAATGGAAAATTTTATACTTTGCAAAAACACTTGCTGAGTGTTGTTAATGTCATACTGTTCCCTGATCTCATGAGAGCTGACAGATCTCAGAATGAGAGGGGAAAATAATTGCCTCAGAACCACTAAAGTCATAATTACATTTCCTTCAGTTTCCAGGAAGCTGTCCTGAGCAACAGCAAAACAGAAAACCCCAAGAAACCAATCAAAATTCTCATTTCACAGAATGAGTCCTAAAATATCTAGATGAAATTGGATACTCTGAAAAGCACTTGGGCTACACAAAACCAGAGCTGCAGCTGTTGTTATGATTAAGCTCCTTGAGTGAGCCAGAGCCCCAGACTTCTGTCCTCGTGCTTTTTGCTATATTCCTCCTCCTTGACCTATACTAGGGTTGCCACCCAAGGTAGGATGCCATCAAGAAAATGTAATATTTATTCAGGCAATAAACTATCTAATGCCAACTCGCTCTCTAGCTCCATCACTTTTCCATATTGCTGGGAAAATCACATCCCTGGCTCATTGCTTTGACCACATCGACCTGCTCCGTGACCATTTCCACTGAATCTCACCTCTCATATACAATGTGACTATAAAGCACCTATGATATTTTAAATATGTATAAGTTATATAATAAATACATTAAAATGTGCCTTATACAACCATATTAAAGCTAGGTCCCTGATTTCAGTCAACTAGTCTTGATGCTTTAACATGTACATTTTGGCTGAAAGATATTGCTTATGAAATGGTGAAGAAATTCCATCAATATTTTTGGTAAAAACAGAAAAATAAAAATCCATTATTTTTTTTTTAAGAACTCCGAGCAAAACTTTATTTTAGAAACTACATTTTTCTTTAAAATATATATGAACTGGGTCCTCAGATGATAGATTTAAAAACTCAAACAAAAATGAATATTTTACTTCAGATAGAACTACATGCGTTGCTCGATACAAACTTACTGGGAGTGTGAGTATGGAGCAATGACACATTTTGTTTAAAACTTAGCAGTTGAGGCGTTCTTTTCATATTTCAGAGCAGCCTGCCCTTTCTAACATCAATTATTTTCCTAGCTGTGTGTGGAGTATACATCTTTTAGATGTCCACTCTGCATTCAGTGTTAATATTGATTATGAATTAATATTTAATGTGAATATTACTCATATTAATGTTATTGATCAACATATTTAATTTTCTATTGGCAGTTCTTGTTCCTTTTTGCTTATTCAGTTCAAGGATAGCTCAAATTTAAGAACAGGCTTGCTTTTAGTGAGGGTACAACGTTCAGAATCACTTTGAACATGGAACCGTCTATCTTGATTCTAGAGTGGAAACTGTTTAAACATTAATATTCCTCAACTGTATACCACAGCATTAATACAAATACATCCTATAAGAAGCATATAGTCATCAGATACCCGTAAGCGACGAGCGACGAGCACGTCCTGGCAAGATGGAAAGAGCTGCTACAGAAACTACCATTAAAAATGTGTAAATCCCAGTCACGGGCTGCCAGAGGCTACAGAGTTTAGGCAGATGAAGCTTTTCAGCTTCAGGTTCCAGAGCCGGTTTTGGGGATCAGCTCCCGTGAGCTGTGACTGTCCCCACACTGCGGGTTCCTATGAAAGAGGCCAGGACCCCCTCCCCTTCCCCAGTCCCTTGGGTGAGGGAAGGCAAGGACCCCATCACATACAGCTGCCTCACACCACCCCGGAGTAAAACTGCAGATATTTTAACCTACACTCTTTTTAGAGTTTCCTTTTAGCACCTTATTATGAGAGTTAAATCCTTTGGTGTCCATTATTAGCAGCTAACCTCACCCTGGTTTGCGCAGTGTGAAAGCCACTGAAGAGAGCGATGACAATTCTAAAGGTTTTATTTTGACATGCAGGAAAGCAGGGATGGGCTCACCTGAACTGAGAGTCCAAAGGAATGTGCCACATCCAACCCCTGCTAGTAACACGAAAATGATTGTCCAGGGAAACTAAACAAACAGAGAAAAGTACTTGATTTTTTTAATTTTCTTTTTCAGAACCACAGAAGAAAGAAAGAATGGTGGAAACTGGTGAATATTCTCCCCTTTTTACCTTACTTTTCAACTATCCTAATGTTTTAAGTCAATTCATGTCAGAAGTCAATATTTGAGTTTTGTTTCTTTGTTTTTACAGCCAAAACAGCAAAGAAAGAAGTAAAAGTACATGGTAAGACCTGTGAAAGACAGTAAGTTTTAGCATCTCATTTATCTGGTTAGGTTTGAAGTTGAGACAGAATTAGGTAAATGGACAAAAAAAGTGAAGCCAGAGATAAAGATTTGCTGGTTTAATCAAAGTTACTTGAGCAAATGAATGGCTGTGGAGCAGACATGCAGCCATTCCGTCTTCTGGAAATGAGACCTGATCAAACGTCGCTGAGAAGAACGATGAGGGTGAGAATTTTTTTATTTCAGCTTTTCAAAGGTGTATCTTTTCAAGGAAGGGGACCTGCTTGGAGGTTACTTTAAATGGATGGAAAACAAAACACAAAATAAGAGCTTCAGAGTGTGGAGGGGAGGAAAAATGTAGGTTGTTTTATTTTGGTTTTATTCCAAGCACCCATGTATTTTATTGTTGTAGCTAGGTGTTCTTCTTGTTCCTGACTGGAATCTACTTCTCCAGTTTATCCAAATTTAGGAAAGCATAAAGATGTTCAATTCCTTCTACAGCCAAGCTTGATGACTCATTCATCAGATGACTCTATTTTCTCAGATATAAATTCTGAGCAAAAAATACCTACAGTAGACAGTCAATTTATAGAAAAATGAATCTGTCCTTTTTTATAGCATAAAAACCTGTCACAGTGCTTCAGAATGAAGGTGTGAATAATGAAGAAAGAGAAATGTGATAGTTCAATTAATTTGGATTTAGTTAATGCAATTATGAAGAATAATAAACAAATTATTAAAAAGAGATTTCTAGCACATACCCTCCACCTATGTTTGATATGTGCCTATTCTCTGCAACTTGGTTTTTCTCCTTCTCTCACCCTCACTCATTACTTGAAAATAGTGGAGCTATTGAAGGTCCATCTATAAGTTACCTATTGACCTTGTTTTCCATTGCTTTTAATCTGCAGGTTAATTAGTCACCTGCCATGAGACTATCCAAACAAGCAACATACGTGTGTGTCAGTTTTTCTCTGCGTAAAAAAATGAATGCGTCCTCTGCATAGATAGGTAGTGTATTGACCAAGGGAAGAGGTGTTAGGGTCAATCTTAAATTCTTTATGCAGTTCCAAAATTTGTTTCCTGGAATGTTTTCTTTTATTTTACAGCATCTGTGGAAACTCTGAAGTCAAAAGGTGGGTAATTTTATTTGTTTTTAAAATTGAAATGGAGGAATGCTGTTGTTTACTATTCATGGAAAAGCTTTTGTGACAAAACTGTTAACAGGCGTGACATGTAAAACAGAGCGGACCTCTTAAATTCTAACAGCTCCTTCCTCGCAGCACCTGAAAGTACCTCTAGAAAACGGCTGTCTTTTCCCTGAGTCATCCATAGACTAACAAACTGTAATTCTCCAACTATATCAAATTCAGTTTCTAACCCTAACTCAAACCACAAAGTTTTTGTGACAGGCAGAAAGGAGAAGCAACTAATCTTCTATAGAGACATGACACAAAGAGCAGTATTTCTCTTTTTGCCAGTCCAGCTGCAGCTGGCTCCAAAGGTCGCTCCTTTCCAGAGGTCACAGGGAACTGGGATTGGTGAGAAACACCAAGGCCTTAAGTCTGAGCTGGGCAAATATTTAATTGTTTGTGTCAGTGTCTGACTTTTTACATATATGCACCTTTTTACACGTATGCAATGCAAGTTACTAGCTCCGAATTGCCTTCAAGAACATCACAGGTGTCAGCTGTATCCTAGACACATTCGGAATGGCAAGTTATAAACTGCTTTTTGCTCTCAGTCCATGTTTATTCGTATCAATGACCACCTTGCTTTGTAAACATTCCCTCTCAAACAAATGGGACTGAATGTATCAACTGCTTAGACTTGTGGATTGTGGTCTCCGAGCTGTCCACCACAAGTCAAAGGCAGGGAAACGAGAATTCCGAGTTGTTAATAGCCAGCTATCATTCAAACATCTTCTTTTCCTTTAGAGTTATCTCTGAGGCCTCATTCCCATTAACCAGTAAATACTGACACAAGGAGTCAGGCTGAACTGCAAGGCAGTAGGAAGGGTTGCAGAATTGCAGCTGCGGAGATTAATGTAAGGAAATCAAAGCTGATACATTATTCCCTTTATTGGATGTTTTTAAGTTCCCTGCTTCATGGGCTAAATTCATAATGCTGTCATTGCTCTGCAGCTAATTGTATTGAGCAAAACAGAAACCAGAGTAATTTAGGCATTTGTTCTCTTTATACTCCCACCAGACAAAACACAGAAACTAAAGGGGGGGAAAAAAAAGTATGTGGAGTTAAGCTTTTGCATTTTTAGCAAATTCCAGACAGCCAAAGCTGAAAATAAAGGTAGTCTTGCTGCTATGGGTGATTGAATAAAACTTTCCCCTATTGCTTGAATCCTCTGAGCAAATCTTTTTGATACATTATATTTTCTTCTATAACGCTGTAGTATGCATATGAAGTCAACATTTCAACGTTCTGTGAACCCATTTCTGCCAAGCCTCTGTCCATCAGGGTCTGAAAAGAAGTAAAGAAGTTGTTTCTTGCAGATTCAAGTCCCTTTCTGCAGACTTGACGTTTTCTTTGGCCACTACTGTGAAATGTTTTCACATACCTTTCGAAATTGTTATTCCCAGTGATTATATTTACACTTTTATTGAAAGTTATTTTGTTTCAGTCACTTGTAAAGTTTACAAACAGAATTAGCAGGGGGGTTGAAACTACAGAGCTTTTACCTCTATGCTTTATTGCTGTGAGTGGCCTCAAATTTTTCTAGTGAATCCCATATTTCATATTTATGTAGATGAGAAGCGAACATTTATATATGTGATAGGTCCTCATCATGTCTCCAGCATTTTGCAGGAGGGAAGTAAATTCTTCCTTGTGAGCTATTGAATTAAGGGACACTTGAAAAAAATTTATAGGAAGTTCACAGTTCATTAAGGATAAATAGAAATTGTAGGTCTCTATTATAGAAAACAAGAATCATTCTGTTATTTCTGTTGTCAAGGAAGCAGTCTCACAACTGAAAATATTGGTCTCGGCCATTTTAGTTTTACCATAGGACCAGCCTAATGTTGAACCTGAAATTATTCTCCAGTAGTTAAGCAAATAACAACTTTGTTTTAATCAGTCACCAGTCCCCATTAAACAGAAATAGCTGATGTTAGGTCTGGAGTAATTGTTAATTTCTGAAAAATTACTTGTTAACAAGTGATCTAAATTTAACTTTATGTTGCTAATTTTGAAACTCAAACATAGCCTGTGCTCCAGGGGAAAATTGATATTTATATTAAAATGTTACAGCTGTTTCTTTTGCCTCTCATTAAGAGTCACAAAGGAATGCTGTTAACTTCTTCTAAATACATTTTTTTATGATGACAGACAAATTCTGGTACTGTTTAAGAGCTACACCTTTCACTAAGTGTGAACAAAATCATTGCTTTTTGATCTGTATTTGTTTGTTCTCTATTGCTGCTTTTTATTTACTTGTTTCCCATTTTTCTGCTATTAATCCATTTAGACTTAGCAGCTTTCTGGATGCAATGTGGTTTCCAATATTCAGTAACTGTTGGCAAATTTTAAAAATTTTAAGCATATTCATGGAAGGCAAACAGTCCTGTTTTGAAAACAAGTGAGGCTTTTGATGACATTCTCTTCTCTGATAATTAAAAAAAATTAATCTGCTGGCATGAAAGAAGGTCTAGGCCATTCCCACTAGCTTGTACTTCTGATGAACTATCAAGCTCATATGAAGTTGCATTTCCTCACAAAAGGTTCTGTAATGCCACTATAGCAGGGGATTTTTTCATTTCTCCATCTAACAGAAGAGTTCCTAAACCGTAATAGATGCTTCTTAGGTTCATGATTTCTTGCTATAGTGATGTCACGATGAGGAGCTCCTGCCTTTGACCTCAGGGTTCAGTGAGTGAAGTGTTTGTTGTCTCCAGTCAGAGTGATTTCTTTCAGCTTTCCTTCACACCGAACAAATATCTCAAAACAGCTTTAAAATCAGTGCCATTTTGGAATGCATATTTCTGATGTTGATGCTAGTTATGTAACCTGACTCTTTGGGGATAAAAATATTCTGACAAACTTGATTGTAGCCTACAACTATTGAGGCTGCAGAAATAGTCGACTGATGAATTACTCTCCTGGCTACTCTCAGCACAAAACAATATCTGCTAAGCTCTCTCTCATTTGATTCCAAAGAGCTTATGATGGAATCAGAGAAACAATTATCATAGAAATCATCCATTTGATCTACATTATGCAGAGTTGTCAAGAATTTTTCTGAGAAATGACAAAATCTAAATGGGAGTCCAGACTCCATTTACTTAATCTATTTTTCTAAACTATAATTTACTGAAAATATAGAACCCTGACAATTTTCTACTTTTACCTTTGTGTGCATTCATTTTATTTTGTATTATTTCAGGCAGGGGTTTTTCAGTGGGTTGGGTTTAGTTTTATTGGGGAAGAGTTTGGGGGTTTTTTTAATGCCTGATGCTCTTCTGCTGAGGAGAAAATTTTAATACATTATAACACATCTGTGTTTCTTAATTCATATGGCTAAAGGATCAGCTTTTCAAATCAGGAATACCTGCAATAGGACCATTTTCTACAGAGAGGTCAGGCTGCCACTCAGAAATGGCAAAAAAACTTTGAAAATGCTCAGTGGAAGGGATGAAATCTTGACCTCCTCGGAAAACTTGTCCCTGTTCCAATAGCAACAAACAAAACCTTCTTTGGAGTCTTATTCCAAACACCAGCTCTGTGTGTGCAGGCTTTCTATTTACACAGACAGTTAAGTTGACACCTATTAACTTGATGATAAACGACCTCTCAGCGTTACCAAAGTAGCTCCCGCCTCCCTTCTGAAAAAGCAAAGGGAATAATGCAATGTCCTGTTTGTCCTTCCAGATGATGCTACTTGGCAGTTCCCAAAAGTTACTAAAGCTCTGACCTGTCTCAGCAAGTTCTTCTTTACAAACACTCACTCACAGAAGCGTTGTAGCATTACTGAACGCACCGATAGCCAGAATACTATTAGTAGTATTAGCTGTTATTTTTAAATAGAAGCCTCAACGCTTCTCAATGACGGCTGGTTCCTTCATCATAACCACACTCATGGTCTACCACTGCCACATGAATTTGATGACTCTAAATACCTGAGCTTCTCAGAAAGCTGTGTTGCTCTTTTAGCCTGCAGTTCAATATCCAGAAAATGCTTTTAGTTTTTATTGCATCAGTATTCTGGGTTTCAGAAACTAAACAAACCCAAACTGCTTTAATTTTAGCTAAAAAGGATAAATATGCTTTGGAGAAAACAACAGCTCTCAATAATTCATTTTCCTCTTACTATAGCTGCTTTTGCAGCTTTAGATGCTAAAAATACATTTTGGAATGCATGTGGGACTGGCTTCTGGTGCTGCTTTTCATATCTTTTTTCTATATTAAAATAAGCTTATTCTTCAAGGTGTTGACCCCTTCAGCAAGATTTTCAGAAGGACTGTGATATTGGTTTGCTCAGTGGCAGGGCACAATGCCCAGATTCATCTAAGCATGTAGGTGTCTAGTTTATTGCTGATTTAAGTAGCCCTGCTGATCTGGGCCTAAGCAACATGGGTGTTAATAGCAGAGATCTACAATAAATATTAAGGGACTTTGCTCCTCTTTGGCTTTCTCTATGTCCAGTAATACCAGTACAACTTTAGGTACTTGGACCAAAATGGAGTACTCGCATTTTTTTTCTGTGGATCCAGTCAGCCATTCTTTCAGCCTAGACTTGATTTTCAGGCAAACAGGAGATTATCTTTAATAAATTAAGTTACCTGAGTGCAAGGTGCAATATTTCCCCATTTTGATGGAGCTCGCTCACAAACGCCCGCTCACCCTACAGCAACCTGGGATAAACAAGAGCGAGTGGCAAGGGAGTGATCGATGTATGTGAGCTGGTCCCACATGAAGAAGTTCACCTGTCCATACCTGACATCTCGCTGAATCTCGGGAAAGGTTTCCTGATGGGAACAGAAGAACCTTCTTTTGGCCTCCAGCCCACTTGCAGACAGGCCATTGCTTACTAACCGAGCTGGCCATCATGCCCAGCATCTTCAGAAGGCTTCCCTACTCCCGGGCTGCGAGCCTGGCCCCAAAGGGACCACCAGAACATCCTTCCAAGAGTAGAGAGCACACCTGGAGACTCTTCGTAGGTCCTTTAAATTCCCTGAATTTCTCAGCATAAATAATGATAATAGAACCTGATCCTTAGCATTTACCTTGGCTCTAAAAGCCAAGCTCTTCATTTACAACTGTGATTTGCTGTAATAAAACACTGTGTTGAAAATATTTCTGTGCTTGACAGGTTGAAATAACAAGCTGAGGGGATGTTATGTGCTGATAAGTCTGTAGTTGCAAAGACATTTCTATACTTACCAGGAGTAAATTAATTTTCACCATGCACTTTACACCCTGCCATTTATGCTGATTGTTTATTCTTTGCACTACTTTTAAGCAAGGCGATGACAGTGAAGCTTGTTTTCTTAATGCCACATTTTTTGTCTCGAACACTGTGAGAAGATGCCTTTTTAAATTAAAGCAACACTTCTCATTCGGCATAATAAACTATGGCTACAAAAGCTTGGTTTTACAGAAGTGAAGTGTTGACAATGCCAGTTACAGCTAAACAAATATGTTTACATACTTGCAAGACTTAACCCTGAATAATTCAATTAGGTGAGAAAATATATATGTTGTCCTAAGTATATTCAGTAATCTACAGGGAATCTTGTACATTGCCAAACCTGCCATGTAAATTGTCAGAAACTGTAAAAGATACCCATATTTATGTAAGCTTCCTAAGAGAGCAAAGTCTGAAGGGATGCCTTCCTGCACCTCCTCCTCTTAGACCATCTAATCCTTAGTGCGGAGGCATGAACAAATAATCTCTGTCCCTTGTCTCTCAAGCTGTGAAAATCAATTTAGGAACTGTACAAGCTAAAGCGTGCGAATAGCCAGCTGGCTACGTCCAGACATCCTGACCTGGGCTGTTACAATTTTTTCCTCTGCCATCAGCGAAGATCTAGCAGCCCTGCTGCACGAGTGGTCTGCTTCACTCTTCTCCCTTGCACGCAGAAATCGCAGTATTCACAAGGACCAAGTTAGACGTCTGTAATATACAGTCTGACTGCAGCCCACTATCCTCACTGAGACTATCTACATGCTGAAAATTAAGAATATGGGGAAGTATTTTGCTGTGTCAGGGATGCAAAGTGGATGTTTCTGCTGGTGCAAACAGAAAACCATGCTTGTGTGGGGAACCCTCACGTGGCTGGGCAAAGTGGAGACCTGCTTGCTTTGCTCTCTCCTCCCTGAGCAGGCAATGCTGCTATTTATTTCTGAAAGAAAAGAGTTCCCTGTTTGCTTTTCCTCTTTTCTCTTTAAGATAGGTAAAAAGTACTTTTTACATAGTCATATATTAGGGAAAAAAGGTACCTCATAGTTACAAATCTTTGAAATCATTTGCCTCAAAGTAATCTGTAAGCATTTAAGAAAAGCTTTGTCTGTTGGAGCAACGCTTCCGCCTAGAAATCTTACTTAAACCTTATCTTTGTTTTGCAGCAGTACCTGAAAAGAAGGAAGAAAAAGCAACAAAGGCAGCAGAGCAAGGTAAAAAGAAAACAAAGCATGTTGGCATTATCTCTTTTAAAAGACAATGGCACAGAAACAAGAAGCTCAGGTTCAGACAGCGGGATGACAGGAGCCTTTCAATGCATTGCTTTGCTGGTATTTGTCAGGGCTCTGCTGTGTTTGTCAGAGCAACAGGGAATTTTTCACTGGGAAACTGGCTTGATGTCACTTCCACAAAACTGCAAGCCTCCCAAAAAGCTTCAGATGAACAGGCCACCAGCTTCAGCTTAAAGGTCCCGTGCTGAGACTTTGTGTCCCACAGGTCTCGCAAGAGGCTTTCTGCCCCTGTAGCCTGGGCAGGGGTCAATCAGCTTTTACTTTTCAGTCTTTGAGAGTGACTTGCAGTGAGGTAAAGGGGCAGAGGCTCCCTAAGTCAGCTGAGCTGCCTTTCTTACCCCAAATCAAACATTAGTCCCATGAAGAGCCACGAAGGTCCACTGCAGAGAAACTCGAAAGCTTTTGAGAGCAGAACTTGTAGAGGTTTTTAGCAAAAAGCTTAGGATTGGTATGGATGAGGCATGAATAGGAAAGTCTGGGAGTGGGAACACCAGAAGAAGAAGGGATGCAAGAACTACATGTGTTGGTGGCACGTAGTTCAGAAGGTGACAAAGTCTACACACAGTTTCCCAAGGCAACCAGAGCAGGAACACCAAGGGACGGTCTACACCCAGGCTAAAACAAAGCTCAAGCAACTGAGTGATGATGGTGAACATAAAAAGGGTTGGAGCCTTAAAGCATCTAGATAAAGATGCACCTTCTCCCACTAGATATACTTATATTGATTATTTTTGTTATTTTCAGCATTATATTCTGCATACTTGCCTCTTGTACACTTGTTAAAAGCAATCCATACATTTTTAGGTTAGTACGGTAAGGAGCAAAGTAGTAAAATGCTGGTGTAAATACCCAAAGCTTATCAGCCCTGGCTTCCTTGATATGATACACATCCCAATCTATCGTGTTTTGTTACTAACTGTCTGCCAAGGTGATTTTTGTATTTATTCTCGTTCACGTTGGCAGTTAGAACCCTGATGATGAATTTGGCATTTTCAGTCTTATGATATGAGAGTTTTTCCAAACTTGCCAGTAACCTTATGAATAAGGTATTTAAAGACATATTTACTAACGTAGCTTTGGTCAGCTGAGCTATTATCCCTTTCTTTTCTCCAGTTTCTCAGCTTCAGCTTTACTCAGCATTACTCAAGCCAGTGCAGGCACCCTGCAGCAGCTGTCAGCTGCTTGTTAGTTGTCATGGAAAATGTTATAATTAGGTGGGCCTTGGCCTAGATTTCTGTCATTCTTAGTCTGGGTATCTCCACACTATTTTCCATCGCCGTACAAGTGCTTCCCCAGCCATCTGCACTGCTTCCCCTCTCTTCGCTATCTCATGCAGCAATGAAGTGGTGTTTGCTGTAAGATTTGTCCTTTCTACATTGTGGCACCATGAAATGGGGCTTTATCTGCAAAATATTTTAACTGTGCCATAAAGAGCACGGACTGAGCGGTACAAACCAGTTTCACGTGGTTGGCATTGAGCAGGGATTTCTAAACCATGGGTTGTGATACCCAGAGGGCTCAAAAAGGAGAGAAGCTCTTTCCCCTGGCAGCAGTCAGCACCAGCACGATGTCCCCGTGCCAGCAGCCAGCCAGTTTCTGCAAGTCAGAGGAATAAAAGCAACGTGTCACGTCTATCGCCGCTGGTTCCGCAGCCACTTCCAAGGGCTGGCAGCAGCTCAGTTCCTCTGCCACGCAGAAGCGAACATAAACACTTTCAGACAGCAATTGCCTCTGCTTCTCATTTCTGCACCCTGTATGTACGGAGCTACTGCCAACACATTGATCACTTGAAGGCAAATGAGGCAATAAAGCTTTCAGGAAGTTTTTGGAATATTAGCATGTACTTATATTTCTCATGGAAGAATAAAATATAAGGTGACGGAAGGAGCTCTGAATTATGTTTTGAGTGAAGAGAAAACTGTACTTAACTCACTGATTCCAGGTAGCTGGAAGATCTGAGGAAAAGTGATGACTCCTTTTCTTAATCAGGAAGCTATGAATGCACAAAGAAATAGTTTTTAAACTGACAGGGATTTTTGAGTCCTTTAGAGTGAGAAATGAAATCATTTGCTCTGCTAGCTATTGTACATCAGGATACATGTCAAAAAGTAGAGGGGTACAGACTGGGTCAAAATTAGGATTTGCAATTTAAGAAAAAAAACACTAAATATAAGGAGACTAGCAGGAAAACCGGGAGTGTTGGCAGCTGTTTGTTTGGCACTCAGGACATAGCTTTGCTGTTTCAAACCTGAAGGTTTTAGTGATCAAACATGCTATTGCAGCTTCGACCTCAAATCCCCACAGTCTGGAAACAGGCTAAAAGGTTGTAGCAACATTTCAGTTCACTGATCTTTTATTAGTAGTAAAGGAAAGTTGCATGTAACATTTTTAACTGTTAAGAGGAGAGTGAGAAGGCAGAGAACTGCTAGAAGTGTCTAGAAAAAGACAGTCCTTTAATTCTTTGCCCTGTTTGTTTGAAAAATGACACGAGCAAGTGTCAGATGCTTGCCAGGGAGTTACTGCCTGTTATTAATGCAACTGAGAATTAATACTTAAAAGAAATTATAAAAGGCAAAGATCTTTTTTCTCATGATAGCCAATAGTACTAAGGAAGAAGTTAATTGCCATCAGTTAAAGCAGGTCATATGACACTGGGGTTTTTCTATGCTTTTGTTGCACATCTGCAAGGTATTAGGTGGGACTCATGAACTTTTTTCACATACACTGTCAAGCAACAATAGAATGAAAATCACTTTCAAGATATATTTAAGCACTTAGGGACAATATACATTTAAATATATTTTCATTAGCTGATTGTATTAAAAATAATTGCCTGTGTGAACATGTATTCTAATATTTCCTTTTTCTTTTCCCTTTTCTCTTTTGCTTCCCTTCTCTTCTCTTTCCTCAGATAAACCAAAGCCGAAACAAGGAAGTAAGCTATAGTTTTACATATTGCTTCTCCCTATAACTGATAAAGCAATGTCAGATCTATAAATGAAAAAAAGAAGTATGAAAGCTCCTGCTACTAGTAAAAATTGCAGATTATGGTTGATTAGATGGACTAGAACTGATACAACAAAGCTGATAATAGTAATAATGGATATGCTGAGAAATTCTAGTCTAAGCCGAAGATGTTTCATCCCATACAGAATACTGTATATTCTTCCTTGACAAAAGCAAGAGACTTGTGCAATGCCAGTCAAAAAAAACCCTATTTATAAAGTTTATATTTATTATTTTACATGCAAAATTCTTCTCACCTGCTAGGCTTACTACAGGTCTGCTACGTATTCTGATGTCAATATGAGTTTAACAGTGCAAATCAGTACAGAGCAAGTAATGCAAGGCTCTTGTTAGGGGTTTTGTGCTACACGTTGTCATTTTGCCAAGTTATGGCAGACTTTCTAATAGACCTTGGTAAGTTCAGTCCTACAGAATATGGCTGGTGTTTATTTACACTTTAATTTCCTATTTCCAGGTCAGTTCTGGGTCATGTTTTAAAATCTTCAGCAGCATCTGTGTCACATGCCACACCATCCTAAAAGGCATTTTTTTCTTCTGGAGATGACAACTATCTCTGCCAAATCTTCTCAAAGGTTTTCTTGTTTGGGGATCATATGGGACTTCAAGCTTTGTCAGTAATGACTTAATCTTTCTGTTCAGAATTGTTTAATGTTCTTTTTTTCAAAATGCATCATTCTGCAACAGTTTGGGTAACTATGTTCTTAATAATGGAGGTGCACAACAACTTTAAGTTCTTACAGGCAGGCTTCTGAAAGTAAAGGGTTTATATTGTAAATTAAATTATTTATCTTGGTAAAGGCATAATAATGTAATATTTAGCTGTGTTACTTAAATTCTTGTATTAATCACAAAATCTTTATTTGAATAGTGAATCACACAAAAAAAAGAAAAAAGAGAGAAAAGTCTATGTCTTACACTCTCCTTTTTTTTTTTTTTTAAGAGACCATTGTATCAAACATGGAATCTCTCTCAGGAATTTTTCATAACTCATGAGCACAGAAATACAAGTTTTTCAGTCTTCTCACTGATTTTTACTTCTGTTAGCAGAGGTTTCTGTCATTAACTTAATATTTAAAAATTGGTGTTGGTTTTTTATTAGGGCTATTAGAGATACTTAGTTCCACTGTATATGCTTCACGGACATCTGCAGTAAATTGTTTGTTTTCTCACTTTGAAAATTAGTGACTGAATCATAAACTGGTGAGTATAAAACCTGAAGGTAGGAGCAGGAGAGCAGGGGTAGGTTCTGAAGCAGATGTCTGGGATGTAGTGAGGATGGAAGGAGACAGCTTTATTACAATAAAATTACACTTTTGACCTTGTTCAACAAATTCCTTTCCCAAGTCTTCTCTTTTAATAATTACATCGTCTGGAAGTATTGCCTGTTTAGAAGGACAACGTAGGAGAAAAATAATGAAACATTTCTCTCTTGATGTCAGCCCCAGCAAAACTAGAGTTTCAATGTCAACACTAAATTAAGTTTTTCCACTTGATCGTTACTTCTGCCATAAATAATGTTTTATTATTCCTGGATTCTTTCAATTCAGATTCCCCATGAGCTCAGTTTGTCTTACACAGAGCTGAATACTAAATCGTGAACAAGAAGCTTTACTGATACCATAATATATTACTATCGGACACATTCCATGCTTTTATAACAAAAGCGACAATTTGTGAATTGTGTGTGCTTAAGGCAGTAAAAAATTATCACTGCAGCTACCCACTGTAGCTACTGCAAGTTTCATATCTATCTGCTAAACACAACCTCTTCCTTGTTAGGAGTCTTGGCCTCTTATTCTTTGTGTAGAAAACAAGAGAGTCTTCTAACAGAGTTCTTTAAGATCTTCTGGCACTGAATTGTTGCTGAGTTTCTCAATAGAAAGAATTTTTTCTTCATATCTAATGGAGAACATTAGGGGTTTTTTTGGTTGGGTTTGTTGGGGGGGGGTGGTGGTGGTGGTGGTGTTTTTCCCAGAAAATACCTGTTAATTAGTATTTCTCAGGTAATGTGTATAAACCAGTGTAACCACTAGCAGATGGTTAAAACACTCACTTAACAAGCAAGAATTCAAAATCCAAGTCTGTTCTTTCTGACTAGCCTGTTTGGGGACCATCTCATCTGTCCTTTTAATTTTGGTGGGAAAAGCTTTGGAGACCTTGGCTTCATCAGCCCAGAATGACGATCTTGCATTTTGTCTGAAAGAGAATTCTTGTTTTCTGTCTGGTTCATATCATTTCTTATGCCTTTAACTGCCCTTCCTCAGAGAATATCCATCAAGGATCGTGTGGCCTAGCCATCTCCACTCCTTCTCTGTAGGCAGAATGAAAAGAGCTCCTCACCCTCTTATTGCCACTGTTGTGTTGGTCTCTCAATTTGATGATACACGTGACCCTTAGAAAAGAATAGTTTTAGTAAGGACACCCTTGGAGTTGCTCAGCAAGAGTGGACAAGCCCAGCTGAGGGAAGTAGGACTCAGCCAGCTCTGATGAGTCAAAACTGGCAAAGGGTCAGCTTTGTCCTTTCTGGTTAAGGAAGTTAAAAAACTATCCTTATCCCATATTAAGTTGAAGCTTGCAAATTTTATAGGTTTCATAGTTAAATCGAAAAAACACATTTTGTGGACTGAACTCCCTGAATGGAAACAGGTGAATTTTGTACAAATCTTCCAATCACTCAGTTTTTCACTGTTTCTTCCAATATACAGTTATAGCCTCTCATATGATCTAGATGCTTCATTCTCTCTTATGATTAGATCTTGTAATTTCACTCAGTTATGGCTTCTGACTGTCACTTTATCAGTGTGAATACTTCTTTTACAGATCCTGGAAAAGAAAAAGAATTGAAAACTCCAGCTGCTACAAAAGACAAAGGTAACTGCAAGACAAAATTGTATAAAACCCTAAGATCTATGTGCATCAAGGAAAAAAATCTTGCAATGCATTGGCCATTTTGTTTTTACAGTATAGTTTAGTTAGGAATTTATGAGCATAATACTATTTCAGTAAATTTATGATAAAACTTAACTGGCATTACCTAGACCAGAAGTGCAAATAGAGCCTTGGTAATACAAAGCATCTGTATGAAAACTTGGAATTCCAAACTCAGAATTCAGGAACACCTGTTAACATTTATTATTACAAGCTGCAAAATGGAATAACTTTTGAGTGATCTTTGTTCTTTCATCGTGCTTAAGAAAAGTTCGTGGTTTCACTTTGTGAGCATGCTAAAAGTGATGAAAAACAGTTTTGTACTACACATTTAATTGGTATTATGGCTCAGTTAGAAACCACCAATTATTAAATCAATCATTATCCCAGAGGTCTTAGAGTGATAAAATGTTAACATCTAGCTTGAAGAATAATAAATTATTTTTGCAGAACATGCCAAAGAAAAGGAAGGAAATAATCCTACAGCTTTAAAAGATAAAGGTAAGAATACACAATAAAATATAAAACTTGTTGAAACCACACAGAGTACAACTAAGATACTAATTTTAAAATAATCATTATAAATCTTTCCGGTTATAAATCTCAACCACTCAACATTTAATTGGTTACAATATTCTACAGGATTTATAGCATGAAGAAAAGGGGGAAAAAAGGACATAAATAGAATATGGTGAGCCAACTAACATTCAGAAGTCTCAAAATTAATTAAATTAATATCACAAAACCCCTCTGAGTAATAGTTAAGAACTTTCCTAAGAACTTGCTCTTCTGAACAATGGAAAGTATATAAGAGGAGCCAGTTAACAAAGTCAGAACTGAATGCTTGCATAAATCTGTGGACTTAATAGGAATAAAGTAAAGTTTATGAGCATATGAGTGGGTAATGTGCTTTCTGGACTCTGTAAAAGCTATAGTTAAAAACCCATAGCTTCATCCAGTTAATCACCTGCAACATCAAAGTTGGTCTGAGTTTTTTCTTTTATTTCTTATTTTTTATCAAACAGTTCCCATGTTTGTTTTAATTTGGTCAGAGCAGATGGTTAGCTCAACTGAATTTCCTTTCATCCATTATTTTGCTGGGTGCTTCTTACCCATCTAATTGCTTCCCTCCTTTCTAGAGATAGCTGTATTTGAAAGGAAAAGTCATTTATGGATAAGTTTTATTTGACATGTTCTTTAGGTTCTGCAGGATGAAAAGATCTACCATATAGAAAGACATATTAGGATTTATTCTAAGTTGTAGTCATTCTATGCTATTTCAAACAAAGAACTGAATGAGGAGTTTAGTTCAAGCACTATGGAAAGATGAAAAAATCTAAAACAAAAGGAGGAATAATCTCATTGCTAGACATGTTTTCAAAATCCTAGAAGCTGTGTTCATTCATTCACTCTTGTTTAATTGGACAATCACTAATTAATCACTTCTTTATACACAAATTAAAATTAAATTATAATAATCTGCAAATCCTGTGGTTTGTGTATTGCTCTTCTATGTGTATTCTACTCCTAATATGCACACGCCCCATTAACATGAGCTTAGTTATGTGGACCAGAACTCTGTCTAAACTCTCCTGGGGTCCGGTGGCCCTCCCACAGACTGCCTATAATCTGTTGTTCCCTGATGGGTTGTACTGAAAAATTAGAAGAGGCACTCGAGTGACAGCTCTGTCCTCTCCTCCTCTGCGTGGAACAGGTATGCTCAGCCTGCTGCTCCTTTTAAAGGATTACTGGAGGGGGGAAAAAAAAAAAGAAAAAAGTAAAAGGAGAGAGGAGACTAAAAATGTTTTTCCTCTTTGGCAAGAGTTTCATTAGAACCCGTGGAAAGGGGTTTGCCAGCCCTGAACAAGTTTCTGTAGCCTGTCCTTCGCCAAGTGCTCCCACGGCGCTGCTTTTAATCTCCTGGGCTCGTGCTCAGTAGGTCAGCGGCTTCAATCACTGAGTAATTAACAGGTCCTTCTAACATGACAGAGGAGGTTAGACCTTCCCCACCCAGCCTTTAGAAAGGGACAGGCAGGAATTTATTTTAAACATCAAGTGCGGGCCATGTTATATCAGATTTCCTACATATTAGTAAAGCAAGGCAAAAATCTCTGTAAAAATTCAAACACGCTACTCAAAGCGTTCCCAACTAGAGCTCCACACCGCTTTCTTTACGCCCCGTAGTACAGCCACGTATGCCCAATGCGTTACCGCTGCTCACAGCAAGATCTCGACCTACGACTCGATGCTGAGTAGAGCCATAAACACGCCCCAGGCTCCCGAGCCCCGGCAGCAACGGCGACGTCCAAAATATATTGGCAGCGAAGACTCGGCAGGAAGAACTGATAAAGCTGTGTGGGAGAAACCCTTAGAAATCTTGGTGCCTTTCTGCTCTATGTGCTTTCCCTGTTGCATTCTGGATTACTCTGCTACATAAATATATATTTAGCACTATAAATCCCTGATTTCAGTCACCGTATTTGCCCAAAATGTAGCTTAGAAGTTAATCAAAGCCTTTTTTGCATGCTGCTCCTTCCCCTCCCCGTCACCTCTTCAAGCCTCCTCGGTGGGTCTCTGTAAAGGTTGACCAGGTTACGGGACCTTCTTTTCACTCTTTGCAACTTGGTGTCTTACAATCTGTTTCCTAAAGTGGATGTTTCTGGCAAATAGAAATACATTGAAGGACACAGGAAAGTAAGGATTTTTAAGACTGCATATATGTGCTAATTATGCATCTTAGGAGTTTGTTACTATTCATGTAAAACCAAATGAAGGAACATTTTTAGATGAGGTGTTAAATCCTTGTGATGATTAATGTTTGCCTGGCACCTTGTGCAATAAAAGAGGCATCATCATACCTCATTCTGTTGGAAGGATGGGCTAAGTGTGAATGAACAAGGTTGATGTCCAGACCAAAAACCTTATCATAAAGCAGGCTATTTTTCATAAACTGATGCATAGTGTTTCTATTGAAAGCAGAGACAGGAAAAATAAATCCCTGAATTTGGAGTTATCACTGGGATACTCCATAGATCACAACCTCACAATGTTACCTTATCTATTTTATGAGGTGAATAAAAGGTCTTCAATCTTAAAGTCTAATTTTATTGGTAGTAATTAAGGAGAACACTGGAAGACTATACTTTCCATTGTCTTGTGATAAAGGACATCTCAGCACTTGTTCTGAGTTTATCAGTAGCTTTTCAGCTTTTTCCTGGAGTAAAGAAGCCTACTTACAATAATGAATCTAACAGCTGATTTTCTATTAACATAAGCATATTCAAATGATGTGAGGCCAGTGAAACTCTAAGGTATAATCTGCTATGTGTTTTTTTGGTAGATATCTTACCCAGCTAATCAGAGTAGAAGCTCATTCATCTGGAGTCTCCAACAGTGGAACTAAAAGCTCATGATATATCATATATAACTCCTCACTGAATTTTTCTAAGAAATTCGCTAGAATTGCACTATGCTGAGTTATTAAAGTGACAGCATTTGTGCTGTATAGATAATGTAAATTCACTCTTCCCCTGTGTTCCATGATTTGTTTTCCAAACAAATGCTCCTTTTTTCTCTCTTGTTTGCTTTTGCCGTGTTTTGGGATATCTTTGCATCTTTTCTTTTGTCAGTTACATGTAGATAACAAGCCTATTTATTTTTATGCACGGATTGGTAAGGGAAATAAGTCAGTAGTGTGTATTTCTTTCTTGCCGTATACTTAATAGTACATTGTCATTAAAGAAACAAATGTGTTGATTTGCACTTGCTATGCAATGCTTCTTCTTCCTTTAAAGTAAAAGTAAAATGAAATAACATCTTGCCTGTAGCATTTTTTATCTTAATTCATAACACACATTTTTCTTCTTTAAAAATAGAAGGTAATGTTGTGAGACACCTACAGAAAAGCAAGGTCTGTTCAGTTAGTGTTTCCTCCTATCGCCGTCTACGTATTTGTTGTTGTCATTTGCATGAGAACTAGATCTTTATCTTGAAGAGTTCACATACTGCTGCTGTTACATCTTTCTACACCATCTTCCTAACCTGACCCAGCTTCACCCCTGGAGTAGGATGCAGGAGGAAAGCAGCAAGGTGAACGTCAGCTTTAAGCCAGCTTTATATTTTTCCTTTTCTGGGACCATCAGGAAAGTGGTCAGTGGAGAGCAGAAGTTTGAAAAGTCTTCGGTGAGGCCCTGTTTAACCCCCTGAACACGAAAACCTGCTCCCTGGAAGGGAAGCAGGACTGGTGATCTTAGTAGCCTTGGCTCTGAGAGTGGGGATGTCGGTGCCCCATGGAAAGCGTCCTGCACCAAGAGCTGCATCCAAAAGTTTTAATAGTCAAAAGTGCTGAACCTGCTTTAGGAGCTACAAGTCACAGGAAGTCTCAGGAAGGCCTGCTACACGGATGACCAAAAAAAAAAAAATTTCGTGGGCACATGCCACCAAACCCACAAGGCCAAAGGCCATGGTTTGTGGCTGTAACAGCAGCTGCTGATCTTTGAGATCACAAACGTGCACAGAGTAAAACGGTCCGGTTGGGTAGCTGTTCCCACAAGGCTTCCTATACAGCCAACAAAGAGGATCCTTCAAAGGGTTTCAGTCTTCACACTGGAAGTTTTCTCTCAGTTCCCTGAAGGAGCCCACCTGCTGCTGGGAAGACCAGGCTTTGAATTTAAGTCCCTATCCCTGAGCGGTGTGATTTCTCCAGCAGCTTCAGCTACCCTGGAAGTGAATTTTTTCTGCTACAACTCACACTTAAAGCCAGATGGATAAGTGGGATCGTTTCCTGGTACCATGGCAGCCAGGAAGATGATCGGAGTTAAACTTATTTTGGAAAGGATCTTCTTTTAGCTTTATCTGGTTTACTGAAGATTTGGTTAACTTTCATTTGGAATAAATGGCATGTTTTTTCTAGATGCTTAGGTGCTATATCCTGTCAGATGGAGTGTAATTGGGTCTACTCAGCATCCTGCAAGCTGTGATATTCTCTCACTCAAACCACATATATTCATAAGCTTATGAAATTACTTCTTCACTTCGGAAAAAACTATTTCCTCCTAATATTCCTTTATACACACACTTAAGATGTCAAGAGGTTATCGCTTAAAAAAAAAAATAATTAAATATTAGTTGTTTATACAACATAATGTATGTTTTTCCTGTACTTGCTGACCCTGAATGCATGATCCCTGGAGGACTGAGGCAAAAAATTAGGCTCCAGCCCATCAAAGAAAACAGAATAATCCTTCCTGTCTTCATGAAGTTTTTGGATAAGGCCCTAAGAATTTCTAATCCTGTGTTATTACTTGCATATTTCCCTCCTCCTTTCTGATTTCTCCTTTCTGCAAGGTCTCTACAGACAGAGTGACCTATAGTAACTCCTACTCTTGCATTTGCTACTGACATTATTGCACCTTAAAAAATATAAAGTGATCACTAGAGAGGATGTAAAGATAGGTCAAGGTTGCATCCATTTATGTTCACAATTTTAGTCTTAATTTCTAAATACTTGTTACTTTTTCTTTTAAGTGTAGAAGGGCAGTCCTGTGTTCTAAGTCTCAAAAGCTTAATTATCTCCCCACAGATTCTCTGAAAGGAAAAAATCCCAAGAATCCAGAGGGGTTAAAGGAAAAAGGTAAGTGAAGATGTTAAGAAATTCAGAACTGAATATCAGAACAGCTATTCAAAGCTAGAAACAGATCTTGAGTAGGAATATATGAGGATGGAAAGCCAAACCCATCCTGGTTCATGTTTAGATTATTTTATCTATGATATAGTTTTCAACAACATTCAGGCTCTACAGATCCCCAGTAGGGACCCCGTAACAACCTGAGCTTCTTTTAAATGCAGAGATTTGAATTTGCATCCTAGGGGAAATACTAAAATGTATTTTTGTACCACCTTTGGATGTTAGTCTGTCAAAAACAAGTTGTCTAAATCCCATAGTGGGGACATTCCTGCAGGGAACTAGACTGAATCTGATCCACGTGGCTACAGCTCGAGAATGTGGCTGACTGCGAATGAGACCGGCTGAGGCTACTGACGGATCCAGGTGTTGGAGGGTGACTGATACAAGTCAGGGGTTTTTCCTGATTTGTTGGCAACACGGACACATATGTCTCTAATCTTTTCAGTTGCAGGAGGGTGGCCTGCTAGCTGTGCACGGGGAGGTCACGGATTGATAGTGTCTGGAGACAGCCCTATTCGTTGCGATGTGACGTGTATTGAACACTAATACAAACAATTATAGGATTCACGGGCACTGTTGGCTTTCTGGACAGTACTGAAACAACTCAAAAAATACAAGGGAAACAGCAAAGGCTATCAGAACTGTGCATTGTTTCTGAGCTATAAAGGCACATCAGAGGTCCAAATTGTGACAAAGTCCCGTTTTTCTGGAAGCTGGAGATATTCAGTGCCGTTCAGGTTATGGCTGGCATAGTGCAGAGTACTGAATGGACATACAGCAAAGTGATGCATTTCCAGGAGGAATATATTATTCTTTGTGAAAACTCTGGGGAATGAAGCCAGGAAACCACTGGGGGCTCAGGACTCTCCTCTTTGTCACTGTTGTCAGTCCATGCGTCTCACCTGGGCACCACAAGAAGATCATGGTTTTCCTTTATGCTTAGCCAGCTTCTGGATTTTCTTTTGTCCTTGGGTTCTGCCTTGTCAGGTACAAGAAAGAGAACTAGAATATCAATGTTTTTTCTCATCTCCTCTAATACTTTGTCATATACTGCAGAAAAATTAAAGATAGAATGATGTTCTTGGACTATTCGTTGTGACATAAAATATACAAATGTACATTCAAAGGATGAGCACTGTTCTTATTTTATACCCAGCTTGCCTGTGATTTTAAAAGGCTATATATATGCAGGAAGTGAAATCCTGTTCACAGGCAATACCCATATGGCCTCTTTGATATTAAAAGAATAAGGAGCCCTGAATGAGTACTGGTCCTTTTGTCACTCCTGAATAAAGAAAACTCCCACTTACCTTTATCAGCAGCCTCTGGCTTTCAAGACCAGTATTCCTAATATTTTAATTATATCAATGTGGATTAATTTTTTATTTGGGTTCAGCAAAAGAAAAATCCATTGATGCCAACTGCTCTATAGAATTGCTTTCCTCTTTGTAAATTATTATTCTTCATTGCCTACTTGAGAGACAGCTTAACAGTATCTTCAAAATGCGAAGAAACTAATGACATACTGAAGGCTTATTATTTTGCATATCCAAGTCTAAAAGGATGAATGAATGACCCCGTTGTTTTGTCCTGTTCTTTATTTCCGTGCTGTTAAATCCATTTAATTATCACATCTTTTTTGCTCTCTACATATCAAATTGTTTGACTTGCTTTCTTTTCAAGTGTCATCTTATTTCTCTAACCTGACTTGTGATAAATGTTAAATGTTTCTTTCTAGAGACTGGTAAAAGAAAAGATGTGAAGCCTCCAGCAGCCTTAAAGGAAAAGGGTAATGTCTTATCATTCTGTGGTTGGGAAATAACCAGTAGTCCTCATCAAAGGGTCTGCTGGTATCTCAGTGCAGTTTCGATATATTTTGAATTACACACTTTGGGTGAAAAGGAACTAAACCTAGCTTCTTCTTACTTAGTAGATCTGATATGTCGAAAGGAGCAGTGTCTGACACGATTCAGAAATAATAAAATCATAACCCTTACTGTGGTGTTCTTTCACTGCTGTCTGACCTGCGCAGCCAATACTGCAGCGGGAACGCTGGTCTATTCTGAGTGAATTAATAACAGAGCTGTTACTGAATTCACATGACAGGCTGAAATGATAGGCTGCGCAGGAATGAGTGCATGGCTTGAACTGCAGAAACTTGTCAGCTAATTTAGTGGGAATTATTTTTGGTTTGCTTTCAAATCTTAAGTTGAGCCCTTTATTGAACTAACCAGAAATCCTAGCTCTTCACACTTACCTCTTTTGCACATTTGGTTGATCTGGTGTTATGCACATTTCTTATAGTACTGATGGGCACAGTGTGTACTTATATTACTAACTTTCTCCTTCCATTTTTGTCTTTGATATCTTCTCCAGACTCCTCAAAAGGAAAAGAAATGAAGGCTTCAACTATGACTAAGGAAAAAGGTAACAATCCCAAGTTGATCTGAGCCTTAGCATCAGATTCAGTCGAAAAAGAAATCTGTTGTGCAAGTATTTCCAAATGAAATCCTAGCTTCTTCAATTAGCCATCCATAAATATCCTTGAACGGCATCCTTTGCTGCTGGACATTCTCTTTACCTGGCTGATAAATAAGAGATATATATGGGGCTATACAAGCAAGTTGTAGCAGTGGTACTTTATAGACCGCAAAGTTGAGGACTTCTTTTCTTCTTTCTTAATTTTGTCTCATTCTTTTTATTTAAATTTGTCATTTCATATTGCATTTTACTTTTCTCCTGTAATACATTATTTGATTGTGCTTTGCTCTCTCTTCATACATTGAAATATCAGCACTAGCCATCAAATAAAAATCAATTACAATTTATAGTACCTCTCAAATACTAGGCATTTTTAGGCAGTGATAAAACTGTAATTATAATCAACTGCTTTCAATTTTATTTATTCATATCAACTAAATTAAAACAAAACTTATTTTTACTTTGACACCATTTGCATATTGATTAAACACCACTTGCTCATTAGAAAGCAGTCTCTCAGGTTAAATGTGTAAATAATTTACAATGGATAAGAATATGTAATAACTTCCTAGCTAATAACAGTCATTTGAGCCATGGGAATAGAGTAGTCAATCTTTAAAACTTCCCGTCAGTTTGGAAAACTACTTCAGATAATTGAATAATATTACTTCCTATCTTTAGGTTTTCCCTAAGGATCACTAGAAATAATGGGGCAATATTTTCTCTGACAAAGTTATTAAAGATAGCATTTGCAAGTTTTTAAGTGTGGCTATTTCACATAGCGTATGTAGGTAGTATATAGCAGAATAGTAGAAACCAGCTATTACTTTTCACAGTTGTATCATTCTGAAGCAAAGTGAAGGCTTAAGTGCTACCAAAGGAACTAGGGCTTAAATAGTCTGAAATTCTTTGAAGTAGTCAAAATAGATGAACCTGGATTGTCAGTCTAAGGTCAAGGACATTAGAAAAATAGGGACTCATTATTGTACCATTTCTTTTCGTTTACTGTAGTCAATGGGGAGTACTGGCGGGGGGGGCGGTGGGGGGAGTGTATATTGATTATTGGTTTAATCCAATTTGGCTTTTTATTTTGAGCTTCAAGCAAGCAAGGCCTATGGTCTTCCTGCTAGGTTCTTGCAAACATATCTGTGAAACATAGATAGGTTAATAAAGAGTTAAACATTGATTAGACCCTTAAGTATTTGACTATTGATCTTCCCATTGAGTTTCTTACCTAATTTTTGTCTTCAGCTCTCCATAAATATTTCCGGTTTGAAGACCAATTTATTTAAATTTAAGTGATAATAAAAATAAAATACTATGTATTACAAAAGGTCAAATATTATAAAGAAGTAATACATGTCTGTAAGAGTTTTTTAGCTGCACTGTTAATAAGTTACCTTCAGTGAAGCGTCAAACACCCACCCAACTATACAAAAAAATAAGTATTTAAAAAGGACTTAATTAACTCAGTTTGATCAGCGAGTAAAACAACTGGTGAATAACAGCTCCTTTCACGTTCCAAAACTGAGTTCTTTCAAGAAAGGACACATTTAATTAAACATTTTAGGATTTCACTGACTGCACATAAAGTGGTTTATGCTCAGTGTATTTGAGAATGAAACTCAGTACCCAGAAGTGATTAACTCCACTCTTTTTTTTTTTTAATAAAATTAAGTCTTTTTCACATAATACTTGATAGGACACATGCAAGATTTTCCTTATACCTCAACAGCAGAAAATATGAGCTATGTTCCTAGTGAACTTTCATATCACAAAGAATTTTTCTGCTTGGGATAACTTTTTAACCCATAGATCAAAACACTGTAAGAGACGTAAAAGATTCTGTGTTGTCGTGTCATCTTACAGTTTCCTACTTGTCAAGACACAAGAACCAAGACCTGAATGTTTAGTGCAGAGTATGCTGAGTTTAACTCCACTGAAGAATTAAGCTCACATTAAAGACACCTGTGATTATTCTGATAAAGAACAATGGCTTGGATCAAGTCTGAACTAGAACTGATTGGGTTTTATGGTAACAGCAGGATATTTGGATGAGCAATGCTCTAATTTAGCGAGGACTTATAGTGCTGAGTCTGCGCAGTCTTTACCAGCTTCCCAAGTGAGATGAGCACGACCCACTTTGGTTTTTCCTAGAGGCTTGCATATGGCCTTGCATGTCATCTGTGGATAAACTTGATGCCTTGCACAGCTCACTGAGAGCAACTGCTGTCTCACAGCAGTGAGAGCATTTCTCTTTGACTCTGGCTAGTTTAAGAACTTAAAGTATTTAGATGAGACACTGTCAGACACATGATCAGGCCAACTGCCTTCTTTTTAAGTCTTGTGTGTCTCAGTTAGGTCCGTAAAGGGCTGCAGATCCTTCAAGATCCTGGAGCAAGACTGCAACAGAAAAGTGCAACTTGGGTGGGAAGATCTCAGGTTGCATACATAAGTACAGTGATGCCACCTTAGTGTCTAGAATAGGATTTAGTCATTTTCTAGTCACCGAAGTTCATGATGCAGCAAACCTTATACAATCTCGCTTTGAAGGCAGTTCAGCTCAGTGGCTGCAGGTTTTTAAAAGTTGTTTCTGTCTTTTCGGTTCCATGTGACAGATCTTCATAAGCCATTTCTTAGCTGCTGGGATTCACACAAATGCAACACTCCCCAAAGCAAATACAACTAACTCAGTGACACTGAATATGTATGACAAGTCATTGACATTTTGTCAGAAGAGGGTAACCCCAATGTGTAAAGTGGCTTTAAGCATCCATGTGGGACGCTGTGCTTCACTAAACCTCTCTTTCTTAACAATGATAAGTGACATGTCGCACAGATCAGGCAGACAGTTTGAGAAAAGCCTCTATAGGGAAAAACGTTCCGAAAATTTTGTGTCCATTGCCCTGTAAAGTGCAAACGGGAGGTCACCTTTATGAGCACTGGTACTTTTTTTTTTAGCCAACTCAGAGTACACAGGGAGCTTCTGCAGTGGATATCCCAGTTTAAATTAGCCCACCAAAAAATGCCTTGAGAGACAGCAGTAGTTTGATTAGCACTTGCCACTTTACAGAGACCTGTCAAATCCAGTGTGAATTGCATTAATAGAAGTGGCCATAGTGTAACCCCTTAGTTAAGATAAATACTTTTTTGAAATGTGAAAGTTGAATTCACACAAGCTGGATATAGAATTGCAATAGAAACTCCTGAATAATAGAGAACCTAAATGTAAGGTAGATATATTAGGGGTATAAAAATTGCAATATCAGCCTGTTCAAATGGTCCATCAATTACAGAACATCATTGTTGAACATTGTCAATAAGAAATACTTCAAGAAAACATCGAGCTTTAAAAGTCAGACACTAAAATAATGACAGATATATAAATACCAAGACCAAGTCGTAGTGGGAGGTATAAAATTCCCATTGTGAGTCAGCACTTCTCTGTAAAAAAATCTTCAACAGACATTAGAAAATAAGAGAAAAAGAACAGAAATAACATACATAATATGAATGAATACCATTTTATAAAAGGAAGGAGATAAAATTTTAATTCCAGAAAGGAGTTTATATAAATTAAATATAAGGCATGTTTTATGGCAAACTGTGAAGTGTAACGTTCTCCTTATGGTTTGATAGTTGATTTTTTTTTTTAAGGAAAATATTCAAGCTGAATAAGTAATGTCTGCATATGTATGTAGAAATATATATTCATTAGTCAAAGGTTTGTAAATGAAAGTATGTCTACTGATACTTAAGGTATTTCCTGGAGGTAGGGACTGCTACATCCTGGGACTCCCAGATCTCCATAATAGCACTCTGAAAAGTCCTCTGAATGCATATCCATAATTTTTTTATTTATACATGCTTATGCAATAAAACAAAATTCTTGTTGCATAATATTATTGTTTCACGTAATATTTGAGATGAGAAATGAGGATTCTCTATGACTGGGACAATGTACTTCTCAACAGCTGACAGAAACAAGCTCCCTCTGGTTTATTGCCATTTTATGGCCCAATTGCACTCTTTTCTGCACAGATCCGGTGAAAAACTGTCCCTCTCCAAAAACACCTTGTACTTTGGGCACTCTCCCTGAAAAGTGAGACTGGCAGAGAGAGATTTGCACTGACTGATGCAGCAGAGAGATCAGATCCCTGGATAGCTCTGCCCCACTCCTTGGCCTTTTGTGATATTTTCAAAAAGAGATTTGTGCCTGTCTTTGGGAGTGTGCTTGAATTAATCCTTATATGTCTTAGGTATCAAGTTTCAAGGACTCAGACAGGGATGGGAGAAGTCAGGCTTCTGCCAGCAGTCAGTATTTCCCAGTCCCAAATTGTCAGTGAGAGGCTGGACCAGCCTCCAACGCACAGTCAACGGGGACTCGCTCAGGAACGTAACCACACTCTTACCACCTCCACCGAGAAACTGCCCGGGGGCTGATAATCCATAGGAGCCTGAATCCTGATAATCCAAAGCAGAGCTTGCACACTTGTGTTGCTTTCATTCTAGACAATGTGCTTGTGTATTCTCGTTAAGGCTTTTCTGGTAGTAAAGAGAAAAACGCTGTAAACTTTTTGGGGGGTTATCCAATGAATTAAATTTTCCTTAATAGGTCTGACAGCTATGTCTTACAAATTAGGACAAAAGGGATAGTCAGGTTATGCTGGGGAGTTCAACTGCAACATCTTTCTTGCCCGTTAATAATAAAATGTATGAAGATAATTGAATAAGAAGTTATTTCTCCAAACCTGTTCATTAAAACCTGGACCAGAGGAGAAAAAGGGCAAGAAAGGTGCTTGCTGCTACTGCATGAGAATCATTCTAAACACAGATGCTCCAAGCAATTGAAAGGCTAAATTCGCTTCTCTGTTGCTTACTATGCTGTTTCTTCTAACTGTGGTTTCTTAACGTGATTAAAATCTCTCTTGACATGAGTAAGAGAAATTCTTAACTCAAAAAGACTGGAAGAGAGAGGTCAAATATTTGTTAGGAAGACCTGAGAGAGAAATATCACTTTATACAGTTCTTAAATATTTTAAAACAGTACCTTCTTCTCAAGCTCTGAACAGATGGATGATTTATGGTGAGATGGGCAAAGACAGTGTCAACTCAGTGAATGCCAGCTGCTTTGCTGTAGCTGCCTACATGAGGTAGTTTTCACTTCAGCATAACAGCACGCATATGAACAGTTATCACCAACTACCTGACACAGGGGATGAGCCTGCATTTGATCTTGTTTTGCCATAACTTACATGTCTATAACCAAAATAAATGTAAGAACTTAGTCAAAACCTCCACCAACTTCAGCCAAATCAGTTACTGTCTGTCTCAAAGTGTGTCAGGGTAAATACAATATTTTAAATTACTCCAGGATTATTCAGAGATTTAAAAATCAGTCAGAAAATTGGTGAAATCATAATTAAAATCAGAACAAAAACAAATATCTGGAAAATCACGTCACAGAGATCTAGCCTGCATGGTTTCTGCAAAAGGAAATTATGTCCTAGCAATAAGTGTTTTGAACATCTTAATAAAGTAATAATCACAGCATTTATGGGATGGTTTAAATAGGCCATTGGAAAGTTCCAGTATAGGAATTACTGCAGAAATAAATATCTGCTGCCTAAGAGGCACAGTATTGAAGGAAATAAATATCTGATTAGGAAGCAGAGACCAACTGATTCATTTTCAACTTGCAGCCCGTTTACAGAATAATTACTTATGATTCCATGTCTGGACTCATGTTATATTCCTTAATTAACAGGAAAAGATAGAAATAGTAAAGTAATGAAATTTTCAGATGACATAAAATTAGTTAGAGAGTTGGGGATCAGAAGGGGCTGTGATACACTGAATTTATGAGGTCAGTGGACAGCATGATACCAAAGAAAATTTAGTGACAATAAATAGAATTAATATATACTGGAGGGAAAACAGTAAAGAAGAATTTATCTCTATATTAACTATGTAAATTCAGGAAAGGTCCTAAATATTACTGCAGACAAGTCAGTGAAGAACTTTCTTCCATATGCAGATGCATTAGGAAAAATGCATATAGTGTTTTAAGGCGATTGTGTAAATCAAAGACGTGCTTTGCCTGGAGTGTTGTGTACAAAACTCTTACATGGTAATGTGGCACTAGAGTGGGCTGGGAAAGAGCAACAAAAGTCTCATAGAAAGAGAGATAGAAAAGATTCAGATTACCTTTGAGATTAATTAGTATGATCATGAGAAGATTGAAAATCACAAATCTGAGTCAAGGGCTGTTCAAAAACACCGCAGAGGAACTGGATATCTATATGGAAATGCAGTTTTCATAGCCCAAATTTTCATAATTAATTATTGTAAATTTAGAAAGAATGTTAAATTTCATGTGTCAGGATGGAAAACAATTGCTTGTTATAAGAAAATAACAAGTTGTGGAGGAAATCACTTCTTTGACAGTAGTCAGACTAAATATCTGTTCCTGGCTACTGCTGAGTCATAAATCTACATGGAATGAACTATTGTTGAGTAGGAAACAGTGCTTTCAAGATTTTTGGTGTTTTCAAGACATTTTCAAGATTTCAGAAATGTTTCTCTTTGCTGAACAGCTCAGAAGAAAGTCCCTCAGAACCATCACTATGTATGGGATTAAAGGACTGCTGGTGATCTAGATTCAAGTTTCTGATACAAGTTAAAAACAAGAGAATGATTCCGAACCCGATTTTTTTTTTTTTTTTCCTGCATGAAAAGACTTACTACATTGAAACACTTTTGTGACCTTTCCATCACTGGAAATTTACCTCTATTTTCCCACTGCACTGAAAAAAATTTGAATAAGGTCTGCCATGGTTTGTAATGAATTTTTTCCTCATTCCCAAAACATAAAAGATGATGGTGCTCACTTCTGGTTTCTGGAGTAGCTGTCAATCTAGATTCATGATCCCTGAACATGGGATTTGTATCCTTGATAAACATATTTTGCTTTGTATCATATCTATATTGACTGGAAACGTATGATTGGATTTGGATAGGTCTAGGAGAGGAAGACTGTGATTTAAGGCTGTTAATATAGTCCTCTTTGAACAGGTTTGCAGGTACAAATTCCTAATTCAAGAACTAGATGATACCCCTCATCAGTACAGTGCAAAAAAAAAGTTGGCTAAGGAATTTGTACTTTCTCCAAACAATCAAGGTAAAAAAGAACACAGCCAAGAGCATCTCTCATATCTGAGCATCACATTTTCTAGTTTATCATTCTACTTTATTTCATGTCCTTCCCTGCCCAGCTACAATATATTACTCACATTTGTTCTCAGCAGGTAATCTGGCTTTTTATCAGTTGTAGACCAAATTCCTCGGGTAATCTATCCATCTTTTTGCTGTATTTCAGATACAAACACATTGCTCAGCTTCTGAAAGAGCAATCTAAAGGATGGTGTTTGTGCTGTTTTTCATTTATTCCCTGTCATTTTAAGTTTGAATAACAGGATTTGATCAGAGCAATGCTATTGGCAACAGCAGTCAGAATGAGGTCTCTTCTCTCTCTAAAGATTTGTTGAGTATTTACAGTACATTCCATCAGAAAAACTGCGGCCAAGGTGAAAATTCAAACAGATGTCACAACAGGGTATAGTAGCGTAATAACAGAAATTAGCTAGTCGTAAGTGCAGTGGCAGGCACGGAGGGACCTTGATCTGCCTGTGCTCGCCTCGGGACCAGAAATGTGGTGACCCACATCCCGTAAGCTGGCGGGACAGAAGTCTGGAGGAGCCCAGAGGTGCACTGCACGTTCACTTATCAGCCCTACCCAGAGCCTTGATAATTGGGGTTTCTGCTGATTTGGGAGTCCCTCCAACGCACTTCAAGTGGCAACGCAAGTACGCCTTGCAAAAGGCATTGAGGCTTCTATAGCAGCTTCTGGCGGAAAAAATACAAAGTCTGCTGTAACAAGGTGTGCTTCACAGCTTTGGTATGCACATCGCCTAGGAAAGAAAAGTGATTGCAAAGAGGGCCAGATCCTGGAAATCTTGTGCCTGTTTTTCACTAATTCTAGGCATGAAACCTTTTTGCTGCTGCTGGGCACATTCCTGAGATCCTAAAAGTTTATTTCATTCTCAAAGGACAGTAAGTGGTAGAAAACTTGAAAAATCTTTGAAATCCGAAACTTTTTGTTTGCCGCAGGCCACTGATAGATAGCATTTCAGTAATTTCAGGTTTAACCTTTTCCTTTTTGAGCTGTTTTATCCAAGCTGGTTTATTTCTTCATTTTAAGAACACTGAAGAGGCAGGGATCAGCACCCAAACCCAAAATGCAAACACCTGAGACTGTGCCTGCTCCCTCCTTTGAGCTCATGACCCTAGATTTCTGTCCTGCACCAGGGCACATTCTCCAAAGGAAGGGCAGAGCTCTGCTTCTGCTCATCTCCTTTCCAGTTCCAGTGTCACATCAGGTCTGCTCATACTGGCAGCCTGGTGCTGAGCACCCTTTTCTGGGGAGTAGGACATCTGAATTTTAATCCCTCTGTCCTCTTTTGCCCGCAAATGCTAGCCTAAGGCAGAGGCTTACTAGCACCACTTCTAACAGACTCGTTTCAAAATGAAGTGACCTCTGTAACCACATTTTTAGAAGGTTCAGTCCCATAAACGTAGGCTGCGGAATGGGTGGTGCATGGATTTCAAATGGACTTAGGTATGAGCTTGGCTCAGCTCCATCAGGATGGCAGCAGTCAATGCAGGTAACTCTCCCATTTGAGACACCTCAGTCTTTTTAGTAAAATTTTGGTATGTTTTCAGAGTACCCATTGCAGGTACATGCAATGTTTTATTGGAATCCCAGGCTGTGCTTTGGGGGACTTTTATTCTGTCTCCAGAGTCTGAATACTGGTCACACAGCACAACTTTTTCGGAAGAACCAATTCCAGGTTGTTTAAGCTGGGTTTAAAGTTTAAAGCAGCAGTTTCCTTCCAGTCTCCTTCCAATCTTCCTTCCCACAAAACTCACACCGTGGGATTTGGAGGTGGGATTGCTGCATGATCGGGTCTTGTAATTCCCCACATTAGGCAGAGGCTTAGAAACCTGAACATGACTTCAGGTGGTTTTTCACTTATTTTATACATTTGTTTACCACTACAAGGCTTAATAGCCAAAAAGGACATATTTCGCTTAAACAGATGATGCTTCATAACCTTCCTCTAGACTCCCCTTACCCCTTCATGCCTTCCCATTCCAGTCTATCTTCCTTCTTCGTTGATGATTTTGAAATAGTAACTCTGTGCCTCCGTCTCCCAGTATTAGCGACTGGGAAGAACGATGGCTTTGTGATTAAAGTTAAGTGTGAGAATCCAGAGAGCTGGAATTTGTTCTCATCAATAGCAGAGATGGGTGTCTGTGAGGAAACAGTTCATCTTTCTGTTCATCAGTTTCTTCATCTGGCAAAGAAATTTATTCTTATATTGCATAAATGTGCATGGTTTGAGATATGTACACAAGAAGCTGATATAGAGGTGTTTGAATTATTTTTACTGATTTTCCATGTTATTAACTTCAGTTGTGAAAATATAGTATTTTTATTTCCATTTCAGCTGCCGTGAAAAAGGAGGGGGAGAAGAAAGGTAAATCAATTATTTTCCCTTGACTGAAGTGTCTTTCAGGCTGTGACCGCTGTGAGAAATGTTTCTTTCATTCAGTGATACAATTGCGATGACATACACCACCTCATGTGCTACCATCAGCCGGCTTTATCTACTCCTACTGTGATAACACAGTTGTCATTTCCAGTATTGTTAGCTCCTTTTTACCACAGGCCAACACAGCCCAGTATCAGACACTTCATCATTCTAGTTGGGAAGAGAATGAAAGGCTTTTGTTACCATGTTAGGATCTGTCAAAGAGAACAAAACTCGCAGTGCACCGTGCATGCTGACCTGGCTGTTTGTTCTTTGCAGAAGGCATTTTCCTAGGGACGTTTAATTTCCTCGTCAGCTATGTATGTAGCATGAATATAAGCCTTGCTGAAGTCGTTCTTTAGTATTTTAACAGATTAATAGAAAAATTTGCCCTGAATCAGAAGCTAAAAATATTACTTAAAATGTTAAAGGTAAATATACTGTATTTATCAGACCCTAAATATCTATTTATAGTGTCGCCTTTCAAATTAAGATTTGTCTAGTTGAAACATTTTTTTGTAATTTGTTGATTTTATTTCAACTGCAAAAATAATGAAATATTAGCACTGAGGTGATATTTTTCTTTAATCCATTCAACTTTACTGATTATTTGGTTTACAAGCCATATCTTGCTCCCTAAACTGGAAACATTTCCAGAACTTTTGCATAGATTTCAGAGGATTATTTGAGACTTAGTGTTGAGTAAGTGAGAAAAAAATTGGCTCTCTATTTCTGAAGTTTACAGTTGGGGGGGGGGGGGCTAATTTTTGGGCAGGGGAAGCGTCTTTTGTCATTTCCAAAAGGTTTGGAAATTCTGTCATTCACATAGTTGAACAATGGAGCCAAACTTTGCTGTCTATACATGAAGACATTTTCAATCCTGTTAATTTATTATTTTTTCTATTATCCCTATAAAGAGTTGTTAACTGAACTGGAAAAAAGAATTATAGTCTCAACTGTTTTAACAGTTCATGAGTGAAATCTTGGCTGTGTCGATGTTAGTGGCAAAATTCCCATTCACTCCACTGGAGCCAAAATGTCACCTCATGTGTTTAACAGAATAATAAAATTCATTTTGGTTATCAAAAACAACCATGCTTAATAGGTATCAAGATTAATTTGCAACAACCGAGGCATGAAAGGTAACACATGAAGCAGGGAGAATCAGAAAACTGGCAGCTACACTTACAGCCATTGGTTTTCAGACATCGAAATGCCTGCTGTGTTCACAGCCTTGAATTTATCACATGGACTGTTACATCTTTAATGGAAAGAAAGGAGTGAGGTAATCGCTAAGGGTGCTGCTTCTGTCAGCTTTGCCACAGGTTATGGGTCCATTCATTTACAGAAGAACATCAAGGGAATTTGTTCAAAATACTTCCTGCTTGCCCTTGGTTCATTTTTCACAGGTTAGGATTTTTTTCCTCCTTAACCGTAATCTTCCCCAACAAAACTGATTTAAAAATGCATTTTTAATGAACATTCTTTGATCTTGGATCAATTTTTCCATTTCATTTTCTTTTCTATATATTTTCTGCTAAAAAAGCATTTCCTCTGATTTCTTAATTTGTTGAAAGGATTTTACCAACAAGTACAGGTAGGATACTTTGAAGCACCTGGCTCATGGCAGGGTATACCTCACCCTGCTGGTTACCACCAACCTACTTCACAGAAACATGAAGGTGCGAACTGAAAGTCAGCTTTGGTCATTCTTCCGCTATCATAATTTTATTTATTTCTGGACTAAACCTCCCTCTGGTTTTCTGAGATCATAACCGACATTGTCAGCAAGGAAGGTAGTGATTCTGGTGAAAGATGTGCTAGTCTGACAAAATTTTCCAGTAACTAAGGAAAACTGGTTCAGCGATGTTCCTGTCTTCAGTAGATATGCACTAAACTAGAAAACTGGAGTAACAAGGCCTCTTCCAAAAAACAAACATGCCATTCTTTAGCTTTCTCATCTACCTTCACACTCTCTGCAGGCCCCACACGGAAAATACTGCATGTTACTAGCTAACTCCTAATATGACCAGGTTTTATTTATTTCTGCTTATTCTGTTACCATAAAATACTGCTCCAGGCTGCATGTGTATTCCTCTGACTGGCAATAAAAAGGGGCAATGTTTGCTGGTTTTGCTTAAGGACACAGTATTTTCTGCCCAGCTGCAAAAATAATGGAAGTAGCCAAGCAGTGCTCTAAATTGACTGGCTCATTATCCAAAATATATTGTGGTAGTAGCACACACAGTTCAAATGCCACTTCACCATTTCTCATGAAAATCATGCAGCGCATAGGCACTGTCTGTATATGAAGCTTTCCCCAATTATTCTGTCTTATTCAAATACACAGCCCTTATCTAGAAAAACAAGAATAATGAGCAATACAGAGTGACAAGCCATCATGAAAAGAGAAGAAGATGGAATGACACTTTCTATCGACGGTACATTCTGTGCACAGCATAAATCAGACATGAAGTTTGAAAGAGACAGAAAAGACCAAAATTAAGATGGAGAAAGCTTACGTATTTCACTGATTTCCCCAAATATGAGTGATACTAACAGGAACTTTAAGGCACAATTCATGCATGAAATTTATGCATTAACTATTTCTATTTGAAAGGTAAGCTCTCTAAGACTTTGTGACCAAAGTCCTAGAAAATAGTCAGCTTCAGCTTCCAGCATCATGTAATGCCTTGTTTCCACATGTGTGGGATAGAGGAGCTGTCATAGAAATGTGTAAAAAGGTGTCAGTTCCTAAAGGGCAAGAGGTAGCAACCCTTTGCATGAGGAAGGTATTTCCTAATATTCCCAAGAGCAAATCTGGCTGCCAGTACATGAAAATTTTTAACTCTTGCTGATAATTCAAAGCACTGCAAGCAGGGATTCAGGTGAATTACAATAGACCCAGGTACTGGTGATAAAGCCCATCAGCTTCAGGGTACCTCCAGAAAAAAATAAGCGGAGTTGTAACACCAAACTATTTCAGCATTTTTTCAGTTTAAGTGCCCTTTTTAAAGGAAAGAAATGTTAATATGTTTAAACTCAAACAGTATTTTTATATTTCAAAGATATTTCATAATTACAGAGAGTTCCAAAAATGCTTTGTGCGAAATGGAGCCAGATTAAAGCCAATTTCAAAGTTTCCTGGTTCCGCATAAAATGGAATTTCTCATTTCAGTTCATAGCTCCTATACCTTACTTATTTCTGACTAAAGAGGGCAGGGGCTGAGATGGAGATGCCAAGCAAGCAACCTTGACAAGTGTAGTAAGTTATCTCTCCAGGTCAGTCTCAGGAAAGCTTGCCTGAAGCTTTGTTACTTCTGTGATTCTAGTGAACCCAAACAGGATCTAACCATTGCGTAATCCCTGTGGGTTATGCGTCCACATGCATACATGTAAGAATTGTCTCATTGTTTAAAGTGAATCACGAACCTAAGTTGCCAAGAAGTTGGTTTCTCCAGGCTCCCTACAGCTGATGAACAAGAGAGAGCGAGCTCTGTCTTGCTTCTGAGAGCAAGTCAGATCACGCATCTAATTCAAGGTAGCTGTCTTCTGGGAGTCTCATCTCCTGTATAGACTGCCTATAGTTAGATGTTATGAGTACTTGTAAGCTACTAAGATGAGGAAGCCAGTTGCCTGTCGATAATGTGACTCCCTTTCTCATTTTCAGCATTATCGCTCTAGTGACTTGCTCTTAAATTCATTTAATAGTCTTTAGAAAGCCAAAAACCACATTCATCTGACAAGTTTCATCAATAATAAATCGACAGGAGTGTATGCAGGATCACATTTTGACCTTTTCCCGATAAACGCATCATGGTGTAAAAAACTACATATAGTCTGAGTGCAGGCAATATCAAACAAATGCAGAAAATGGGCAAGGTATGTACATTCCAGCTCCAAACTACATATTTTTGCCAATCCAGTAAAGGACAATTTCTTTCAATTACTCCTGGTAATGGTACCCTATTCATCAGTTGGAAACTGCTGCTCTGGATACAGTGTGGTACAAACTGGCCAAGGCACAGCAGTGTCCCTTTTCCATGTATATATAAATCAAGATGCTTTCCAAACTGAAAAAGAACTGAGCAGTAGTGCATTGCAGAACTGCTTAGCTTTGGAGTTGACCAGAAAAACTGGAAGGCAGCCTTCTTATCCATAAAGCAAATGGTCAAGGCAGCATGGGATTTCTGCTCAGTTGCAAATGCCACTGGTGCCATATGAACCACACCTTCATTATGTAGGTTTTTTAACATGCCTCAAGGGATAAGGAAGCAGGCTACCTAATTCTATAACTGCAAAGTGTATTACACAACCCCCTAACAGAATATGTATTCTTAAACAGAGAAAATTTTTTAAAAAAGTAGAAATATTTTTAAAAGCATTTTCTTAAAATAGTGTCAAAAATTCAGTATTGTGTATGAGAAAATAGTAAAAACAGTTACACGCTACTAGGCTGTTGAAGCTGGCAATGCTATTTGGACTGTAGTTGAAGGTAGGCGTCTCTTCCGAGAGGTAACAGTCACGGAGTTTGCCACAAGATGGAGCCCGAAGGGTCTCCGGCCAGTAGTTAACACTGCCTGCCTGAACCAGCTTCCGAACTAAGTCATGCGGTTTTACCGAAATGTTAAGCTACAGACAAGGTATTCTTCAATGTAAATCCACTCCTGCTAAAGATATTTTTCATTTAATAGAGGACTGGCCATACATTGGTGAGCTTTGACTTCCCATGCTGAAGCAACAAAACCCCGGCATTTCCAAGGAATATTGATGAACGGAGAATTTGCATGAAATATGGAAAATGTTTTGAAAAGTCTACATCAGTTGTGACCTCTGCTTACCTTGTCTCAACTATCTTGGGGGGTATAAATATTTTATGTCCATTTTGCAGGGTTATGTGAGTCTTAATGATCTGTACAACCTCTGCTAAGTGATGGCGAGCTCTTGAGGGACCAGGGTCACGTACTTTCCATGCTGCAGGTCTTTTCAGTTAGGATAAGACATGACCAGAAAACACCCTCCAAAGTACCCACCCGATATAAGTAGAAAGTAGGCAGAGGAATGATGAGTGCAGTGGGCTCAAGGCTTTTCACTGAATTCATAAATTTAAAGAACATTTTAGATCCTCAGATGAATTTAATCATTAAGAAACTTTAACTCATACAAATTTAGATGTCTAAAGTTAGTCATCTACATTGAAGCTATTCACCCTAGTCTCACTTTAGAGTTAATGGAGAGAAATAAGCATCTGCAGAGAGTATTTCACCTGTCATATATATATATATATCTGTTAGAATGCAAAGTATTGCCCCCTGGAGTTACCTATATTTCTGATGACTATAACAAAGAACGTAGTTTAGGTTTAGTAACAAAAATAGAAAACAAACTGCAATGAAAATGTTAATTATTTTAACAACCCTCCCCAAGCCTTTAATTAATTTTTCTCTTTTAAGAATCTGACATCGAAAGAGAAGAAAGGTGAGAAAAAAGCAGCAAGTCATTTATAGATCTTAAAAGCTGATTGAATATCCACTCTCATTGTACTTAGATGGAGGGGCCAATACAAATATTTAATCTAAAATTCTTAGCATTAAGCTGCAAACTCCATGTTTAGCTCCCTAGCACCTCGTTTTCAGTGTACTCAATTAAGGCATGTGAAAATAATCATGGCAACTTGCATCAGTGTTTTTTAAAAAACACCCACGATTTTATTCTCAACAGGATTTAATCTAAACCTTGTCATTGGTTACACCTTTGTAATCCATTCAAGGTAAAATTGAGATTATACTTTTTTGTATGTCTTAGGTAACAACAAACCTGCAAAACAATCCATATTGATAGAGCTGGCATAGCATTTCAATTGCAGTTATGATTACAAATTGTGTTAATCATTATAACTTACCTTAAAGTACATCAGTAATTTATTCAGCCCCTGCTACCCATAAATGGAGACAGTTAAACTAGTATTTTAATGATTATGAAACAGCTGTGATTTCTGAAGAGAGAGTGATCTGTGTAATTGGTGGCCTGTGTTATTACTATAAGTTAGTTGTAATACATGTATATTGGCATCATGTCAGCAACACTCTCACTTGTCAATCAGCATAATATGCTTAAACACCTGGGTATCCATGTAACACATGGTTAATTGGCTAAAAATTTCCCCATGGGATAAACTATTACTTTATTGCTCTGCGCAAAGATGTCTGCAAATGACTGTTCAGAAGTATTCTATTCAGATGCAATTCCAGAATTAACAGTTCTTCTAGTGTTAATCTACTTTTCCTTTTTTATCTATGCAGACATCATTTTCAGAAATGTGCCCTTACAAAGTTGTAATTAAAGCAAAAACAGTGATCAGCAGCATTTCCTGAGGAATGAAGATGGCTCAGGATGTCCTGCCTCTAGAAGCTAGTCATTAGCCCTCTGCCTTAATCATCATATAAATTTGGGTAGCACACTGGGAAAAGTCCATCTTTTCAAAAGCTAATTCTTTTTCTATTGTTCTTCACTCCTAATATCAACTAATCTCTCCTCAAAAATTCTTCTTTTCTAGATTTTCATCTTATTCTTGTCTTAATGACAATTATTTTACATTTATTTAATAGTGTATGTAAATATATATTCAGCCATGATTATAATTTTACAAATCCACTCGTAGTTAAGAAGGAGCTTAACAAAGATGTTCATATTCAAAGTATTTGCATGGAATCCAGACCCACGGGGTTAGTTTGGCACCTTTCACATATAACAGGCATTATGAAATAGGCTGAAGATTCAAATATTAATGAATATTAACATCTGCAAGATGTGCTCCTGTTGGCTCCAATTGTTTATATAGAGTGGTGAACAACACTATTTTTGCATAAACTAAAGTCAATATTCAGAACACAATGTCATCACTCTAACATCCTATATACCTCAGTCTGCCCAATTTCACTCAGTTACCCTTTATGAGTCGATAATTTGTGTTGCAATAAAGCATGGCCTGAGCTTGGCTATGTTTTGCCTTAGCTATATGCAAATGTAAAACTGATTATTACTAAAAGTGAAAGCTTGTTAAGCATATTCTCCCTCATCTGTATGTTCCCATCCCACAATTTCAGGGAAGAGCACATGAAAACGTCAGAAGCTGAGGATGATATTGAGAGGAAGCTCTTCAGGTCTTTCGCCACACGTGCCTAAAGATGAAATGCATTAATGCAGCACATGTACCTCATCTACATTTGACTGAAATTATATTCTTTCCACCTCCATCGATGGAAGATTTGTCCTCCTGGGATTTTAAGACTTATAGTACTTTAAAGACATTAGCTTTCAGCGCTATTATACAGGATTGCTGTTTCAACAAGACTTGTATTTCCCAGTGCATTTCTATTGTTTAACTGACAAACTGGGAAACAGAGAAAGATTGGGATCATTACCGATGTTCCCTACAGGCATGCATCTCAGATTCAACTTGAAGTAATTCCTCTCATTAAAAATTGTTTAAAAATGTTGGCAATGTCTGTACTTCTTTGCTACTTCTACTATATTTATGCCATGCTAAAGTTTCTCCCTTTCCTCCTCTTTCTGAACTACTTGTTTTTCCCAGTTATGTAAAGTACTCTTGAACTGCCAGTTAAAAATAAGTCTTAAAAAACAAGCTGTTCTAGACAACAACAGAAAATTCCCCCCCCCCCCCAAACCAAGAATCAGCTCATTCTTCACTATGCAGCCCCGAGGTATAACGCAAACCAAACAGCAAGGACACAAACATGCTAACTGCATGAAGGCAGATATCTTGGACCAGGCTGCTCTGGTGATGGAAATAAGGCAGAAGGAACTGTGAGAGCAGCTTTTTTTGGTGGAGAGCAGCAGTAGAAAGACCAGTCTGTTGCATTTGAATACCCTACAGGCTCTAATATCAGCGGTTAATTATTAATTATAATGGCAAACCATGGCATTTTAGGTGGGTTTGCCTTAAACATTTACCCTATTATCATCATTAGGCACAAAAGTCCTGCTGAAACAGTGGTCCAAGGAAGTCTGTGGTGCTGCACAGACCCAGACGAGCACTCCCCGCTAACGAGTAAGAGTGAGAGCACTAGCTGAAAGCTCAAGTTCTCTACCTCCCTGCAAACCTTCCAGATAGCCTTAGATAAATCGCTTCGTATTTCATACCTGTCAAGTTAATGTGGGGTAATACTTCTTTAATGTGTAGAAACCCGGACAAATATCCTGGAAAGTGCTAGGTTTAAAGCAAACCAGAAATGTTAAATGAACACTGTAGGGAATTAAGAGATCCTCTAAGGATAAGGCTTGCACGGCATGCACTTTAATATAATCATACACCAACTGCCTCTGTTTATGCCACCACCCACTTCTTGCTTTCTTTACTTTGACCCATCCACAGGGTAACTGTTCGCCATACACTGTCAAAGCAATTTTCTAATGTAGAGCAGGGGTCAGGATGAGCACAAGTCATTCTCTTTATAGGAAGCTTGCTGCAGCTAATCTGTTTTGCGAGGCGTCATTTTTTTAGGCATATGCTCATTAGACTGTTCTTCCTGCACAATCAGTCTGCCAGCTGCTCAGCCAGCCAGCAGGACTTGAGTAGGACACAGACAGATATGAGGGATCAGGTCTGCCGATCTAGAAAAATTGTGGGACCATTTGACTTCTCCTTTGAATGACAGAGAGTACAGACAATAACTTCACAAAGGCAGGGAGCTGCTCTTGAGCAGCGTGGTAAACCCTAATAATCCTTTTTTCTCCCAAAGTTATTAATATCTGAGACATTCTGAACTGGCACAATGTAAGGAATATGTTTTATTCTGGTTGACTTTTTGATAACACCATTGCTCCCCAGACTGAAAAACTTTGCACTGACTAGAACAAAACTGTTTTATTCAACCTTATACTAAAAGCTCATTGATGATTAGATAGAATGATGTGGCATCTTAAGTTCTTGCAGACTACAGTATTCCCACTGAATTTTGAAGGAGGAATATCCATTAGTTTGTCCAAGGGCCAAACTGTCAGTTTGTCTAGAGTTCATTTTCAGGGAGAATGGACTTAGCTTGAATAAGGAAATCAAAGATTTATCTTTCATCATGATGTACAAACTGGAAGGTTAAGGCACAAATCTTGAGAATTCCATTAAAAGACTCCCGTTGATCTTGATTATTCTTTAGGCCTGTAATGTTGTTACAGATTAATGTCATGCATGCGTTTGTCTAATGCCCAGTCCAAATCCTGTTATAGGGTCTTTGTGCTCTCTTTAATGAGAGATGAACCAGGCTCTTACTTAGCCTAATGGGAAGTAACTTTCTTATTTGTAATACTCATGTATCTGATTAGAAATAATTTTCTCAGCTACAGCATGTATTATTATTTTGTTTTTCTTCACTAAAACAAATAGATCTGGTATTGCTTTCACTTCCTGCACGACATATTCTTTTCTTACAGAGTGAGCACACTCACAAATGTATTCGCTGTCTGATCAGAAAATGACTGTTATCCAGATGGAAAATAGACATGTTATAATCAAAAAGCACGTTCTGCTTTTAGCCTCACCACTTACGGTTCAATAAACCAGAGGATTTCTTTTCTGAACCCATATCAGAAGCTAATTTACAAAAATATGCCGTATATAATTAATACCCTTCTGGCATTCAGAATAGCAGGCAAGAGTCAAAGAAAATTTGAAGTCAATGTGAAAAACAGCAAGATAACTACCAAGCCCAGTTACCAAGTTTAATTTAGAATGACACAAAAGAAATTTCAAAAACGTTTTTGCTGAGGGTAGAACCAGATAATTTCATTGATCCAGTTCAGATCTTATGTAGCTTCAAGTATTTCAAAGATCCATCTGTTTTGATTAGATTCGAATCTGACCCTTTTCCTCCTTGAATATAGTTTAAGTGTTAAACAAATGAAGATAAAATACTTACTTAGGACTGAATTTTCTAACAGCGTGAACAACAAGCAGTTATTTACCCAACAGGTAGTCCTCTTAGTTAAGAACATCAGAACAGCTCTATGAAGTGAGACCAAGAGTTCATCTCATCCAACACCCTCTCTCCACCAACAACCAAACCAGCAAGGGCCTAGGGAGGAGTTCAGGAATAAAACAGCCGCACAGCGATCGCCCTGTCACCTCCCGCAATCTCAGCTCAGAAACTTCCTAAGCCAGAAACCGTCTCCTCATGTTGAAGACCACTTGGTAGATTTTTTTCTCAAATTTTCCCTGTCACTTTTTGAAATTGTGAAAATTTTCAACATGCGCACATTTTGCAGCATGGAGTTTCGCAGCTTATCTAGGCACTGTATAAAGAAATATTATTTAAACATAAAATTTGAATAGAGCTGCTTTACTGTCAGTGCAAGATACTACATGAAATGAGTGAGAGCAGAATACAGCCTTTCATTTCTCACCCTTCAGGTTAAATGCCATATAATATATCATGAAAAGTTCTGGAAAGTCTGACTAGTTCATTGACATTTAGCTTTTATCTTCTTCCCTTTTCCACTAAGTAGACTAAAAATCAGGGTGTCTGTGTTATAGACAATTGTGATACTGTACAAATTAAACTAAGGGCCTTGGGATTTCATTTTTCGGCTTTCCGCTTATTCTATAAGTCATTTGAATTACATCTTTGATGAGATAATATGACACAGAAGAAGGATAGGATTAATATTGAACGGACCGAAATCGTAGTTAGCAGATTTGGCAAAACATAAATGTTTATCTTTATGGCCTAAAGACCATCTCAAAATTTCACTTTGTTTTTGTTTCCAACAAAATATAGGTCTGTTTTAGAATAGCCAACACATCCTGTAAAAGCTTTTAACTTTAGAAGACCTTCATTATTTGATCAAAATATGTGGCAGAAATATCCCTGAGTGTTACGCCAGAAAAAAAGAAGGCTGGGGTTTTAGGCAAAGCTCTATTGATTGCAATAACATCATTGTTCAAGCTCTGACTGGATACCAACTTATATGAGTCTGGCTTATTAATACCTCCACAGAAAATATGGACAAGGACAACAGAGATACTTTCCTAAACTTGAGAGACCAGACCTGGGCTGCATTTCTATTGCTTTAGACATTCTCCCTGACTCACGTTCACCAGCAGAAAAAGGGAAATAACTGCACTGGCTTCACTAGAAAATTAAGCCGTAATGGGTTTGTTTTGATTTTAGTGTTTTAAAATTAACTGCAGATCTGAGATAAGGATGCTATAAAAAAAGCTTGTTTGTAAAATTCATTAAGCAGTGCCAGTAAAGAGTCTTTAAATTAATACTGCTCATGTGTGGCCTAGCTCTGATCATTGTTGGTGGTCACTGAAAGTGTTATGTGACACAATATTCTGTGATAGCAATGTATGTCATTCTACCAGCCCCTGAAGTTCATATTATTTTTTCTAATATTTGCCACGAATTTCCTTTTGCAAATTGAAATTCATAGCTAGATGAGCATATCTCGCTATGCCTTTTGACACAATACAAAATTAATTTCCTTTACAAATTTCAGACATATTTCATGGATACTTAATTACAATAGAATTTACCTAAGCTTATAACGTTTAGGGAACTATTTTTTGTGGGTTTCAGGGTGTTTAGGTAAAATAATTGAGCTTAAATTTACAAGAGGGTTTTCTTATGCACATAAAAATAGCAAATGTGGCTTTGTCATAGGATCCCTGTTTATCTGCCGCTTCTTATTTCTGATTCCTCACTTAGGAGCAAGTATATGCACTTAATTTGTATCTTTAGTCTCTATTACCCACCAAAATGTTCTGTTATTTTTGCTTTGCTCTGCAAACCATCTCCAATTCCTGTCTCCTTAAATGCACAGCAACAACTTGGATTAAATAGAGACTGGATACAAAATCGGAGCGGTTTTATACTGCAGGGAAAACAAGCAAAACATAAACCCATTTGCACAGCAGTTACTTTTTGCCCGGAGTGGAAGCTCAGTGAATCACAGCCCGGGAGCTCACCGCAGCAGAATTCTTGCTTGTGTTGCTGGGCCTGCAAAGGCAGCGCATCCCCTGCCCCGCTCTGTCTCTCTGCGGATTACGGTCTTTCACATGCAGCAGACTGCTACGTGCAGGTGGTAGAGCCTTTACGCTCTTAAAAACAACAGCTGCCTTGCAAAAGTCAAGAAGGAAAAATCCAGCTGGCGGGCTGGGTCTTGGCATTTCAATTCCTTCTGCAGAACCAATGATGGTACCGGGTACAGCTCTCTGCGCTCTCGCTTGCCCTGAGAAATGTTCTCTTAAGGTCCATGGAAAGTATTAGCTCAGTTCTCAGTTTTATCTCAGCTGTTTTTTCTGGGAAAAAAAGTGGAAAATGAAATAGCACAAGTTTAGGAGCTGTGGCACTGAAATGCTGAGTCTTTTTGTTTACATGTGCCCTAATTATGATAATTGCTTTTCGAATACATTTTTCTGCTCTTTGGGTATCACTGAAAGTCATTGACGTCACTAGGGCAGGTGCAATTGTCAGGGACTCTTACTCTTACATTCAGACTGCCCTAGACATCATTTCCTCACCCAACCTAGAATTATTTGCCTGGCTTTGTCCAGTATTGGACAACTTATGGTCTGAATCTGGTCTCTTAGTGGGCACTGAACTGAGCACCTCATTTAGCAAGGTAGTTGCCCCAAGTTTGATATATATATGGTCACCATTTAGTGAGGGCGACTCAGCCCAGCGAGGAGGCGCAGAGCCTTCCAGGGGTATTTGTACCAAACGTTAGCTAAATGAGGAATTTAGGATGCCTGTGTTCCTTAGCTAAGTGTCCCAGTTAGGTGTCTGGGGCGGATAGCGTAAGTAAGGCAATGCTACCTCTTGCACATTTTAATATAGATTTCACTGAGTGTTTATTTGGCGTGTCTACAAATGTCATGAATAAATGGATTAAATCCTGCATTACAGTCACAAAAATATTAAAATACACCTTTTTGTTTACTTCTAGCTACCTCAGAGAAACCTCACAAACACAGTAAGTATAAAGAATATTATTACTTCAGCTTTTAGGAGGAAGGTGTTTCTTTATGTTGTCAAAGTTTTAGCAGCTTAAGATGGGACTCATCAACACAAGCTCACAGGAAATTTGACTTACGAAACTGGTTTTCAGTGATGCTGTAACGCAGGACCAGGTGTATTTCACAGGTCCCAGTTTGTGTGGAAACCATTTTCCAATTCTGGCTGAGCTAAGACCCACCTGTGCCCTCTGCCTCCGTGGCAGCTTCGCACTGGGAAAAAATCAAGGAGGACAGAGATGAGGAAGGGTCTGTGCAATTCCCTGGCTAGGGCTCTGATCCAGGGCTCTGGTCGAAGCAATAGAGAGATTTATCTCTTGGTATGCTGCAGCCCTCACCTGCTACATAATTTAGATATAGCTGCTATAAATCAGAATGAAATATATTTTTAACTTTCCTCTGAAATGCCATAGCTTTCTTTTTTCTGTCTCAAAATGTCTGGGTTTGGATATCACGCTGTTCTTAAATAGCACAAAACTGCATACAGCTTGTATTTTAATACGGTGTAATATTTATTATTGTTACTGCCTCACAATATATCCACGGGATCCAGGCTAACAAAGAAATATGGAAGCTATTTTTTCTTTATGCGGTATACTGAACTTTTATTTGCCATTCTATATGAGACAACCCCACTTCTGTTGTAACAAAATACTTTCATGATTTCTATATTAAACATCAAGGAGAAATTTTCCATATAGAAAAGAGGTGACAGCAATCAAAATTAGTAGTAGAAGCATTTCATAATTTTAGAAATTCTATGATATTGCTAAAAAACAAAACACATAATTGAATTTTGTGATTTCTTAAGCCACATTAAAAAGTAAGAAAAATCTTTGGCATTTTTTTTAATTTTTAGGGAAAAAATTAATTAAATAGCTTTTCTCAAGAAAGATATTTATCAAAAAATTCTTCTCAAGTCTAGTGTGAATATGTAGTGCAAAGTCATCTTTTAAAATCATAATAAGATTCTTTTATTTTTAAAATCTAAAAATTAAAAAGCCTTCTAATGTAGGGGTTCTTCTTATTTGCAGAGCATGAACGCATTAAACATGAAAAAGTTCCCTCTCAGACTAAGCCAGGTAGGTTTGGTAATTTAACTTCCAGTTACTCCAGGCTCCACTCAATAAGGAGATGTGTGGTTTGCAGAACTTGGAGACTTTCTTGAGCTAGGCACTGGTTTTTTCTTCGTGTCATTGGCTTTTCCAGAGTTTGGGAGAGGAACAAAAATGAGGGTGAAATTTAACTGAAAGGATTCAGCTTTACCTGTTTTTCATAGTTCCTGTGAATTTCTCTCATTGGTGCAGTACAGCTTATAAAGCGTTAGCAAAACCCATTTTCCAGAGTTTGGGGAAGGAGTTCTCTACTGCCCTTCAGTACATCAAAGAGGAATACTGGCAATTACCCCATCTCCACTTTTTCAATAAACGAGTTGTTACATGAAGTGAGTCTGGTCCCCAAAAAGGAGGAGCTACAATCTCAGCAGGTATACGATAGCTTGCACAAAGGCAGCCTCCAGTTTCTGAGTCTCAGAAGAGCAGGAGCTGAACAATTTAAAAAAATAATAAATAAATAAAAAATAATCCTGGGCTGACTATGCACTTGGGTAAACTGTAATAACCAGCGACAACTGGCTGTGGTGAGCAGGACAAGGTTCCCACTTTCAAACCAGGGCTTTGTGCCTCATCATGGTTTTTGAGGAGGAAGGCACTCAGGGATCCACACATGGGTCTGGTGTGAAGAAACGAGACCAAGAGGAGAAACTCACAGAAAACTCAGCTATTGGTTCTCCGCTTACATCACTCCTGAGTGATCTTATCGGATGCAGTGGGCACTGAAAAGCAAGTATCAGCATCCCATCGACCTTTGCTGGCAGTGCTGCTGTTTGAACTTCACATAAAATGAAGTGCTCATGAATAAGTGATTGGATAAATTACCTAAAACCTAACATGTACAATACTAAGCAGGCAGCCTTTTTTTTTATTACCATTTTTTTCCTGAATTTTTTTTGAAAGAAAACAATTTCTCCTATGCATTTACTATTTTTCTCATTTGTTTTTATAATACAATATTCTACTTGTAAGTTAAGTATTTCCATAGATATTTTGAGATGTCCTGCAAGCCTTGAGTAGCTGATTTAGTGAAGTTGTATTGCTGGTTTTGGGTCAACAGGGAAAAAAAATCAAAGTTTCTCACTCCAGACTTCGAAGACACAGAGGCCAAGCTTTTTTTTTTTCCCCTTGTTGTTCACTTTGTGTATTAACAGCTAACAGAGTGCTTCAGCCAGGAGGTGGGTGCAGGTGGGCTCAGCCAAGGCAGGAACATCCCAGTAAGGAAGCCACCCTATCCAGCTCTGTGCATCCTGGGAGGGGTCAGTGGTGGCCAAAGAGTGGGTTGCCTGGGCAGGTGGCACGACCACTCACCTTTCCTGCAAAATTAAATCAGTCCTGCTGCACAATCAGCCTGATCTCATCCTCATAGCAGCATAAAAATAAATTTCCTTGGTGAGGCATCTGCAAACATCAGAGCATCACGTCACAAACCAGTATATTGGACTGATTGGGAGCTTACTCTACTCTAGTACAGTATATTCCAGACTACAGCCCTTGGAATTTAAATGCTTGAAGAAGAAAAAAAAAAAAAAAGAAAAAAAAAAGGCTTGCTAAATTTCCTTTATCATAAAAGATCTATTCTCAGATGATTAATAGTTGCTTTGGAGAGCAGTGGCTGTTTTGAGTTTCAGTTGATGACTGGAAGTATTAATCTGCAAGCACTGGTGGTGATAGTGCTTCTGCTTGCTGTGTGCCAATGAGTGCTCTTGAGTTAGCAGACTGAATTATAAAAGCCTCATTCTGTACAAAGCAGTGGCCTCCTTTTTCACCTTGATTGAGAGCAGCTTCAAACTATTATTCCTACGCCTCCCGTCATCAGACTTGGAAGTATCACATGACTGAGAAACTAGAGAATTTCAGGAAATGTATTGATCCTATAGAGAAATGTTTGAATTAAAAAGTGTTTTGCGTATGTCTGTTAGAGCAAGTAAAGCAAGAGAATTCATTCCCAATGTAATTCTTCTGAAACTGCCTGCAATACACAGAGAAATGTTTACAGCTTTATATTTTTCCATTTAAACTAGATTCATCAGGGGAAAAATGAATATTAATGCTTGTAGCACTACAAAACTAGAGCTCTGCAGTGGAAAGAAATTCTCTCCAATGAAAGATTTCAGAACTTTAAACTTCAGGCTTATTCAAAATCAGAACAAAATCTGTATTTTTCTGAAATACTCACAAAAAAATTATTTTGGACTTTTTGTAGCTTTATGAGGTCATCAGAATTTCTTTTTTTTATTTTTTTGCCAGACTCCTCATGGTATAGTAAACAAAAAGTAAATGAGAAATTGGAAATATTACTCCTGTTCTTGCCAAAGATCCAAATACTAGGTATTATCCTCATCAGATTTGGTGAACAGAAATGATTTTGTGAAGCTTCCTGATGTCTTGAAGTGTGTTCCCTCATAAAGAGTGTTCTCCTTAAGTTTTAATAATCTACTTCTTCAGTTTTCCTTCTGGTTACAACTAATAGCTAGAAACTCAGAGAAAAAAGGGATACAGTCACGTCCTGGAGATCCGCCAGGAAACGCGTCAGGGTGTTCTCCAGTGGAATCAGCAGATCGATACTTGCTGTGTGGTTAGGTTGCAGAATAAGCAGATGAATGAATACCAAAGAATTACTGTATTAATTCCCAGAAAAATGCAAGTCCACAGGCCTGCCCAAGACACTCTGTTTTCAAGAATGAATTAATTTTGAAAAGAAATCCCTCCCATACTTTTAAATGGATCAGACATGCCATTCACTCACAGGCTTATTTGATCGACGCCTAGAGTTGCAGAGCAAACATTGCTGGAAATTCTCACCAGAATTAGAAAAAGCAAAAATACCTTATTTAGTGTTCAAAAAGGAAGTGATAACATCCAAAGAAAGAGAAGCTCCAAACCCTCTGAGCTTTACTTGTCATTAATCCGGTGGATGGTATAGGGCCTATGTTTAAAGTCAGCATGCTGGGGCTTTTTTATGTATTGGTACATGGAAAACTTAATACCCCAGTCTAAATTAGTGAAATGCACTGTTATATGCTAAAGCTTATCTAAGAGCAGAATGAGGATACTTTATCTCAACAAGTTGCACCTTCAAGCTGCTGGTTGTGCTATAAAAACATTTCTAGCTTCACAGACAGCCATGAAATGGAGATGAGATTTTTTTAATTCACTGCTTTCATAAGAAGCTGACAATAACAATAGCTGAGTAAGGGAGAAAAAAAGCCCTAAACTTAATATAAGTGAAGAGAAATTAAATCGCAGCCTACCAGCTGACAACTGAAAGGCATAGCAATGCAAGGCTATATTTTACTTCCAAAGAATAGAAAAGATCAGTAACCATGGAGCTTTACCCCTCCCTGTATTTTCCCCCACCAGTACTGATTTTCTTCCAGAAACAAACAAACAAACAAACAAAAAAACATCCCAGACCAAACAAACCCCAAACCACAATTGCTGTTATGTTTCATGTTCATACTTCCACTGCAGCTTTGCTGGATGCTGCTGTGCTGTGGATGAGAAACATGCACTGTGCAGCAATGAGGCTGTTTCTCCATCTATTGACATATGATAAATATCTTTTTAGGCCTCTTTGGCAATGTCTGCGAATCTCAGAGAGCCAAGTTAAAAAGAAATCGGCACAGAGAAGATAAACCTGCTCTCTGCCCTCAGAAAAAAAAAACTCTGGAAGTCACATGCTAAATTCAAAGGAAATGACTTGTACGTTAAGACCACTCAACAGTCTGCTCTTCTAAATACTGTACTAGCCACGTATTTAGTCAGAGTGCAGACTGAGATTTAGAATCCAAACTTGGACACTTGGGTTCTGGAGAAATAGCCTCCACAGTAGAGCAGCGGTTCTTGAGGTTGACTGTTTCCAAGCAGCTTTGTGCACGCACAGACAGACTACCCAGGAGGGTTTCTAGCCAACTGGTGCTCAGAGGAGTTAAATGGCTTCAGGGGACAAAACACCCCTGCCCGACCCGACCTCCACCCAGCCACGGCCAGCTGCAGTCCGCGCCTCGCAGAGGTCTGGGGGGAAAGGAAGGGGCCGGAGGCATGTGGCTGTAAACTGCTTCCATCAGCGAGAGCGAGGGGAAGTACGTTCTGAACGCGTCTTAAATATATTTAAAAAGAAAAGTAGTGATGTATGTGAATGTTGAAAAGTAGGGGTTAGGAAAGAGGTTTGATTTCGGGTATGGGAAAAGAGAACATGGGAGCAGAGCTAGGAAAGGATCAGGAAGGGTGAAGGTCAAGTCAACGAAACTGGGCAGAGTAGGGATCTGAAAACAAACATCCCAATTCCCACCTGATTGGGCCATTGGGCAGTTAAGACAAACCCCACCTTATCAGAAAGCGTAGTCCCACCTCTGCCTCTGCCTGAAGCTTCATCCACCAGCTTACTGGGAGGAGAGGCAGCTCAGGTCTGGTGGCCGATGTCAATATGGGTCCACACCACCCGAGAACTGCGCTGAGCAAAGCCACAGGCAGCTTTTCTTGGGAGATTAGCAAAAGCTCAGGGCTGCTCTAAGGTTTAATGACAGATATCCAGCTGGGTCTGGGTAAGCTTGTCCGGTAGCAGGTGGAATGAACTGGCATTCAGACTGGCACTGTCCCATGTGGATGTGCCTCTGCAAGTCAGTATGTGCTTGGGTGTCTCTGTACCTTCCTCATCTTCAGGGTGTAGACGCACCTGGATATGTCCATTCCTACTGGTGGTCAGGCAGTAGCTAAGACAGTTCTCAGCATTGTATAATACCCAACTTGAACTTAGACACTTAGGAAGGTGATGTTCACAAAGCCGTAATAGTTGTATCATTAGAATACAGTTTCCACCTGAGTGCCTGCCTGAAAGACACTACCAGGTATGTGGCTGTTCTTTAGTGTCTGACACATTAGGCTCAGCAATTATTTTATTTTTTTCCCCATGGAGTATGATCTCATCATGCAGTCAGAACTCATAATACATACGTGCTGTTTTACAGCGCTACAATGGGATAGTGATGCTAAAGACATGCATTTATTTTGTCATGGTGAACCATATGTATAATATCACATATAGAAAAATTTTTCCAGTTATATGCACTTATGCTAACACAGTGTGAATTTCTAATTTTAATGCTGCTTTCACAATACAGAGCAGAAAATTAAACAACAAAAGACGACTCCCACTGAGAAGTCAGGTAGGAACAAGTCATTCTCTCCTGATTTATGGGGGGGAGGGGGAGAGGGGGTGTTAAACACTATTCAGTACTCACGTAGTACATTTGCATTGCAATCATTTTTTTACAGTATTTTGAAATATATGACTGATAACACTTTTTTAGAGCAAATCTAGCAGAGTGGTAATTGCAGATACCATTATAAGAACAGTCTTTCCAATGACAAAGACAGGTCAAGACGTTTCAGCTCTTGGGCTGCTTGCTCCATCCTCTCTGCCAGAGCTGGGCTAACGAAATGGGATGTAGCTGTAAATCAGATCCCTGAAATGATCCCAAATATCCTTGTAAGGCATTGCTGTTTGTTTTTTTCAACCTCAGATCTTTCAAGTGAAATTACAGCTGAATTTACAGCAAAGAGACCAGTGCCCAACTAGGGAGAGAAGCAGGAGGATGAATCACCAGTTGGATTAGGAACTTGGATGGGTCTTAAACTGGCTTTCTGATGGGGAAAATATTTTTGGAACTAATCTCTAAGTCTTTGGGTCTTTTCTATGATTTAGACCTTGTAGGTTTTGTAATAATAATGCTGACAGAAAAAATTCAAGTCAAAATATTGACTGTTATAGAATCCCTGAAGGGTCACCCAAGGAATTAGAACATTCTCATCATCATTGACAGTCAACACAAAGCTGTTTTGAAGGATTTTTCTAGATATCAACCTCTTGATTTCTACTGGGGGTCACCTTGGTCCAAACATAAAATTAAGGATTGCCAAATCTTGGGCAATTATGCCAATATCAGATTTTCATTTGAGATGATGATGATGATGATGATGATGATGATGATGAGTATTTTCAATTAAAAAAAATGCTGTCTTCTTTTAAGCTAAATGGTGCTTGTTACTACCTCATTTCTATTCTTATTTTTTATGTCTTTTCTTCTCTGCAGTAGCAGAATAGATGTTGTACAGAAGAGTATGATCTGTCTCTAATTGTGAACATTCATATAATTTGTGGGTTTATATTGCTTTCTATAAGAACTCTCATGATAATCTATCATTTTACTATGAAGTGATGTTTTACAGCACTCTGTTTATCCAATAAGAATACTGTTTTGATAGTTTTTATCTGATCATAAACTGCTGTAGCTTGTTCAAAACCATATAAATTATGCTTCTGTTAATAGAATTGGAGAAATTACTGCAAAATACTTCAATATATTTCTAACCTGAATGTTTAATGAGTTAGCAATTACTGACAGGCAAACAAGTCTGGAGAAGGAAGAAATGACATCTTTGATTTTACAGGATTTTCAAAGCTAAATTCACAATTTTGTTTTTAGAGTCAGCTGAGTTTCACTCTCAGTTTGTGAGCAAAATCAGAAAGCTCAAACTGTGGTTTAGCAGTGGTTGGAAACAAAGCTGCCAGAAATATCATGACTTGACTACTTTCTGTAAGATTTGTTAGAGTCATGTCCTTGCCGAGCCTTTTTCCTGTTTGTTGGAACCAAACTAAAAATGCAGTATTTCAGGTTGGCCAACTTAACATAAGCCATTACAGGAATAACTTGTAAGTTTTCAGATCAATACCTGTTGAGCTTGAAACAGGCAACTTCAAACAGTGGGTAAGTCATCCTGTCTTTTATAATGATATGAATTAGCCTCTGGAGATGACTAGTGCTCTCCTGACTAAAAGTATAGACCAATGTGTTCTCAGTGGTGCAAATGAGTTAAATCCCACCCAAAATTTCCAATCGCCTGTTGACTGGTCTGGCGCTACTTCTGATTTACACTGTTGCACAAGGAGAAATGGTCCTGGAATACATAAATGTGTTAATGTGCTAAATGAGAGGATACTGCATTATTTCAGCAGAGGCTGATAGCTAGAGGGAGTTGCAAAGGTCTAAACATGTCAAAGCCTACCTGCATTCTAGGGGCCTGAATGCTGTGCACCTTTCCATGAGTGGGGGAAGCTAAGAACAAGTGAGAACTGACTGCCATAAAAATATTTGAATGTTAAAAAGAAAAAAAAGTAGAACAACCTCTTTTCTCTTTGTATCTAAATATTACAATTTACTTTCTTTTGTCTTCTGTAGTCCAGGCAAAGCCAGCAAGTACGTGGTACCTACCTTATCAGAAAAAATCCTGTAAAATAGCTGGATATGTGTGGCTTTTTTGACTTTAACATATGGAAACTCTCCCTTAGCAATTTCTAGTTTTGCTTAAAATAAGAGTGTCTTTATCACCATGCCTTCCATTACTTTCATTTAACATACTGTCTTTCCATTGCTATTTAAAAGTCCATTTGACATAACCAATTGCTTCAGTACAGGCGTCAACTCATTCTATACTTCCCATATCACGATTCTCACCAAAAAAAATTAATATGGGAGTGACAAGCTTTTAAAAAATCACTGTTAACAATTACTTAGGTTGAATAAATAGTCCTGCTGAATTAAAAAAAAAAAAAAAAAGACATTATCACATTTTCTTTCTAATCACATATTATTTTAGTATAATTGTGCCTAGAATTTTTCTCAGTCAAAAAGAACTGAAGAAAGAGTCCATATATTAACTTACCACACAGCCTGCTTGTTAACTTTCTATACGTTTCATACCTTCAGCATGCAAGGTAAACTGCAAAAGTAAAAAAAAATTATTCATTTAAATCCCCAAGTACTACTATGCTCAAAAAAAGCCCAGATATGGGAAAAATATCACTCTCCACTGACATAAGTTTTAATTCACACCTCATAAAACTGTTTCCCATTTGAAATTCCCTATCATGTCTTCATCTCGGTATTTCCTGGCATATATCTTCACCTGAAATCACAGTTGCTAGAAGTTCAATTATTCATCTAAGTAGCAGAAGGGCTGAGGCATATTGCCCTTTTTTTCAGCGGCTACTCACATTTTCAACATTTTCCACTTTACAGCCCACCCTTGTGTCCTTGTTGCTCAAAAAGAAACTGATGCACATTTTTTTAGCTGTAGGGAACATCACCTGGAAACAAGGCCAGCATAGCTGTCCACCGATTCCTCAGCTCTAAAATGCATTGTGGCCCCTATTTGCATGCATTTGGCATAGCTGCTATTATGCTGGGAGATCTGTGGTGTGGGGTATTTTCAATTCCTTTTAAGCAGGTGTGACTTTTGTATAAATTATGTAGTTCTAGACCTTGTTTTTAAAACAAAGCTTCATCTTTTCCATTTCCAGCAACCTGACAAAAATTCTCAATTTTTCCAGTAATAATTATGAAATAGAAAGGGCAGGGGGTGAGGGGATGCATTGCCTACCAAGCAGTGCTAGTTCTCTAATTTTCCTCAGTTAGATATAATTTATTCATATGGAATAGGATGCATTCGAGACTTTGGGAATACAGCTCAAGTATGTCAGAATCAACAACATAAAGGTTGAGTGAATGGTTGCTCAGTTTGTTCTGTACTCTCCTTTCAAATAACAAAAATGGAGAGTAGATACAAATTACATTTCAGAAATGGAAAGGAGCCCCTATTAACTGATTTCTTCCTTAAGATACCTGTATAACTCTTAGTAACATTAACAGTAGCTGTATGTGTGGAGCTATGTGCAGTACTTCTGAACTTCGCTATTTAGTAGCTGATCTCTCAGTGGATAATCTGTTAGTAACTAGCATGTGTCTTTTTTCCAAAATAACAGCATGATGCAAGAGAAAATGAATGTTTATTCCTGAAAATACACACGAAATCCTTCTTAGTTAACAAAAAAACCCCAACAAACAAAAAAACATACAAAAGGTAACTTAGAAACATTATGGGAATTTTGTAATGCTGTTTCTTTTTTCTAGAGCATGAAGCAGTTGGACATGAAAAAGGTGTTCCACCTGCAAAACCAGGTAAGCACTCCTGCATTTTATGTATTCATTGCTTTTGAAACTGTAATTTAAAGAAATTGCAAAATACGATTGTATATGACAAACATCAAAATCATGGCCCTGTGATCTATTTTGCTGCATAGAATGGCCTTGACATGTCATACCATAGCTAAGGTAGCACAGTACATATTTGCAATGCCAGTTGTTTTCTGAAGTTATATATATCAAAGGTCAAATTTCTGCTTCTGTAATTCCACCGATGACAAAGAGCTATGCCAGCAAAGAATTTGAACTGTTTTCTGAAAGTGTTTGCTTTAAATGGCTTCATTTTGCTAGTTAATTGTGGGCAGCTGCCACTTATTTGGACTTCACAGTCTTCCTGTATGAGCCAACTTCTCAGGACCAGCAATAGTTTAATTTTCGTCCAGAACAGGTATTATATGATATACTATTCAGATCATGACCTGGCACTATCCATCATCTATGATAAATGTCTCTGCATATCACAGCTCCTATGCAGCCTCGCTTGTACAAGATAGAGCAAAATTACTGCAGGTTTAGGAAGCAGCACGGTTCCATTTCACTGTGAAGCAATCACCATGGGTTTAAAAAATGTCCCCTCCATGCTTCTCCGTGAAAGGAAATAAGTGAAGGGTTCAAATTCTGTGTTATTCATCCTTAACGCTAGCAAAGCAATTATCACATGTAGAAGAGAACATCCCTATTATTATTATCCATCATTAGATTGTTATTAATTACTGTGAGATTACTAAAAGTTATGTTTTGATATGCAGTTAATACATAGAACAAATAAAGCCATTCTCCACCATAACAATATTATACTGCACCTGACTGTTCTGACCATTTTTCCTTCCTCTTTTTACTTCCCAGTCAAACTGAAAAATACTGCAAGTACGTGTCATGTCTTGTTTCCTATGGAGTATAAACCTTCTTTTCAGATGCATGTTGTCTCAATTTGCATTTTTGCAATTTTGTCATGCTAGATAATGCTATTTTCTTGCTTCTACTACAGATACTCTTGCACTCCATCTGCTTTCTAACAGCTGAACACACCAAAACTAAGTACATTTACAATTTAATACTGTGAAACCACAACAGTCAAACTCTTCTTGCAATTTTTACTTTTTTATAAAAGTAAAATAAATTATGCCAGCAGCATAATTGATGCTCTGGTGATTTTAGATGAGTGTAGACACATGATTTATCTTTATGCAAATATATTGTTTATTAAAAATAACAAAATGGCACGTAGCATAACTGAATTAGACAACCTTTTCATTACTTCTTTTACCACTTGGAAAGGACTTATTTCATTAATTCACTAAGCACATTCTTGGCCTTGTTTCAATAGGGTTTTTTTCCTACCTTAATAAAAAAAAAAAAAAAAATTTAGGAAGAGAAAGGAGTATTTCCATTTTAGATGAGTTTTAAGGAGGATTCAAGGGGAATTTCTTGCATAACAAAGACTTCCACTGAAGTCACCAGATAAAGTCCTTGTTAAGGTCAATAAGACTTCTGACTAGATAAAGACTGGGATCTACGCTTATTGTGGCAAGTCATTACACATTGCATACTGCAAATCATGATTAGACAACAATCAGAAGGACAGTGTTTACACTGCATGCTTTGAATTGTGAAAATATTGAAGTACGGACCTTCGCAGATGAATTAGCTGTAGCCTCTTCAGCACTAGATCTCTGTTTTCTTTTTTGTACTGTGCCTGGCACATCAAGACCAAACACCATGTTATTCTGACGTAAAGTAATCTATGAAAAGTATCCAAAACCATGGCCAAGCCCCAGGAGACACAGACCTCTTCCTGCTCCAGGTCAGAAGCTGACAACAAGGCAAGGCAAACTGATGCCATTAAGCTTCCTAAATCAGTCTCCTGTGTCAGGTGCTTGAAGTTAGAGAAGATGAATACCCACTCTTAAACACCTGTCAGAAGGCACAGGGTTATTCTGAACCCCAGCTCCAAAGGGATAAGGGGGAACACGAAGCATCTGAAATGTGCCAATGCTGATGGATCTCCTGCAGTCCTGAATTCCAGTGTTCAGTTTTCAAGCTCTCACTGCAAAATTATTACTTTTTCTGAAGCTATTGGTGGGTTTATTTCCATTTTTGCCAGTATTTTAAGGAAATTTTCCTCTATTTGAGTCCATTATTCATATCTGTTTAGTCTTGTATTCACTGGATCTGTTAACTGACATTTTATATCTTCTGCACTGATTTATCTGAGACACCCACTGATGGCACTCTCTACTATTAGAGAAACATCAGAGATTTAAGTGGCTAATTCCTCATGCTTTCTGCAATGAGGGTCATTTTAACCCAAAATCACTGTCTACAATGCTTTTTTTATCAAGATCTATATTAACCTGGCATATTGTGAAGATAAGGAACAGCCAAGATATTTTTCCCTTGACCTTTGCAGAGGGATGTTTGTACCATATTCTTGAGCTTATATCCTGCTGCTTGAAATGATTATAAAGGTTAACAGTGCCTTTAGAAAAAGAAAAGGAAAAAAAAACCAACAACAAAAAACCACAAAACAGTAACAAGCAGACCTATGATCATATACAAAAGTAATTCTGTTTACATTGCCTATTTTGAGCTAACCACCCTTAGTTTACACTGCTTATTTTGAGCAAACCATCCTTGAATAGATCTGGTTCAAGATTTTAAGCACCAAAGCTATCTATTTCAAATTACTTTTTTCCACTCAAAGAACGCTTAGTTGGATCACTGCCTTCATTTCTAGAGCTCTATATAGCTTTGCTTCATATATTTCTCAGCCAGGTGTACAGTATACTTGCCATAACATGGACATAGCTATCATGCAATTCAGTATGAGATGTAGCTGTGGACACAAAATACTGACTGATTTTGGAGTTCAGGTCGAGCAGGAATGTAAAATAATTCTATACATCTATCCTGGGGTTTAAATCAGTAGAGAGATTCTATCATTAAGTGAATGATAGGTTATAAATAGAAATACAAGGTTGAGTTTGAAATGTCTTCAAATTAACAACAAATACATTTTTGTAGTAACCTGCTATGTGAATTACCTTGCAATTATAAAAGCAATTGGTAAACTATCTTATTTTTCTCTATTTCTGTTTTAGTATGCAGGAGGGTCTTTTACAGCAATTAATCCAATATCAAATTTGAACATGTAATGAAACTTGGAATTTACTCCCTGCATACTGACTAAAGACTCTCAAATTTTGAGAGGTTACCTTGAACAGAGGTCAAAACTGCTGGCATATCTTACTCATGCAAGAAGCATTGGCCAAACTCTATTCCCATTTAGTTCTATAATGAAAGTCCCACGATAGGGGTAAAGTGTTTCCCAAAGCCCTCAGAGTAAGTGGAAGTTTGTTGATGCATTGAGAGGAGAAAATGGCACTTAAGTTTCACACATCAGAGGGTCAAACTAACTACCCTTCAGGTCAACAGTCTTCCAGTACCCCACTGTCTAAGGGAACCAATCATTAATCCTAAATTAGGATACATGCATTTAACAGGGCCAGTCCAGCTCCCTCAGTCAGCCAGGCCCACAGTGAAGGAGTGAGAGCATGAACCCCTTTCCTAGATTTAGTGCCTCAGACAAATCTTTTTTTTTTTTTTCCTTCTGAAAATGAGAACAGATATTAATCCGTGGGTCACAATGCAGTAACGTATCAGCTTTCAGCAACTATGAGCATGATCATAAGCAGAAATGTAAATATTAAAGGACTTAAGCATGTTAGCATTTACTAGCAGCAAAACTGGCCTTTGCTGAACGCCTGTGATGCCTAAGTATTGAGCACTGACATTTATGAGTCCCCTTATGAAAAAATACCTGAATGAAAGTTTCCTGGGGTGTGTTAGTGAAAATCATGCTTAATTCCTCAGTCTTCCTGTTGAAAAAGCATTGACTGAAACATTTTCACCTTGGTGTAAGCTGTAGAACCTCATCTGCATCTGAGGCCAAAACTCAGCATGAAGAAAATACGGAGATAATTCAATCAAAGGTGACCCTGAAATATTTTGTCAGCATATTCATTTTATATCCAGCTCTAGGTTCAAGGAATAAAGGATTTGCTTGGCTAGTGAGGTTATTCTCTTTCCTTAAAATTGTGTTCCAGAATAAAACTGGGACTAATGAAGTAGTGATGGGTAAAAAATTCCTGGATTCTAAATCACAATTTAATTCATTCCTTTGATTTAAAAAAAGTAATGATGGTTTACACCAGGGAATTTCTATCCCATTGAATTGATCAATTTTCATTAATTATTATGGGTGTTATAGCAGCATGGGAATATATGCTTCTTTTGTGCCAGGTGCTGTGCAAAGATGTAGTAAAATTTTCCAGCTCTCAAGAGCTTTTACTCTTAAAAGGCAAGGCAAACTGACAATGCAGAAGAAACAGTAATACAGGGGTGAATGCCAGCTATTCAAGGTCAGCGTCAGTCTTTGGTTGGGATGTGTGGATGATGAGAAAAGAGAGGTAACAATTAAACTGAATACATTTTTTGGAAAACAGCATAGTCAGCTATAACCTTGAATGCACATTTTAAAATAACTCTATTTAAATATTTGCTTGCTGGAAAGCTTTGATTGGCACAGTGTTTACATTTGCAGGAACCATTGCATGCTGGATTATAGTACTTCAAAGAGTGAGACTCAGCTTTCAGTGTGAAATTCTGTGTACACGCCCATTGTTAAGGCACATTTCTTTGCAAATTAATACCCTGCAGAAAAGTTGCAGATGAAAGAGAAGATCTATTTAAATGGTTACTTGCCTTGAAAAAACATGGCACTGAACCTTATATTCTTTTCCTTCCCCCCTTCTTCTTCATTTCTGATTATTTTCCTGGAGAGCCAACAGGTGAAATCCCAGCAGCAGGTAAATGTTACATTTCTCTGGTATGTCTTATGGAAAGAATTAATGAACATGCCAGTGTTGATCAATATATATTGTTCATCAACAACGAACAACACTAATGTAAACCAGCACTGGTAAAGTGACAGCATTGCAGCTATGCAGTTCTCTACCAAAGACTGTTCTGATGGGCTGATAATGTTATTTTCACTGTTCATCTTCTGTGGCATGTTTTGGTGAGCTAGACACAGGTGATCAGCACTGAGCAAGCTAGTGTTAATCAGATAACACATGCACCAGAAGACATTGAACAAAGCTTTATTACAACTGGTTAGACAATATGATGTGAAAACGAACAATTTGAAGGCAGCCTGCCAGTTTTCTGCTGCAGACAACAGGGAATACTGAAATGGGCTCAGACGCCTGAAGCAATACACCTGACTTAATTTCAATCTGCCTTGTTGAATGGAGTCACAGACCAAATGTCTGTGTTTGCAGGCTGGGGAAAAGGATGCTGAAAAGAAAAAAGCACATGTTTTAAGTGAACGTACAATTAGAGAAAAATAAATCAGAATCTACTGCTGCAGGACTTCAGAATGGTCACATCTGGTGGTTCGAAAGGTCCATCTAGCTCTATATCCTGGTTGGGGGTTTTTGTTTGTTTGTTTACTTGTTTCAAACAATTGAAATTGGTCTGGGAAAGAGGGCAAGAATCATAGAATCATTTAGGTTGGAAAAGACCTTCAAGATTATCGAGTAGAAGCAGGCAATAGGCAGAGGGATCCTTCCCTGATGCATTTTGGCTACCAATAATTAGGGAATTCTGGCAGTAGTTAGGGAATTACAGAAGTCTAGTGCCTAAAACCTTTATCAGGAGTTTCCAAAGTACTCTGCAACCAGCAATATTCAAAAAATTTCCAATGACTGTTCGGAAAGCCCAGAACTGCTATTGCCACTAAGGGTAGCAGCCACGGTTGTAATATTAGATATGCTGTATACATGCCATGAGACACATTTACCACAGTTATTATTCCAGGGAAATTACTAGGGAGATCAGCTTTGTGCAATGTACTTATTGTAAGAGCCGTGTATTTCTGATGCCTGTCACTTAATGTTGTTTCCTTGCAAATCTTTCTAGCCATGAAAAAAACAAAGACAACTAAGGAAAAAGAAGGTAGGAATTTACTCTGTGTGTATATATGTAGAAGATGATCACAATAAAAATAGTAAAGGATTACAATTTTGCATGTATTGCTATTTGAAACAAACCCTAAAAGATCTGTGTTAATTTTCAAAGAATTTTACTTGAAAACACTAGGTAATAATCTATTCAGCAGTCAATTTACCAACTGTGCTACTTTTTCCTTGCCAGAAAAACCAACTGAGAAGAAACATCTAAAAGATGAAAAAACCAAAGGTAATAAAGGGATGAAAATCTCTGCAAACAGCAATGAAAATGCAAATGTTAGGGTTTTTTCATGGGATTGGAAAGAGGAGCTTTGTTAGTCTGTCTAAATATGTGCAAGTAAGCCAAAATGATGAAATTGTGCATAAATCCCCAGTAATTGAATGTCTGATGGCTTCGTTGCATGTGAGTATTAAGTTACACTCCCTAGTGGGTTGTGCAAAGTTCACCTCCACCGTTTGTGTGAAGCTTTAGATCACCAGCTTCACCCTGTAGAATAACTACCCTGAGAACAAGAAGTGCTTTTTACACGAGATAGACTTCGTGGTCACCTATATTCTGATTAACCTGCTGGACCCAGCACTGCCTTGATTGTTTCCCTACAGTAATATGCAGACAGAGAAATGGTTTCTGCTATAACTCTGAAGATAATTAATAATACTAAGTTACACTGATTTATTAAGTTAGTGGTCTAAGACATTTATGCCTTCTCCACATTGGTTAATGACAGTGACTTGCATACAAATGTTGTATGTTGAAGTCCTGGAACCTCAAAGGATAACAGTTAGTTAGTTGTACTAGTGCAAGTTCGCTGTAACTAGTATCTAGAAGCAGTTTGCTTCTATGGTTTTACAAGACATAAAATTTCTATGTTTAAATAATTTACTAGGAAACTCACACTTAAAAAACCAATCTAGTTTATAGAGATTCCTATCTATGAGTTGATTCCAAGAAACTAGCATGTTTCTTATTGAAATTTATTTAAATATTCTGGCCTGAAACTGAAGATTAATTTATCACCTATGTTTTGTTCTTTAGGAGTCCCGCCAGTAAAAGAAGCTCCACGACATCACAACCTGACATCAGGTATATGATCCTCCTTTATTGTAAAGGAACTTCCTTTTCCTTTCCAAAACTTTCCTTTGTGTTTTTCAGTTTTTGGTCGTGGCGGGGGTTTTTTGTAAAGGAGATCACACCTGCAATCTTTTCACATCTCTCATTCAAGCCTAGCGACAAGATGTGAGGCAAGCCAAATAAATCAAATCCATAAATATTGTTCCTGTGGAGAATAATTTGCCCAAATGGTATTGATTTACCACCTTCCTAAACTTTTAAACATATATTCAGCTAATTACTTTATAAACCAAGTAGCCTGTAAATAATTTGGCAGTGCATTATTTAAAACAAACATATGCTGCTCATAGAAAATCTGTTCCATAACAAAACCACATGAGGTGAAGCATGTTCAGTTTATTTTCTCCAACATTAATAAATATCATCTCCTATCACAGTGTGCCCTGCACCCCAACCCTCCCCCCCAAAAAAAAAGGTGAGTAAAGGTAGGACATCTTAGGAGGAAATCTCCCTGCATTGCATTATTGGTTAGCTCTATGTTTTTCCTAGTTTACAGTAAAAACAAAAATATGTTCCAGATTCTTGAGTAGCATAAATTAATCCCTGTGACTTCAGTGGAAGTGCACTGATTCATGACGGACAAAGATTGAAGTCCTTACTCTCACCTGTGAGGTGTAACCGGTTTGCACAGAAAATATGAACTAAAGATTAATGTGGATCCTCCCAGTGCAACTCTTAAACTATTGAGCAAAGAATTTCACCTCTAATCATCCAGACTGTTTTGTTCTATATGACTTTTTTACCTTTTACTAGAAGTAGAATGCTTTAGAGTCTCCTACACATGATATAAAATGTGTAATATACATATAGTTATATGTATCTATATATTTAGAAATATCTATTTATCCATATGTATAAACTTAAAATATTTGAATAATAATAAAAAAGGTAGCTAAGTATAAAAGCAGCACAGAACAATCTGACATCAAGGAAGAGAAAATGCAAATGAAATACTAAGATCAAGCATCCAAATGTTAGTATGTGTATTTGTATGAAAACATTTGCACACATGGCTCACAAGACTTTGTTGCGTAAGGGATACTACATTTACATAAAAGAATGGTTTAGCTTTTTTTTTTTTTTTTAATCAGGAATATAGAGTTGTAGATTCAGATATAGACTTTAATTCCTCTTAATGATGCTGTTGCTAACTGATAGATACAGAAGGTAGAATCTTTGTTAGTAAAAGTTATTACTATTTTATTAATATAGAATTCACATAGACCAAGTAGTGCTAATCATAATAAATAACCAGTAAGTTAAACCAAAGATTTTGCCAGGAGAAAAAAGTATTATCTTATGCAGCAAAATTCCAAATTCAGTGTAAAACAGGAATGTACTAACAGTTGTCTGCCAGTGGACTTTCTCCTGTACATCACATTCCTGCAAAGTTTACATCATTCAAAGACTGTGTTCCTGTGACTTTCATTTACAGTAATTGTTATGATTGGTTAATTTAATTGCACATTATTATTGTGCAATTATTCTTGAGTGGATGCTCACCAGATCATAAGCAGCTCTGTGCAAACAGTTCTTCATAACTGGCTTTGCTAACAGAACTTACTATGTAAGTGTTTTCAAATATTCTTTGTCCACTGAAAAGAACAAGTTAGTTTTCAGACAACAGATGAAAGGTTTCCAGAAGAACATCAAAGTGATTTCTCTTTATGAATGTTGTTCTTTGGTATTTGCTCAAATTGAGAGTTTAAAAATTGAGACCAAATCCTAGGTCATGTGCCCTTGAGTCAGAACTTGATAGCTGTTGCCTGTTCTGTCTGCAGATGAAGCCAGTGCATCTTCCCCAGTGCGCTGAATACTAATACTTTTTGCTGATAAATGGAAGTAGAAAAGGATTTACACATTCTGAGCTAATCTAAAAATTCAAATAGTAAATCTTCTTTCAGCTTTCAAAAGCTGAATATTCACGTGTTCTTAGATTTTGATCAGTCCTTCAAGCTTTCCCTGATATTAAAAAGCAATCAGATAAAGAAAAATAAGCAACTTATAAAGCTGTATATATCTTCCATTTTAGAATGCTCCACATTTAAACAGAATTTTAAGCAGTGCTGTATCTTTCATAAACAATGGTGATATGTGCAGTAGACACTAAATTTCACTCCCTTGTAGAGCTGCAAACAATTACTTAGAATTTTTTCCCATCCTTTCACCTGTTCTAAATGTCAAAATTAACACCTGTACCCAGACTCAAACTTACCCCCACACAAAAAAAGGGGGGGGAATTCTTGGAACTCCGTTTTTTTCTTTCTATCTTATAACAAACATATTTGCAAGTACACAGAAGCAGATTTTTCGACTCTTGGAGTAAAATTTGAGGAGTGTGCAAATTCAACTCTGTGGTGAAGACTACCTACCCTACCCTTTATATGAACAGCTGTATACTTTTATATAAGTCCTAGTTTGTTTCAAGGCTTATACGAGAGTATGAAAATATAATTTAATCAAAAGTTTATTATGTTTATTGCAATTACCTTGTAACTGTCATCATGGCTGAAAACTCAGGAAACTGTGTGTTGCGTTTGTCATACAGTTAGTTGAAGAGGTTGGTGTTTTTACTGTGCTGTTATCTAAGCCCACAGATGTGCAAATGTGGCAGAAATAAAGAGAGGCTGCTATGGAAGAGCATGAAAAGTGAGAAATAATGAGACTGATACTAATCCTACATAAATTTGTTAAATTTGAGAAGTGTGTGGATTACTCTCAAGGTCAAGAGAAATCAAACTAGTCATGCTAACTTCCATGTAAATAGATGTGTTGTAAATAGACTTATGTAATTCATGCATCTACCCTCACATATTATTAGAGGTTTAAAACTTTCTTGGACATGAGAACTTCTATACTTACTGTCTAGTCAAAGTTGTACCTCTGGGAAAACTAAAATTATCTCTAAGCAGATTTGGAACCCCATTTATATGAAAATACTATGTTAGCACTTAAAAAAAAAAAACAAAAAAACCTCAACTAGATTTTTTCCTCTGCTTCTGCAGTGACAGAGAGCAATACAGTTTCTCAGATGTTTTCTAGCATAAAGAGGAATCATTTCATCATATTATCAGTAAAAGATGTGCAATGGCACGTAGTGATCACCACATGAAAACCTCAGCAACTCCAGTGGATGAATTCATTACATGTCTGTATTAGCACGTGGTGATTGGTTTATTATTGTAAGGTTGTTTTATTGCTTTGCACTTGCTGGCTTCCTGTAATATATTTTCCAATGCAAAGATGATTTCCAAATCTGCAAAAACAGAAAGTTCTATTTAATGTGAGATTTGATGTAAGAGCCATTTGAAAGAACATCAAGGATGTTTCCTCAGTGCTAAGGGAACATAAACTTGTCAGCAGTGCAATGTGTAAGATGTTTTCCATGGATCATTATTTTGAAAGAGAATGAGACCACTTTATTTTTTCCTTGGTTCTGAAGCATTTGAAGACTTTGGAGGAAAATACAATCTTTTTCATTATTCTGAAGTTGCAGTTTGGGACAATTTCATTGAGCACAAACATATTGGTACTGTTCTATAAAATAGAAGCATTGAACTACTTTTAAAGCACAATATTCAAAAGAGAAGACAAGAACTTCATCACTGCAGGACAGGTAGCTCTCATCTACAGATAGGTGATGAACAGCACATACTATATTTTCTACTCTCCTTGCCACCCAGACAGGCTGTGTATCTCAGAGGTGTGATGGTTCTGGTATTCTGCCAGCAGTTTCTTCCAGAACTTCAGCTGTATAAACTCATAGTCCCAAAGCTGACCATCTGAATGCAACTAGATCAAAGAAGCTGAACAGAAATGTTGAGGAGAAAAGATGTGGTGTCCTTTCCCAAAATAGAAATATAGATCAGGGAAGGGACCATTAACTGTAGCAGCTGTGCCTCTGAAAGTAATAATGAAAACAGTAATAGCAACCTCGAAATAATTTGTATTAGTGATTCATCATTTTTTGCTCACCAGAATCCAGCAATAAATCACTAATATTAATGTTGTATTTTCTGGAGACAAGAAAGTGTGCCATTGGCTGGAAAATAATAGAAGGAACTGGCACACTGAGAAGTTTCAGAATTTTTTATATAAGATCTGGGCTAATTCATTTACAAGACCTGCATCTGTACAGGATATTCTCATTCAGTAAGATTTTCCAGGGTGCTCATCACTCTGCAGCACAAGCGCTTAGCGTGAGAGCAGGATGAGCCACGTGCTAAGGCTGCTTGCAGGAGAGTCTATGTAGAACAGCCTCCATTCTGTGGATACCCATGAGTGTCTCAATATTTCACATCTCTTAGAACTGTGAGGACCAAGACTGCACATGCGGGCTTTCCAGCAACTTGGTGATAGTCATTCCACTGTTCTGAAGTTGACTTTTAAAGAAATACTTGGAGACTAAATCTCAGCAGGCTTGTCTAAGCAGGGACATGGAGGAATACTGTGCATTAACAAGAAGGGTATGTTTAAAGCGCTCAGTTAAATAGTGCTAAATGCTTGAGTGGTCACTTATTAAGAACTAAGATGACCTTGATTTAATTTAGTTTAACCTATTTTGAAATTGAATTGATGAAAATTTCACTGAGGCTGCTTTAATTCTGAATGAGTGCCCATGCAACACTTTCATACGGCCTAATTAATCCATTTTTAAAGTTAACTTGAATTAATCTTCCTGATTGTTCTTACATAGAAAAGCCATATAAGAAGGAAATATCAGCCATATTGTGGTAGCTAGGTAAAATGAAAGCTTTATGGTCTGGTCTGAAGCTGATTAAATGTCACTGGAAAACTTCCTATAGATTGCAATAAGTTTTGAAACTTTAAATCTGTAAATACACACCACAAATGAGAACAATACATCAGGTTTTATGTTAACTATAAGCTTATACATAGCCTCTCAGCATAGTGACATTGTAATCTAAGTTATGAATTACAGACATTCTATTTAAATGCCCAAAGGGTAAGTTTTGTCTTTTGAAACAAAGAACTTCTTGGGGAGAATCTAGAAGCACTTTGGGTTCCTGCTGTGTCTTCTACAGGAGGACATCTATCCCTAGCTCTAAACTAATCTCCTTTTTTACCTTTGGCTATATTTGGTAATTCCATTACCTTACCTTGAGCTTATTTGTTGTCAAGATTTGTTTACAATTAGCAATTACTGGGATTGATTCTCAATCGGCTTTGCATTATGATGAGAGGTATTTGGACTCAGTTTAAAGTCCACCTCCCCAATAAACAATCATTAAGTTTTCACAGTTACCAACACAGTGACAAAAGAAGGGTTGACTCAGTTCAATTCCTACTAGCTACATGTTAATAGCACTTGAACTTTACTAGCTCAGTCTTCAAATTACTGAGAACCTTTTCTTATGATATGCAAATCTTAGCTGTGCCACAACCATGAATATACTTTACAGACCCCATTGGCAGACTCTCATTTAAAATCCATAAGAGATAAATCCTGAAGATTAATGAGCAGTGAGCCCTTGCCAATCAACAGTGAAACCCTCTGTTAAAAATACAAGTCAGACCCAAAACCTTATTTTAGAAGATTTTAATGTCCCAAAGAGTCTGTCAAAGAGGTTCCATAAAGCCAAAGATTTCTACATCCATAAGGCACCTTCCCATGCAAGCACAGAATTTTTTTGGCCCCTACATCCCTGTTTTTGAAAGAGGGAAAACTGCTGGCCTAGTGTCTGGTTCCTTCAAAAACTTTATTAGGATCCAGAAACTTGATTAACAATTCCTGTCTGCCAGACATGCTTTGAGTACAACTAACCCAACAGCAACATCAGGCCCTTGACAAAATGCAGCCATAATTACTTTGCTTTTAAAATGGTGGTAACAGTGATATTTTCTCTATACCTGTATAGCCATTGTGTACTCTTCCCAGGATTTAGCTGACACTCTTTCAGAGCCCTCTTCACCTGGAGACACTCACCTTTATACTTTCCACTTCCCAGGAGGGTACTAGGGCTACTGAATTACAGAATAACATGGGTGGAACTTCAACTGCCTGTTCCTCTTGAATTTGCACAATTCTAGATCCATTAATACAAGAGTCATTGATACTGGAGATTAATAGACAAGATTTATCTATTTGGTATAAAGGTCTGTCTCTGCTTCAGAAATCTCTTTATGTAAAATACTTCAAAATGGTTACTGGGTAAAATGTAGAAATAATTCTAGACTAATTCTTATAATATCAGGCACATCTAATAATGTATGCAGCTAGCTCTTGTGGCTCATGCACATGTACAGCACTAAGTTTAATATCAGGAGAGCTATGCAGTCCATAATGGAGGGATATTTCCTGTTGTCATTGGAGAGCTGGTTTGTGAACATGACTTCAAATGTAGGTTCTCTCATTCAACATAAGTCTTGTTCAAGGTGTATGAAGTCCACTCTAAATTTTGGTGCACAAACATTATTAAACCTCTCCCATTACACTTGATAATGTGCCCTCTGAGCTTGGAATGGTTGTTTACACCAAAAGGGAACAAGCAAAATTCTACCAGCGAATACACTAAGGAAAAACTGAGTCCAGATAGAGATCTCAGAAATAAAGATATATCTTTGGCAAAAAAAAAATGAGTTGAAGGATGAGCAAAAGTTGACAACAGACAAGTTAGTCAAAAGTTGGGGTTTTTTACAATTAATTCATTAATTGATTACTTCTCATGTTAAGCCTAAAAATTATTTGCCTAGCAAATTAGAGAAACATCTGTATTTTCTATAAATGTAGGGATAAATTACTCTAACTAAACAACATATGAGGGTTGCAGCCTATGGAAAAAAAGACTATGAAAAAAATATTTAGCATGCTGGTTTAGATCCAGTAATGAGAATCTGATTTGCCTAAGTTTCCAAAATGAATCCAATTAGTAATGTCATTTATGCTTGTTGGACAATGATTTCATTCCCTTCCTCTTAACTGGGTCAAAACATTCTGCTAAAATTAAACTAAGTGGCTCCAAGCATTTATAAATATATACTAAATTTGTGCCAAGTCAAATGAGAAAAAAAAAAACCAAACCTCAGTATAAGTTTCTGAATGATTTTGCCACAAATGAAATATCAATATCTAGAATCTTAATGCTTCTCATTGTCGTTTGTTTTGCCCTTTAGTTTGACTTGTATATCTTCTTAAATCACACTGCAAGAAAAGAGAAGTACATATCATGTATTTCCATGACATAGCTCATGAAAGTAAAGTTCTATACAAAATGTAATTCTTCAGATAAATGGCCATTTCTTCAAATCCCTCTTGAACTTTAGGAAAGTAATTCCTCTAATGTAATATTCCTTCTCTTCTAATGGGGACATTGCTTTGAGAATAAAGCAACTGTCTTACTTTTTTGTCAACATAGATTTTGTTTTTAAACATTTATCAGCTGAAAAACAGGCATCCTGATGTTGGAGTTCATGTTTCCAGGTTATCATCAGTATAGTAAAATCCAGTGGACAAATCATAATTATATGATGAAATTCTTAATTAGTGAGACCAGAACTGGCAGCAGATGCTGTGAAATATTTTAAAGAAGCCAGCCTACAGTGCTCCTATGGTTTCTTTCTGTTTTTCCTTGTCCCTAAAACTGTGCAAATTCAGGGTGAGAAAGACATTCTAATTTAGCTTCATCTTTCATTCTAAGTAGCACACAGGCACAGATCCGATCCTCCTAATCATAAACACTTAAGTAAGAGCATTTTTGCACAAGTTCCATGGCCAATGAGAGAGGACCTTCTCCAATGGGTTACTCATCCCTTTGAAATCTGAATTGCCTCCAGCATTACGTCTTGTGGCTAGAGCTAAATCCAGAAGGTAGTGCCTCTAATGTCTGATGTCAAGCGGGATGAATTTGCGCCTACTGGGGTTTATCAGCAGCATAGCTCAAGCACTGTCTCTTTCCTGACTTTGTTGTCATAAAGGAGTGCTGCTGCTCCCAGCAGAAAAGTTCTCACCGAGGAAGATAAATGTCTACACATAATGCTACACACAACCAAAAAAAAACCCCTTTATTTAACAAAGATTTCAGTTAGAATCATTCAAACACCAGCTTCACTTTCATTAGTTGCTTAACTGCCTTATCTCTGCTGTTCTTCTTTTCCCCCCTCTCTTCTCCTCCTTCCCCCTCTCCTCCCCTCCTCTCTCCATCCCAGGCCTTCCCAGCTGAATAAATACCTGGTATTAACTTCCAGGTTTTTGGTATCCATTCTTGTTAACATAGTAAGATCCCTGATTGTTTTTACCTTCTTTGGTTTTATACATTTTTTGTGTGCATAAATGACTTTGTATTTAAAGTTTAAACCAATCTTTTAGTGACTGACAGTTCACTAGAAACAATGATTTTAATGCAATATGTTGTAATTACATTAGTTGAACATGCTGGCCATAGGAATGAGTCGACAGAGACCATGTCGCGTCAACATGCCTAGGGTACATGATGAGCACACAGTGCATTCTATCACGACACCATTATTGTTTATCGAGCAATGCGACATTGCTGCCCACCAAATACCACTGTAGTCTCATGGAACTGCCACTGCAGACTGTGAAAAAATCCAACAGATTTTAATAGGCTTTGGATCAGGCCTGCATTAATTTTTGATCCCTCTTAAATATAATTTCTTGAATGTTTCATTCTTTTGCTTCTATGTTTCACTAAGAAAACACATAACACCAGTACCAGACTCCTTTGAAAGCTTAATGCTAGCAAAATTGTGAAGACTGTGTACTCTGATCATTGCTCTGCTCTGCTGGAAGTGTCTGTGTTACCATGTGTCACACTGTTACATCTTGTATGGTTTCACTGTCTAACAAAAAGAATTTTTTAATGAATTTTGGGGGAATGTCACTTTGAGGATATTCACACATTTATGTGAGAGTTATGTTGTTTGTGTGCAGTGACCATAACATGGAATATAACACTTTTCTCTAAACATACAATTTATCTATCCATTAAGCCTTCTTACTATACAAGGCAAGAGCCAGGTAGCAAAATACAGAATTATTTGCTCCCTTAAATGGTTGTTAGGTGTCATCTATCACATTCAAGCTAAAAGATAGAAATAATAAATTTTACCTTTCATTGCAGTAAAAGGGTTTTGTTAGAATAAAGATCTCATTTATTGACCTTTGTTGTTATGTTTCAAAAAGAGCACTGACTTTGATAAGTAACAAATCATAACTGGTTTTGACCAGTTCTGGTCTTAGGATCTTATATATATTTTTACTGTGGTGATATTTTTCGCCTCTAATGACATTAAATGTGACCAGAGTGACCTTCTAGTGCTACTGATTTGATACATTTACAACATGTTTTATACCAAGAAAATGTTATTAGAGACGTACTTCTGACTTTGTACTGATACTGGTTTTGTCCCACTGATTGAAACACCAATAAAGGCTGGTTTCTTTTGTGTATTTAGCAAATTTCCTGATGGAGTTGGGACCACAGACACTCATAAGAAGTGGAACAATCTTCTGGGTGTTTTTTGCTCACTGTTGAGCACTATTTTTGGGAGAAGGTGTGTTTATTCTTTTGAAGTATAACACTTTCACCGTCTCCAGACCTTGCAGTCTCACAATGCTTGAAAAAGAGCCATCAAGGAGAATGTGTGATCAGAGTTCTTGTGCCTGTAATAACAATGCTGTTGCTAGTATTTAACTCTGGTACTCAAACACCTTTAGTACTTTTTTATTTAATAACTGATTATCTGACAGACCCCCTGCTAAAAGGGATATGAAAACTTGGATGGTCTTTGCAAAGATGAGCAATTAATTGCATTATATCGCAGATACTTTGAAAGTAGCTTTGAGAGCTACTTTCCAACCATTCTTCATTTTCTTTCCTTATTCAAGACTCAAAATAAGATGCAAAAGAAATGTCCTCATGGGACAATTTCTTTTTTTCTCTATCTACACATTGTCTATACAATGCCAGAAAAATGTCATTTTAAGGGGATGTTTTTAGATATATAGAATTGATTTGAAGTGGTAGTGATATTTCTTGCTTATGTGTAATGGACATATAAACATTTTCTCCTCTTCTTTTCCCCCTGCTTCTTCCCATTAAGCATTGTACTTCCTGAGAATGGCAGTAGTGTGGCTGTACAGCATGCTCCATAATAAGAAAGGAGGTGAAAGGATTTATCAAAAAAAGATAAATCTAGTTTTTGAAGCAAACCGTGTTGTTTTGGATAGCCAGTATCCAAACATGGACCATGTTGTGAGTTTAGGAAAACAGTATTTGGTCTCCCGCATAGGCCCTCAGCATTCAGCTTTGCTCTTCAGAGATTTAATGGGATTTAATTAAATGTCAGTTACACAGTGCCACTAAGCACAAAGACTTAGATACTTGTGTTAGAAAGCATGAAGGCAAAAATTTGTGATACTGAGCAAGGACTCCACACCACTTCCTTTCCCCATCTGCCCCTGTGCTTTCTCTAGTCAGTTTGTCATTCTGTAATTTTACTGAAATATTAAGGGAAAGATCCCAAATTGTTTGATAGGGAAAGAAGCAGAGCAAGGGGAAAAATACCCGCTTCTCTTCCTTGCCCTTCAGTAAGTGAAAAAAACTTCAGCTCCCCAGTCATTGGAACAATTCTTCTTTGTTCTTGTGTGGTTCAGTTTTGATTGCTGAACCACAACACAGTATGTGCATTCCTGAGAAGCAATCAGAAAGAAATGAGTGCAATTGTTAATACTTTCCTCTTACTTGTAATTGCTTACTAATTAGTTGTTTCTAATGCTATGATTGCCTGAATTTTTGTGCTTTGTTGAATTGTTTAATTCTATTAGGAAAGCCTCTAAGTGAAGAAATTTGATTCAAACTAGAAAATACTAGTGATAAAAAATGTTTCTTCACACATGCTCTGTAATTTTTCCCTAATAACCAAACTGTTATTGCTAAAAGCTATTGCTTTTTAATGAATGTTTTATTTGGTGACTTGCCTTAAAAACAGCTCTCTGAGCCTTGTAGAAATGGGACTTTGACCATTGTAACACATAAACAGGAACACCTTTATATTCTTTAGGATTAGTAAATTTTATTCCTCTCTGAATTTTCTGCCCACTTTCCTTATAAGATTAATTTTTAAAAATACTATCATGAAAAAAATACATTTATTTGTTTGGATCACCATAATCCCTTACAAAAAACTCCCATTAGTTACTTGAATAGGCACTTGAATGGTAGTTTAGCACTTTGAATGGTAGAAAGCTATGCCTAAGCAGTCTTCTTTAAAATGATACTAAATTATATTAACTCAGGAGAAGCTTTCATGAAAATTATCACAAAGTGCCTGCGCATCCTTGGAGTTTAAATATGTTACCAGTTGGACTGCATACAGCTAAAGAAGAAATTGAAAACTGTTTTTCCCTCTTTAGCCCCTGAATTGCCAATTCCCAAACCAGAGAGGTTGCTTAAGTAGAGCTATCATCCTTTGGAAACTGTGGATCAATGTGTTGGAAGCCAAACACTTTTACAGCGTCCCAGCACCTTGAGTTTTAAAATCCATCACATCTCTAAGGATGGAGTTACCCTCATATTCATCAGTTTTCTTAAAGAACTATTTCAGCTAAATCAGCACAGAAATAATTCCAAAACAGACTGATTAGGATGTAAGGATCTATAAAGGCATAAATATGCAGCATGAAGATGAACAAGTCAGTGTTTACCTAGCATTGAGCTTTTAAAGTGTCTCTTCCACTACAGAGTTCTTTTAATTAGCTGACAGATGCTTAATAGTCTGTGTCCTGGTGACTGGACTTCTCATGAAAATCTTTCCCCATCCAGATTTGTCACAGAAGGGGACCCCTGGTTGAAGACCCCTTTATTCCCTTCATATGGAAGGGTCTTCTGGTGATTATTCAGATTTAAAACTCCTCTCTTTCCTAGCAATTCCTTAATGCTTCCCTCAGCAGAGAAAGATTTGGGATCTTATTGTCACTTCATCAGTGTCTGCTTTCTCATGCTTTGGTAATGTAAATGGCTGAGTGTGAATCTTCCTGCCCAGACAGTAAATAAAGACTGTTAACCAACATAAGCCACCATAAGGCAAAAAACTGTAACCACCTGTTAAGCAATATTCAAACCTGAGTGTGAAGCTTTCTCATACACTGATTCTAATATTCTATACAGATTCACATAAAACAATGGTTTGTGCCATATACAGGTGGATTTAACTCTTCACTGCTTTTGCCAGAGATGTGACACAGTAATCAATCTATTTGGGATGGTAAAGGACTTGTGGATGATACCATAGTAGTATCTGTAGGGGATATGCTAGATGTGCATGCTTTGAAAGTTAGATCTGATTCTGGGATGTATTTGGACTTTTGTGAGCCTGTCTGCTAGTTCTCAGCCAAGTCAATTCTGCTGGTATCGTTGCCGTATATGAATATGTGGAAATGGAACAGTATCTAAAATCACTGTTTAACTATTCCAACAATCTCATGGCTTTGGGATTCTATTTGTTCTCCAGTGTCTCATCCCTTACTGGGACTTGTGTCAGCTAGTTGTCTTTTACCTGTTACCTCTTCCATTCAATAGGCTTAATGAGAACAATTAACAATGAATAGTATGTAATTTGCATTCTAGGTCTTTAAATGTTAAACTAGATCCTCAAAGCAAAATTAATAATCTTTGAACGATCATGGCAACTGGGAGAGGTACCTGAGGACTGGCAGAAAGTAAAGGTTGCTGTGACTTCAGAAAGAGCAAGAAGAAGGATGCAGGGAAGTACAGGCTGGTCAGCCTCATCTCAGTCCCTGGGAAGGTGATGGAGCAGCTAATCCTGGAAACCATTGCCAGACACATGAAGGACAAGAAGTTGATCAGGAACAGTCAGCATGGATTCACAAAGGGAAAGTCATGCTTGACCAACCTGATGACCTTCTATGATGAAATGACTAGCTTGGTAGACCAGGGGAGAGCAGTGGATATTGTCTACCTTGACATCAGTAAGGCTTTTGGCACTGTCTCCCATAAGATCGTTGCAGAGAAGCTGATGAAGTATGGGCTGGATGAGCAGACAGTGAGGTGGATTGAAAACTGTCTAAACTGCCAGGCCCAGGGGGTGGTGATCAGTGACAGGACATCTAGTTGGAGGCCAGCAACTAGCAGGGTAACTCAGGGGTCAATATTGGTTCCACTTATCACCTTCATTAATGGTCTGGATGATGCGGCAGAGTACTCCCAGAAAGTTTGCAGATGATGCAATACTGGGGGAAACAGCTGGTACACAGAGGGCTGTGTTGCCATCCAGCGGGACCTCAATAGGCTGGTTTCCTCCTTTCTGCTGAAGAATTGAAAGCACCAGGAGAGTCCTCTTGCAATATTCCTCACATTTCTTGAAACCAACCCTCTGTGTGAGATGCAGGTCACTTAGAGATCAAAAGCACACATAAGCTCCAGGGAATATTTGTATAAATTATTTGTTATCTATGCAAGGTACTTAGCATTTCCTCTTGACCAGCCCTAAACAGCTTCACACAAACCTTGAATCATAGAGGTTTTGTTTGTTTCTCTGCTTTCTGGAACTCATCTTGGCTGTTCTCACTCCAAACTGATTTCCATCCAGGCAAAAATCATTTTAAAAGATCAAAAATAATTTAAAAGATTTCTCTTTTTTTGTGAGGACAAAAAGTACCTGATCCTTTCACAAAGTGAAAAAACAAAGAAGAAAATACCCCCTCCTCCAGCCTTTCAGAAATGAATTCCTCTTGGGTATCAAATGTCCTTATATAACAGCATTAGTTAGAATTTGTTAAAAAAACATTTTTATACTTTTCCAGCCTTGACTTTTTTTTTCCTCAGTAGTACTCATAAGAGAAATTGAAGTAATTACATGAATTCTCATAAGCTACATCCTAAACAAAAGCATAAGGCCAGATATAAGTCTTTTTTTGCCTCAGCTAAGCTGACAAAAGACGTCTAGTGTTAAACCACATGTTTTGCTCCTACTGTTCATCTTTTTTTGGTAGCATTTGCCCTGAAGATATGAGACAATATATTCAAAGTGAGAACCCTCTTCAGTTTAAAAGACACATTCTGTATTCACATTGAACGTGGGAATTACAAAGGCAGAATGGGATGCATTTGTAGTCTTATTTGGATGCCAAAATTCAAATTGTTCTCCTGACTATGGCTTGTATCATAACACTGTTGCAGACTCTGATACAGACACAGTTCCAAAGATGTTGGTATTTTTTGAGTGAAGTTCTTATCTGCATGTTTTGCAGCTGATGTTTTCTAGATAAAGCAGCCTCAGAAGGGCAACATGAAAGGGAAATAGTGAAAAAGCACATAGCAAAAAGTGTAAATCTGAAACCATTTCCTCTTGCATAGACTTACTATATGGGCAGCTGACTTTATTCTGCTTAACAAGTTAGAATATGCTAAAGACAGACCATTCAGTTTACAGAAAGTGTGAATCTCATCAGCCATAAAGAAGAAAGACAATATATGAGATGCTTACCGGACAATATGAAACAAACAAACAAAAAAACCTAAACCACAAACATTTGCAATATTGTCCTTCAAAGCTCTGGTTGCTTGATTAGGTAAAATATAAAAGATCCATCCCAGCAAGGCACGCTGATGAAATTTGAGTAGTTTTGTACTCAGAGAATTAATATGAAGCAATCTACAAAGAGGGTATGGAAAAAAAAGGTTTTAATAGTTTGACTATCATCCAAAACCTGAAAATGCTCTCTTTCTGTACCTACATTTGGAAGCATAACGCCTTGCTTACTAAGTCTTATACTCTGATAACAGTAATTACTAGATCTCACATACCATACAATGTATCAAAACAGTTCAATCTTTTAGCAAGTGAATCTGCTTAATTTACTCATGTATAAACATTGCTTTAATATTAGGATAAATCCCTGAAACATTGTGCTTTAGTTTGTCTACCCACCCCAAAAAAAATTGAAGAAAATGCGGACTTTTCATTTCAGAATGAAACATTTCAGATTAATTCCAGTGACATTCCAGTTAAAAATTAAAAAAAAAAATCAGAAATATTTGTATATTTTCCAAAGAATTTGAGAAAAGTTTCATTTAAAAGTTTTGAAAATCAAAAGGTGGAGTTTCCAAATTTTTCTTTCAGTTATCACTTTTTATTTATAAAGTTGCTTTTGGATATTTGGATATTTTAAATTCTCTACTATAGTCTGTTTAGTATTGATGAAAAAAGTACTTGCTTTTTTTAGTATGTCCTTCCTCAAGATGAAACAGTAGAAAAAGAGTTATTAATTCTTTTGCGGACTTTGATTTTTTAATTTTTTTTTTTTTTTTTGTAAGCAGAACCTGTATCTTTCCCTTTTTTCAGAAAGCTTTTCTCCAGTAAAAAGCTGTTACAGCTAAATTTCTCATTGGCTGCCACCTTGCCTGTGCCTCAGAGGCTAGGGGAAACCTCCTGCAGGTTAATTCCTCTTACTGTTTTACTCATCCCATAGGGAAGAGGAGACTTAGTCAGTGTAAGTGTGGAAGCAGCTTTTGGCCCTGCACACCCATACGTGCTGGTCCAGAGCCTGACGTTACAGTCCCTGCAGACCCTAAGGGCTGGACCCTTAGCAAGGGCTTCTGTCATTTGAACTAAAGGAAAAATTCTCAACAGCATTAGGATGTCCTCCTCAAAATGTGTGAGCACTGAAGAGGGATAAAGTGCTTTACCGGTGGTTTTGACTGCTGGTCGACAGCAGAGCGATTGTACAAAAAACTGGTTTTGGAAGACAGTATGCTGCAATATTCATAGGGTTTTGAGCCTCATACCCCTTACACACTTCTCCTGGAAGAAGTTTAATTATTTTTTCCTCCTTTTCTTAAAAATTCTTGTACATATCCTGCCTTTCTAGTCCCCTTGTTCTTATTCCTGTCCTGTTTTGGGTGTTTATCCTATCTTACTTCCACTCTTTAGGCTTTCCCACTCTCTGTTTGTCCACAAAGTAACTCCTATTCTTTGGTTTTTTCTATCTGTCATAATCTCCAGCCCTTGTCAACCTTCCTAACATGAGGTTCTCCTATCACTTTCCCGTTCCTTGGCTACAGTCTCTTGACACAGCTACGTCCATTTTTCCCTCAAGCTCTTTGGTCAAGTTGTACATCACCTATTTTTCCTTCCAGTCACTCCAAGTACCACCTGGCCCAGGCACTTTGTTAGATTAGTGTTGGTCTCCTACGACAGCAGACCACTTTTTTTGCTTGAGTGGTCAATCTCCTCCATGGCTTCCCATCTCAGTCTCATCACCCTTGACACAAAAGTCAGAAGTCTTCTGCCCTCAACATTGCCCCTCTAGCTCCCTAGGATACTGACACTTTTTAAAGAAAAGATTTTTTATACCAAGGAAAGAAAACCTTTTTTTTTTTTCCCCTAGCTGTTTTGTTTTGTGGGTTTTTTTAAATATACCTACATTGCTCTTTTGGTGTTCTTCGCCAAAAACCAAACTCAGCCTGCCACTAATTTCAACACTGAAAGTTTCACCACAGGTAGTTAAATATGGTAACAAATGAATGGAATTAGAGTCTTAAGAAAGGAAGTACCAGGCAAACTTAATAAAAGTCATTACTACCGTCCTTATCTCTCCTGAGTTTCTTCCTTATCCTACGTTTTCCTGGTATTTTCTGAAGACAGATGATAAGTAACAGGCTATATGAACATTTGAATGTGACGTCAAAATGTTGCCCTCAACATAAGTATATATTAGCCAAACAATAGGGCTTACTTCACAAACACAGGTATCTCAGAAATAACAGATTCAAGCATGATCTTTAGCATTACACATTCCAAATACACATACATTTTAGATTTTTTTTTTCAAAATACTTATTTTCTGTGCCAATTTTTCAGATTTAGCACTACAGCCCATGCAATCAGTTTGTAGCTTTTGGCTAAGTTGCAAAAATCTGAAAGTTTGCCATTGCCCTTTCCCTCTGTGAATTTAGTGTCTTTTAACAACAGACCGTAAGTCAGATTTTCAAGTGAAATGATTGCAGTGGCCACCGCTACTAGTGATTTTAAAATTATGATCAGATAACACCTCTGGAAAATGCTGTGGTGTCAGGCATGCTATAATTACAATATATTACCATGTTTAAAATGCTCGTAAGTATGTAGCTGCATAAGCTAGTACGTATCAGGACTTTGTGAATGCATGTAAAGAAAAAGAGCTAAATTTTTGCATTCTGATAGCATGTAAAATACAGGGGGTATAATAATTTTTTTTTTTACTGTTAAGTAAACTATTTATTAGTATTTATTTGGGCTAGAAAGTGCATGATGCCCTACTTGCCTTCTTCATAAAGAAGACAGAGTTACTGACTTTTTTATTTTCATCTTTATATCCTTAAGAGGAATATACAGAAATAATTTCTACATAAACAGCGAAAGGTGAGATTTTAATTGGCAGCTTTCATCCTGTAAAGTATTTCTCTTTATCAAACTGGCACCTACTGGGATTAAACTTTAGGGGATTGTGTGTTTGTTTGGGTTTTTTTTAAAGAAGAACTGATTGAGAAATCTCTGACAAAGTACTTTGATAGGCATTGTTTTCGATCATAGCAGGTTTTGTGGCAATGTACTACTTTTAGTTAATTTTACTCACAACAAGTACTTTAGTTCAAGGATGGAGTAAGTTTATCCGTTGAAAAAATAACATATCCCAGAAACTTTCTGGTCTTGCCCAAGTGTCTTTGTAAAATGGCCAATGGTAGAGGACATAGCACATCCACACCATGCAACTGGTTCGTGGCTTGCCAGGCCTCGCAGGGGAACCTTGGTCTGTCACGTTTGGGCTGTGAGTTCTAGTCATGGGAGTTGCTTTCTGTGTTTTCCAAAGAAATCTCAGATTCATCTGACAGAGGAACATCAGAAATACTGAAAATTTGGGGGGAAAAATTGTTTCCATTCTTAGATTTAGTGGAAAAGCAGTAAGTCATTTGCAGAAGGATCTGATTTCCAACTCCATTTTCAAGTGTGCTTTATGGATAACAAAGATGTAACCTTTGCGCAAGTCAGGGAAGACGACGACAAAGGATAGTATAATTGGATCAAATACACCAGCATTTCCGACACACCACTCTGTGTTCCAACATTTACTGTGACATGGTAGTTGATAAATAAACCCTGCACCTCAGTTTATAACACAGGGAGCCCTGGAGTCCATCTCAGTTCAGAACTGTCACAGGGAACAGCTCTTTTTTTTTTAATATGGGATGAACAGCAGAGGAAAGAAAAAGTCATCAGAAAATCAATTGCATGAAAACTAACTCGTTTCAGATGCCAACATTCCTCCAATCATTTTCTCAAACACGTAACTGACTAATAGTTATCTTTTAAAATCTTGTCAACCTTAATCTCAGAGTGAAAAACTCAGCTTTTGGAATAAATTAGATCAATTCCATCTGTGGTAAAGTATGTGTTCTTGAAAGCTTTTAAAACATAATAGGAAGAAGTGTGACTACACAGGCTAGAGCTCAAAAATCAAAAGGGAGAAAACCTCCCTGATTGTGAAAGACTAGGAAAGAGGTACCGTCATTTATGATCCTTTTATTTGCTTAATTTGCTTGAAGCCTAATAAAATATGTCATTATCACTATTAGATGTGAGTCCTTCTGGATCTCCTCAATGTATCTGAAAGTGGCTGTGAAATATAAAATCAGAAAATATATGTGTGAATTTTGGGGGTTTCCATTCAGCTGTCCCAAAATGCAAATATTCTGGGAGAAGTAGGACTCTAACACTAGAGGAATAATGGATTTAAGTGTGAAATTGTCAATAATTTCTCATCTTGTGCTATAAAGATGTCTCATTGAGCCTTTTGACTAAAATCTTGTTGATATGTGGAACCTGGCTTGCACTAGGGATTTGTGCTGTTATAACTCACATAATGGGAATGAAATTATACAGATGTTTTCTGAAAGAACATGGAATGGACTCATGGCCCCAGTTTGGAAGCCATAAACATTAACCATCTCTTCCTTGTTTTCCTAGCTCCTGTCCGCTACTTTCAATGCGTCTTCCTAAATGGACCTAATGGATTTGGACTGCAGTTTCCCACTAATCCCCCTTCCAACAAGGAAGAAAAGACTCATTCAAAGACTTCCAAGAGAAAGACAAGGAAACCAGGGCAGTAGAGAGACTGAGTCCTGAGATCACTCACATATTGCACTTTATCTTTCTGCTGAGGTCCACAGTAGTTACAGTGGTACTTGTCATTGCAAGAATGTGATCCACTTGGACACATGTACCTGGAAAATGTTTCCATGGGGCAGAGGAAAAACAAGCAGTAATGAACCCTGTTTGAGAAAGGTAGAAATGTAAAAGTGCCCCATTTCTCATGGAAAGGCTGCAATGCTAACAAAGCATTGACCTGGTTGTGTGTGTGAGCGTGTGTGTGTGTGTTTTCCTGCCTCTTTTGCTCTTCTTGTTTTTCTTTACCTACCTGCTCAGCATTGAAGTGAGTCTGTTTTCCATTTAATCTTATCTAGGGAGTGAAAGGTTGAATGTAGCTCTTATATCAGCAAGATTGCAAAACTACCTGCGATCCTAAATCATTTCTTCTTAACGTTCAATCAAATTGCTGACAGGAAAAAGCCTCACTAAGTCATGAAAATGTGCTCTGTGACTGGTGCTATTTTTATGTCTCATTGACCAGTGTAGCCTGAAGCTCACACTTATTCGGAGCAGCTCAATATACTATCAGTAAGTTGCCTCCACACGTCATGTTAATGATGAATATTTCTATTTAACTTGAAGTAGTGAAAGCGCAGTCTGTTTGCCCTGCCTGTTTGTGAAATACAAACTCTTCACTTTCTAAAGCCCAAAGTGAGCAGAAAAAGTGAAGCAACATGGCAAAGGTGAGGAAAACCAGGGGTTTACCAACATGAATGTCCTAAGAAACAAGTGAAATAATTTTAGTACTTCTACTTTTCTTCTGTGGGTAAATCAGATTGACTTGCAGTGAAGACCATGTAAATGGAGAATATGCCAGCCAATCATTTGCCATTAGCATAAGTCAGATGAAAAGCTAGGATGTGAGATGCCACTTATGAAACTAAGGCAACCCAAATTTCCAATAGGTAAGCACGCCAGTTTGGTGCAATTTCAGATCGGTGAACAAAACAAACAAACAAACACACAAAGAAACCCAAACAGGAGCATATGAAATAATCCAGGTAGCTGATTTTACTAGATGAAACGAAAGGACTTCCTCACAGCACACTACTGTTGGTAGCTCATAAATGAGAAATGGAAGTAGATAAGCCAATCCTCAACATTCTTTTGTGCATTTCTGTAGGAATAATGGATTTGTTGCCTTAAGAAAGAGATGGGATGGCATTTGATCCATGTGAAGGCACATGACTGAAAACTGGCATCTCAATTGTCTGTACGTCTGGCAATGTAAATAATCATGTTTTTGCAAGCTGCTATTTGTTTGTATCTCCTTACTATATTTTTGCATTTAATCTGTGAAATGTACAGCAGTGATCTTAGTTATATAGTTATCTGGTGAAGCAGCATGATGCTCTTCGTACAACCTGGCTACTTGTAAAGTCTGATCACACCAGTAACTATATACTGCTTTTTTATTTTTAGCATAGTTCAAGATAACATCAGCCCTTTCCCTATCTCCTCTCCATGCTGATCCATTCTTACCTTAAGCAAATAATTTACTCACACAAGTTTTGGACAACTGAGTCTATGACAGGTTAATGCAATTCAGAAATATTTGCTGTTACACTGCTGGGTCAGGTTGGTACTCTCTGATTACTGGTCATGGCCGTACATGAACTGGGTTCTTGGTCTTAATGCGCTCTCATATTGCACAGGTCCTGTGCTGCAAAAACCGTCATTGCAAAAACAGTCTAGACAGTGGTTTCTGGAAAGAGGTAGGAACAGGTTCTGCCCTTGGAATAGCTCTTCCCACATAGGAGCACGCTGCAGATAAAAGTGTTCATGGTGAATGCCTCCACGGTCACCTGTGAAATCTGCTCAGGAGATAGAGCTACAAACAGAGAATATTTCATAGTAAAATGACAATCTTTAATTTTCTTTCAGTGGGCCTTTTTATATTTCCAGTGACTTCTTTTCCTTCCCAGTTTGTGATTTTGCCCTAGATTTTTACTGTGAAAACTGTCTTAAAATGAGATTATAACTTTGTGAAAATCAGTTATTTAATTCAAGACCTTCTCTAATTCCAATAATCAGGACAAAATTCTAATATACTATAAGCTGTTATTTTTTTCAGCTTCTTTTGGCAAAATACATTTTTTCATTACAGTTAGCCTTAATCCTTTCTTCCAATTTGAGTTGGGAGGTGACAAAAATATGTTCCAGATCTCATTTCCGTAGTGTTTCAATTAGATATCTGAAAGCTTTGGAAATATAAACAATTAATATCATTGAGTAAGTGATATAAAATCAGTCATTTTATTGTTGTTTCCTAATCTTAGTCACTGCCTCAAAGAACAGGAGTAACAGGTACACTCTCAAAGTGGCAAGCATTTTTCTCTTTAAATTCACCTGGAAACTTTGAAAAAAATACTTGAATTGCATGGGTTTTACTCAAATTAGCCTGAAATATTGCAAAATCATATGCTGATTGTTATCCATTTTGGAAAATAAAAAATATAAACCTTGTTCCCAGTGGCTGTGATATGTTTTCCTGTGAATCCAAAAGTGGAGGACAAGGGTTTACACATGTAAGTTTTCTATCCCTGCTAAGCATATACAGATCTTCTGAATATAAAGATGTGGCATTTCTTACAATTAGGCTAGAAAAATGAACCATTCAGCATTATATTTATTCCTAATGAGCTTTTTGCAATGCTTATCTTAGCTAGTCTTTTTATACACTTTGTGGATTACACTCTGACATACAAAAACCTAAGTGGTTGCTGCAGTCATTCAAGGTAGGACTTTGTCTTTACCAAAATCACGTATGTTCATCAAAGTGGTTATTTAAAATACAACTGCACAACCAATACAGACAAACCTGCAAAGTCCAATGACTAGTCTGTAGTCCAGACAATTGGGAAAATGACCACCAGGAAAATGAGAGAGTAAAAATAGTGAGATCCCCCCACCACCACCAAAGAAAATATAGCTCGCCTGTATCAGCAATTGCTAAAACAGGTGAGCTGGTGCATGAACCGGACTACAGCCTGAAGACAGCACGGCTGCAGTTCCACAGCTCTGCATTGGGGTTCAAGAGTCTTTTGCCCCATGGAGTTTGGTGACCATTCCCATGTGGGAGGTTTGTTGATCGGCAGTTTGGCTGTGCAGGTAGATGGGTATTTCTAATCCCTTCTCCTCGAAAATGCACCTTTCTCTGAAATGCTAAAATCCTGCTGAAGTCAACAGGAACAGTAAATTTCCAGCAGCTCTGAAAATCAAGACTTGACCAAGCCCAACAATATCAATTTTTCACTGCTCGGCCAAGAGTAGGTTGCCCACCCCAGAGCTGCCTGCTCTCGCTTGCACAGCCCACGGGCCCCGTCCACAGCCCTCAGCCCATGTTCAGTGTTTCACATTTCTACCCACGCCACCGCTGGAGTCTGATTTTGTCCATTATAAAACCTTCCAACGAGAGCTTTTCTGAACGGCTCATTTCTGTTGCTCCGGTTGCTGACACGATTTCCGAGGGAAGGTCGGAAAGTCTGTGTAAGAAGCTATTTTGGTGATTAACTGTGCCAGTGTACTTGGTGTAGGTGCCCAGGTGCTGGTGGGGGTTGGAGGGGGACCTCTGTGAGGAGAGGCCGGGGCTGCCTCGTGCCGGACACGGCCGGTTCCAGCCGGTTCCAGCCACAGGGCACGGCTGAGGCCTGCAGCCAAGATGGCGGCGCCTCAGGGAATGCGTGTGTGAGGAAGGGCAGACAATGCCACAGAGAGAGAGGAGGGTGGAAGAAAGAGAGAGAGAGAAGCAGCAGAGGGAGCACCAAGGTCGGAAGAGGAGGAGGAAGAGGAGGTGCACTGCGCCGGAGCAGAGATTGCCCTGCAGCCTGTGGAGGACCGATGCCAGAGCAGGCAAAAAGTGTGAGGAGGACAGAGCAGCAGAGAGGAACCATAACTGCTAGAGACTGGAGTGAAGGAGTGAACTTGAGCTTGGGAAAGGGGGGAGGAAAAGTGTTGATGTTCGTCTTTCTGTTTCCCACTATCCAAATTAGCAATTACATTTTTATGAGTTAATTTTCCCTGAGGTCGCTTTGTCCACAACAGTAATTAGTAATGAACCTGCCTGTCTTTATCTCGACCCACAAGCTTTCTCATTCCTGTTCTTCCTATTTTCTCCCCCCGAGGGCAGAAGCGAGCGAGCAGCTAGGTGGGAGTTCAGCTGTTCGCCAAGGCTAACCCACCACAGCTGGCTGTTACACAGATCCTATACACCTCCTACTGAATGGCAACAAATTGCTATTTGTGCCCACATTTAGGGTCTCCACTTAGAACACAAGGCAGAAGATACATAACTTGCACCTTGCCACAAAGATTTATCCCATTGGTCCCCAACTCTAGAACTACACCGCTAGGTTGTTTATACACAGCCATTTACTACTTAATACACTGTAGTTTACACGCCAAATTCCCTGCAGAAAAACTCTATGACACTGCTTTAATCCAACATAATATGAGAAATGCAGTAAGCACAGTTGCAGAGGGATGTCTTTATCTGCCAGGACACAGGCACTCAGGAGAGCAGCTGAAAGACTCTTTCCTTTCCTATCTTACTTAATGCTTTACTTCCACTTCACCATCCCACTGTATAATCCACTCAGCATAGTAAGAAATGAGTGAAAGACTTACTCCCTCAGGGAGAACACTGGCTGTTTAAGCTGCTTTGGACTTAAGACAGTCAGCTGCAGACTGCCCACAGTTGCATACCATGAGTAGCACTTCTTTCCAAGGATTCAAGAGTTTGGAAGCCAAGAAAAAAAAGTAAAATTATACCATAAATAGCACTGGGTGAAGGAGAAAGCGAAGGTGTGAGGGGCTGGTAACTGACGAAATAAGAGGAAATATCAAATGCCTTATGAGGGTTCCTAGGCAGGAACTATGCATAAAAGAAGAGGAATTTGCTAAAGAGTCAGCTTTGAGATCGTGATATTTCTGTCACCTTTTAGTTCTCCAGAAGGAAGAAACACAAAGGCAAATGAAAATATGAAGCATGCATTATTTATACACCTGAAAAGGTCACAAGATATCTAGCTTTCATACCATCCATTTATCCTGAGTGAGGTTTTCCAGAAATTCCCAATTAGCCAACTAGTTAAGGAGTCATATTATTCACCTGTGGGCAAAACCTCCTTATACAGAGTGTACCTCTCAATGTAGAATTCTTGGCCTTTCAATTAAACAATGAAATAACATGACATTTTGTGGTTTTTCTCTTGGTTTATGGTATATACTCGTTGCTTGTGATACATTCTCTACACAACAATCTGTTCTGCAGTACTCACATCTCAAGAACTGTGTTAGTTATTGCTGTAAATACTTCTCAGGAGTTTTCTTCAATTTCCAGTCTTGTCTTTTATTATGATAGAAATGAATAACATTTTTAGAACACTATTTTGTTTTCCCTGGTCCACATGCCCAGCAATTTAATTTACTCAGTGATGCTTCCTTTTGGAAAGGTATTGCAAAAAATGCACTTTCCAGATATCACTTTTATTATGTATGGGGGGAAAGGAGGTTCTCTTTTACCAATAGTGACTAGATAAAATTTGTTTAAAACTTTGAACCTGTTTCTTTGCATGGGTTGCTTATTCTCAAAGGGGGAAAAAAATGTCCTTGCTCAAATGACCAATGTGACCCCTGTGTTCCCTTCAGTTTGGTTCTTGTTCTGTCTTAAGAAAAACGTAAGTGGTCTCATTTTCTTTAGATGAAAGGATACTCTGCCCACAGGCAAACTTCTTTCCAGATATGTTTTTACCTGAAAATTTCTCTTCATTTTCTCTCAGAATATCTAATGGTAATAAGTACGCCCATATCCTAAACCTTTGGAGTTTGTGTCAGTCACCAATAGGAAATCATATTAGGTAATATTGTCTGGTGTTTGAACCAGCAAATCACTGAACGTGGTTAGTAGTGGAGGTAATAAGCAGCTTCTTCCTGATAAGTGTGATATTTGCTTTGATAATTCTAAAGTTTTCTCATTTTTTGTGCTAAATTTTGCTCATACATTTATTCTCTCACCTACCCCATGCTAAGCTCCAGCTAGGAGAAAAAGTGAACATTCTTTGAAACCAAATCACCAAACTGAAAAATTGTAATTATGGTAAAACAGAAACACCTTAATAGGCTGGTTTTTTTATTCTGCAGAGGGGCATTACAAAAGCAAGGTCTTCTCAGTTTTGGACCTGTCAAAGAAATGGGAAAATAAAGCTGCTGACATTAATGCTCCAACACACTTTCCAGCTGAATGACAAAGATATAAATGCACATTTATTGTGCAACCCACCTTCTGTGTTTTTTTCTTTCAGAAGATGAACAATGCAAAGGAGGAGTCTTGAGTACCATGCTGTTAAATTAGAGCTTATCTGTAGCATTTCAATGAAGAAAAGGCAACATGAAGACAACTTGATGAGAACCTTCCATATGCCTCTCTAAATATTGTATCTTCCTGTCAAAGTGATACGGTCACTCTTTCTCAAAACAACTGAGTTTCTTTGTTCTCTCCTTGACCTTGATGTGAGTGGGTGTAAGTCTGGCTTGAGAAAATCTGAATAAATCATTACTGCTTGGTGATTTTTTAGAGTGGGGAAGTCAATACCGTGTTCTGCTCTCATATATATATGTGTGTGTGTGTGTGTGAGTGTATACTATACTTGCATATCTACCACTGACATTTCATTTGGAATGACAACATGTTCTGTGATAGATCAGATTAGTAAACTAGAACAAGGAACCTGGAGTGGTGAGTCCAATAGCATTAACTGTTCTTTTCAAATGCACAAAAAAATGTAAAAAAAATTATAAAGATATAAAACAAAAACTACTTAAAATATCCACTTTTCTAAGAAGATTTTAACTGTTTAAATCAGTTTAAATTAGTTGTCAAGAGTGTTTTTCCCAGGAATGCCTTGCCAACTTATTTGTCATCTCTAGGCACAAGTAATAGAATTTAATAGAATTCTATAGACTTTAAGGACATTTGGATCGCACCCTGAATCCACTTTTTCTAACTGATTCATCACTTAGCTAATCATTTTGGAAGCTTCCCCAAAAAGTAGAAGAGAAAACTGAAGTACCCAAACATTTTTTCACATATTCATTTTCAAAACAAAAGCAAAAAAGGCACTTGGAAAATTAGTACCGATGACAGTGAAGTTATTAAATGTTAAATGTCACAAAAATGAAACATCTGGGTGCTTCAGCTTCCAGGAAATAAAACCAACAGCATGCCTCTAATTTGCCTGAAACTTAATGATTTAAGGCAAAAATAGCCTAGCATTTTCAGTTTATAGCAGTGCTGTTGATGTCCTATTGTTTCAGTGTGTTACAATTAGTTAGAATGATAAGTCCATGTAACCAAAGGCAAAAATATTGTAAAATGAATCCAGGTATGGGAGACCAATTCAGATTTTTCATAGGGATATTTTACAGGTTCATCTGTTTGTGAGCAGCTCTTTCATGGACAGTAGTGATTGGCATACTGCAACAGAAAGGGTTTCTGCAATTTGGTTGGCATCATAAATTCTCTGAAAAAAAATTGCGCCAATAGAGCAGTTAACAAGGTTTGAGTATGACCCCATTCGGCAGCTTTCACCCTTCACGTTGAGACCCCTACTACAAAGGGCTTCTATTGCATGCAACCTTTGTCAGTCTTTTGCTTCCAAGAATGTACTGTTCTCTGCTTTTGTTTAGATATATGTGTATTTTTAGTGTTAAAATAATTCTCTAACATTTGTTCTCTAATATTAATATGCTGTAAAAATAAAATCATTGGCTAAGATGCAAAGCCTTAGTTTTAGTATGGAGCTGAGTATTTTAGGCTTGTCATGGAACTATTGGTATAAGCAAGTTTTGTTATTTCATTTTTAAATCAGCCACTTCTGTTCTCTTATTTTGTCCTAACCAAAACTTTCAAGTGAAAGAAAGTTATTTAAATTAATTTGGGAGGCTGTTTGATACTTTTACTAAGATCACTGATGAATAGTATGGAAGAATACACTTTAAAGGCTGTTTTTCAAAAACAGCAATTGATAATTAAATCCAGAATCACTTGACATAGATGCTGTCTTCAGAGATATCAGCAATGAATGCTTTTCACACTGTGGATGACTTCTTACCTGTTGATGGCTCAGATACCAATCACTTGAAAAGTACATTTAGTGGAGCTACGCCATATCAGCAATCTGAGGACATAGCTTTCACAGCCATTGCAAAAAATAACATGCAAAGACTGATGAGTAAAAATGTCTGTGTGTGCGTGTATGCAGCAAGGCACCTGTACTCCCATGGACGTGAGCACGCAGAGAGCGAAGCACTCTCCTTCAGCACCCATTTGTAAATTCATGGGGTTTAAAGATGAAATAGGCCTTTATATTTCATCCTGTGGCCTTTTATATAAAGTCCAATAATTCAGGCTGGAATAAAGCACAACTGTTTAAAGTCCATTTTGGTCAAATTAACAAAAGGTTTGTAGATTAAGCACTTTCTTTTTTCCATGCTGTCTGTATTTATAAGAGGTCTCAGTCTCCAGTGCTACCCTGTCTCATCTTTTCACAGACACAATTACCACCATTTTAGTAATAGTTTACATTACTGTTCTCCCATTGGCACTGATGAAGCTATGTCAATTTATTGTTATATGTGACTCTCAGAATTGGATTTTGCCTACTGTGAAGACCCACAGGAGGCAGAGATCTGAACAAATCACTTCACTGTGCTTCATTGATGAAGCTATGCTAATTATTGTTGTATTTGACCCTGAAAATCAGATTTTTCCTACCATGAAGACCTGCAGGAGGCACAGATTCGAACAAAGCCCATCACTGGTATTCTCCAGGAGAGGAAAAAGTGGAAAAGCTGTAAAGCTTTTAATTTTGGAGCACTGAGATGTTTATTTAGGACAACAGCTTAGATCATACTAAATGTGCACATTTGTATATTAAAATTTAATGTTTGTACATTAAAATTAACTGACAAATAATTTTTAAAAACAGACTTTCTTTTAATGGAAAGCCTTCCAAAGTATCCAAACTAGTGGCTGCTTTATGAAGCCAATTTTAGACTTGTGAGAAAGAGGCCTGGGGGCAAACTATTGAGTGGAAAATCACACAGGTGAGAGCGAGAGATTGAGAGCACAAACATGAGTGCAACTGAGCTGTTGGGATCTTTCCTTACTGAGGAAGACCTTCTTCCATTCCTCCCCTCTCCAGCTGAAAGAAGACACCAGACCTGCAAGGAGTTGGCCACCCCAGGAAGAAATGAGAAGCAGGAGGACAGTGAAAGCAGATGAGAGCAAAGCCAAGGCTTGAGGAATATGAGGCCCTGGGCTATTTGGAGGTTATGGAACTCAAAAAAAAGTAAGCTCACTGCTACAAAGTTAAATTGTAGTACTCTTGAGCATTTTCTATTCTTCCCTGGGACAGTAGCATTCAATTTTGCAAGTATTTCTGAGGACCTGTCTTTGGATATACAATGCTCATGTTCAGTTTTGTGAACAGGGAATTCAATCCATTTCCCTTGCAAACCACAAGTGGGCTGTCTCTGCTTTTGTTCAATTATTTTTTTATAATAGCTTTGATGGATATCAGTCCCTGATCAAATCAATTGGCCTAGCCAGCATAAATCTGCAGCTATGCAGCTGAAGCTGCTGACCCTCTAAAAAATTAGCATTCTCTCTTGTTTCCTTCTCTGTGGCCAGCAAGCACCCAAACACACTGAGCTGTCTTTACGATCCTCTGCTGATGGACAAACATCACCCCAAACCACTTTGTTAGTTCCTTGGGGGAAATAAAAATTCCCTCTCTACAGTGCGATCCCAGTGCTCTTTGGAAAACTGATGATCATGTGCTGCATAATTACTAGACAGCAAAGGCTTGCTTCTGTGATGTGTTGGAAACCTTGACTTTTCCTGGGGACAAAACTGCTGTTACCTCACAGGCAAGTAATTACCTCACCCACCAGATATAGTCTCAAAAGTATTCATGGAGATGGGGCTCATCGTGTGTGTGAAGACTGAGAGACATTTGCTTCATGAGTTTATCAGAGCCAGGGTAGTTACCCCAGCTCGTGCCAAACAAGGTACCCAGGCAGAGTGCTCCCAAACTCTAGGCTGGATGCTCTGTTAATTGTCATTATTAGTAACTGTCCATCATTTGCACAGGGCTTGGCACACATCTTAACGTGAACATTAACATCATAATAATATAAATTAATAATTATATACTATGATAATGACAATTCAGCTAAAAAGTCATCTGGTCTTTAACTATCATGAGTCCAATCTCTATTACTGTGTTAATACTTGTCTTAACCTGAAAATTGACAAAAGCAAAACAGTCACTGCTAAGCTCGTCTAATGTAAAAACTTAAAAATACGTGGGATTACACAAAAAGTGTAATGAGTTCTATCCTCTTGTCCAATTTCAATGGGCAATAATTCCATTATACCCTCACAGGTACAAGAAAGGAAAACAGAAGGGCCCAGATCTCATCACTGTGCCTGACAGAAAACCAACTGCTCATACCAAAGTTAATTAATTCTGCTCTTTTCTGCTCCTTTAATATCTCCAAAGGCATCTTCAGATGTTTAATTTTTTTTTCCCATTGGAACAAATATTAGATAATGCTTCTGTTCTTCTTTGTTAAAGAAAAAAAAATGATCACTAATATCCCATGAGACAATGAAATACCTTCTATCTAAGCTGTGGGAAGAGATGTGCAGAGCCTGATATCACACCAGTAAAACTTTTTCCCTTTCCACAGCTCCAGCCTCAGCCTTCCACAAAGGCTTGCTCATCCACGAAGGATTCTATGAAACAACACTGGTTCCATTGCCTGCTTCTGCCAATCACTCATGACAGAATAGAAAACAGGTCAGTCTTTTTAACCATTACATTTTCTTGCAAACCACAGCCCTGGGCTTAATACTTCTGCCTTTGTGCTGTACAAAAGTATAAACTCATATAACAATACTAAGAATTCTCTATGTGAAACAAATATTCATATATAATAAATCTTTTTCCCTGCAGAGCAGGTACCATCTCTTCTGGTCTATATGGTGTAGTACTTCAATAAATGTGATTCCGGTTGCTGAATAAAATTCCAATGTGCAAGGATAAAAAAAAGAAAATGTTCACTCTCCTCTCACTGCAGAAATAAAGATGGGATTAGATTCCCTGCCTACACTCTGACTATCAGAAAAAAATAGAAATACTTAAGGGTTTTGGTTAAACACTGAAACCACTTTCTGATTGTAAAGATAATCAGTGGAAAATTGGTAGACTCCAGAATTTTCAAAATTTTTAAAAGAAAGGTTAGATAAACCTGTGTCAGGTGTGACACCATTGTAGCTGATCCTGCCTGGGGCAAGGACGATCACCTCGCAATGTCCATTCTAGCCCTACATGCTATGGTTGAGTTAGTGTATATCCTTAACATTTTTCTTGGTGTAGCAATAAATTCTGAAATGCCAAGAAAGTGTATGCTCCTCCAAAGTTAACCAGCTTCTGAAAAAGCATTTGAGGTACTTTCATCAAAACGGATGCATTCTGACATTCAATACTATGGCTTATTTTCAAGTATCTTTGAAAAAAATGGGCTACATTAAACTTATTTCTGGTAATTCAGACCTCACTTCAGAAGTAAAACCTTTGTGAATCCCAGTGACACAACTTCTTTTCCAGGAACATTGAGTAGCACCAACATCTAGAAATGAAATCCTGTTATTTAAAATTCCTGCAGCTGGACTAACTTCTGCATCTGCAGCTGTCCTAATTTGTAGTGCCATAGAGGAATGAGAAAAAAAAATCCAGCTGTATTATATATTTGTATTACTTTAGACTCTATGAGAATAAATCTACAAAACAAACTGTGACAAGCTCAGAGGCTATATTTCTGTTTTCCCAATAGGTCACAGTGAAGATGAGCTGCTATACAAAAGGAGAACAGCTAAAGCTCAGAGTGAATACAGAACTGTATCACTCAAAGGACACTTTGAATGTGATTTGTCTCAACTTCATCTCTGGTTTGCCAGGTGTCCAGTCCAAGGTAGTTGCTCAGTCAGTGTTAAGTCTGTAGTCTTTGAAGAGAGACTGGTAACTCCTTATGACAGTTCACCTATTCTGCAATAAATATCTGAGAGGTGGGATGAATCACCCCTGAGAGAAACACATCTTTCTTCATTTGCTGTATTCTCAACTAGCTAAGAGCGGATCTCTCTACCTTTTCTACAGCTAAAGCTTATGACATTCATGTATGATACTATGATGCTATGTGCCTAGTACTAAGGTTAGAAATGTACATACTTTCAGTATACAACCATAACCCTGATGTATGGAAAAAGTGCAGTGCAGCATTTTCCGTATTTATGTCAGGTTTTAGTTGCCAAAAGTATTCATATTAGTGTCATTTCTCTCTTCTCACACCCTCTCCTCTTTTAAGTCCATGTCACCTACATTTCACAGGACTATGTTTCCATTAGACTTTCTAATTGGATATTTTTCTCACCAAGTGAAGAGGTGACATTTCACAGAGGCCACCAGTATTTACATACCTGCATCTAGTGAATGAAAATGGAACAAGCAAAATTTGGATTTGTAGACTTTCTCTTTTTGAGGTAAATGGGGTGGGGGAGTTCCAATACAAGGGCTTACTGATGTTGAAAATATGTACTTTCATGATAGAATTACTGGAGACCCAAATAAGGAAAACCCATCCCGCAGTACCAATGCTGGCTGCTAAAACTCCCTGATCCTATAAACAGTAGCCTGCTTTCCATTTGCCTCCTGTTTTCTCTTCAGGAATGAAAGGAAGTAACATGGGAAACAGTCTAAAAGAAAAAAAAATAGCCAGCAGCCACATGGGATTCAAACAACATGAGCATAAATCAGCTCAGACTCTGAACAATATTTTTAAAGTATCCCTTGACTGCCCCCATCCCCATGAAACTACGTAGAACATAAGGGTTGTTTGAATTTTTCAGGACATTATAAAAACTTTGTGAAATTCCTCTTTTTCACTGATACTGCTTGTGCAGGGTGGTTTTTTCTTCCTTTGACTATTACAATTGCTTCAAATTTACAGAAGTGTAAAACACTCATTTCCTAATTAGTGATCCACTCCTCTGCAGAGACACTGATGAAACCATGGCAGCCAATAATATTCCTGTTCAAGAATAAAACTTTGGCAAAGGCTTTCCTCTCAGCCTCAGAGCCTGACTTTGCACCGCTAAGGTCAGCTGGAACCTGTCCACTCGTCAAACGACTGGAAGGTCAGGTCCTTAAAGTACAGCTGCCAGTCAGGTGCAGTACAAAAAGAAATGTGCTTCCCACCATGCGGATACAGAATATTTGTCCCTGAAACTCTTCTCCCTCAGTGGTAAGCTCCTCAATGACAGCACTGGAGAGAGCAAGCCTGTGCTGGGCTACACTTACTCATCAATTGTCCACAGTGCAAGATATTTCTGCTGTGTCAGTTATGTACCAGTCATAATAAATTTAGAGCTCTGAGTGCATGGCTCTGTCATGCTTCTTACATCTTTAATGAAAGTGAAAATATTTTACTCCTAGCTTAGCATATCATAACATCTAGAGTGATTTAAAAGTATCAGCCCCTCTGGTCTTTATCACTGTTAGTGCCAACACAGTATTTTTAATTTTTTTTTTTTGCCTAATTCCATTTTTCACCTGCACCATGCCCACTGGAGAAGAGATCCCCAATTCTTCTCTTGAACTTCAAAAAAATATACACCTGCTTTCATAGATATGTCAGTCTGAGGTAGGCAGATAGGGATCAAGTTGTAGGAGGAAAGGAAGCCTGGAGTATGGACCCTGGTATCCCTATATCGTTTTTTGTTATCAACAACTGTTTGACTGTCCTTCGATACCCTGATGAAACTAAAGTATTTCAGTTGATACTAAATGTATACAGAAGAGAGAAATAATATATTTCTCTATACAACATGCTGTGAAGATAATTACTCTGGTTGTTGAACCAGAAAGAAGGACCTAGATACATGAAAAAGGGTTTAAGAAAAATTTAGGTCCATAAATTAAATACTCATTAGATACCTTCCTTTTGATCTTATATCTTCACATACCTACAAGTCCATTTCTGACAAAAAGTAAAACTGTCAAAACCTATGTGAGGTACCTCCTGTTCACCATGGCCAAATCAAACTCCAAGAGACAGAGTAGAACTGATGGTCCTCGCAGGACCCAACCCAGCATACATACTCAGAACATGCTTAACGTATAATAAATCACACACACACACAAAAAAATATTTTTATATTATTAAACTGAATAAGCTATTATACCTCTCAATTGTCAATGTTTTTTAAGCATGTTTGAAGGAAGCCTGAAGGAATCAGCTTCCTCAAAGAAACTGATTTAGATGCAAGGTCATGTAATATGTGTATGTGTACTCTAAATGGGTCTATGGAATTGAATAACCATCCCACCCCAAAATATTGCACCATGCCAGTATGAATTCATGGAGACCATATCTATACAGTTTTGCCTGTGGAATACTAAATATGTTACTGATACTGAGTATGTTACTGAACTCTTTATTTACAAGTTATTGAAATATGTTATTTTATCAGATTAAATGACCTTTCCATTCTAAAAGATTTTGATATCAGGAATATTATTTTTGGTATGAATTACAGCCTTTTAAGCACTGCAGAAGAAAAAGCTGTAAAGTAAAGCCTGAAACTCCATTGATAAACAGAAAATAGGAAAATAAAATTGAAAAGTTTTATCATTCTCTTCATTTGCAGTTTATTCCTCTTTTCAATAGGTTTTTTCCTTCACACTGTGTAGATAAACTTGGGTTTGTCCTAAGATCCCATGTGTTGGCAATTTTTGTCATAGAAAAAAAGTCACAACGAAAATACAGAGTAAAAACAATGTAATTCCAGTTATTCATGATAAATGCATTTGTGGTTTTAATGTTTCCCTTGCAGGTACCTTTTCCAAGTGATTAAGGTATAATAAAGATATAGGGTAATACTGTTAAAGAATTTCTATTACTAATTATTTTTAGTGCTTGAACTTGTTGAAAAAATTAATGAAATGTTCACTTAAATGAGAAATTGTAACTGAAATCAAGTTAATAAGATTTCTTTAATAAATCAAAAGACTTTTCTTGGCATTTTTTGTGCTGTAGACAAGGAACAGTTCCAATGAAACACCAATTGATTAATAAAAGGCAGGCAAGTGACATAATTTCTGAATGCTCTGTGTATTTCTTTTAGCATATGATAAATGAAAGATTTTATCGTGTAAAATTTTAATGTGTAGACATTAATATGTTTATTCATTTTTGTGATAACATATTGTCGTGCTATGGCTCTCCATACGTACTTTACCTATGGAGTGTATTCAGAGGAGCATGTATGTGAAAGGGTGATGGTGAACTGTGTTGCAGTTCACTCAATTATAGCACCACTGAAAGGTCTGACATCACACACAAGTTTTTCTATCATTAGGTGAAGTTCGGGGCTTAAATTTCTCATCATCCTGTCTCTAAAATTTGGCTTTGCCTTGTTTCTTCTCCTTTTGTGTGCTTTAATAAAGAGCTAGTCAGTGACCGAAAGGACATGTCCAAATATATAATTGCTCTAAGGGCAACAGAAGAAGAGGCAATTTAAAGAATTAAATTGAAAGTCATTTTTTCCTTTTTCTGTGATGGAGGAAAAAAAGCCTATCCAGCCAACAGTATCATTCCAACCACCATAAATTCTCCTTCCAATACGGCATCTATGATGTAATGTGTCTTTATTTCCGTATTATTAAAATTTATGGGTTCTTCTCCATTCCACAACAAAAGAAACTAGGCATTTTCTGACCATTCTAGACTTTGACTAGTGCATTTTCTCCCATTCTAACTTCCTACATTCTCACTTCTTCAGTTTCTTAGCTATTCAACATATTGAGGCAAGCTTCATCCACTTTGTCTGCCACTATGATCGCATTGAATTCCTCTTCAGATCTCTCCAGTGAACTCTCTGCACCAAATATATCATATTTTGGTGCCATCTCTTTTTTCATACTCTGAATAATTTATTTCCCACACACAAACCTGTTATGTCTTTTCTGTATTAATATGTGAATAAGGAGTATTATTTTACAAAAGCTGTTCTCAGGAGTTAGTTAACATCAATATCTATTGTGTAATTCCAGTTCAGCTTTGTGATAGTACTGAAAGCCACATACATGCAAACAGTATAAACACTGAACTACTTCCAAATTAGGGCACTTATCCCTTACAATTATGAATATTTGCATATGATTAGAATCAAGTGTTGTAATGCTGTAAGAGTGGCCCAGTCAGTCAAGAGAGAGAAGAAGTAAAACCTGTTTCCCTGGCCAACCTACAGACAACGTGAAAAAGGGGGAAGAATAACCACCTAGTGTTATAAAACTACAGAAAGCAAAGGAGGTATTTGGCAGAGTTCATTTTGCACACTTGTTAAGTTATAACTGTATTGAAGTCTATGACACAGCTAGGTGAGTAAGTTAATTAGCATCCTGGAAGCATATTTAGAAATAGGTTGGGTAAGACTGCAGTGCACTGCATTGCATTAGTTACACCAGGAGGGTCCTGCTCACCGTGCACTTTCCCTAAAACAGCTAGACTGGGAGATATAATCTTGAGTGGGAATTCAGAAGGATTTAAATTTTTCTGCCTCACACCATCCCCACTTAACTACATAAATGAAGTCAGTCACTCAGTACACACCAAAGACAGGGCAAAGAAAGCACAGTCTCTTTGAGGGCAATAAAACAGCACACCACTTAAGCAGACTAGACAACTTTTCCACTGGAACAGAAAAATGGTCATATTTTTGCTCTGATTAGACCAATGTCTGTTGCTGGCAGAAGATGCCTAGGAAATAGTACCAGAATAGTGCAGATGTATAATGATATTTCCCTTGGAAATTCAACAACATGCAGAAATAAGTTTCCCAAACTGGGGTTGTCTTTCTAATTAGTAACTTAAACAAATCCTTCTTTCCTGAGTTTAATCAGTTTTTAAACTCTGTAAAATATTAGCATCCAAAATATTTTGGAGCGAATGGGCTCCATTGTTTAATAGCATGCTGTGTGAAGAATCATAACCTTTAGTTTGTTTTCACCTGCCTCTTCCTAGTTTCATTTGATTGACTTCCATCTGCGTACTAGAAGGGAGTAGACAGTAGTTTCCTATTTCTGTCCTTTATGATACTCCTGATTTCATGGTCTTCTTGTATATCACCGGTCATACTTTTTTTTCAACCTGCAGAGCTCAAGTCTATGTTGTAATTCATCAGTGAGATAATGTTGAAAAGACGATGTGTTTATTTGCGCTGTTTTATCGAGGTAAGAATTAAAGAAAAGGTGCTGCTAAAAGTGCACTTCTTTTGCTGATATAATTTCCTTTATTTACAAAAATTTGCCAAGAAATCCATGTGTTACTTTCCAGTAATACTTATATTAGTGATCCAAAGCACGGATTTCCTGTGAGGGTGCTCTTGTTCAGGTGTTTGCTTGAGAACTAGTGTCTGAGTTCTGAAGATGTGCAGTTCTGAAGAAAAAGAGGATCACTTTGGCAGCCGCTTTTCAATAAACCTCTGGGGCACTCTACATTAGTGTTTTAGCATACATCGTTAATGTACTAAGGACTGTGTAAATTCCAGTATAGTGAGCAATACTGGATGTGTAATGCTGCTTGACCCTTCATTAAAAAGCACCTACTTTGTTACCGTTACTTATCAATAAACCCTAAGAATAGGCTGTGTGTTGGAATAATTCAGAGTGAAACACCTGGTTCCCTTATAGATGTTCTTGCCACAGAGACAGCATCTACTTTGCAAAAATTTGGCTGTGTCCGAGAGGCTTCATTTTAATAAGGCCATCAAGCTGGAATACAGCAGCCTTGTTGCGTATGTCAGGCCTGGAAATGTCAGGGAGGGGGTGGATATTGCCAACACACAGCTAGATTACAGTGGAGAGGCACAACATTTTACCAAAATGGAGGACCCCAGGAGCTTTTGTATCTAGCTAGCAGATTAGGTAAAATCAGTCACAAAAAGTATTCGTGCGTAAAATGATGGACTACAGCTGACACCTGTATTTCAACTTACCAAATTTATGTCTGTGAAAATAAACAGTATAGGTCAGAGTGATGAGATATGAGGCCTAAGAGCGCAGCAGAACAGAGCCACCTAATAAAACAATTCATCTCCTGCAAAAAATAACCTGTCATCAGACAACTGTTGAAAACTTAACTTTTCATTTTCCACACCACGGTGCTCCTCTGAACATGTTGTTGGTAGTTGACTAAATGTTATAGTCAAAAAGCTGTAGAGGTCAGGGGAATAGCAAGGGGATACCAAGACTCAGTACTGAAAGCTGGTTTCAAGCCAGACCTGGCTGCTACTGCCTGAGCATTATTTCCACACGACAGTGCAGCCAGCTCCCCTTCCTCAGGAGGGGAAGCATTTCTTTTTCAAAGGGGTGGGTAAAATGGATCACATTCTTGTCTTCCCCTCCACCCAAACCAAGGGAAAAAGTGATAAACTTCTGTTGAAATATTTCAAGGAAAACCAAATTTATGTAAAAGTTACATTCATGAAGTACAGTTTATTTCTGATAAGCTCTACTAAGCATGTATATATTTGAGTTTTTTTCCTTTGTTTCCTACAGTAACTACCCCTTCACCGTGAGCTTAAGCATCCTTTTTTGCACAGGAGACTTATCTCAGAGTAAGCCAAAATACAAGTTAAACAAGTACACTGAATGATTATTCACGGAATGGTTAAGGCTGGAAGGGACCTCTGGAGCTCATCTGGTCCAACACCCCTGCTCAGTCAGGGCCACCTACAGACAGTTGCCCAGGACCATGTCCCATTTTCCCCCTCTCTTTTCCTGTCTTCCCTATCCTTTTCTTAGTGTAGTCTTTCTTATCTGGTATAAACTCATGTTTCTCAAAAAGAGATTAAGTCTAAAGCAAAACCAACCAGTTACAGTGCAAGAAGGAAGTCTTCATGGCATATAACTATGCTATAACTGTGCTGATTATCACTAGTAAGACTTTCACATGTACTCATATCGTTAACGAATCTTTTATACATAGCCAAATTCCTAGCATCTAGCCGAAAGCCTACAAGTAATTATACCTGCTCCACTGTTAAAAACATTGGGTTTAGCGTTCAGTACCTACCATGGTTTATGGGGCAGGCACCATGTTAGACTGCCCTGTTTGGCACTGGAAAGCATACTGCCAGATTAGAGGTTGATTTCAATCGAAAGATACATATCTGGATTGGCATTGATCTGTTAATATTGGGTGATGATTAATTTATACTACTAAGAGAGGGTATACTATTAAGATAAGGTTCTTCTGTTCATGCTGGCTCTGCATACAGGTTCACCTTTCCCTAATGTTTAAAGTCAACTGCATCTTAGATCTTGGTCAGGCCAATTTCTGAGTCCTCAGCATGTATCCTCATTTCTCCTGGGTTATTTACCAGCAAAATATTTCCAGCTAGAAGGGACATTTGGACAATTATAGATTTATTTGCCATTGCCCGTTCTGTGTGCTGACCCTTGCTGAGGTTTTGTTGTATGTCCTCCATTATATCACAAGCAATCATGAAATAGAGCAAACGTGGACATCTTTGGCACCATTTATTTGTCTTCATTAGGTACTTGCAACAAAAGTGACACATCCAGTAAGTAGACAAATACCAAAGCAATGCTACCCATAATATTTTTTCTTCCTGGTAGTAAAACATGTCAGAAAGAAACTAAAACCAAAATCCAGCACCCTTCGTAAGACAGATAACATTGTCATGCTACCAGGAAAAGGGTGTTAATTTGTATGAGGCAAGCACCTCTTAGTAGACTCCAAGGTGAAATGATTTTGGCTTTTGGTGCATCTTGATGTTCTTAGATAGAGTGAAGTGTCTTCAGATTTAGCCCACTGGAGCAGTGCTAAGCCTGTCTGCATTTGACCCTTCTGTTGGGAAATCCTCATTCAAAACTGCCAAATGTTTAGCAGCCTGTCAGCACTCACCTGTGCTTATTCATATCAAGTGCTTTTGTTGACTATCCCTTAGAATCTGGTACAAATTTAATGTTAGTCTCAGAGAAAGCTGCCTAATGGTAAATGTATCATAGAACAACAGAGTCACATGAAGCAGAAAAAGACTGATTATGTTAATATATAAATGTGTAGGTAATGTTCCTGTATTGAGTCTTGCATAGTGGAAGAGATGAACTAATAACTCTCAACAAGATCTATATATTTCAACAAGCTTTATTCATGACATCCTAGCAGAGAAGCCCTGACAGAATCTGAAGAAGAAATGAGATCATGAGTGATCATTTCTTTTCATACAGCGCTGGCACAGGAACACTTTCGTTCCTTTTTAACAGGAATACAACAGGCTCCCCTTCTCTCTTTCCATGAGGAATCAGATATATTAAGAAGTGGTGTGACATCTGTACCACTTTTTCCCTTGATATCTTCTAGTGCAACAGCAAGGAAGCAACAACACTACAGTGACTGCCTCATACCAGCTATATCCAGACTGGGGTGTATCTAGTCCATTCATGTATAAACATTTAATGTAGCCAGTTAAGATAGAAGCTGATTCTGATTGCTCTGTATCGCCTTCTGAAAGTGTTCATCACTCTCCATGGACCTAGGCAGACTACTTAGCTAACTTAGCTACCTACATTAGGTTCCTCTCTTGCCCCCAAAGAATAATCAATAGAAGCTCTGCAGATAAGTGGCTGAAACATACATGATTCCTTTTTAGACTGTATAACCTATGTTTCGATTTACAAGACAGAAGTAGACAAATGAAGGATCACAATCAAAAAGTGCTAGGCAAACCTAAGCCAGTCCTTTCAAAAAGTAACACTAATGATTCATCAGTGTGATTATTTGCATGCTTTTTGGAACTTTCTAAGTTTCACATAAGTATTTGATGTCTGATATACCCCACACAATTTATTCACTCATTCCAGTACTGGTAGTACTCTTCTGCATTCTTGAGACTATCAGACTGCACATTATTTCTTCCAGGCATGAAAAGTTTACCGTTGTCCACCATTGCCAAGATTCTTTCCAGAACACTTTTGTCATCAGACTTTTTTTTACTAGTCCAACAACACATTAACTGAATTAGTTCTCTCCATATAAAATTTCCATGACACATCCTTGCCAAAATCGACCTTGCACACTGTCCTCTTATTTTAATTAGACTTACTTGGACTGACATTTCCCAGAAAATTAATAACAAAATCATTTTTTTAAAAATGGTCTGTGCATTTCCAAGATATGGAAAGAAAGTTAGTATCAATGCATGTATGAGAAACTAAGGAAGAGGAAATTGAAGATATTTGTTTGAGATCATAAAGCAGAGCAGCATTATTAATGTCATAATCAACGAACAAATAAAAGACACAAAAAACGAGCATTGCTCTGCAGCAGTTGAGTTAATGAATCCCCCATGTCCCTCCATGATAGTAGTTCCCTTCCACACTCTTGTACCGTTCCCTATCTCAAGATGTCCTGCCAAACCCTTATGGTCTACTCCCACAATGTCATGAGCTCTCCCCTCGTCACTTAGCCCCATGGAACACTCTTCATTTTTTCAGCAAAGAGGCAGGTCAAGACGCTGCCTGTTGAAGACGTACTGATGTGCACCACCACTTGAATGGCTTACTGCTCTTCCCATTTCCACACGCTTTTCCACCAAGAGAAGCACCAACACGGGCACCTCTCCTCTACCTAGGCACCACTTCATGTTACATTTGCTGCAAGAAAGTCAATTCAAGAACTAACTCCTTTGCCAAACTTGCTTGAAATTTGCCTAACAGTTCACAACTGTATAAAGAAAACAGACATCAAGTCTGATCAGCTGATTTCCTTAAGAAACTGGTCTCAAAAAAGTGCTCACACAACTCTCTTTCATGGAAGGCTTTCTAGTAGCTAAGCTCTATCTATCAAAATAGAGACCTGTGGTTCAGTGATGATTCTGCACCAAACTGGAAAGTTTTGCTGCCATAATATGTTACTGTTACCTCACTGCTTTCACACTGTCTGTCTTCTTTGTATAGCTCTCTTTGGATTAGAATATTTTGTCAAAAACTGTAATGTAATACTGGGTAAAGTTCAGCTATGACTTGGCTTGAGCTGTGACGTGGCACATGTTTCCCATCAAAATGGTTTAAATGTTTAATTCTTTAAGGAGGGTGACCTCTACTTTCCTGTACATTATTGAAGTGGAAATGCCTTATCCTTTGACATGCTGCCATTTATTTTGGGCATTTGGTAAGTTTCCAATTTCCAGTTGCATTAATTCACATCACCTTTACATTCTCTTGCTTTAGTCAATTAATGACAAATAAATTACAACCCTCCTCTAATTTAGGACAATGAAGCCAACTCTGTTATTTGTCAAAGGAGTCTTTCACCTTGGAAATTTTCTTGAGCTGATTCCTGTTGATGGGTGCTTTTTAACAACATCTCATTTCCCTTCTTTCCTCCCAAAATTCTCCTGCACCTTATCTGGCAGAGAGTGGCAAACTGACAGTTTGTAGAGACATGCAGCCATTAGCTATATTGCTATGGCTGTTGATCTGACCTGAAAAAGGAGATCGAGACAATCCTTAATTGAGACCACCTTCATTTTCAGAAGCTTCATGAATCACACTGAAATAGCTGAATAACAAGCTCTCATCCTGTTTGGACATGAGACAGACTTTATGTCCCATATGGTATGTCTTCTCAAACAGTGCACGGAGCCTAGCAGGGATTTTTCTTTAATGAACTACTAGATTTTGAAAAGTCTGCCAGTCTAAACTGGAACAGACAAAGTCAGTGATGGAGAAAGACGTAATGTGTCTATAGAGACATTGATGATCCAAAATTTGTTATATATGCTTCCCTAACACAGCAGTTCCTTCTTGGTTATAATACTAATGGCAGACGTGTCCCAGACTTACTAACAACTGTGATGGTCTTTCCTAATTTACCTTAATGTTCTGAGTGCTGGCAAGAACTGCTTCTGTCAAGAAGGCTCTTTATTTCACTTTTTCTTCAATAAACTTTGATTTTGAAAATACTATTAAATCCAGTTTTAAAAAAAAAATGTTTATAGAGTCTGTCAACAAAATAAAAAGGTTAAACTGAAAACATAGGAGGAGCTTTTAAGTTATTTAAGAAAATTATTCTGAAATAACAAAATTTCACATTACAGCACAGGAAGCTCTGGACCCAGAGAAATATGTAAAATTATCGTTCTGAGATCAGATATCATATTAAAGATCAATGAACAGACAGTACATAAAAGTATTACTATTTAATTGTTAACAAAATAGATAAGTCTGCCTTTGTATAGGAACACATGAATACTAGATTCAAAAGTCTGTACCAAAATCATCTCTTATTCTAATACAGAAAAATTTTAGATATGACTCCTGCAGGCTAGCTCAACGCAGTTTTACTAGCACGGAAGTGGCATAACCCCACTGGAGAAACAAAGTTTCTATACATCATAATTCAAGGACTGACGTTTTCAAACTAAAACCATTTTTAGTCATTTTAGAAAAACTCCACTGACTTTAGTCAAGTTACTAATTACTTTAACCACCCCATATAAAGGTGAAATCAGATCCAGCATCTACAAATGTTGAAATGGTTTGGCACTGTGTAATCAGCATCAGAGGCATGGTATTTGCCCGAACAAGCAATTCTTTTCTATCTACAGAATATCGGAGTAACAATGCCAACTGAAGTGGTATTATTTGCAAGGTACAATTTTATATCACTAGAACCGAAGCCTGTTCTCTTCTTAAGAATGAAGAAGTTGATATCAAAAGAAGCATTTTGATGTTATTCTTTGTGGTAGGTGATTGGTGAAAATCAGCAAAGCTGGCTGATTAGCCATCATCTGATGTTTAAAAGTTTATTTTTATTCCATTTGGAATAAAAGCATTTGAACATGTTCATCAAATAGATTTATCCCACAATGATTTTTCTCAGATTGAAAATGTTAGCATTTGGAAGGGTAATAGTTCTCTTTGATTCCTTTTCTTTCTAGCTTTTCTTCTCCCTCTTTCGGCCTCCCCTTTTTTCTACAGCCTCTGGAAATAACAAGATAGCCTCCCTTGGATTAAAAAAAAATAACCTTTCTCATCAAGAGATTTGTCAAATTCAATAACTCTTATGAAATATAGGGGAAAAAAAATTCATTTAAAGGACAAACATTGTAAATAATGTTAAAATAATAGATAATTTCTCTAGATAGATTCTTTTAACATATTAGAAGAGTATGATTCTCCTTTTTTGTGTCTTGGTTAGTTTGTCCTTACCAGTCAAATTCAGGTAAATATTCACAATTTCTTCTTTAATTATTTTTCCAGCTATTTCATTTGGAATGGAAGTAAGTCCCCACTATCTATAATTCCTGGAACCAAACAAAATGTTTTGCAATCCAAAAGGGATCCAATAGCATTGTATAACTGTCCCCAGGATAAATCTCAAAAAGCAGGGCTAAAGCACAAGGTCTGTGCACTCATAAGGCTACATTTCTTAAATTTTTATGTAGTGAAATTACTCCCAGCTGTAACATATCATTGCTACTTTTTAGAAGGGTCCTGTATAGTATATAATATATCATATATAATAAAGCAATGTTTATGCAGCATGCTGCCTTCTAAGATTTCTCAAATATTGTGCTGCCTGTAACTGTTCCAGATTAGTTTCTTAACTGATATCTCTGCTTATGAAATGTTAGAATAAATCACACTGTGACTTTCAATTTCAAGTTCTAGATATGAATGAGTGAATGCTAACTCTTTTCCTAGGATCATGCAATTGTTTCAACATGTGGTGTATTTAAACCAATAGTCAGTTTAGCCAAGCGGGAAAAAGACTTGATTTTATGTCTGATCTCTTCAGTGTTAAGGACACTTGAATTTTTTTCTTACAAATTTCCCTGCACTAGTAGAAAGGACTTTGACAGAACCTAAAAAGAAACTATAATTGCCTTTCATGTGGGAAAAAGATCTCTTTTGTAACCCATCAGAAATCAGTGTGCCAGGCTGGGGAGTACATTTAGAGAAATGATGGTTCAGGAGAAAGTTCTTCAGCAAAATTAATTTAATTGCCAAAGAATATCATCAAGGACAAAATAACTAGGACTGCAATAATGAAACTTTCATAAGACCTAATAAAGAATAACATTATCAATTCAGGGAGGATAGGAAAGGACTAGATGATCTTCGAGACTGGAATAACAGGGAGGCATGAAACTGAAGACTACAGAGTAGAAGGTTGTTCTCAGAGGGACTACGACCTGCTAGTTAATCATTCGGAAATGAAAAAGCATGCGAATGAGGATTAATGTTTGAGGGACTGATGATCCATATGATGCAGCTATGAGAACATACACAAAAAAATGTATCAAGGCAGCTCCCTGTAGATGAAAGAGCAAGTTATAAAGCAAAAATTGGGCTGCTTTTTTTTTTTTTTTTGGTAACACTCTACTCCTTATAGGAAAGAAAAGGGTTCAGCTTCTGGATTCATATTTTGACACCTAACATCAACATCTGCTGTTTATCTGAAATATTAAGTGACCTAACTGGAATACATCTCTGTTTCAGATTTAAAATTATGACAGTACATAACACTTGTGCCAGAATACATCGCCTACTCTGTTAAAACCTATCTATCGTTTGCTTGGAAGTCACTCAAATTTGTTCATGTGATTAAGATTTCAGCTCCTGGGGGCAGGGCAATTTGATCATTGAAATAAATCACTAGAAAAGCATTTCTTTCACCCTGGTCACATCTCTCAAGCCAATTTCCCCTCAGTGGATTTTCAGAACATCTTTCCTAACATGTATTATTTGGTTATTAGCTATAATGAAATCCAAATCCAATCTGAGTTCTCTAAGATATGAACCTGTCCTTTTCCACTTCCTGAAACTAGAGAGAATATTTTCAAAATGAGGGAAAACAACACCTTATTCAGAGCAAAAAGAGACACTTTGTTTGTCATAGTCTTCCTTAAATGCACCCATTACAGTTGTTAAGCCCGCTGAGAAAAGAGCGTGAAAGTTAACTTAAATAATTAAACATACCTAGGGCATCTCACCTACGTGCTGCACTGGTTTTCAAAGTAGTTGTTTGTGAAGAGCCTTTCTAAGTGAAAACTGGGGTCACTATGTCTTCATGTCCTCTGTTGAAAAATAAATAATTCAACAAGTAATGTCCTGGGTACGTTGTAAAAAACATCCATTCAAACAGTGGAGAAATAAGGAGACATCAGCTATGAACTGAGTTTTTTTTTCTTTTCTGACAGCAGGAGAAAAAAAACAAGCAAATTTAATCCAGTGAGACCCTCTGAGGATTTCAGTAGGGATCTTCCTCTGGTTTATTCTCTCCCAAAATGTGTTACACATACAACATTCCCTGAAAAAAACTCTTTCTGCTTGCCTCCTGAAAACTTATAAATTCTCTATAAATCATTCAACATTCAAACAACTCGATGCTGCTTCCTGGCATCAAACTATCAACTCTTAACCTCCAGCTCCTTAACTTCTCATGGAGTCTTTTTTTGCAACCTTATTCACAGCAATAGAAAAACCAGGTGAAGTGACCCATTGCCTCTAGTGTCAAGGCTCAGGATAGCAGATTATTCTGTACCTTCTAGGTACTCGGGATTTAAGTGGGGAATGAAGTATCTTTAGCTTGAGAGAAGCATAGGTGTATGGCAGTAGCAGTATTCTGGAAGAAGAATGAAGGCACAAGGTAGGCAAGAGTGCAAAAGAGAGTGATATTTGGTTCCTGCTAAGTGACCGGTTCACTCTCTTCATGCATCAGTGATTCCTTCTCCAGCCCAAAACATGAAAGAGGATGGAGAGGGAAATGTTAGCATTGGCATCTGGGCTATATGTGACACACAAGGCTCTAAACAAGAACCTCCAGTTCTTGGTTCTGCTGGGTGAAAATTGTATGGAGAGCATATTACTAAGGTCCTTTTGGGCAAAGGGTCTGGTAAAATCCCCAAACTAGAGCAAACGCTGCTTGCTCACATTTATCTAAAACTCCACATTTCCACTCCCTGATGCATCAGGCCCAGGGCAAGAAACAGAGACAGAGATATCTCTATTGTTATCCCTACATCAAAGCACTTCCATGCAGAGCATACGGACAGTAGAGGAAAGGTTTAGTGTATGTCTTTGTATACATTGGTCATTACATCTGATTTTGTTGCATAACTAATCACAGGGATAAAGAAATATTTTTTACAATTTAAGCTCAGACCTTGCTCCAGTTCTAACAAAAGGAAGAGATCACACAAGTCCATACAATTTCCTTCAGGCTTATCAGCGGTATGGTAATAGGAAACCGTATTGTCTGAAACTGTGCTATTTATAATGTTTCTGACATTTCAATTACGTTGTTACTCTCTTGTTTCTTCTGAGCTGAAATTCTACACAAAATTTGAGGGAAAAGAGTTGTAAATCTTAAACTTGGCTTCTAATAGTGTTTTTTCTCTAGGAGCTGTCTACATTCTATGTTCTTTGAAGACTCTGCAGTTAGTCCAGTAATGGGTCTTTAGTATAAAACTAGAGAGTGTGACATTTTCTGGTGATATAGTGTCATCAGAAAAGCTGCAGAGTGGAAAAATATGAGCAGATTTCATTAACTTTGCTCAGTGTTATACCTAAATCTGTGAGGTCACAAGGGAGGCATGAACCTCTAGATATTTTATAAGCTTTCAGATCCAAGATTATAACTTCTCATGGAAATCCCATCCCAGGCAACTCAAGCAGGAATCCTGTAGATAAGCAAAATGCACCAGTTTGATTCAAATAATTTTATGTGGTGAAATGAGCATTTTCTCAATTAAGAGGATGGGACTGTAAAAGAAACAAAGCAGCAGCCATGTACAAAATTTCTTTCAGTGTTAAACACTCAAACTTTTGAAGACACTGAAATCTTGAGGTCAGCTGCTTAGCAACTGTCCATAGGTAACTGAATTTGAAAGAAGGCACTGTCAGTAACCTTAAACACCATTAGAATAAGGATCTGAAACAGCCCTTCCTGAGGTCATTTTGTGAGAGGGGAAAAAAATCCTAGCTAGTTTTAAGATGGAGTTTGATATCTTTGTGAAAAGGATTTTATGCTGTAGTTATTCTCATGATATTGGGACAGTAATTACAATGACACTTTCTGTCCCCGTTTCGTACAAATTCTGACACTCTCAAAGCTTGGACAAGGTATTTGGGCAAACTCTTTGTCCTGACACTATTTCAAAGCCTCTGAGGCTGTAACTATCCTCCAAGAGTTTGGAGAGATGTATGAAAATGCAGCAGGTAGTGATTCAGCATGGAAGAGATGTTGTGCTTCATTTAACCTGTCCATCACCCCACTCACCTCTGGAAGGCAGGACCCTGCCAGGCAGGCTGCTGCCCACCGCCGTGACCTCTGTGGGCAACTGGGCTCTTCAAGGGGTGGAATGTGTCTCCTTCCAACCACAGCAATCACAGATTGGCCTGAGGAGAGAGGAGGTGCTTTAGCAAAGTTGGTCCCAGGCCAACAAATTAAACAAAATCCTACTTAGTTCCTAGTGCATAGATGGTACAAATACAGAGGCATTAGTGTGTGCACTCCAGAAAGATATGCTCTTAATGAGCAGAGACTCGAATTCTGTTACATTTTCAATCTCCAGATGGTTGTAAAGTATAGCCCTTGGTAAAATTCATTGCAAAGTCTGAGCTGAAAGTAATAGCTACTAAATGCATGAATTACTTAAAGAAATGAGCCCAACTACATAACTAAATGAGAGTGAAGGATGAGGTGGGAAACTAGATCCCTTCCTCTGTAGTAGCTCTCTGATTTTTTTAATATCAGCAGTGAAGTAACTTCATTCCTACTTGCCTCTTCTGAGTCAAAAGTAGCAATATTGTCTTTGCCATCTGTTCCTGCTGTTTCCCATAGCCAGCACATTGGTCCCTTTCAAAACAAACATCAGCCAGCCAGCCCTTGGTCCCAAACGCATCCTTGTCCTAATAATAGATGCAGTTGCTATGCCTGGGTGCGGTGTTTTGGATGGATACAGCTGAAGGTCACGGTGGACCACTCTCACACCAGACCTATGGTCAGGGCACTCAAAGGAAACCCTGATACACCTCATCCACAGAAATGGGAAATGCATTGTGTCCTTGCTGAAGTTCTCCTTAAGCAAAATATGCAGAGACTAGGTAAATTAAGATGGAGGATCTGAGAAAAACGAACACTTCCTACAGCTGCTACAAAATGTATATGTTTGTTAGAGAATTTTTCAAGTACATATCTGTACAACAGGCTAAGAAAATAGAAGAAAATATCTGGGGCTTTAACATTCTTTTAACAACTAACCATTTTGATATTTTCTAACAAAAACCTTACATTTTTCTGCTTTGAAAGAAACGTTACAATTTTCTGCTTTGTTTTTCAATTAGGCTAAATATAGTCAATTTAAGCACAATCAACTTTTTTGCATGTCAGTAAAAATTTAAAAAAAAAATTAATGGAAAATTTATCTCATTTTAATCAAAGACATTTTGGACTTCCATTTTCCAAAGCCTTAGATTTTGATGCTTCATTCAAACTTAAAATAGATATTTTTTCTTCAGTCAATCCATTTTCAAGTAAAATGAGAGAAGCTTTCTTCCTCTTGTCCTCCCCAGATTGTCCTTGCAGCTGCAATTCGGAAAGAAGTTGTGTATAAGACAATATCTCCATTTGTGTATTATTCAGGTTATGGCTACTGGGACAACCTTGTTCCAGATTCCAAGTTACTGAAAGATGTATTATTTTATTACCCAGTCAGGGACTTTTACAGAGATCCATGCTTCAATTTCTTTTTCAGTCTTTGAGAAAGGCTTCTACATTGTGTGCAAACCTGAAACAAACAGCATGTTATCAAAATAAATCTCACTCAGCTGAAAAAGTCCGAATAGAGGTTAATCCAATTACTTCATGGTTGTCTCCTTCGGCCTCTTCCTTCAGGCAGCTGTGTTTCTACATGTTTTGCTTCCCTCTCCTAACATGATTCTTTAGAGTTCTTTCCTTCACAAAGGAAAAAATACTTCATTGTGCTCTCTGAACAAAATCTTTCTCCATTATGGAGGAATAGAAATATGCGCAAAAAAAAAAATTGTACATGTAGTGTTAAAATTACTCATTTACAGCAAATATTTAATTTTTGTTTAGAGTGAACAGGCCATTGCTCTTAAATCTGTTTGACTTATTCTTGAGGTCAGAACTTTTACTGAATTAAATCTATAGTAGGAATAGCAGTGAAAATTTAATCAATAACATTAATTGATTTGATCGATAAATTAATGCTTGACTCCAGTAAATGCATGACTCCAGAGAAAACAGGATAAATAGCAGTAGGAGTCAAATAAATATGCTTAATAGAAGTCTAATGAGAACAAAATTTAATGAACTGCATGTATATGTTTTCAACATTCCTGCTTCAGGGAAATTGAACGTGCTAACTCCTGCTAGCATCATCCCTCTGGGAGTTTAATGCACAACCAGTAAGCTGCAGAAAATGATAACTGACCTACAGGAAGGGCAGCAAATGAACAGTGAATGAGATGGCTGGGACAATTTATCTTTGGCATCCACTTCTAGCTTGTGGAATAATTATTCTGCTGCACTTAGGACATGCCAAAATGTTCATACCTAGAGTCCCCAGAACTAGACCTTCTGTGCAGATGCTCAGCACTCCTCTGTCATCCTCCCCGCCAGAGTCACCATAGACCATCCTTGCTAGTGCCTCCTGGTACTAACTGAGGTGGACACTATTTATTCCCCAGTCAACCTGACCCAGTATTCCTCTCTCCCTGCAATAAAATTGCAATATTTGTGCTATAGACATTGTCCAGAACAGCTTCTGCTTGATAGCATATTCGAACACTAAAATCAATCCTCCTTATTGCTAAATGAAAAGGGAAAACTTGTTTCCCTGTGTGTTTTTATTGTTGTTCACTCAGTGAGCAAAATTTTAAGTTATAACAATGGGACTAGGAATACAGAAAACTAATTTTAAAAATATCTCTGTAAGATTTGGGGAGATGGACTGGATGACTAAACTACAACGTGGGTGAATCACTTGCTGGACCAAAAAGTAGCTTAAAGTTGTGGTCAATGATTCAAACTTCAACAAGGATAAATTTTAGTGCCTCAGGGCAGAAAAAAACCCATGCAACAGTACAGGCTAGTCACTGGCTGTCTGGGTGATGCTTCTGCAGAAAAACCATGGGCGTCATGGTAGGAAACAAGTTAAACAAGAGTCAGCAGTGCAACCTCGCAGCGATGAAGGCTAACAGTATGCTGTGCTGCATTAACAGAAGTACAGGAAGGCGGTTAGGGAAAATTATTTTTCTGCTCTGCTTGGTACTTGTGAGGAGGTACGTGGTGCCCTTTCTCCAGTTTTGCCACCCCAGTACAAGAGACATGACCTGCAGACAGGCTAGAGGAGGGCCAGTCGCAGGGTTAGGGGCTTGTAGTACATGGGGAAAGGCTGAGGGAAAGGGGGTTTTTCAGTCTGGAGAAGACAAGGCTGAGAGCGAAGGCTAACTGCAATCTTCCACAACCTAAAGCGTGGTTACAGAAAAGGCAAAACCAGGTTCTGCTCAGAGGTGCAATGGTCACAAGTCCCAGCAAGAGAAAAAAATTTCACCATCAGAGTGGTAAGCATCAGAACAGATGCCCAGAGAGGCTGTGGAAGCTCCATCCTCAGAGATTTTCAAAATATCATTAGCCCAGTCAGTCCCTGAGCAAAATGATACAACTTTGACAACAGTTCAGCTCTGTGCAGGAGGTAGGACCAGCTACCCGCAGAGCTTCTTTCCAACCAGAACTGCCCTGGGATTCCCCCAGCCTAAATTCCAGCTCTGGTCCTGCTCTGTGTAGCATTAAGTAACGCAGGGTCAGTTCCTACCATAGTAAATCAGCAAGAAGGTCATACAAAGCTGGGCTGTACGGCTTCCTTCTCATTGAACAGGGGTTCTGAAATGCAGAAAATGACAGATGTTCCTTCAAGGATTTAGCAAGGGCGATTTGCCAAGGTCGTGCAAGTCTATGGCAGATCTGGAAACTGCACTAAACACAGGTTTCCAGCCAGCTCACCGATTAATCAGCTATCCATTTGCAGTATGGTAGCTGCAGCTTCTGCAGACAGAGGCCTGTGGAAGTAATGCCTTCCATCTGCACACCGAATTTTTTTACATGGACCACTAGTAATTGAAAATATAAATCTTCAGTAAACTGAAAACTTTACAAAAGAAACCCTGATGTTATGCCAAATTCTTCTTTGTCTTTGAGTATATATTTATGCTCTTGACAAAAGGTGAGCAGCATAACAATAATGCATTCATATCCCCTTCAGCAGATACCTGTTATTTTGATTCAACAAACCACTACGATCTTAGCTGTAAACAAAAGACCCTGACCAAGAAACAAAAGAACCAGAGATAAAAATGGTGGGCTGCTTTTGAAAGAAAGGAGCAATATAATAATAAATAAAGTATTTTCTATTTCTGTCTTTCTCTGTATGTAAAAGCATCATGATTTCTGGTCTGCCCCATTACTGCTTAATTAAAACTCTTGCAGATTCACATTGATTGGTAGATTATTTTGTTTAAGCCCCTTACATTGCATCAAATATTATGGATTTATTTTAATAAAAGGGTGAATTGTATTACTACAGCAATGATGCATCTGAAGTAACAGATAATAAAATCTTAGATATAGAAACATATCTTGTAAAAGAGGTCAGACAAATATTGTCTATACCAAACTCGGATCCAGAGTACTGCCCAATACTCCAGGCACGTTACAGGATTTTTTCCTTGCTTTTTAAACCCTCAGATATTAGCTAGGGCAAGAGGCAGACTATAAGATATGATGAGTCAGTGATTTGATCTGATATAGCAATCCTATGTTATCGTGATGAAAAACATAAGCAAAACATACAAGGATCCTCTTCTGTAATGAACCATGTTCCTCAAAACATTCACACACTCATACAGTTCCTGTATGATACGTTGATGTGGTGAAGAAAAATCAGAAGGGCCATGTCAAAAATTATTAAGAAGTGCTCATCATTTTATAGCTGCAGAGGGAAATAAGATAGAAGAAGAGAGCAGCCTTGCCATTAACAATTCCGCATGGAGACCAGGTTAGCCATTCCTGTCATTTCACTTGTCCCTATGTCAGTTCAAATGTGAAGTACCGAACACACAAAGAGCAGTATGGGCAAGCTGTCCCTAAAAACCTGACTCTCTTTCAAATATATGAGTTTTATTTGACCCATTTCCTTACAAAAGGGATGAATAAAATGCCAGAAATTTTCCTGCAAGCTCTTTGTGAGAGAAAATTCCTTAATCGGCACAGACTTTTCTGCAGTGGAGAAAATCATTGCTGGCAGGGCATGCTAATGTATTTCAGAGAACACCTCCATGACCTGCAGTAACAGTTAGGGTCTGTGCAGGTGAATTTGAGTTTGCAGAGCCACCCACAAACCTCCTAGAGTAGGAGGCTGGAAGTCACAAGATCCCTTTCTCATCAACAGAGAGCTTCTCTACATTGTCAAAGAGAACAGGTGTAATTTATAAAACAATCATCTGAAAGAGAATAGATGAAGAGTATTTTTCTCCATTGTCTGCTGAGCAAGTCTGCATTGACTACCCCAGGCACACCCCTTACCTCTGCCTCTGTCCATAACACCACGTCCACTATTCACAGCACCGGTACAGAAGTGATTCTGGTAAATACTGTAATTGAAGTTTTTCTGTGTGAATGGATTTTTTCCTAAGTATCATATATCCTTACACTGCAGTTCAATGGGTGAAGAAACCGATGCTAGTGGTATATTCCCTATAGCTCATATATAGTTGCTCAAGTCTAGATGAGGTAAAGTTAAGCAATCGCTGGCTATCTAATGCCCTTTTATTTGTTGATATTGCCCACTATTGCTATCAGTGGTGCAGCTGAACTTTCCTCTCTTCTTTTTTTTTTCCCTTGGAGAAGGGCCAACTTTCTTGAAATGTAAAGCAAAGGTATTGCTGCTCAAGACTTATCAGGTGGTTGCATGAGTAGTAGCCCATGGTGAAAAGGAGAAGTCATAGAAAAGCCTAACTAAATTTAGAGGAAAGAAGGCATCCAAACACACAACATAAAGACCTCCATGACATTTTCAGAATCAACTTCTTTACAGTCCACCGAAAATGTCTATGTGCTGCTGTCTACACAGACATCCTCATAAAGGTGTGTGTCTACCTGAGTGAAATACTCAATGGTCATTTTATTACCAGATAAATATTTGGAGTTTCTTAATTTCTCAGATCTCAAGTTAAAAACCCTGGGTGAAGTTCTCATCATATCAGTGACTATCTCTTTTGATGCAGAGAAACAGATCCCATCTGTCCTTTGATAACAAAACCTTCATTTGACCATTCCAGACAGGACATACACTGTTCACGTGGAGAGGACCATAAAGGAAGTTTCAGTCAGAGAACTATTGGTTTTGTTGGCTCTTCATGTTTCAGACTGATTTTTCCTTCCTAATGCAGACAATTCTGGCAGCACCAAATGTGGTCTTGTCCCTAAATGCATCTTTACCCAGCGGGGTGTGGTTAGAAATCGGTAAGAATGTGGACGTACAATGGTAAGGGAAGGTAAAGAGCATTAACATACCATAGGGTCGCAGGCAGCTCAGGCTGGACAGGAGCTCAGGGGGTCTCTGGTCCAGCCATGCTGCAGCAGGCTCAGCGCCAAGGTCTGTCAGACGGGGCTGCTCAGGGCTGTGACCCCTCGGGGCTGGAAAACCCCCGGACTGACAGACAGAGCCGGCACAGCCTCCCTGGGCAGCCTGTGTCTCTGCCCCCCCGGCCCCAGGGGAGAAATATGTTTTCAGCTGCTGTAGAACTGAAAGGAGGCGATGCAAAGAAACAGCTGACCTTGTCTTTCCACATCGCCAAACTTCCTAGATGATCTGCTGAGGTACCTGTACAACGGAATTATTCCACCACAGTTTGTGACTGTGGTGGGAATAAATAAATGCGAAGAAAAGATAAAAACCATTAAGAAGAATGCTTGTTTGATTAAGCAGGTTATACAATATATATCCACACACTTCTGTAGAAGAGGATTTTTAGTCTAAATGCAATGTCCAAATATCAAAAATAAGGACAATAGGTAGTCATCACTTTCAGGGGAAAGGGGCATTTCTTTCTCATTGCTGGTTTTGAGACACATGAAGCAATGTCATATCACACTTCAACTTCCCACACAATATTCTATGAAATTCAAAACTTCAGTATCATATATTCCATGTCAGGACTCACTCTACTTCTCCAGTCTAAAAGGAGATGACAGAGAATGTGATGACGGTAAGTCCCAACTTCACTGTGAATCAGAATGTAAGCTTCTTTCTGGCCTGAGGACAACTAAATCCTACTGAGAATGTAAAGTCAACATAAGATTAAGGATAAGTGTACAGAATTCAAAGCCACTATCATTTACTGCTGGTTTAACTATAGAAAAATCATAGCATTGAAGAAACGTTATTTTCAGTACCCTCAGTCTTCAAATGTGATTTGCAGGCTAGTCTTTAATGATAGGTCTGTTTCATGCCCATTTCCTACTTCATACCTGCAACCAGAAAAGAACAATACATCACCAGCAGATGTATAAAAATCCTCCCACTTTAAGTCTTAGAACTATGATTTCCAGACCTGGCCTTCTAACTGGATTAGGTTAGATGAACACACCAAAGTCATGAACAGCTGCTGCTGCTGTAGAGTCTTTGGGTTTCTTTTCTGTCATATCAAATCATGGCAGGGAAATTTAAAAGATATTTGAATGAGTGTCCTTCAGCAATATTACCTTTCAGTAATTTTCTGAGTATTATTTCTGAGTCTTTAAAGTTATCATTTCGTAATATTTATTTAGTTCATGGTGGAAATGAATACTTCATGTATGTGCTTTAGGTTAATACCATAGCCTGTCTGTTTAGTTATCAAAACCAAAATTCTACACACAAAGTATTTTAAAAGTTACTACACTTAATAAACTACAGCCAGGTTATTAGATTCCAAAGATGATCTTTGGTTTTATAAACACTATGTCCAATGGAAAAATAATCTAAACATATTTTTTAAGAAAATCCACATCTGCTGACAAAATAAAGGAGTTCTAACAAGAACCAGTATCAGTTTGTTTTGTCCTTTCCTAAAAGCAGGTGATGTAAACTCATACAAGCATATTTCCAAAACGTCTCCTGATATCAGAACATGCAGCTCTCCAGTGATTAAATTCTTAATCAGACCTGCAGGACATCTCTTATCAGCTCTGAAATAATTTATTTTATGTGACTTGGAACCAGTTGCAGTCTTCTCAATTCCAGAGAAAGATATATGAGGTTACCAGAACAATTCCACATTGTGGAGGTTAAAATTAAAGAGCGGAGTTACATTCCTGGCAGATGGATGCTTATTTCAAGCAGCCAGTGACAGTGTTTGCAAGATAGTAGACTGTATAGTTATTTATTATAAAGCACATTTTGTTCAGACCTGACAACTCCAGAAGTTCAAAAACCATAAGCCAAGTTTCCAAAAACTTCATTATCTTCAAAATTATAAGATTTATTTTATCTAATTTAATTGAGACTTCAGCAGTCATCCTATCTGTCCACCAGCCTCCAAGAGTCGCTTTTGGCCACTAACAAATATGGGAGGTATCATGGTAGGGGGCACGGAGTAGCTGCAGAGAGTTGGGATTATGGTGGTGGAGAGGCAAGAAATGCTGTGCAAGAAAACACAGGAAACTAGTCTTCCTCAGTTCTGCTGTTCACAGAATGATTTGTTTTAAAAATGGGGATTTATTGTTAAATCCTTCTTATGTTGTGTCCTTAGGCTACCTTAGAGTCAATTATTTCAGCCTTTCTCTGCAGGTAGGAGCTTACTTTATTTTTTTTCATTAACAGCTTATGTTCTCACAGTACTGGGAATGGAGCTTAACAAAAAAAAAAAAAAAAAGCCCCCAAAAATCAAAAGAAACAATCAAACAAAACAGAACACAAAAAACCAACACAGTTTGAGATATGTGATAAAAATCAATAAGCAATAGAAAACGGAAATGGGAGGGATCTTGAGAAGGCAAGATAAACTGTGCCTAAACTACTGCCAACAGATTTTTACCTGCCTTTTTTTTTTAAATCCTCCAATAATAAAGATGCAAAAACTTTCCCAGGTGCCCTGTTCCAGTGCTTCACTATCTTTACATCAACCCCACCAACGCTTCCTGCACCAGTAGCTGGCACCGTTGTTGCTAACACACTACTTGAGAATAGCATGAAATCTCTTACCAACAAGGACTAAATGATCATTGTAGGTCCTTTCCAACTGAAATATTCTAACAATTTAGAGAAAGAGAGGACCTATGTTCCTTAGCCATAATATGAAGGACAATGGTCTTTTTTCCATTTACCCTACCTTTTCATTACACTGGGAGGAAAGGACCTCACAAAGCCACCCTATCAATGAAACATTTTTACAGAAACATGAGTCCAGCAAAATTAATGTAGAAGAGAAACAGCCTTGTTTCAAGTTCTGACCATCACATCTACAGCTACACAAATATGTCATGTGCAAAAATTCTTATCAGCTACTACTAAGTAAAATACTTCCTTAAGGGGAGATCTGCTTTGCTTCACTTTAATCTTGGACGAATCCTCATTGAAAAAGCTTTGAAATTTAAGTCCATAATATTATTTTCTATGTATTCTGGACAGATGCTAGCTGACACCCTTCTGTAGAAAACAGAGTAAAAGCTCATTCAGAGACACCTTCAAGATGTCACCTACCTACAGCTTCCCAGCCTACTTCTTTTCACTGCCTACCATTAAGAAATTTTGGGGGTCTCATGCTATGCCATTTCTTCTTTGACTGACAAGAAATAGGACCCAGGATTTGGCCATGGGCATAAACATGCATATGAGAGGCTGAGACACAAGAGCAAAAATTTAATTCATAGCAATAACATCTGAAAAAATACCTTGTTAAAATATTAGAAAGAAAGCAGCATCTGCATGTGTTTTCATAAGACATAGAACAATTTTGTTCTGTAGCTCTTCCTTAAACAATCACGATCACTGCGAGTGGAACTGAAATGCATCTACTATGACACCATTTCACTGTGAAAGCTCCGAGATCTGAATATTTGTCCTTCTGCAGCACTCTGAAAGCAAAACTGTCATTTAAATGTAATTACTTTAGCCCAGGGAAGATATGCACTTATAAGAAAAAATCCTGATAGCTGTAAATGGGTCTTACGGCAGTATTCACATAGCAAATAAAATGATCTCTCTCATAGAAATTATGGAGCTGGGTTTTCAGCATCTGTATGCTTTGTTTCGTATTTTGAAGACAGCACTTGTGTGAACGTGTGCCTGATTATTTAATAGTGCAGCGATCCTTAGAGATTCAAAAAGCAGCTAGGACAACATGGCTGTGACTTTGAGTCTGAATTTGCAAAGCTCAGTCATCTTTTCTATGATCAATATAAATGGCAAATGTGTTTGTCCTCCCTTCCCCTCTCCTGAAGGAAGCCGTAGCCCCCACTGAGCTGTCGGTGCAGGAACCTGCCTCGTGCTGGGTTTTGCCCCTGGGAGACCAGGACCCTCACTAATGCCTGCTCCATCTGACCGCCAACGGCCTTCGGTGAGGCAAACCTTGGCACAGCACCGCTAGTTTCCACTGGCTCGCGTCCTTCTCAAAGGTTGCCCCTCACCGCACATTTCGGGCGGCGCAGTGGTCGGCGGGCTGGAGCTCAGCTGAAATCCCAGGCTGACAGGTATCTACTGTCGCCTGACTCCTGCTTTATCCCTCCTGGAGAAACCTCCTGCTGCAGACGCAGAGGCTGAGGCTGAAATAACCTTCTTCATCACTCCCTGTCATGTCTGGCAGCCCCCCCGAGCGAGCGCGTCCCCGGGAGGTGAAGGCCTCCCTCCGAGCTGCCACCACACCATGGCCCCTGCTCCCTGACAGCCTCCCTCCCCTCCGTTTGCTGCTCTCACTCAGATTCACTTCGCTCCCCGGTACCGCACGGGCTTTGCTGTAAGACAAAGCAGAGGTGTATTTATCAGAGTTAAAGCTAATCCATTCAGAATTGGAATCATAGATTCGTTCAGGTTGGAAAAGAGCTTTAGGATCATCAAGTCCGACCATCAACCCAACACCACCATGGCCACTAAACCATGTCCTGAAATACCATAATCCTGACATTATACCTACAGGACTGCAAACACGGGTGATATAAATTGTTATTCCTAAGGGTAAGAAGCTTCCTGACTTTTCCTGGGTGTTTCACACCAGGCCCTTGTGGCATATGCTGACCTGAGAAGCTGATATTCCTCCTTCACGGAACAGTGACATACTCAAGTAAACCCACCATGTTGTCGAGGATTTCTCTCTTTTCTCCAGATACACCAAACCTGGCTTCTAGCTCCAATTCATAGAATCACAGAATAGAATCATAGAACCATTTAGGTTGGAAAAGACCTTCAAGATCATCAAGTCCAACCATCATCCATGCTCACTAAACCATGTTCTGGAGTATCTTGTTTATGCGCTTTTTGAACACCTCCAGGGATGGTGACTCAACCACTTCCCTGGGCAGCCTATTCCAATGTCTGACAACCCTCTCAGTAAAGAAATTTTTCCTAATATCTAACCTAAAACTCCCTTGCTGCAACTTGAGGCCATTTCCTCTCGTCCTATCTCCAGCCACCTGACAGAAGAGACCAGCACCCACCTCACTACACCCTCCTTTCAGGCAGTTGTAGAGCGATCAGGTCTCCCCTCAGCCTCCTTTTCTCCAGGATGAACAACCCCAGTTCCCTCAGCCGCTCCTCACAAGTCTTGTTCTCCAGGCCCCTCACCAACTCGGTTGCCCTTCTCTGGACACGCTCCAGCCCCTCCATGTCTTTCCTGCAGCGAGGGGCCCAAAACTGAACACAGGACTCGAGGGGCGGCCTCACCAGTGCCCAGTACAGGGGACGATCACCTCCCTGCTCCTGCTGGCCACACCATTTCTGATACAGGCCAGGATGCCGTTGGCCTTCTTGGCCACCTGGGCACGCTGCTGGTCATATTCAGCTGGGTCATGCCAGCGGCTCGCATTTTGAACTACTATCGTGGTTTAGATTTTCCTCACTGTGCCCCCCACTCCACACAGGCCAGGCACAGACACAGCCCAGATCTTTATTAAATCTTCATTAAATATTCAAAATTATTAAAAATAATGAAACCAAGTCATATTCATTAAAAATACATCATATCTATTTTATCAAAACTTTGGCTTTTGGTGTTCTTCCAGCTTTATCTTTGAGACTGCACATGGCTTTTATGGATACAAACTTCAGGAAAGATGGAAGACTCTGCCCGTATGGGCGTCCACTTGTGTTCCCTCCCCAGTACCTGTTTGCAGCTTTCAGGTCTCTGGATCAAAGAGGCAAAAGGAGCATCCCTCAGAAGTGCAGCATATGAGTCTGGATTTTTTTTTACCATTTCCACAGTTACCTCTCAGAAATACTCAGATCACGAAGTCAGGATAAGAAATGATGAAAAACAGACTGAAAGTCAGAGTCGTTTTGCTCTTGAGAGACCTCGCGAATTATCCAATCCTGACAGCCCTGACTGCTTGGATTAGCCAACTTTCAGAGGAATAAAGCCTCCATGATTTTTTCTCTCTTGGACACTGAAATTACCTCCAGCCTCTCCTCAGGGTCCCTCCAAAGGGACAAGCACATTAAGCCCCTAAGCCACTGTTCTTCTGGAAACAGCCACTAAATAAAGAGGCCAGAGGAAGAACAGGAACTGTAGGTAGCTGTGAAACTATACAGTGCTGGGTTATTAAAATTTTTCAATTCTGATTTTGTAAAAGCCTAAGAAATTACTAAAAATACATAATTTTAAATACAACCATAAAATAACAGAATTATGTAAAGAACAGTTGGGAATATCAGTTAGCCTAACTCTGGCAGGATCAATTATCCCTGTGTCATTCATGACAGACATATGGCTAAACTGTTTTTTAATATCTCCAGCAATTAAGATTTTACAACCTCTGCAGACGTCTGCTCATACAGCGCAAAGCTGTATTTTTGACTAGCACTGTCACTTTCCCTTACAAGTAGGAAGTGTTTCCTAATATTTAACTTGATCTTTTCTTGCTGAAAACAAAGCCTGTTACTGTTTCTTTATCTACCAAATCCTCTCATTCTTTGTAGCAGACTTCTGTACACCTCAAGTCCCTTACCTTGTCGCAATCATTTCCTATTCTGTGTTTTACCCAGGTCCAGTTTTTTCAATATTTCCCCAAAGGTCATCTTTTCTAGAGATTGTCCTGGACTCTCTCTGGTTGCTTTCACATCTTTCTCAAAGTGTCATGACCACAGAAATCCAGGTCTGAGAGGAATAGAAATCCTGTGGGCTGCATTTCTGACTATAGATCCCAGACATGATGTTCACAGCTGTACTAGAGCTCAAAGATCTGGTATTTAATCCTGTTTCTGTTTTGCCAGTTATTCCTATCTGTGTTGCCATAAAGTTTCACCTTGGTTTTTCAGATCAAATTGTCAAGATCTGTCAGCATACCTGCAGTCTTTCTTCCCTAATCTCTTTAACTATTAACCAGAGACTTTTGGCATACACTTTACACTTTCAACCACCAAGCAAGTGTGTTATCTTGCATATAGAAGGTAATATTTTTCCCTTCTCTCTTGTTTGTCCTTCTTGAGCACACTATACTGATTTAGGTTCATCTAGTCATACGAGTTATCCCATCTCTGTTATGCCAGTTACTTCACAACAGCGAAGAGATTAAGTTTCTTGCATTAAAATATAGATGCCTGTATAGTATCTATGGTCTATAGCATAGAAATCTTTGATGGACTGACCAGCTATTCCTGTTTTTATTCCTTCTAAAAAAAATCTTAGTGACTTAGTGGCTACTAAACAATCTTTTTCTATCTAGATCCTTGTTGCTTACATTTATCGAGGATCTTGTCACCCATCACTGCTGATCCAGGCTGGTGTCCCTCCTTCCTAGGTCAGCAAGAGAACATTTTAGGGTAGTCTAGGTTGGCAAGATAATTCCCCCTTTTTCTGAGGTCAACTCTGTTTTGGCAGTGGATCATTGAACTTCATTTTGTGTTGAAAGGATCAAATCTTATGCTCTTGATGAACCTTAAGGTAGTAAAAATTTGAGTTTCAGTTGCAAAAAAAGTAATTACACATGCAAAAATGTCAATTACTTATGGAAATTATAGGCTACATGACTACCTGTTCATTTGCATGCACAATTACCCAAACTGAATAAGAAACCACGACAAATTTAATGTGCCAATTGGGTGTGCAATCAGGCATTCAACTAACTCACACCTAATTGGGCACACCTCATTTTGAAAATTATTCTCCTAGTTTTCTGCTTACCTTTAACATTTTGGGTGAAGGCTCTATAATAATTCTTTCATAGATATAAAATTGAACAAAGGGAAATCATATTTGTCCACAAAAAACATACATAGCAGCACTGACTATAAAGCTTTTTTTTCTTTTTCCCCCCAGTTCAGCCTTGTCTGAATACTATACCAAGTCCCACCAGGCCACAATGTTGGTGTTGTCATTAATCAGTTTACAGACTCCATTCCACAGCAATCTATTAAACTTTTGAGAAGAACTCGACACCAATAGCACCAACATGCAGAGTTTATGACTGACTTTTCTTTCAGTCCTGGGACTCATAGATAGTATTATATACACATAGTGCTTGTGCAGCACGAAGTTGTTTTTAACTAGGATGGCATTTAATTCACTGAGGACCAGATTTTCAGTGACAGGCAAACACAGATGTTTGTGGATGCCCGATTTATGTGCATAAATGTCAGCTGGGTAATCACAAATTAGGTTATCTGCACACGTAAGTATTTATATTCTGAGTGGCTGTGGACATAGCAAACAACTGGTGTAAGTATACAGATCCACTTCTAAGTCAGAGATGGGCTAATACTTGGGGTGCAGTACTAGCTCCCCCATTCAGGTTAGTCACAGCTAAACTGGCTGAAAATAGCTGAAGAAGATCTCATGATAAAGCATGAAAAGATTTCAGGAGAGATTCAAGTCAATAAATGCAAAATAAATCCCATGAAGAGAAGTAATTGTAATTCTGTATGTACAGCAGCAGGCTTTCAATAAGATTTTATGACTAAGAAATGAGACTTCGGAGATACTGCGAACAATTCTTTGAAAATGTTAGCCCTGTACTCAACAGCAATCACAAAAAGAATTAGAATATGGGGAACTACTAGGAAAGGGAAGAAAACTGTATACGGTCACTGAATAAAACCTTTGTGCATTTATGTCTCAAATGCTATGTGCAAGTCTGGCCACCACATATCGGAAATCATACAGCGGATATCAGAAACTGGTAAAGTAGAACGAGAAGATGCACTGAGAAACGTAACAAGGATTATCGAGGATTATCAGAAGTATGTGATGGCCTCTGAGGACAAATTACAAAGAGCGGAACCCTTCCTAAAATTTAGAAAGCCATAATCAGCATTTATAAAACTATTTTTTAAATTAAAAAAAAAAAACAACTTGTCATGGAAAACATAAATAGGGAACAATGATGTATTATTTTTCATAATACATAACATAAGGGACATACGATGAAATTACAGGCAGCAGGTTTAACACAAACAAAAGGAAGCAGTTTTATACGATACACCATTAAATCGTGGAATCTTTTGCCACAGGATGATTTGGATAGCACAAATATGAATAGGTCCAGAGATTTTTTAATAAATCATGGAAGATCCACTAGGGTATTTAAAAGAAGATGTTGGAGATGTGACTCTGCTTCAGTAAACTCCTAATCCAGAGTGCCCAAAGGGCAAACAGTGCATCAGGAGAGGCGGCACTCTGCCCTTCCCGTTTCCTGTAGTCTGCCTAATTATGAAATGTTATTCACTGTCAGAAAGAGACACTAGTCTAGGTGGACCTTTGACCTTACCGCATCTGGCTATATTTATATTTATATTACAGCTCTTAATCCTTTCCTTGGGAACTTCTACCTAGCTGTCTTTTTCCTGTCTTGTGTGCTGCTCTTATTTTCATGAGTCTTCATTCTCATTCTTATTGAACTGCAACCTAGTTTTTTCAGACCATTTCTCCAAGATCATTATATTTAAATCCATTTTCTCCCATCTTCTCTAGTAACAATGATTACCTGAAGGAATGGTTGATGACAATAACTCTAAATCTTTCAACACCTGCACAGTTAAATTACCCTAAAGCTCATAAAACTGACTGATGCCATATACAAGGGAATTATGGTATTTTAAAATTGTGATATAGATGTCTGGATAGATCTGGAAAGACAGAACAGTATGGTTCCCAAAAGTCTACATGATTTTCCTTGCGTGCTGTTACTTTGTGTAATATCACTATTAGTATGGAACATCCTAAGAGTTGTTTCTGAGCCATTAATATTTATGAGATTGGTGCAGCTACTGTTCTCAGTTTGTAGGCACCTGTTGAAGTAAGACAAATTAAAAAAGGAAAAAAAATGTTTAATATGGTATTAGTTTGAATGATCTCATATTGCACTTTCAAGGTAGATTTTCCCTCTATTACCAAATGCTAATACTTAAAGCCACAAAAAGCATTGACGTACCAAAAGCCTAGTCTTCAGCTGAAGACCCCGGAGTTTATTATCTTCACTTCTGGCAGTAAGCCTGGGAAAGGAAAGGGCTGCTAAGAAGTGCAACATAATGTTGCTCCCTCTGAAGAGGAAAAGTATATTGACTCTAACAGAGTGCCATGCTAAAATGGCAGCGTGATCAGCGGAGACCGATGTTTCCCAGGCTTAGACCGAGGCAGAACACATGAGTATCAGTAGGCAACGGTCTGTGCAGATATCCTCTCAGGTACCTAAAAATGGGTTGCACAAAGGCTGAGTTGGGACATACCTAAACTAATCATTCAGACACAGAGGTGGAAGGAAGAAGAGGAGGGAAGAATTTGGACACTTTATCCTGTGTTGCACCTCTTTCCATTAGGAAAGTTAATTGCCTTCTTCTGAAGCTCCCATCCTTCTTTCTGAAGATAAGGAAGAGCCAGTGCTTTTTTAAAAAGTACGTCTGGAGCAAAGGACTTGCACTGCTGCCCAAGCTCCCCCATGCCTTTTGTCCAAGAGCACAGCGTACTAAGACCTCTCTCACAACCTGTGAAAAACAATTTGAGTAGTAAGGTATTCAGGGAGGAAACTGCCAGCAAGAGAGTAGCAAGAGGAGGTATCTTCATCCCCTTCCACTGAAGATGCTACACCTGATACTAATTCAGTTTTCATGAACTTACCTGAAAGTAGGCTGCACCTGGGTTACAGTTCAGGCTCCCAGTTCTAAATTCCCTCAGTGAAATTAGCCCTAAAGAAATATTTAAGTACTTTTCCCTTTAAAAGGTGTTTTGATTCCAATTCTGTAACTTAGCCCCAAGATGACTGTATCTATGGTTTTCTTTGATGAGATTTCTAACTTGTTTGACAAAAGTAATTGGTAACTTTTGCCTTTTAAAAGGTGTTTGATTTAGTACCACATGTGAGTCTTATTATAAAATTAGTCTCTCATAAACCAATAGAGAACACATTAAATGGATTAGAACTCACTAATTGGCAGATGCCCAAATGCAGCTGTCAACCTAGAGTCATACTGAAGTGAGGAATATTCTAACAGGATGATCCCTTTGCAGGGTTTAATTCTATAATGCTTTATTAATGCTCTCAAATAATACACAATATCATTGCTGGTAAAATCTGTGGATGACACATAGATTGCCAGAATAGTAGATAATAACAATGAAGATATCCAACTTGTCAGCCTGGGCCGACTCAAACAAATGATCTTTTTAAACAGCAAGTATCTCTAGATCAAAGCAGCTGGACCATGCCTGTGACACTAAATACTGCATGTGGAACGGGCACTCAGTGAGAACCACACAGGATGAGCAACTGAGCATGAGCTTCCAGAGTGATGATGAGGTGAAAGGGGGCTAACGAAATCACTGCAAGTATGTAAATAGTGGAGCAGAGGTTGGGGATGAGTGTGTACTTCTGTATGTGACACTGGTGAGGCCAGCACCCAAACACCAGTGGAGAAATTTCCAAGAATTCTCACAATCTTCACACGCAAGCAGCAACGTTGCTCACTGCCTGTTGCTCGTCGCATCCTATTCTGCCTTTGTGTAACATCCACTGGATAAAGCATACGAGCTGTTTCAGGAGCAGGAGAGTGCCGTAACCACTGGGCAGTACATCATTACCACGCTTGCAGCCCCTTTGCCTCTGCCCCTGCTGCTTCGTGTTTGGTATCGGTGCTGCTCACTGCCCCATGCCCAGGTCAGAGCAGCCGCGAGCGTCCCCCTTGACCCACACCCCATATCCACGTTTCCCCACAGCCTGATCTAGCCTACAAAACAGAAATGGGAAATGTGTACCCCCTCAGGTCAAACCTCAGTCTCATTGTTAGGAGTATTTGTTGCAAATACCCTTTTACACAAGGAGTAGGCAGGGAAACTAGTTGTGTTTTTAAGGGCTAAAGCCGCCTTGGTTTTTTGAAAGAAATGGTGCAGCTCATTCCCGTCAGCAGGCAGGCTGTGGACCCTGAGTAGGTGGAGTGAAAAACATGATTTAATAGCCCTCCCTAGAGGATGTGTTCAGTCTCCTAACCCTTGGCTGTACAGTGAAGCCAAAAAAATACTGCATTTAGTCAACGGAACTTGACTTGCTGATTACATGACAACTGGAAAAGCGTTCTTTACTCTAATCAAAATACATGCAAGCATTTACCTCACCAACAGGGCCTGATGTATAGCTGCATGTTTCTGGACTTTTTGACAGACACAAATCAGTTAAATACACATTTTTTCAGTAAGATAAATCTTTTCAAACACACCACATTATTGACATTCTTAAAAGAAATATTTATATTTACATAGTAAAACAATAAGGTAAAAGTTGATTATAAATCTTCAAATAAACTTTCCAACAATGAGAAAGTTAGACCCAAAAGGTTTCTCTTTGCTTACTACAAACAAGACAAATGATACATTACAGATTTAAGCTATAAAGAAGAGTTCCCTTCCTCAACATGTTATTTTCCTCAGATTACATAACTGAAACATACATAAACTATTATTGTTGATTAAGAATATAACAAGTTATTAAATATACATCTACTGTTTAATGTCCTTGGAGTCACAGCACTGCTGAAGATTAACCTTCCAAGCTTCTTAGAAAACACAGAAATGCCTACTAAGGTTTTTGATTTTAAAACTTCCCAATTAACCAGTTTAGATTGCTCAGACTAACATTTCAGACTCATGCATAAATACATCACAAGATAAATTAATCTTGTTACTCTACTAACAGGAACTCTTTCTCCCACTAAATTAAATATATACTTATGCCCGAGGTCCAAATACTGTCTTGAAAACTTTTAGGTACTCACCCAAAAGTATATCTGCTTTCTGCTTGCATATATAGTGTTTAAAAGAGTCTTAGTAAATATCTTCATAAATACTAAAATATCAAATTTTGAGAAATATAATAACATGGTCAGTACTAATATCCTCCCTTATATGTTTGGATCTGATGGGAAGGTTACTTCAGGTCACCCCTATATCGGAAAAAAATCTGACTCCTGACTGGCCCATGTGTGAGAACAGGCAGACACATACCTTTGCGCTAAGCACAAACTACTCTTCTCCTCCTAAAGCAGGCAGGAGAAGAGAAGGACCTTCCCCACCCAGCTGGAGGAGGGCCCTGCCTTCACATCCAAGGAGAAAGAGAGAGAGGAGCGCATGCAGGTTAAGATCAGAGTAAAAACTAAAGTTATGTCAGGACATAAAATGTCTACTGTTCTTTAAAACAAATGTTTTGAGTTGTCCTCTATGGCGTCCCAGTTCTTCAAGGAGCTCCATGCCATCCAAGCTGGAGACTCAAGCTATAGCCTGCTCTTCTCCAGAATCCTTTTTGGAGAGACAATACAAGAGGCCATGGGCTGAAGAGAATGACTTTAATGTCATGGGGGATGGGGAACATAATGCAGATCCTCTCAAAGGAGGGTCTGAAGCTGCAGTCTGAAGCCACAAAATCAACTGATGCTGCGCTGTTATTATAAATTCTTCCTCCCTTATATTCATAGTTGCGTTTTTATTTATGAATAATGTGCTCAGTCCTCTAGCATGAAACCACGCTACCTCCTAAACATACCACGTGTGTTCCCTGTAATCCCAGAGGAAAACTATGATTAATATACAATGTCTTTATGCAAGAATTTAAACACAGTAGGACTACAGCTAATTAATGTTTTTTAGAGATGTCAGCCATCCTAAATCATTGGTAAATACAAGTCCAGGAGATCAGACTGCTGCAAAAGCTATCAGTGAGGTGGAATAGATTGCTATGATTAACAGTTTCTAATGGTTTCCCATGGAAGGAATGATTCATTTCCAATAAAAAAAGCCTTGGATTCACAATAGGGAAGCTACCACCTGCTTCTGTTTAAGAAAAAGGTCTGAAATTTATAAACTAGTTTGTGTACAGCATTTTCTTTTCCTGCTGTTAATTTTTTAAATTATCTTTTAACCACTACTGACACCATTTATTTTTCGTTCATTAGCCTTAGGTGGTCCAACCACAGAATTTTCATTAAAAAAACAAGAAAATATTGTTCAAACCTCTATAGTAATCATTGTCACCATCCACCCCTCCAAGGAAATGTGACAGGAGATAATGGTATGACAAGTACTCAGAAGTATAGACAATTGCATGGCTGGAGCCAGAAGAAAGTAGTATACCACAGCAACATACAGGAAGGTAAGAACTATCTGATGTGTGACAAGCTCAGGCAGTTCACAAAAAGACAGAGTGGAGGGTTTTTTAAATTGCTAAGAAGAGCAAGCTGCCATTCTGAACTAAACTCAGACCTCAGAAAGTCCTGATTCTTAATGAAATAGATACTGTCTGGCCACACTTGGTTTTCAGGCTCCCAAATCTTCTGATGGTACTCTCAGTCATTCTGAAAAATAGCCAAATTCAGGTACATCAGCAATACGCAGGCTTTGGCTCTGGATATGCAGCCTGTCCCTTCTGAAGGAAAGTTGTACACATCCTGGTCCTTTTGCTCTTTTGCCTCCTTTAAAGCCTGCACGTACAATTATAGCTGTCCTTTTAAATTACAGAACAAGTGAGGACCAAAATAATTTGCAACTGATCAATGCAAGCAGCAAAAAATAATCCTTCCTGTGCAGGCTGGTGGGCCAAGAATCAGAGCTGCGTCTCCATTCCCTGTCCACACATGAGTCAATGTTCAGCCAGTATTCAAACTCACCACGTCATTGCTCAGAGCAGAGGTCTAGGTTAGTGATATCACCCAACCAAATCACAGTAACCACAATACCAAGCGCGTAAGTACTGCTTATTCTGAAGATTTCCTGCACTTTATGAAAAATAAAGAGTATTCAGAATTTAAACCTGTAGTAAATTCCAGTTGCACTACTTAAAACAGCTTTGGATCTCTGGGTTGTGATAGCCCCTTAGCAAAAGGAACAGGGAGATCCTAGAGTAAAGTCTCCAGGGGGAAGGCTTTGAGCCTCCATTGCTGTTTGAATAGAGGCTGGGATTTTCAAGGAATGGATTTAGTTGACCACAGAAGGATTATTCTCCAGATTTATAGGCAATGAGTCCTTAGATCCAGCACAGGACCCTATGAATTTTGGATTTTTTTTATTTTTAAGGGAAGAAGAAAAACTTCAAACTGCGGTATGCACCCATCCCAAAAGCTAGTTTCATATCAGTGTGCGCTGAACATGAGAAGAGGCTGTCATGGTTCAACCCCAGGCGGCAACTCAGCCCCACGCAGCCGCTCACTCACTCCCCCCTGGTGGGGTGGGGGAGAAAATCAGAAGGGTGAAAGCGAGAAAACTCGTGGGCTGAGATAAAGACGGTTTAATAGGCAAAGCAAAAGCTGTGCACACAAGCGAAGCAAAACAAGGAATTCATTCCCCACTTCCCATGGGCAGGCAGGTGTTCAGCCATCTCCAGGACAGCAGGGCTCCATCATCAAGGTGACTCGGGAAGACAAACGCCATCACTCCGAACGTCCCTCCTTCCTCCTTCTTCCCCCAGCTCTATATTACTGATCATGATGTCCCATGGTCTGGGATGTCCCTTGGGTCAGTCGGGGTCGGCTGTCCCGGCTGTGTCCCCTTTCCAGTTCCTTGTGCCCCCCCAGCCTGCTCGCTGGTGGGGTGGGCTGAGAGGCAGAACAGCCCTTGGCTCTGGGTAAGCCCTGCTCAGCAGAACGAAAACATCCCTGGGTTATCAACACTGTTTCCAGCACAAATCCAAAACACAGCCCCACACCAGCTAGGGTGAAGAAAATTAACTCTACCCCAGCCCAAACCAGCACAGAGGCACTTTTTGTTAAGATCCACTACAGTGTCTTTTATTGATCCGTCACCACACAGATCAGTTTTTCTGGAAGCCTGAGCTTACTTTCCTCCCACTTCTGAGGACTCGAATATTCACCATAATAAAGATCAACTTGGAAAGGCTTTATGCCATAACACAGTACATTCCTTTTGCCTTGCCTCTGGAAAGAGTAGCCTGAGCACATTTCAGTACTTACAGCGTGAGTGAACACGTCTTCTGGGAAGGAGAGGGCAGATGTGTTGCAGTCGTGCTTCTTTGAAGATAAAGGCCCTGTTTAAATATATTTCATCAAGTATGCATTTTGCTTTGGAAACCTACCTTTTCATTACAAATAAAAGGTGTCAAAGGGCTTCTGCCTGTTGTTTAATAATTTGTAAAGGAAACATTCTCTTCTGCTCTGTACTGCCTCTGTGCAGCGCATACGCTGTTTCAGGCTCCCACTATGCGTCCCTTGCCCATCATACCAACAGTTTCTCCTAGCTGATTTCTGCTTTAGGATGTGATGAGTAGTGCCTTAGAAGTGACTCTTCCTCTTATTGACTAGGGTGTATAGAGCTAGGTCACATGTAGCTGAAGTTTGGTCAAATGAATCCCACCCGTTTTGCCTCAAATGATAATCATCCGCTGGTTTCGTTGTACGTTCTCCTTCGCGTAAGTACCCAGTAGCTGTACCTTTGTATCAAAAGATCACACCATGACAGCAAGCAGTTCCCTTCAGATTAACAATGCAAGACAGAACATTTAGACCATAGATTATGTGAAGAACCTGGTCCCAGGGTAGATGGAGTATCTTCAAAGCACCGTGGCAGATTTAATTTGGCCGGAGAAGGAGTGGTGAGCAATGTAAGTGTCATCATGAAGAAACAATGACCTATTATAGATGAAGAGGAAGCGAAAAGAATGATTTTCAGCTCGGAAAAAGTTATATAGATAGTTGAAGGTATAGGTATAATTGTAAGTATAGATGCAGATAGACTTTGGGAAGCTGTTCTTCATGGGTGATAAGAAAAACATTCAGGTAACAAACAAGCTTCCATATGGCAGAAGGCCAGATGATTTTATCTTGAAAACAGAAACAATACTGAAAATGATATATGTTATATACCTGGATACAATTCTACTGTGAATGAACTCAACCACAGGAGCTATACAGTCCAGTTCCTCTGAACCTAAGTAATAGCTGCCCACCATAGCTAGCGTTGCCCTTCGGATGCACTGCTATGTGTACATCTGTCTGACACATCCTTAGGCAGCTTCATTTCCATAATGCAGCTTTTAAGAGCCAGGAGTGATTTAAATGCTTTTTTCTCAGTCTTAGCCCTTCGAATTGTAGAACTGTGATTTTGGAGGAACTACATGACAATAAAGCAATTAATGTATTTTTTCTAGTCATATTTATCTTCTGCAGACATGTTACACTCAAGGAGAAAATAAAGGAACTTTCTGGATAACAAAGCCTGTCTTTAACACCTCTGTGGCCCACAATTTGGTTAAAGTCTCTATGCCAGAAAGCGTTTCCAGCTGGCTTGCCCTTGCATCATTGTTTTAGAAAATACACTAATCTCTTTTTGAAAAAAAAAAAAAACAAACACAAACCAACATATTTCCTCCATTTTTATGCAAAGTACTCCACGACGGAGGAAGCAGAACCAGGATACAGGTCTCTACTTGCTTCCCTTCCTTACCAATTGTTCCTCACATTATCTTCAATGGGGACACCAGTCAAGGGCAATGGGCCAGCTAACAGAAATCTCCTGATTTCAAAAACAGTTTTCCTAGTTAGACTGTCACCTAATTCCAGACGTAGTGGGATTCACATATCCAAATTTTGACAACTGCAGTGTAGGTGTCTGCATAGGAGTTAGTCACTTGGCTCCCTTTACAGAGAGTGATAGGTTCCATAGCACACAGCTCATCTCCTAGGGGAGATGACCCTAACCATGAATTTTCTTCTCCACTGATCAGAGCAGGGATCCAGGTGATTACCTCACACATAGATGTCTAAAGTTGGGTGAGATGACTTCCCCACACCTGTCTTAAATGTTAGCAAGGACCTATAGCATGACAGCCTTTGAAGAATCACAAAAGAAGACAGCTCTTATAACAAGCAAATCTCAAATCCATCGCAGTGTTGGACACTATAAAAATCTGTAGCATGAGAGCTATTTTTAGTGAAAGTAGGAGAAGCCATACTGGGCAAGACGAAAGGTCTGATGATCCTGTTTCTGATGGTGGGCAGCAGCTGGTGCCCAGGATGGCTACGAGAATGCTGCAAGCAGGAACTGATGCTCCCCCAGTGAACTGTCAGGATGCTTGGAGCCCTGTGTCTCAAGATCTCCCCGAGCCAGTGGTCATATTTTTTTGTGTGTTTAATGACCCTAGAAAAATAATTTTTATGAATATGTGTGGTGGGTTGACCTTGGCTGGACACCAGGTGCCCACCAAAGCTGTTCTATCACTCCCCCTCCTCAGCTGGACAGGGGAGAGAAAATATAACAAAGGTCTCGTGGGTCGAGATAAGGACAGGGAGAGATCACTCACCAATTACTGTCACAGGCAAAACAGACTCAGCTTGGGGAAAATTAACTCACTATATTACAAATCAACCGGAGTAGTGTAATGAGAAATAAAACCAAATCTCAGAACACCTTCCCCCCACCCCTCTCTTCTTCCTGGGCACAACTTCACTCCCAGATTCTCTACCAACCCCCCCCCAGTGGCAGAGGGGGTTGGGGAATGGCATTTACGGTCAGCTCATCACACGTTATTTTCTGCCGCTTCATCCTCCTCAGGGGAGGACTCATCCCACTCTTCCCCTGCTCCAGTGTGGGGTCCCACCCACAGGAGAGAGTCCTCCATGAACTTCTCCAACGTGAGTCCTTCCCACGGGCTGCAGTTCTTCACAAACTTCTCCAATGTGAGTTCTTCCCATGGGCTGCAGTCCTTCAGGCACAGACTGCTCCTGCATGGGTCCCCCACGGGGTCACAAGTCCTGCCAGAAAACCTGCTCCAGCCTGGGCTCCTCTCTCCACAGATCCGCAGGTCCTGCCAGGAGCCTGCTCCAGCATGGGCTTCCCACGGGGTCACAGCCTCCTTCGGGCATCCCCTTGCTCCGGCGTGGGGTCCTCCAGAAAGGACAGCCTGCCTCACTGTGGTCTTCCCCACGGGCTGCAGGGGAATCTCTGCTCCGGCGCCTGCAGCATCTCCTCCCCTCCTGCTGCACTGACCTGGGGGTCTGCAGGGTTGTTTCTCTCACATGTTCTCACTCCTCTCTCCAGATGCCGTTTCTGTCTGTCCCAACTTTTTTCCCTTCTTAAAAATGTTCTCCCAGAGGCGTTACCACTATCGCTGATGGGCTTGGCCTTGGCCAGCGGCGGGTCCATCCTAGAGCTGGCTGGCGTTGGCTCTGTCGGACATGGGGGAAGCTTCCAGCAGCTTCTTACAGAAGCCACCCCTGTAACCCCCCCCCCCCCCCCCCGCTACCAAAACCTTGCCACACAAAGCCAATACAATATGTTTTTGTAAGTTGTATATACTTTCAGCAGTGCCCTGTGGCAATGATGTAAAAAGATTTTAATTAGAGGTTGCATGAAGACCCACCTTCTCTTATGCATCCTGAATGTGCAGTCTGATCATTTTGTGTGGTGACTCTGCTCTTGTAAGAAAAAGAAGGCTATTCAGTTTCTCCAAGCCACTGAGTTTGTAGACTTTCATCATGCCCCAAACCCCACTGGCTATTTTCTGGGCTGAACTGTCCTAGCACATTTACTCTCCATGTGCAGATACTGTTACATCATCTTTGTTACCACTCTCTATTATTTTTTAGTTTTATTATATCCTCTCTGTGCAAGCTAGCTCAGAACTCTACTTTCTAGATTGACTGCTGATTGCAGTCAACAACACTGCAAAGGGCATATAATTTTTTTTATAAATAACACAATAACATGTGGTGTGCTCTCTGCTAAAGTAAATTGATTTTCAGTTGATAGCTGATCAGAAAGGAAAGGGAACCCTTACACGCTGGAATAACGCTTTGAGCACAGCAATATTTATCCTAATGCTTTAGTTACTTGCCATCACTGTCAGGTCTGGATCTTTGCTTTTTCCTCTCTCTTACCTACTCCCTCTCTCTCTGGTGTGGTTATTTTTGCTTCCTTGATATACATGAGTTGCTTGTCTACCATGGTATCAAGAAATGAGTTTGTTTTCACACGTGGTTAATACATTAGAAAGTGCTTCTGACATAGTATGTCTGATAGTTGTAGGATTTTGAAAGGAAAGATGCAATGCCACCAACTTGTTTGTTTAATATACGCCTTAGAAGAAGTTCTCTTTGGTGTCCGCAGGTGAGAGTGGATGAGGCAGAAACTTTGGGATAGATGAGCAGGAAAGAAAAAAAAAAGAATAAAATTTTGAATGGATGAATATGCTTCTGAAGGGCTGGAGACATATACTAATCAAATCATGGCCTTTCTGAAAGTCACCTACAGCAAACTAGAGAGAGAAGCTGATCCAAACAAAAAAAATAAAAAAGGAAATTTTGTTCCTCAGAACAATTTATGGATTGAGAAAGTATATTTGTCTCAAATTATAATGAAGAGTAAAAATCCCATAAGTTTTGACAAAATAAAATATCCAAAGTGAAGCAGACATATTTTTTTGTCCTTCTTTTAACTAAAACATCATCAAAAGAGAAAATGTGTCAAAATAAATGTATTTAAACTGTTTTAAAAATGTACTTTGAAAATGTAGATGAGATTGAAATGTTTCACAGTTTCAACTTTGCTATATCCAAAATCTTCAGTAGGAAAGAGCTTCCTGGACAAATTCTGACCAGTCTCATGCAGGAGAATAGGGAAATTTGTTTCATGATGGAAAAAATTCGAGGACCTGAAACAGTCCCCTCCCACTCTGCCTGCCTCACCACGCAGACGCAGACAGTTTCTGATGCTCTCTGATGCTGGGCTACAGTAAGGAATCCAAACAGGGTGACATTAATCATCTGTGCTCTGGAATTATGGACCTCACTAGCTGTGGATGTCATGGAGGTAATAAAGCTGAGGGATGAGTTGCTTAAATTTATAGAGCAGGTGCAAGCATTAACTAAACTTTTCAGAAGACTAGTCTTACATTTTAAGATGGGAGTTAATGATCTGATTATTTTTCTAGTTCAGTAAGTCAGCAAGTAAGTGACTTATAGTGTCCTCTTATTCTCTTTTATCTTATTTGAGTGAATCAGTGAAAGGAGCCAATATGTATTTGCCGTCTATGACTTTTTTTGACAGAAGTCAAGCAACAGAGAAGCTTCAGTCTAAGGGTTTCTGTTCCATGAGAAATTCTGGTAGTTTGGCATTTGAGTTTATTCTGACACAGAACCAAACATGACCTGAGAACAAAACATGACCTGAGACTTCCTTCAAAAAAAGTAATGTTAATAATTCAGACTCATAATATCACATTAACACTAATAATCAGAATAGTGCTTTTGATTTAAAAAAAAAAAAAAGAAATTAACAATTTTAGTTATATGTTATAAAGTGTCATAAAATCAATTTTAAAATCAAAGCCATTTTGAGAGGAAAATCAAAGACAAGTCATTTTAATCAAAATGCCCTTGCAAATAAAGACTGCAAACTAGAACATTAAAATCAACACCAGTAACGCTACAAACCTCTGGTAGTTTTCCTCACAAAATAGAAAGTCCCTTTGGGAAAGTCTTCCAGCTCGGGAAAGCTGACAATTTTATTCCCCACCTTCCCGAAATTAGGTCTCTGATGGCACCAATACTTTTCTCCCTAGGGTGCAGTAGTTTTGTTCAGTGAGGCTATGTGACAAAAATCCCACAGAAGCTAAAACCTATATAAAGCACCATTTATAAAGAAGAGGTTTGTGTATTTCGAATCCAAACCAAGGAGCTGTGCCATATCTGGCCTGTATGGCCCCTCATTATTTAGTGACTCCAGCCCATAACACAGACTCACTCCTGCAATCCGAAGCCCACAAATGTCACTGCAAACGAGCAGTGGTGAAAGGCAGCAGGCAGGTACCTCTTCATTATGTGGCACCCAACAAATACACAACTTGCCCTGACAGGCATTTGTAATAGATAAATTCTTATCTGAGCTTAAAAAAATAAATAAATAAAACCCAGAACAAAACAAAACAGCAGTCACCTTATTAGTGCATATTTTTTCTGCACAAGGAAAAATAATGAGAAGGGAAAATTAATTATTTCCAGGGGAAAATACTCAAGCTAAACCATGCTATTTGCATTTTATTGTCTCTGCAGAGGTGTAAATTGCTGTCATCTTGGGCTTTATATTGCATTGATAAGGTGCTTCTAGGAAAGGGAAACTAGGCAGAAAATTGGCATCATTATGCATTTCTGAGATGCTTATATTTAATCATTACAAACAGCAGATCTTTGAATAATAAACTGGGGGGAATTAAACAGTCAAAAATAAATGTCTGCAGCTTCAGGGTTATGAAAAAATCATTTGATGAATTACTGTGAAATGGAAAAAAGGACTTATCTCCCCACATTCCCAAGAAAACCCCTAACACAAAAACCACCTCATCATCAATAAAATTAGAAGACAAGGAACTGGCAATAAGTGCAGACTAAAGAAATTCTTATATAGCAGATCCATCTGCTTCCTTTCATAATGCAGGGACATTAGCAGAGAAATTTAAAAGCAATGAGCTTTAGAGAACATAAAGAAGCAAAGTAGCAATGGTAGTAGGTCACATTCCCATTTTCCCTGAAAGCTTCCATAAGATCCTCCACAAAAACAACAAGTGGCGGAGGACGTTACTCACAGGAATTATGACTTGAGGTCAACCTCAGTTAATGCCTGAATTTTAATTAATCCACACTGTACTGCAGTTGCCTCCGCATTTTACTAAAGCCTGATAACGAGGCAGTTTTCTCATAGTAAGAAATTAACAGTAGGCTAATTCCACTTTCCATAGCATGGTGTCTTATGAAGTCAGCTGATTTACATGTATTACTAGCAGATATACTCATTTTCCCCTTCCCTTAATTCTGGAGCTTGAAGACCATCAAACCCTAAAGTGACTGCAAACCATATGTCTTGAAGAGACTATGGACCTGACAGGTATCTTTGCAAGGGTTTTTCCAAACACTCTCTTCAGTGCTGCAACATTATTCCATGATCGAGTTTAGTCTGTAATTTTTTTCAAACTATACTATATGTCAAATGGTTTTGATGACACTATAATAATGTCAGAAGCTATTATGGTTTAGCAAGCTTGTACAAGGGCGCATCACCTTGGTGGACCACATGGGCTGAGAACCATGGCTACAGTTTGTTTAAAAAAGAAAAGGAAGTCATATGTATGAGGAATTAAATCAAGAAAGATCAGTACAAGCTGTGGTATGCCAGTTCCATGTTTCTTTTCTGGGTGGTTTTGGGTTGTTTTTTTTGTTTGTTTCTGTAAACAAGATGCTTTATATCTCCCTGAGGTCTTTGCTGTATGAGCATTAAAAGGATCTTATAATAATAATGTAAAGGCTTAATAGCAAATAAAATTTCCAGTTGATAGTATGATGCACAGTTGTACCTCACACTTTATTCTGAGCACTTTAAGATTTCAGGGTATTTTCTTGGTTTTTGGTAGCTTGATCTGAACTGTAAAAGTTTATACACAATAAAAAAGGAGAAAGAATTGTAAAGCTTTTGAATATGTTGTCATTTTCTACCATTGTGTTCATTTAGAAATTAATTTAAAACTTCATATTTTATATTCAAATGTTATAAATAGTCAGTTTATACATCAAACTAAAAGAAAAATTGGTGGGTTTTTTTCTCATTAAGATCAGCATTTCGACAGCTGCTTCGAGGTTAGTCTTTATGCAGTGATTCTAGGAACTGGATACAGTAAGATCAGTCTGATTCTCACTTTGTTGCTTCATGAGGAAGAAATTACATGTCTGTTAAAAAAAAGTATTTACTTCCAGAGACTGAAATGAAAAATATTGCTATCAAATAATACGATTAACTGTTTCCTCTAGCATTACCACTGCTGGAAATAAAATTTAAACAATGATATTTCATTAACATTTTTTCATTAATAATTTTTTTTCTGTAAATTTCAGAAGAGGCAAGGTGTTAAATTTTTCACAAAAGACAAAAGTCAAAAAGTTGTAGCTCTGAATAGAAGAGAACGATAACGTAAAAAAAAATTATCTCCATTCTGACCAGTGTGACATATTTTTGCTACATATACACTTTCTCAGCTGCTAATCTCCAGAGTTTTCAACAGTTAAATTGATGGATGAAGGGAAGAAAGATTGCTTGACAGCCTGGCAATCTATCCAGAGGGGAAGGGACACTGTCAGTCAGGGTTCAGGTACTGGAAGGGCTTTTGACCAGCCAACCGTCTGCACGTGTCTAGAAGGCCAAGTGCTGGTTTTCCCCACTACTCAGTTCATGAGAATGAAACCAACGAGACAAAATACTTTATTTTCTACTGTCATAGAGAACTTTCAGCTTTGTGAACACTTACGATATCTGTATTATGCTCAACAGACACAGAGTTGTGTGAACACCACCGGTACTGTCGAAATTAATAGCACCGCTCCCAATTTCACTATCCACTCCTGTATTCTACACGATTACAGTGCTACTTTAGGCTGCACCAAACCTGTGCTAGCATGGTAGGTAATTAAGTCCCCAGACAAGTCTTTGTCAAGACACACTCCTTTTGGCTGGAAGTCACGTATGACCTCCTGCCTGTACAGAAACGTCGGTGCCACCAAGAGCTGGCTCTGCTCTCTATTAGGGAGCACGTCCTCCGCCCACGTACCTAATTTTATGGTACTACAGGTCTAAGCTGTCTGCGTAGCCCTAGCATAGACCCTTCGCATCCCAGTTCCCTGAGACCATAGGCAAGTCTGGTACACCTTCCCCCGTTCTCCAGCCCTCAGCCCGGTCTCCTCTGGTGGGAACTGGAGATGCGGGAGTCGTGCGGGAGCTGCAGGATGCTCCAGCCAGCTCCAACGTCAGGGCCGGGCAACAGGGCTCCAAAATGGGAGGTGGGATGTGCTGGTTTTGGCTGGGGTAGAGTTAATTTTCTTCACAGTAGCTGGTATGGGGCTGTGTTTTGGATTTGTGCTGAAAACAGTGTTGATAACCCAGGGATGTTTTCGTTCTGCTGAGCAGGGCTTACCCAGAGCCAAGGGCTGTTCTGCCTCTCAGCCCACCCCACCAGCGAGCAGGCTGGGGGGGCACAAGGAACTGGAAAGGGGACACAGCCGGGACAGCTGACCCTGACTGACCCAAGGGATATCCCAGACCATGGGACGTCATGATCAGTAATACAGAGCTGGGGGAAGAAGGAGGAAGGAGGGACGTTGGGAGTGACGGCGTTTGTCTTCCCAAGTCACCTTGATGATGGAGCCCTGCTGTCCTGGAGATGGCTGAACACCTGCCTGCCCATGGGAGGTGGTGAACGAATTCCTTGTTTTGCTTTGCTTGCGTGCACGGCTTTTGCTTTACCTATTAAAATGCCTTCATCTCAGCCCACGAGTTTTCTCACTTGAGAGCGAGCGGCTGCGTGGGGCTGAGTTGCCGGCTGGGGTTAAACCCCGACACGGGGGGAGACAAGCAGACACGTACACACACACGTGCGCACACACACACACACACACTGGCATCGCATTGTTTTCAGGGGAAATCAGCCTAGGAACGTACAAATGGATAGTGGTTGTAACTGAAAGTGCTGTAGCGAGGTATTACAGCAAACCAGTCCAGCTTACAGGGGCTTTAATTCTCCTCCGTAAGAGGGATGTGAGTGAGGGATTTCAAAGGGAGCAGAGAGCTGTCTTGACATCTATCTTGTTACAGTTGTAATGATGAAATGCACCCTTGTGCAGCAATACTTATATACTGTTTACAACAATGCAGCACCTGGGAGCTGAAGGACTACATTCCCACGTAGATGAGAAACCATAGATATTTTTTTCAACGTGGTAATTGGGAAATCCGTAGTTCTTCTTTGGAAGTTATACCTTGCAGAATTGGCATAAGGAATGCATCTGAATATACCACTGAGATATTGCGTGAAACAGAAAGCTACTGCAGCCTATTATTTTTTTTTAATCTCTGTAAACCAAAGTTAAGATACAGAAAATGTACAGAAAATGTGAATAAGTGTCCTTGTGCCTAAAGTAAGGAATACTACAGAAAGGACATTGGAGAAGCACATAAACACACGACTATCATTTACTGGGTCTCTCCCTGCCAAGAAGAATAAAATCTAGAATGAAATATGGTCATTCTGCAGGCACTGCTTCAATGTCACATAGCCTGTTCTGTCCTACCCTGGTTAGTCTCTCCTGAGAACAGCAACATTTCCCTGAAGAAAGGGACATCTCTGTGAGGAGCTAACATCACTCCTCCCTGATGTGGCATCGAAAGACAAGTCACTGAACATGAGGTGATGCTAGGGAACATGGCACAGAAGAATTCAAGAGGCAGGAGAGTAGGAAATATCTTTGAGGGGAAAATGAGCTTTTCTTATGCTGCATCTCTGTGTGATCTTCATCTGTGAGGACATTCACAACCTGCAGACTTCCAAGAAGTGACAGCTCACAACAGTATTGTAAACGTGGAATATGTTAGCTCTCTAAAATTACTGTTGGGTGAAAAGAGACGTTCAGTGTTACCAGAAAAAAACTTATATGCTGATATACCACTCAGTTACTTCTCATTTCTCTTTCAAAACCTTGATAAAATAAAGTACAGTTCATCCCATTAAAATATGTCCTCCATATATATTTTAGCACAAGCAAGCCAGACAAACACTCCCATGTACAAACACAAAAATATATATGTATTTTAATTTTCATTTGGTCGTATTTTATTTAACAGAATGTCGTTCTTCCTCAGTAACCAACAATGATTTAAAGTAGTAGTACTCTCCAAAGCAGCCCATTGATCACAGAGAACTGATGATATTTAAATATACAATATAAAGAGTGACATGTTTCACAAAGTTGCTTAATCTTCAGATTTTAGGTTGGAACACAACAAACCAAAAGTAACCATCTTACTAGGTCCAAGAATGAAATTCAAACTGACAACAAGTTGTGAAAAGAGAATAGTTATTGAAACTATACATAGAGAGAACATGATTGATAGACTTGCCCTGGCTTTACAAATCTCAGACCCCCTGAGTCCTAACAGTACTAAACTGAGAAACAAACAAACAAATTTTATCCTGAGGATACAAGCACTGTTTGCAAATTACTCCTGTAATTTAATTTTTGAATTTTTGATACGGTGCTATAGTATTTTCCATAAGGCTCCAAAGTAGATTGTTGCATGCGAAAAAAATGTATTCAGTGGTTAGTACTACACAAGTACTACAGATCACAAGAGCCTTAAGGCACAGGTAGCCAACCTAGTCATTTTAGATGTCGCCTCGACTAGCTGTTAATCAGCATTCTCCTAACAGAGTTGTATTAATAGATTATATGAGTGCTTTCACAACTGCGTGAGTGCAGAATTAACAGAGTGTGAGCTGTGCACAACCTTCATTGGGACAGGAGTACTTCCATTATCTGCTGTTGCTTAAATGTTGGAGCAGTAGTCCCTATGTGAAGAGTGATAATTAACAGTCAGGGGAAGGTAACATCTTAAATCACACGAGCTGTCTCAGATGACTGTCTATCTACACCTGTGCAGACTCCTAGCCAGAGTCTTTTTCGTATTCCTCTATGATGAGGTCAGCTGTTGCTCTCATTTTCCATTTCACCCTGTTACCAGAGATTTGTATAAGGGCAATATTTAAAATAGTGGTCCTCAAGCTCTAGTCTGCAGGTTATCGGGGATTTGGGGTTTTTTTACAGTTTTCTCCAGTTATTCATAGAATAAAGTACATACAGAAGACAGGATGATGTTGAATGCAAGGGAGTAGGAGAAGAAAGGATGCGGAGCTGGGAAAGTTTTGTGGGACACATTTCACACAACAGTCCATAGGGTGAAAGAGCTAGAGAGCCAAATGATTTAAAAGAGACACTATTGTCAAGTTGATCATTAGTTAACTGCAAAACAATTTTTTTTAAATATTGTCAGGTATTCTGTATTTAGAATCACATTTTCTACTATTTAATTCCTTCTGCCACTGATGCATGAAAGATGCACATGAACCTCAGGGAAAACCGTATTTAGGGAAAGTGATTATACACTAAGTCCCATCAAGGTTACAATGCAACCAAACCCTGAAACTCTTTAAGTTATTGTAATCCTAGGCATTCCTTGTAACAATCGCCGATTTAATATTTTTAGACGTTAAGTGTAATGCTTAAAGTTGTCAGTTTCCTTTAAATCATCTCCACTCTGAGTGACTAACGGCTACAATTAACATCACCAGTGGAACCGTTTAAAGACACAGGACACAGACCACCAGCTACAGCTGGAAGGCTGCGTAATTAGCACAAGACACGGCGGTGCGCAGGGGCGATTCCCACGCCGCTCACGCTCACAGCCTTCTACACAGAGTAGGTGCCAATATCGATGTCAGGGCAAGAGACACTTTAATCCGAGCAAGCGCTCAATTCTCCCACGAAATTATCTCTGCAGCAGGGACTTGCAGAATACATCTCTCCTTTCTCTTCCTATGGACAGGTTGGAGAACGTTAGCTTTCCAGCTCCTGCGTGCTACGTGACACCCACATCCCAAGAGCCACCGTGGGAACGGTAGCGGCAGAGGCAGTCCAGGCCTGGCAACAGCTTTAAATACGTTGAAATCAAGTTTGTGGAAAGAGAAAAAGATGTTCTCCTTCTTTCCGATGACAGATGTGTGGTGGGGTTTGTAAGTCCTCTTGTGTCACAGAACAAGTGAAAGCCTCCCTCACCATTCCATCGAAATGATTGATCAGTTCACTCCAACTCCCTGTCGTCGTTTTCTCCACAGGCCTCCCACCCATCCTTACGGCGTGCGGCTCCTCTCCTTCCCTCCCTGCATGACTCCTTCAGCCCAGCAGGACACGGCATTTCGCACATTCCTTCAGGTACCAGGTCTCAGCCAGCCTGGGGGCCATCTCCAGGTGAGGAGCTGGTGGCATGCACTGATCCAGTGACCCATTTTCACAAGCTCAGCTGCTGCACCTACAATTTCACATGGTAACTCAAGCATTTTCTAAAGAATTAGGGAACTCCACCACAGCCATACGAGGCAGACCAGGTGAGAAATGGGAACTCTGCTCATACTGTAGATGGGGGGACACAAGATAAGCTACTGAGTCGCTTCTTGGAAATGTCCATACGACTTCACTTACATCATTTTTGCCATTCATACGGGTTTGCACTGCAGGCTTGTTTCTGTTTTTTATTTTAATTATTGTGTTTTATCATCTTCTATTATCTTTTCCCTTGCTTTTTTCTTCCCTGAAATTTTTATTAACCAAGGGACCTGATTTGAGATGCCTGCCTTTAGGCACTGCTGTGCACTGCCGATGATGCAACAGCCTCTTTAAGGGATCACAGCAGCATTTCCATATCAAATACAAATCCTAATCAACCCTCGCCATTTGTCTGCTGCAAATTGTGAGATATGCCAATTCTCTGGAAGTGAATTCTCCACTAACAGCAATACCTTTATTAGAGAAGACTTGTTGTAAATGACTGATTCAGAAACAACAGAGCTGGCTGACCACGGTCTCGATAGACAAAATACTTTGGCCAAGTTTTAACAAAAATGAGTGCCAGAAGGAAGCGTCAGCATCTTCCCTTGGAAGTCTCTCTGTTTTGCCTATGATGTGCAGTGCTTCCCCTCCATTTGGATACCATCAACTCAGATGTTGAACTCACTGCAGAAACTTCTCTTTTTTCTCTCTTTTTAAACTCGTATCATGGGAGTCTGACATGTTTGTTGCCAATCACAGCAGTTTACACACACAGCACACTGGAGAATGAGTGACAAAGTAGTGGGAGCTTGTGACCCATGTTTCAACTTCACCACTGCCCAGCATACCACAAGCTGTTATTTTTTAACAACAAAATCACTTTGCAAATTGTGCAATCCAACTGGGGTCGATGCCATTTTTGTGGCAACAGACCCATATGAAGGGAACAAATGAAGATCCCAAAAGCTGATAGGAAAGAATTCCCACACAACTGAAAGCTGAAATGCAGACGGAAGGGTATGTCCAAGTCGATGTGCTAAATACAGACCCTTGACACGGGATCATTCAAGGTTACAAGGCAATACAGGCTGTGGGGTCCTATCTACCTGGCTTGCACTTTCACTTGTGGTCACTTAAGCATGCCTCTAAATAAAATGCTGATGTTCCTTGTATAGCTAATGGGAGATAAGTATCCTTCAAGGTCCTCAAAAGGAGGTCCTCCCTGACCAAGTTCAGAATTCTTTACTGGGCAGCCAAGATTTCCTTTTGGGGGTCTTTAGAGTAAACTACCTTTTTTCCATCAATTATACAGGGAAGAAAGGAATTTCATTTGGGGGACATACTCCCTTTTTACCCTTTCCTTAGCAGAAATAGTAAAATGTACATTCAGGTTTAACTCCATGGGAAAGCAGATCACCCGTGGCTTATAAAGGTCTCACGGTAAAACGTTTAGGTAGGTTTCTAAAGAAACTAGGCATGATTGAATCAACGACCAGACATTCTTCTCGCACAAAACAGGGACACATCACTTTCTCTACTGCAGCTCAAACCAGACTGAGTGATCAAAGTGTCATTTTGCCATATATAAACACAATGTGAATGTCTCCCATTGAGATTTTAATGTCTCTAACTGGCTGTGTTCCTGGTTTGCTACCTGAGAAATGGGGTAACTATTATTTTCTTGATTTCATAGTGTGCTTTGAATTTCGTGGACAAAAGTACTGTTCTCAGCACCACAGTTACATGCTCATAAACTACTTGCAAAATGCCTTTCTTTAGAAGGACACGATACAGCTAGCCACGTGATTGATTTTTCAGTACAATCCTTTGAGACTTTTGCCCTCGCCTTTCACATTGAGATTTATTTTCCAAATTTGTCCTGGTCACAATGCTGTCAGTAGCTAGCAGGACATTCCCCATAGGGAAATAAAGATTATCAAAACCAAATTCAGTGCCCCCCTCAATCCTATTTTAATATTCTAAACAAAATCCTGAAGCCTGATTTTGAATTTTTCTCTCTTCCATGCTCTTTCAAACATGACTACTTCAAAAATCTTGACGAGTACATACACTGATAATAACAGAAACAATATAATAACAGGGACGTGACCAAAGTGTTTCCCAGGTAATTCTAAATGGCAGTTCTTATGACACTTGGCAAACTTTTTAATTTCCCAGACAGAACAGGTAAATAATAAAAGGCATGAACAAAATACTGTCGAGTTACAGTTTTGTCAGGTAATGTGCTTAGGCTTTGCTGTGACTGTGATTAAATAATACAAAGAGCATTCCATGCAAGGTACTGAGCTAAAACAATTTTTTAAGAGAGACATTAAAGCGAATCTGCTCCTCCACTTATCAATGACCTCGTGAGGTCCCTTCTACTCCTGTTTTCTTTAATTCCGTGTTTAGTTTATGTATGTCTCTACAAATATCTTTTGTGACTAGGCGTAGCATGTTTGTAGAGTCCAAAACATCTTTTTAAATGCACTATACAGTAAATTTACATTTCTGTAATGACATCTTAAAGCTATTTTACAACTAATAACAATTGGGAGCCTGGGTATTTGTTGGAGCTTAGTGGGACTGATTACCTGTCTTTATAAAGCCAAGAGACTGTTGACATCTCTGATCACAGGAGGAAGGCTTTGGGCATGGAAGTTTCCATAACTTTTCCATATATTTTTAAACATTTGTGTCATGGAAGAGACATCATATAAGGGGACATTTTTAGATCTTGCCAAAGGCCTGAAATTATCAATTATTACACTTTTTTTTATCCCCCTTTTTTTTTCACTTATTTGCTTGGACAGGTGTATCCAGTTTTTCCACTAAGTTCCTCATATTGCAGGATATTTTTTTATATGCATATCAGCATGCATAATTACAACAAGGATTATTCTATCCAATACACAACAAAGGTAAGAAATTAAGAGAAATTCCTCCCAAGCATTTGAATTCTATTTTTAGCACTTCAATTCTGCTATAAAAATTAGACATCAATTCCTATGATAATAAAGATTGGAAAAAGTTTTCAGTCCAAATTTAGTCTATTAAAAATTGACCTACCTATAAAGATTTTCTACAAGAAGCAAGGGAAAGGTAGAAACCCTTTATGTACCCTGATGTGTAAAAGAGAAATGCCTTTAAAGAATACTGAGAGCATGTAAAGGATAATTATTCTTCTTACCCATTTTCATATTCTTATTCAATGTCCCAACTGCAGTTACCACTGCCAGAATTTGCTTCAGCGAAATAAAAGCTGCAGCCAAGACCTGTAGCCCAATTCTTTAACAGTGAGGATCTTATTGAAAAAAGTAGTTTTGTTCTTGGTGAAAGATGAGGTCCCAGTTACACAAAATTATAATATATCCTACTTTCATTTTTCTGGAAAGAATATATTAATACTCATTAACTTGAAGTTGAAATGAGGCATCAGAAAACATTACATAAATTACAGCTAAGTGCATAAATAAAGGATTTGCAAACAAATTTATAAGCTTCAAAACAAATTTTGAGCTTCATACAGATGAGCAGATACACTTCCCTACAGAGATGCTTTGTAGGGGATGTAAGAGGCATTTGCATTTTCTGACCAGACAGTTGGTGTACTCTAAAATCAGTGCTGTGCTGGTTTACACCAAAGTTTGGTCCATGTATCCAAAAGCATCCATGAAGATTATGATCACCACTGTGTCACAGTTTGCATACATATGGAATACTGACAAAATCCTGAAGCCCTTACAAGGAGAAAATTTCTACTGATGTTAAAGTTTCATCTGATAAGGATTTAAAAATCAGATCAATGGCAATATACTAGTCTACTAACTGTAAGTGTGGGCATATATAACATACATTCAAATGTGGCACGTAGGCAAACCCTAGAGACACATCTCACCTATCCAGCATGATGTTACAAGGTACGTGAAAAACAGGACTGAATAAAATAGTATATAAGAATTCATCAATCTTTCAAGTCTCTCAAACCATGGAATTAGTATTACAACAGTTTCTACTACTGAAAACTTGTAGGACAGACTGAAAAGACGTTCAGGAGAAGAACAGAATTGGGAGAGCAGAAAGGTGATGACTTGTTCAGACAATTCCTGCAATGCGATGGCAAGTTGGGGCGTACACTATTTATCGGCATTGCTAATGAACTGCGAAATAGGAAAGCTTTATCTGTGTGCTGCCTGGGCTAATCAAGGGTGATGCTGGAAGAGGCAGGGTTGTCTCAACCCTGAGAAACACCAAAGCTGCCACCACAGGAGTTACAGCTAAACTCTGAGACGACATGCTTCCAAGATTTCACTCTCCACTCTCTCTCAACTCATCCCAGCCTACTACATCTTACAGCTGCAATCACCCTGGGTGAGGAGAGGTGACCTACAACCAGGGACTTTGAAACTTCAGTGATCACAGAAGTGATGGAAGAAATTCTTTAAACTCCAGCGCTTGGGAGGTGGGGTTGCTGTGAGCCATCATCTCCCCCACCGCGGTCAGTGTATTCTTAACTAATCCCTGCATCGCCTGGACATGCTCGCACTGTTTAGATGTCTTGGTGGACACCCTGTGTCTTCTCACTCTGATTGCCGAGTGAAGTCCTAATAAGAAATGACATTCTTGCCTCAGCATACAACAGGCCGCACACACGTCAGCAAGCACACAAAGATGACACGGCCCCCGCGTTTCAGCTGATTTACCCAATCCCTAGCAAAACCTGTTGCCCTTTTGAGGTAAAATGTATTTCTCTATTATGGCACATGTTCAATATATACAGTTACACAACAACCAAAACAAAAGTGTCCTAAACACATAGGCTGAGATGTTTGACTACAACTTATTATATTAATCCTTTCTTGGAGTGGGATGCTGTTGTTCTATGGAAAGTTTTACTATATTAATAATGACATTGTCTCAATATACAATCTATAATATATCTAAGTACATTGAATAGGTATGATTTTTTGTATAAACCTTCAATTAAATATACTCGTCTAACAATGTCACCTTGTATGCTTGTCAGAGATTGGTAAAAATATATATATGTATCCAGTCTCCCAGTGCACAGGATTCAGTGATTAACTTTTAACCTCTGCTGCCAGGCTTTACTTTCAAATACCAGTTATTACACTGTATTTAGAGGACTATTTTCTCATTCCAAGGGAGAACAGAGTTCTGGAAAAATTCTTGACGTGCACCCAAAACACAAGAGAAGTAACTCCAATGTGTCGCACATTACAACACCCAGATTAGGGTAACAAGCCAGGTTACCTGCGAACTATAAATGAAAAGTTAAGGAAGAAACCTCACAGATCCATACAGCCAAACAACAAAGCTGTCAGAGTTGATTCCAGCTCATCTGTTATCTTTTTCACAATGCTACATGGTTTATGCTAAATCACAATCCTAAGCCACAACGTTATTTGGGAAATCAATTCCTACAGTTAGGAAATATTTGACTGATTACAGCATCTCCAAGTTCTTATATGCCCTCTTTATCTTTGCACACTACACGAGCATTGCAGAGAGAAAACAAAACAGCAGTCAATACGCTAGCTGCAATATGGCTTCCTATGAGAAGGACAACATTTAATTGGCTTTGATATTTTTCTTTGTCCGGTATGCGTTTCTCTGTGTGTATGTGTGTGAGTGCGCACACTTTTTCTTCTCTTTTTTTTTTATGGTGCACTTCACTGACATATTTAATAGTCACTCATTTCCATGGCATTTGTTTACCATAACTTACAAAGTCAAACTGGAGGATTATGTTGTATTTACAAACAAGTTGGCACTTACAGAATAAATTACTGATCCCTCTTTATTTTTTATTTCATTTTATTTTCCTTTTTTCTCCTCTTCTTTTTCACCCCAGGGCATCCAGAATTCAGGCAGAATAGTAAAACCTGCTGCCTGCTGCCATTATGCTACATTAACATGAGTAAATAGGATTCCAGCTGGTACACGCTTTCCCAACGGTTTGCTTGTTGCTGAGAGGCAGTGCCTTCCACCTCAGTTCATGTCCGATGCTCAGGAACTGTTAGTCAAGTGAAAGCAAAGGCTGCATGTTTTCTTCCTCATTCTTATCCATGCGTTTCAGCACCCCAGGATCCACAACCGACTGAGACCTGCAAAGGGATAACACGTTTATTTGACATTTCTAGATCAAGACAAATGAGGGTAAACCTCAGCTTTCTTTTGTTTATTTTAATTTCTGCCAGGGCTTAAAAATAATGGTACAGCATTACCCAAGCATCTGATCACTGCAAATGGTCCAAAAATACCTTTATGGAGTGATTACATGGCTTTAAAGGACTCAATGCTGGTTTGTGGATATAGGAGCAAAAGGTAAAGTGGATCCTCTTCTCTTCAGTAAAGCAGTGAAACAGGGTGCATTCTCAGCAGAGGGCAAACTAAGCTGTCTTGCATACGGACTTCAGTACTGACCCCCTCTACCAGAAGGTTATATGCCACCAGGCTGGTAAAGAAGGTACAATTCAGCCACCCAGCTGGCTAATGGCACACTGCAATTAGTGGCATGTGTTAGCTGGAAGCACAAGTTGCTCCTTTTCTGAACAGCACTTAAATGCAACAGTGTGAGATCCTCAGCCAACCCTCGGGAATCCTGCCATGGCCAGCAGGATTTCTGGAGCAGTGGACACATCTGTCAAACTCACTTATCAGCTCGACTAAACAGAGCAGAGAAGGATGGTAAGGGCCAATTCAATGACGATCGTACAATTTCTCCAGGTTCTCTGATTCAGCACAGAAGCATAACACTGGTACTGGTACCCTGCAACAGCCACGTGTGAGGGAGAAAGAGGAAACCCCAACCTCCAGCAAAATCAAAATGCTCCAGTAAAAACAAAGTCCAAAGTGTTAAGATGGGCTTTTAACATCACCTATGCCTCAGCTTGTCAAAAAGCAGTCACTTCTGGGGTACAGTAGAAGCAACCTTTGTTAGAGGTTTCCTTTAGTGAGATGAATCTCATGCTAGAAATGCCTATTTCTCTTCCTTTCTGTAAAGAAGATTTGAGGTGGCTAGAGCATGTGTACATCTCTATAATGTAGACACCTATTTTTGATCAGTGAAAGCATACAGTGACTGCAACATTGCTACAGATTTGCCCGTATGGAGGGCTACAGCACAGAGAAAAACCTTTACGAATTCTGCTCTCTCCTAAGATAAATGTAGAGAGTCAATCCCCCGCTCTTATAAACTGGCATCATCCGCTGAAACCAATGAATGAGGCTGATAGCAGGACACAATTTGGGTTTTCTCAAAAAATCTAAATCCAACGTTCAAAAACACAAGAAAAAACATCTGAATTAAAGCCTAGGTGAAAACTTTAAGGATATTTTCTAATAATATTTACCACATTCTCTTACTAATGTTAAAACCAAGAAAATTAGCTTTAAAAATCTGATGGTCTCTCTTGTGATAAACATAATTAAAAATTTTTAATTAAAACTGTACAATAACCCTCATCTAGAATGCTGGTCAGTTCCTCAGGCAGAAATCTAAACCACTGAATTAAAAAACGCTTTTTTTTAAATCTTCACACAGTACTGTGCCAATGCAAAGCTGATTGAAAATTTGCTGGTGGGAAGCTGTACTCCTGGAAAATCCAGTTCATCGAGATAAAAAATGCTGTGGAAGCATACTAATTTCAAAAGATTTCCAACTGAATGTAAGTACTAATAGGAGACTGAGCCTCTTCCTCAGCTGCCGATGTCTGAGCGGCCAAGGTTTCCAGTTCTCATCTGGGGAACTGAAGGGGAACAGGAAAGGCTGCAAACCTGCCCTCAAATTCACAGTGAGGCCGTTTTGGCCACCAGTTCCCAGGGCCTCCAAACTCCCCAATGCCAAGGCAGATGTGAAAATGGAACTGCACAAATCCTGATCTACGCCTTGGAAGCCCAGGAGCCTAAATGCCTTGAAGGAGAAGGAGAAATAGTATTCGTTCAGTTTTAAATCGACATTTACTGTCACGTTTCAGTCCATTCAGCAGCAATTCATGAATGAAGGTATGTAAAAGCAAAATAACATTTGTGTAAGGCTATAGCACCTTCTATCTACCTCTCCCAAATAACTTTACAGACACTACTGAATAAATTCTCACAAAACACAGTAGGACAGCGTTGTACTAGAAAGTCCCATTGCAGAGGTGAGGAAACGAAGCCACACAGAGATACTCTGCAAAGTCGATCAACACAGACCTCTGCCCTGCAGGGCTGGGTGAGAAGATGACGCGGGTCTCTTGGCCATGAGAGCCACGGGTCGACAGAGCCACGGGCTAAACGTGACTGCTGAGGCAGCTGCAGCGGTGCCACGTGAAGTGAACATTTCTCCCCAGAGATCTGTACTACAGGTGGGATTAATCCCTCCTGATCTCCACCACCCTCCCCATGATCAGCCTTCCTTTCAAGCAGAGGTCATCCAATGCACCAAAAGTTCAAGGGCGTCTGGAGGAATGTCAGTGGTTCATATGGGGGCAAAAATGAGTGATGAAGAAATGAATTCTCAGTAGGATTTTGGTTTAAGAAGGATATTCTTTCAGGGCAATAAACTAATTTTAAAATGGCAAGCCACATTAAACAAGATAATTGTTGGAGATCTGCTAGATGCTTGTGAAATTTGTTCTAAGGAGTTAAGCACTATTCATTGACATACCGTCATGGTTTTTTATATGTTAAAAACCTTCTTTTGCACTAACATACCACACTGAGTGTGGTTTTAAACTGAGAGAAACAATCCATCAGGTGCCAAATTCAAGTTAAATTTAATTTTTAATGAAATAGTTTATTTGTTTTATCTTAACTTTTCTATTTCTGTTTTAACAAAGTCTGTGCACTTAATACATCAAAGTCCTGGGACTTTCTCTCCATCTTACTACCACTCCCTTCTACTTCATACTAGCACAGTAAGTCTATGTAGTACTTTTTATATCCAACAGCAGGGAAGGAGGATTCCAGCAGGTGCTGCAGACACATTAACTGAAAAAGAATGCGAAGAAGGTGAAGCAATTTCAGCTCAATATTGTGTAGATACAAATTTCAACATGCTTATTTTCTGCAGCATGTCTCCTACTGTGTCAGCTAACCCAGACTGAAAGAATGTCAATTTGAAGCTGACACCGGAGTGCAATTCTGCATGAAGGATTTTTCAAGCACAAGTTAAATGAGTATAAAAATTCTTTGAGAAAGAATAAAGAAACTGGTCAATCCACTGCTTTTCCACTTAATAACCTGCTTGCCCAGGATAGTCTGGAAAAGTCTGCTCCAAAGGGTCTTGTCACAGGCCTTCTCATGGCTTTTTGTTGCATCCTTGAATGAAGCCATTTACTCTCATGACTTCATTTTGCAACAGCAAGACTTCTGCATTTCAGCTCCTAAATTCCACCCTTCTTTCCAAGACAGCTTCTTCTCTATTGTCTCATAATTCTTGTATTACGTGCAAATCATATATAAATGTATTGCTCACTTTTCCCCTTCCCCTGGCTCTTTGCTGTCCCATTTTCTCGATTACTTGTGTTAATTGCATCTTTGTCGTATGGCTTCAGGACCTTTTTTAACTTCTCCTTATCCCAGTTCATTCCCATCCAGTCTCTTGTTATTTCCCACTTTCAATGCACTGTAGATTTTTTCCAACACAAAATCCTTAAACTTCACTGCTTTTTTTTCTTTTTTATTCCTATGGCAATCTCCTGTTGTCTCCTCTCTATTTTCTGAAAAATTATCTCCCCTCCAAACTGCACTGTCCTCCCCAATCTATGCAATGTTTTCCAGCCAAACTCATCTTCCTGGCTGAGGAGTCTGAAAATATTTTATCCTGTTTGATCTGCTTCCAGAGTGTCTCTCCTTTTTGTATCAAATGCCATCTCCTGAAACTGAATTTTCAGCTTAGCATATTCTGACTTAATTTTAATGACTTTATACATTGTTTTCTGCCCTGTTTGTTCTCTTCTGATTCATTGCTAGTCCTACCCATTATGAGCTGCACTCTGACTTTTGCTGCGCTGCTCAACCTTTTCTATCACCCTGCTGTAACCTTCCCCCTTTCTCTTGCACTGCCCTGGCAAGGTTGGACCAGGTTTACCTCTCCCAAGTGAATCACCTCGCTGCTTCCAGAGTTACTGGAGAGGTAACTAACCTCTTCCTATACTTTATTTTGAATGGTAAAATGCAGCAAGCAATTATACTGTATCTTCTCAAAGAGAAGAATATCAGAACGCCAGGATGGTTTCCAGACTCGAGTATAACAGTTGGCCCTGATTTTTGTCCTGGTTCTCCTCATTACATTTTCTCATGTTGTGTGCAGTCACTGTGACTGACAGTTCAGATGCTGTAAATGTCCTGGCACCAACAGGCTGGTGGATACCAGGCACTGGGCTATGAGATGGAGGAAGGTAAGAGTTATCATCACCACCCAGCTGGATAATTGGTCCCAATTTACCCTCTGCACTGCGGCTCACTCCAGCTCACACTGTCTCTCTAATACGTCCTGTAGGCTGGGCTGGGATATCAGCTTATTCCAAACACAGTACTCTAGGCACTACCTATACGGCACCGCAGAAGTAATTAGCTGCACTGAGCTCACAACTCACATGGGTAATAACCAACAATATGGTCTATAGTCAACAGTGATCTTCTTAAGAAAGGAAAAAAAATGGTCCTTGTAGCTAATAAACTGAGGGAAGTACCTGCAGCTTCATGAAAGAGGAGGAAGGCAAATGTTAAGCTTATGGCAATACTAGAAGACCACAGTACCTTTAACCCACCTTTTCATGGATTTGGGAGAGAGATCTTTTTCTATATCCTTTGCAGGAGCGTTGTAGGAGTCCGCATTGCATTCACTGTCATCGTCGTATTCATGGTCAAGCAGTGTTCTTGCCCACGTCCCCATGTCATAGGGAGGCAACATTCCTCCAAACTCTGAAGGTAGGATCTCAGGGTGTATTAGCTGATGCAGGCTGTTGAGGTTATTACCGTGCAGGAATATCTGTATGTACACATGCAGGTAAAAACAAAGCGGTATCACAAAAATCATCACAGCCCAAATTGCATCATCATTATTAGAGGATATTGTACAGTTTCAATATTCTGGCTGTGTTGGGCTAACAGAGATGGCCACCCAGGCACACATCGCCTCTGCCTTAAGCATGGTCATACTATGTTCATAAACCTACAAAGTGATTAAAGCATAAATGACTTTTAAAATATTTGCAGGACAAAGGGCCTACGCAGGGTAAGAACTGATGTCTGGTAACTAGGTGGACTGAAGATTAGATAGACAGACTGCCTACCTCTTGTTATTTGCTCTCCCTAATCCTGTGAATTAAATTAAGTGAAAAAATTAAGAACATAAATAATAAATAAAGTTAATATTCACCGTATACATTAAGGAATAGATATTGGCTTCCAGCATCCAGCCATGAGTTCTGTAAATAAGATAAATAGTGCAGTGTAATGAAAACTCCACTGGAAAGATTTTCTTCCTTAATATGGTGGTACTAGTAACTACCACCCATACTTGACAATTTATGAAGTAAGTAATAACGGGAAACTAATTTCTATGACAACAATGAGGGAATAGTTGATGGACTATTTGATATTTTCCATCAATGTTGTGGTAGACTGATTTTCACATATGCTTTGCATTTATATATATGTATATTAATATGACATATAGAATCATTCTATGATTCTATGATTCCATGATGTTGCCTCCCAAGAGCTGTTCCCCACAGGGCAGGCAGGGGTGCGCGCACGGACAGACACCGTGTGCCATCAATTCACATTCCACTCCACCTTGCGGGGACTTCTCCAGACAGCCCTAGCACGATTTATCATGAGTTAAATTCCGAAGGCAGAAAGACAAAAAGACCAAAGATAGGCTTGTCTTGTGTTGCTTATTTCAGCCCATCTTTCAGTCAGCTGTGGAGAGAGGGAGCTTAATACAACCATGCGAACCCAGTAACGTTCTGCCATCTCAGAAAGGATTTTATTCTTGTTTGAAAGAACAAATATTAATGGCAAAAGTAATTTGTTTTATGGTGCTTTTCCAACTCAATGTTTCACTTCTTAGCAACTGTTTCTGTACAGGACCAGTACTACATTTATCTGAATATAGCTATCAGTTCCAAATCTAACAGACATAATAAAAAAATACAAAATAATTCAGGATAAACACAACAGATAAATAACAAGCCTGATAAAATCCTGAAGAGAATTCTGTTGGGTTTGGGGTTTTTTTTCACAGTCATTTGTTCTGCCTCTTACAGGTTTTTTTAAAGCTGATTTTAAACTTTATGTGCTGGGCATAACTTTCACATTTTGACACTAAGTTTTGGACTCTAAATTGGTACTTAACCACCTGACTACTTCTTACAGGTATTCAGTATTGACAAAGACAGTTGTAAAAAGTCAGCGTTTCTGAGAATATATGCCACTGATTCAGGTGTCTAAACAAGAATTTAGATGCTAGCTGATAAGCACCCATGTTCAACTGCCTTGTCACTTATTTTTAATGTTGCAACACACCCATGAGCTGTATTTTACTCCCTGGTTATGCATACGCAGCACGACTTAAAAAGGCCTCAAACATATCTGGCACTATAATGTTCTTTGTTGAAGCTGTAGTCAAGAGAGTGCAACTGAATCCTGCAAAATGGGTTTTCATTTGCATATTTATAACAGATATTACATAAAAGGCTTTGTGATCTATAGTTCAAAATCTGTGAATACCAGAGGCCTCTGAAGCATAATCTGTCAGTGAAAAACAGCTAAACACCAAGGATCATTGTGGCCTTGTAGACTGTGTTTGAGGAGAGAAATACAGAGTTGCTTGGAGAGCTAATCCCATTTGGAAAAAAAAAAAAAAAAAAAAGATCATCACATTCTTTGTAGTGCCTTTGTACATGATGCTGATTGTGTTTTCCTGGATGACAAATTTCCTGTTACAGAAATAATATCGTTCTATGTGCTATCACCACCAAGCTCTAATTTAATTGCACTGATGCAAATGCTGCAAATTCAGCAACATCTCAGAGACTGCTCAGGCTTATGCACAGATGCATGCACACAAATTTCCTTTCATTGGATTTCATTCAAATCAGTATTTGCAAACTACTATATACCAGCTGTGTATTTTGGTTCATGCTAATGTCAAGGAAATCACACTAGGAAAGGACTTCATACTCACTACCTCTGTTCTTAAAAGAAAGACACAAATAATTTTAACAGAAATTGAATAGGGTTGAATTGAATAGAATCTTAATAGAAACTGTAATGTTGGCAATATTTTTTATATAACCCCCAGGAGAAAGCATATGCTTACATTTTAAAATACATTTAAGTGCACTGCTTGACTGTGTCCTTAAAGGGTAATGCTGTATAAGTTTCTAAAACAGTTAAAGATACTCTTTACAATGCAAATGTATTTAAATACTTTCCACCAATAGCAAGCTGATATATTGTGTATATCTGCTTTATTAGAGTATGATACATCTGCTGAGTACAACTGCCAGGTAGTGGACAATTAAACAGAAGAATACCCTTTTTCGTGTCTTCTCCTTCAGAAAGGGACGTATAACTGTGTAGAGGGCATGGATATACCACGGCTGATTGACGAAATGTATTCCTCCAAACCGGGCTGGAAAGCTGTCCTGTGTGTCACAAAACAAATACATACAATGAGAGTTGACTCTTAACAGAAGTTGCACATGCATCAAATCTTTTTTTTTTTTTTTAATGCTTTCATTTTAATAATAAACCCTAAAGAAGAAGAAACATTCTTCAAAATTGTGTTCTCTCAGTTGAGTTCCAACCTTCCACACCAAGCTGCAACGCGCCCTGGACAGAGCAGTGAGGAAGCATGCTGAGACAGCTATGGTATTCAAATAAAGGTATGGCATTTCTAACCTCCAGAAATGCTTAAAACATTTATGATTGTCCTATAATCCATCTATGCAATACATTTTTTTCTTTTCCACTCCTACAGATTTTCTCATTTTTAATAGTAACCATCTCAGCTCTTCCAGTAGCATCGAAGAGCACTAGCTACGTCCCTCTTGTTTCCACCTTAAAAAGAAAGTGTAAATCTAAACTACTATTCAAAACATCTCCAATATTATCCATATTTCATAAAACTGAGAATGCATTAAACATTATGCATAAAGTGTTATGCAATATCCATGGCAGTAATTCTTGTCACATAGTCAGGGGCCTTCTGGGAGATTAAATGTAAGGATACGATATCTGTATTGAAGCAATGACTTTTCTTTTTTCTTGCTGAAAACCACAAGGGGCAGAGAACTCACTAGGAAAGATTCTGATCTGCATTTTCAATTTCTAAGACAAGAGAATACGCCAGAGGGTTTGGCAGTTTGAAGACAGCAGCCACTCTGTGGCTGGAATACTATTGCCAAATTCATCGCGTGTCCTCATCTTTTCTTTGCCAGGTTGATCACAGGCACAAACAATGCAAGAAGCTGCTGCCATCTCCTATGTTGCCTAGAGTTACAGCACTGAGCAAGGAAGCAAGAGGTGTAAACAGGCTTGTAAATTGAAGCATATCCCCTTTTGTCTTCATGGGTTATGTCAGAACCCTCTCGGTGTTCAGGTATACAGACTTACTAAATTAATGGCTTTCATTTGAACCCTTATTCAACAGCTGGCCCACTCTAGGCAGCCACGGTAGTCACTTAGAGCAAAATTGGGTTCCTCGCAGCAGCACCAACTCCCGTTTGACAGTACAGGTACAAACAAGGACATGCTTCCCAGCTACACCTCCTCCTCCTCCTCCTCCTGTGTGGATGCAGTAAAGGCAGCTTCAGGTCTGCGTCAGTGGGATCAGAGGCTCAAAAGGAGGCAATCAAATGGTTAGACAGGGCACTCTCTGCAAATAGACATATTTTGCCTCCTTTGGAGATAAGAGAGCAGGCCATATAGAAGCATCCAACAGTCTAGATATAACCCACAAAGCACCATTTGAAGCATACTGATTTAAGGTCATAGAGCACACAGCAAAAAAATGGTCAAGAAAAAACCATAAGCTATAACCACCAATCAAGAACTGTCAGATAAGGAAGGCAGGAACTGTAGGAAGGAAATCTTCCATGAAATGTTTCCAGGTAGGAATATACTTTGAAAAAGTGCACATGCCAAGAAACCTCCTCAGTTCTGCGAATGTGTACAGACCTGTGGGAATAATGAAGCCTGAAGCACCGTCAAAAGTTCCATTCAAATACTGGCAGGCACTCCTAACCCAGCGGGTCTTTACTTCAGGGTGCCACCTACCTCCAAATCACAACTACCTGGTGGATTACCAGATGAAATATTTTCCATCAAGGAGGCGATGCCTTAACAATAATCTACGGGGAGGGTGACAGCTACAGCACACACCACTAACATCTGGCTGGCCACAGCACAACAGTCAATGGAATTAACAGTCTATTTTACAGTTTTCCTCCAGAAACATTTGATTAACACCGGCCTTGAAATAAACCAATCCTATTGAAAGGCTGTGCTACAGAAGCCTCGTCTTGCTAAATGCCTAGTTCCTGTCAGCGCTGACTAAATGTCAAACAGGATGGTTGATAATTTGACACGTAATTCACCCTGTTCAATATCGTAAATCCCCAAACACCATTTTGAGAACACAACCTCTGATATACAAAAGGTAGTAAATTATGTCCCTATCACAGCAATCCAACGAATCCATTAGGAAGGATAAATCACTGGATGACACCTTAACCTTTAGTTGCGGGAGATACCGTTCATCTCCAGAAGGCTGCGGTTATTTGGTTTATCGTGACTGCGGCTCCAGCAAAGAAGTCTGGTGCAGCATGCTGTGTACCATGCACAAAAGAGCATACAGGAGAGCTGCAGAAGACATCTTTTGCTAGTTTCATGTAGATGTCTTTGAAGATATCTTCAGAGGTAACTCTGGAACGGTAACCGGGTTAAGCCTCGTGGGGGTCAAACACTTTTTATAATGTAGGCACTATGGAAGACAGCACACAAAACCAGCCATTCCTGGCTGCATGCCTTCTTGCATTATTTTATAAGCTTTTCAATGAATACAAGTGCCCCAAAACTTACATACACCAAGTTATGAAATGCTCAAAAAATGTCTCACACAGAAACTGAGGACAATTTGCGAATGAGAAGATCTCAACAGGCAAACAGCCATGCACACACACAGATGCAGAGCAGAGCGCCAAAGGTATTTGTATTCTACCACAGGCTCAGAATGGATAACTTGTCGATACTTGGTATTAAATTTCTAGCAAATAAAAGGAATATTGTTAGAAAATACCACTTTGACACTTCCACCATCTTTTCCTGCATCTCAGAAACCATTTACATGGAAGATCATGAATATATGTGGAACAATCCTCAAATAGAAGATGCTACTTGATATTAAAAGCCTATTTGTCTCAGTGTTTTTCAGCAATTCTAAAGGTATTTTCCAGGACTGACTAAAGCAGTCAGGTATTTATCAATTTCTGTGACTGAACTGAGGTGCCCAAATTCAGGAGCACTTCCTAAGGTGTAATTAGGAACCGCCAAAATTTGGGCCCTGAAAGAGAAAGGCCGATTTGGTCAGAATGATCCTGCATTGTACACAGTGCTGGGACTAGAATTCAAAAGCTGCTGAATGCAGATCCAAACCCCAAACTCAACAGCACCTGGTGAGAAAATAAAAAAGCAGAATAAGCAACTACAGCTGCTGGAGAAACAGGTGTCAGAAGGTTGTCTGGCTCTTCTCGGATGTATCTGACTTCCACATGGGGATTTGCCAGACAGATGGCCATCCTACACAAACAGCAGGTAGGAATTTCTTCCAAATCACTGATTCTTGTGGGTTTTCACGTAGATTAAGTCACAAGCGTGGTGACAGCCACAACTGCCTCTGTAGACATATTGCAGTTCAACAGAAAAGTCTGTAACCCATGAATCACATGAATTCTAAGTAAAAGGAATCCCATGCCAGAAAACAGTAAGAAATGGAGATCAGCCATGAAGTGAGCCATGCATTTGACTGGGAGAGTAATAAATCTGATGGGGTATTACCAAACGACTAAAAAGAACCAATTATATGTACACAGCACGTGGATTTTTTCAGCGTTCACAATAACCTCTGTTTGTGCAGCAGAACAGAACCTGAGCATGAACACAGTTTGGGACATGGCCGCACCGCAGACAGAGGCGAGCAGGTAGTGAGGGTTAGGGACCACAGCCCGTGTGATACAAGCCTTACAAATGACAATTAATAGTGGGCTGCCAAGGAAGAGGCAGACCCCTACCCTGCTGTTTGCAGGACTGGGTGACTACCAGTGCCCAGCACGTTGGAGAATGACCCCAAGCAACTGCCTCTCCATCTCTGACGACACGGTTCTGCTCACTCACGGCACCGCAGTTTTACCTCTCTGCCACACATAATTCATATTACCTGCCTCCGCAATCTTCCTCTCCAAGGACTCAGCTGCTGTTGCCTGCTACCGCCCTTGGCACATGCTACGAAGCCAGGCTTCTACCTGCTGGGCACCACATCCAACCTGTGCTGGGTTTGGCCATCACCTGAGCCAGCTCTCCGGTTTTTGCAGAAGGTCCGCCTCTCCGCTGTGGCCAGCAGAAACTCTCACAGCACACGTAATAACAGCAAAACTAGCATGCGACATTTTCAACAGTACCTAAGAGAGGAAAGCGCCAAATTCCTACTGAAAACCAGTGTGTCTTCTTAGTGGTATCAGAACTGTTATCATAGAGATAATAAAAATGACCCACCTTTTTTCATCGTTACCAAATGCAAAAAAATTGAAGAACTTCTTAAAGCCCACACTATTCTCCACTCCTTGGGTGTCATGTCTACATTTAAACCTCTGAAGTCTACTTTTAAAGAATTCGCCCCCGCAGCTGAAATCAGCACTGGAGTCAAATTTGCTTGCACAGCTCTTAGAAGAGCAGTCTTAGAAGCTGCTGGGACCGCTGTGTGCCCAAAGGTACGTTGGCAGCCCAGCCACATCAGGGCCCCACAAGCGTTCTGCACATCACCTCCAAATAGCCCGTCTGGACTTTGCCACATACTACCACTGCAAGAGTGCTTGGGCACATATGCTCTGGGGACATGTTTGAGGGTTTGCTGTCCTTACCGGCAGTGAAACTGTTTTTCTGGACAGTCTAGAGGCATCCTCCAAAGGACTGTCTAGATAAATGCAAGGAACATGCTCACATGCTTTACTTAAGGCTGTGCTTGAGTGCTGGGATGAATTCAGCATCTGCACGCTACAAGAGGCTACAGAGTCAAAACTGTGAAAACTGCACCTTCATAACAAAACTTACAAATTCAAAGATAGCGTATTAAATTATTAACATCTTAAATGTCACTTAAGAGTTATTCCTGAAGATAATAAATTCAGGTCTCCTCCAGCTATCCCAAAAAGTCAAGCACTTCAGGGGAAAAAAAAAACAAATGAACCAAAATAGTATTTTCATAATGGAAAGCTCCACTAGACACACATTGAAACATTCTGTCTGATGCAAGATGCAGCACAACTAAACTTAATTTTTAGCACGTTAAAGAGGAAACTATGGAAAATCACAGAAAGAAAAGGCTCTGATTAGAAGGAATATTTCACTTCCTTCGTACTCCAAGAGTTGAAATACCAGAGGAACCAAGAGGCACTGCCATCCACACCAGGAAAGGAGACCCAAGTCTTCCTCCCAAACTGTAACTTTCACTGAAGATATGGAAGAACAAGGCGTTCCCAATACCAAACTTCCTGCAGGCATCCATCCATGACAGGGATAATTGCAATGTCTCAAAACAAAGTAACTTGTGTGTCAAGACTGATCACCTGTGCTCAAGGCATGACCTTAGACTAGGATCCTATCCGGGAGGATAAAGAGACTGAAAAGTGCATCTGGGGAGTTCTAAAGGAATTTGGATTGTTTTATTTATGAAAATAAACACTGGAAGGCAGATAAACACACTAGGGAGAATAAACAACAGGTGAGGAAAGACCCTTTCAAACCAAAGGACAAAGCTGACACTCAAATGAATGAGAAAAATCTCACCATGAACACAGCCAGACTGGAAAGTGGTAGACTTGAATCATCAAACATCCAACAAGTCTGGGGGGGGAATAAGCAACCTAACTTATCTTGAGATGAAAATTACTAAATTAGGAAGAAGCTAAGCTTCAGGTTGTCTGTAGCAATGGGAGACTTCTGTCCCTCTGTGTTAAAGCTCTTTCAGGTTCAGATCAAAAAAACTTTTCAGGTTTCAGTGGCGGTGAAATTTTGCTTGATCCCTGGAATAGCTGCGTTAGTGATTTCCCTCTGTAAGACTACAACATTGTTCACGCCTAACTTGAGCTTTTCATTTTTATTAAACAATGTTGAACCATTTCTAAGACGAACAAAAAGTACCCAAGTAAATTTTTGTTCCTGTGTTCAACCATAAGAGCACTACCTAAAGGCAAATTAACATCATTCAGTGATACTGCTATGAAATAAGATTTAATTATCTAGAACTGGATGTTGTCATTTTGCTAAGAAGCTTCCAGTGAAGCAATCTGACTTTTGGCTATCCTCCTTTTCAATTCTATTAGTCATTTTATCTTACAGCTCATATAGAAATATGTTAAATTGAATGAGATGAGAAGAGAGAGAGATGGTATCCATCCAGTGAGAATATTGCTCTTCTTATTGAAGTATCTGTTTTAATTTCAAATAATCTTCAATCTTTCATTTCAATATGCTACTCATAAAATTTATATATTGGTTAAATTCATTAGGTGGATAGGGATTTAAAAGCCATCTGACCACATGTGTCTGCATGCTTATATATAAATATAGTAAAATAAAAAAATCTACATAGATTTTGTTCTTCCACTATTTGGATAAAGGGCTCAGATCACTCTCATTTTTTTAATTAGACGGGCTTGATAAAGAAAATATTTTGTATAAAACCTCTCATTTTCATTGGAAATTACTTTATTTTTGCAAATTAACTTCAAGAGGTTTTGGCCTGATTTTTTAAAAAGTTTTAATTAGAAATTGTGTGAAATACTTTTAGCAATTTTTGCTTGTTTTGACAGGGGCTTGGGGCTTGGGGTATTTTTTTTCCCTTGGCTCATTTGTTTAGTTTGAACCTGGAAAAATGAAGGCTTTAATTTTAAAGAGGAAATGAAAAAAGCTGTTTTCCAAGGACAATTCTGTCTTCAACTACCAACACTGTCTGTTTTTTAATTCTAAATAACACTTCATTTGGAATGTGAGCTATTAAAAACGGGGCGGGGGGGGAACCCAAAAGCTTTTCACAGCATGATGCGGTTCTCCAAATTGGCGAAGCCAGAAAAACAGTAAGAAAGATGGTAGAAGTACGTTCTTCTACACTGTTTTCTTTTCCTGTGATGAAAATCATTCTTTACAATAGGCAATTATCAGATGGTGATTTCTTCTATGGAAATTCCCACAGGGAAAAAAAAAAATCCATTTTCCAGGCAGCTTGTGAATGTCTGATTAGATTAAGATTACAGACAAAAGGGAAAAAAAAACCACTATACTGCAAACTGCTGTGCATAAATATAGTAACAATATTTTCATAATGTTGGTAGAATAAAAATAATGAGGGAAATTATTGTTCATAAAAATTCCATACTCAATTTCCTGAAGGCAGAAGTCTTTGGCCAGGGACGGTATAGGAGGAGATGAAATCCCACACTGGCATCTCAGCTTGTACCACCCCGATGCGCAAACAGCCCTTGGTCTCTGCCGGGACCACTGACCACAGCATTACTGTCATGATGCTTTTCATCATGCAGAAAGCCTCCCACAGCCCTGAGGTCACCTCAAAGAGGAGCACCAGTAGCTATCAGATACAACCCCCACCTTGTGCCTGACCCCTTTCAAATGTGAGTAGGCTAAATAGCACCTTATCTAGAATTGCCTTAGGGGAGCTACACTTATTTGTTCTGTTTTATTCCACCAAAATGTGATCTCTTGTGCTATCTCACATTTCCTTCATAGCAGAAGGAAGGAAGGGAAACCTTAGGATAATGTTAAGACAAGGATTGAAAGAAACAACAACAAGGTAGAAACCACAGAAATAAGATAAAAGTAAGGAGCAGAGGAAAACAGGCGAGATTAAACGAAAATTAATTCGGGGGGGATATAGAGAAATTACTATGATGCACAAGCGAAAAACATATTCATCAAGTTCCTTTTCTAGCCCCTCTTCAAAACTTGCACAGAAAGGCAGGGAAAGAGAAATGGAAGTATTCCTACATGTAGGATCCACGTTTTACAGGCACATGTCAAGACTGATTTTGCAGACCTAAACTCAAATAGGGTAAGTAAATACCAAATCTTATGCCTTCCATATAGTTTCTGCATATCATCCCAGTTGACAATTTCCCAGAAGAACCAGAGCCAACCCATGGATTTTTAATTCTGGATTGGCTTCAGCCAAATTTTGCAAAAAGCTACATGAACTGACCATCCTTAGCAGTGTATCAGTACACCTGCCCAGGCAACGGTGCCACAGCTCTGCAGATGGATAGTGTGAACAGAGATACTAAACAGAGGCAAAAATGCAAGTTTCTTTGTTGTGGCAGCTTTCAAACAACATTGCATAGCATTGCAGTGCCAACAAGTTACTGAGTTAAAATATACCAATTCTCCAACCAGAATATTCACTTTTTTCCCTGGAAATGAAGAACTTCTGAACTGTTGCCTACAATTTTATTACTCAAAGCTCCTCCAAAAATGCAACTCTCAGTTTCAGAGAAGATGCATTAAAATTGGATTACCACTTTATCAGTTTCAATTGACAATAAGACAATAGACTGAAAACTGTAGCGATTCAAGAGTTATTTCATGATCCGTATGTTTCCTCATACTATGAGGAATCAATCTCCATCACTGCAGTAGGCACTAAGAGCAGTAATCATTTTAGCCATCCAATTTTAACCTGTCACTCCATGCAAATGAGAGTCCTGAGAATTGAACTGAACTGTAAAATTGGAGAGATACTGATTTAAGAAAAATCAGCTGAGGACAGCCACTGAGATCTAGAATGCAGCATAATTAAGCTTTAAATTACTGGGGAAATTGAATAACTGACTTGAGATCCATTAATAAGTATTATATTTTATTAAAAGTAGAGGTATCATGAACTATGCAGCATACAAATTTTCAAGAGGTCAGTTCCCAGCAGTACAAAACTATTTCCAGTTCCAAAAAGTGTTCAAATGTCTTTGTCATAGTACAGAAGGGAGATTTATTTCAGCCTTTCAGCTTCAAAAAAAGCCTTGGTCTGAACTGCTCAGTTATACTTTATCTTTACAAAGGTACCTGAAAGATAGGGTTTCCTACGAGGTAACTCCACCTCAGCTTCTCTCTTCCTTTGCACTCCTGAACAACTACTGGTGGTACACACACGTAAAATGCTCCTGGGAGCCCAGGGAATTTCAATATTGTTTGAGGGAGAACTGTCATTCCCGTTATTACTCTGGAGGATCGTAAATCACTGTTGTTGAATTCTAAATTCAGGCATCAATCCCCTGTCTTTTTAAAGCCATATAAGCATGGCTGTCTCTGTTTTAGCTGCTACAGAGGAAACCCCACCAGTAAAAAACAGAGATTAACAACAACTGGGCAAATAAACAATTATTTGTTTTCTCATACATATCTAGGACAAAACTAATACGTTTATTGCCCTATCAGGACGTGCCAGTAATGAAGAAATGTGATGGTAGAGTCTAGCCTAAAATCACACTTTTGGAACTCTTGAAAATTCATATCCAAGGAGTTAGAAGATCAAAATCAGAAATGCAGATCTCTTCATCCTAAGATAAAAGTGGAACCCATGTGAATCTCTTCTCAGCTAGAGAAAATAACAGTAGCCACAGTCCATGTTACATGGACACCGACAGAGAAAAAGACCTGAACTCTAAAACCATCCAGAGGGCTGGGTCCAGTGCTGGGCTCCCCAGTACAAAGCAGACAGCAACATACTGGACTGAGTCCAGCAAAGGGCCCTGAGGATGACTAAGGGATTGGAGCATCTCTGATACGAGCAGATGCTGGGAGAGCTGGGAATGGCCAGCATGGAGGAGAGAAAACTCAGGGGGATCTCATCAAGGCATAGAAATAAAGACCTGAAGGGAGGATGTAAAAAGGATGGAGCCAGGCTCTCTTCAGTGGTGCCCAGTGACAGGACCAGAGGCAATGGGCACAAATCAGAACACAGGAGGGTCCTTCTGACCGTAAGGAAACCATGTAAGAGTCCACAGTTCTGAACAATTCAGACCCTGATGAAAAATTGTATTGGGTTTGTGTGGAAAGGTTTTGGTAGCGGGGGGGTTACAGGGGTGGCTTCTGTGAGAAGCTGCTGGAAGCTTCCCCCATGTCCGACAGAGCCAACGCCAGCCGGCTCCAAGATGGACCCGCCGCTGGCCAAGGCTGAGCCCAGCAGTGACAGAGGTAGTGCCTCTGGGAGAGCAGATTTAAGAAAGGAAAAAAAGTTGCTGGGACAGACAGAAACAGCAGCTGGACAGAAGAGTGAGAACATGGAAGAGAAACAACCCTGCAGACCCCCAGGTCAGTGCAGCAGGAGGGGAGGAGATGCTCCAGGCACTGGAGCAGAGATTGCCCTGCAGCCTGTGAGGAAGACCATGGTGAGGCAGGCTGTCCCCCTGCAGCCCAGGGAGGTCCACGGGGGAGCAGAACTCCACCTGCAGCCCGTGGGAGGACCCCACGCCGGAGCAGGGGGATGCCCAAAGGAGGCTGTGACCCCACGGGAAGCCCGTGCTGGAGCAGGCTCCTGGCAGGACCTGCGGATCTGTGGAGAGAGGAGCCCACGCTGGAGCAGGTTTTCTGGCAGGACTTGTGACCCCACGGGGGACCCACGCTGGAGCAGTCTGTGCCTGAAGGACTGCAGCCCGTGGGAAGGACCCACACTGGAGCAGTTCATGAAGGACTGTTTCCCGTGGGAGGGACCCCACACTGGAGCAGGGGATGAGTGTGATGAGCCCTGCCCCTGAAGAGGATGAAGCAGCAGAGACAGCATGTGATGAACTGACCATAAACCCCATTCCCCGTCCCCCTGTGCCACTGGGGGGGTTGGTAGAGAATCCGGGAGTGAAGTTGTGCCCGGGAAGAAGGGAGGAGGGGCAGGAAGGTGTTTTGAGGTTTGGTTTTATTTCTCATTACCCTACTCTGGTTGATTGGCAATAAATTAAGTTAATATTCCCCAAGTTGAGTCTGTTTTGCCCATGACAGTAATTGGTGGGTGATCTCTCCCTGTCCTTATCTCAACCCACGAGCCCTTTGTTATATTTTCTCTCCCCTGTCCAGCTCGGGGGGGTTGGTGATAGAATGGCTTTGGTGGGCACCTGGCATCCAGCCAGGGTTAACCCACCACAAAAATACAAAAACACTGAGGTTACATGAGGTCTTTTTAGCTGATATTTTCCAAAAACACTTCACTTCCCAAAGCTGTACTATTTTTGAAGTTCATCATCAGCCAAAGCAACCAATGTGCTGACAGACTTCTCAAACTAAATAAAGAACTGATTTGCAGGTAGATGTTAATATTTACACTATGTAATGTACTCAAGCTGCTTGGTTTGCTTGAGGTCACTCATCTTTTCATCACAAGTGCCTGCCGAACGTGCACACAGCTTATTCCACCTAAGTGAAGGCTTACCTTACTTGAAAACCCTGAAGCTTCCTATGCACCACACTCTCGGGTGATCAAGATTTACAAAATGTAGCCACTGTCCAGCTGCCTGCAGAACACTGAACAGGCTCGGTTTCCAAAGGCTGGGAACTAGCTGCTCCCCCAGTTCTGGCTCAACCCCCACCTGCGAGCCCATTTTTCGGAAAGGTCACAGAGGGCAACACAGGCAGCTCACAGACCAAGGAAAGCCTGCCACACTCAGATTAACTCCATACATTAGCAAAACCTCTAGGAAAGAAGTTCAATTTCCATTCCGAGACTGACGGTTTACTGCTACGCTCTTAGCTTTACCAACCTAATAAAGGGCGGTTGCATCTGAAAGCATGTTGTTTTCCAAACATAGCATTGGTTAACAAAAGATATCGTTGTTGCATATGTAACATCTTCAAATGTTTCTAACTGTAGTTTGTAAGATGTTTATTGCTTTACCGTTAAAACGTTGTTCAAATTGTAGCATCCTAAGTCCAATGCAGTATATTAAAACAGTTGTAACCTGTTTTTTACAGACAGCTTAAGAATGTGCACAAAAAGATCCTACTTCCTTCTCCTTCCTTTCTACTTTTCTGATTTCACCACCTTCTGATTTGCAGCCCTCTTCTACAGCATGGCTTAAATTTTCTGCTTTCTTATCTTTTCTGCTTCTGTCACTCCAATGTTAGCGGTTGATGCTAACAGGAGAATTAAATCCCCAGTACAGGGACGATGACATATGGTATGCCTGAATGGACTTAATGGGAGGGAGAGACGCCCTGATGGCTGTCGCTTGCATCTCATCCATTAGCACCACACACCGCACCACGCCATCCAGCACATACATGCTATTCGTCACACGACTGTGCAACCACCACCCACTTGTCATTCACGCTACAGCTGCAAACGTCCCTGCTGTGACCACCACGTGTACCTCAAAAGGAGCCTGAAAATACAGAACTCCTCACTTCGGTGACAATATCATTAAACATTAAACCCTAAACAAGCTTCTGTCCCTGCTTAACTGAACAGTCAAGAGTCACTCCTCGGCGACTAACAAAAGCGACGTATGACAAGCTGAAGCAAAATCAGAGCCAATGTTCATGTAAGTAGACATGGCCTTTTCTAACCTGTCCACTTGCAAAGGGATGCAGTTGTTGAGGGTATCTGGAGAGCATGTCACAAAGCTCTCGCACCTCTACAAAAAATAGTTTAAAGAAGCAAAACCTTCTGTTAGGTACTAACAGGTGTGGGGTCACAGCAAGAGACAATGCAGACCCAAAATGTACAAGATTTGCTAGACATAAGGTATTTTCAACTGCCAATGAACAGAACTGCATCGAAATCTAAAAAGAATGTGTCAAATAGAGTGTGTGTCTGTGTATAAAAATCATTATGCGTCAAACATCAAATTAATCTCCTAAATAATTTATTACCATGGATAATTTGTCAGTTTCCAGTAGCCTATTCACTTTAATTTAAAACAGATTTAAGAGCTCAGACTATCAGCGTAGGACAAAAAAAGAAAGGCATTTCCTATCTAGGAACCAGGTTCTTTGTGTCCTACTGGTAGATCAATTATGTATTAGAGTTGCTGCTGCTTGACTTTTAATCCACATTAGTTCACAGACCTTGAGCAAATTTGATGTTACCATATTAAAAAGGGAAAGCACTAGAATAAGCTAGACAGAAAAAAAAAGGAAAACAGATCAAGCAAGGGGCCAATTAATCAGCCAAATGCCGGCAATGGAGACAGGCTGCCTACTGCCAGCACACAGGAAAATAAGAAATGCTCAGATAATTCATTTAAATTCCCTTAAATGTAATAAATCCTACTTGGAATAACCATAAGATCATTTTTAATATGTTGCATTGTTACCCTTCTTTTTGGCAATTCCAGCAAAGAAATCTGCTGATGTGTATATAAGTGAACATTGTAGTACTATAATACCTGTTCTCATCCTGAATGAACAACATTTTGAGCCAAATTCTAGGTACCAGATACCAGCTGTATGCTTAGCCATTTAATGATCCTGCTGTGTATTTACTGAAAAAGATAATTTAAAGCAGTACTCCATCCAGTCAGCTTTCCTCATTTTGGAGCCTGGCTGATAAATCTTCACACATAGCCAAAGCATTAAAAAGTCTTCCATTTTCCGAACCCCAATTCTTGCATCATCATATCCACCACAGCCTTCTAGCACTAGAATTAAAAGCTGCATAAATAGTTAAGTGTTTTGTGATAAGAACGCAGTAGCTAAATCTGCCAGTACACAAAAAGCAAAGGCAACCTTCAAATTTGAGTTCACTGAAATACAGGATGGAGGGGAGGAAGGAAGATGTAAAAAAAGGGGGAAAATTATTTCAAAATGCTTGCTAGCTATTACTATTGCCTAGGAGCTGTAGTCTGAGTGCTCTAAGCTTCCATTTTCTTACAAAGACAATGTTATTTGGTTGAAATATTTTTCCTGCGGTGCACAGTATTCTCTCCTGGAGACAGGAACAGATACAGCCTAGAGGTAAATGGGGACGTGAGGTGTCTGAATGCTCCACTCAATACTGGCAGCCTTCCCAAACTGAAACATTTCAGTTTTGACCCATTTGATACTTGTCTACGGAAAGAAAAAAATCTCTAGAAGGGAGACACTTTACATAAACATTTTCATTTAGTCTTGATGAAAAATATGCGACTCTTCTTAGAAAGGCTGTAGAGTCAAGGTTATAATGTTTCTGCTTAAATTTTTAAAAGACCTACAGTGCCCTTGGTTTTGTGCATATGAATGCAGCACCTTGAAGCTATACGAACAGATTCCACTCTGTTATTTGCCGCAACCATATGAAATGCAAGCTTATGCCAGGATCAGAAATTGAATTTCATGCAGATCTGATGTGGAGAGTTACGTCATGAAATAAATCACAGTCAAGCACGAGCTGTGCATCCCAAGACACCCTCCTTATTCAAACAGATTGCTTTGTTATTTTAAGCTGTTACACTGCTGGAAACTTCATGGCCCAGTTCTGTGACTGTGACAGACCTCACCTGTGAAGCAAGACCATGCAGGTTAATCTCCAGGTGGAAGCCGCAGTGCTGCATGACGGTCATTGGCACTTCAGTAACTGGTTCCTCTCCTTTGGACTCAACTCTGCCCCAAAGCTCCAGCACAACTGAACAGGATTGGTGTGCTCACTGGAGCTGCCAGCTTTCGGCAGAAAAAAAGCAACTAAGGTCTTGACCACTTCTATTAAGTCCTATGGTGCCATTGTAGAAGCAGAAGCATTAACCCCAATGTTTTTGGTGAAATAACAACTCGAGTAATCTCATTCTGCGTATCTAAATTCTCTCTCTACTTTCAGCTGTCTCCAGCATTTTTACTGCAGCATTCAGCTGCCTCAAAGTGTCACCAAGCACTGAAAAACACCAGACATGGCAATTTATTCAATGCAAGATGTGATCGTGTCATCACTACAAACACTTAACACTGAGAAGATCCATAAAAGTTAACAGCAAGTGGGTCTGCTGAGCTCAACTCCGTGACATCCCAGACCTGCTCCACCAGCCTGCAAAGGTGAGTGCAAAGATCTCCAAAGCAATGTTCTTCACATACAGCTTGCTCACTTAAACTCACTGTGGACTTGCACTAGCTTGACAGCATCAGGTGTACTCCACAACCTCTGACTACAGACAGGCCTTGCCCTACTAAAATGTACCATGAGAAGGACCAAGATACACAAAATAACATTTCACAAAACCCAAGCAGAATCTATACTGTGCACTTAACAGCACCCAGAAGCATTCATGGAGGAGAAACTCCATTATCTATACTGTGAAACTCTTAGAGCAGGTCAAAGCCACCTAGTACTCTCCCAAACAATTTGGAAGGTAAGCAGAAAGCAGGCACCATTCCCAAAATGCTCTTTGGACGTAGCTATCATCTGATTAGGTTAACAAAAACATTAATAGCCAGGACATAGCCACTCCAGCAGTAGGGAGCAGCCCTGGGCATGTCTAGTTTATTAGTACAGACACAGTCACACTCTCTTAGAGACATTCTCCACTGGCAGCTGCCATTATAAAACAGCAAGAAACCCATAAAAATATGAAGTAATTTTAAATTATTACACCTCATACAAAGCAAACATATTCACTTTCAAATGTAAGCTATACACCTTTTAAATTCTATTGATTACACAGATTAAACCTTTTAAATGCCCCTAATTAAACAGAGTGGCTACTCAAGCACTGTGAGGTCTATTGTGTAAATACATATTAAGGAGTCCTGGGAGCTGTTTCCATCCACCATAGTGACCTCTGCTGAAGAGCACTTTTTTTTTTTAAGAAAATTAGTATTACACAAATGCTTCTGTTCATATAATCTGTTGTCGAAATTTCTGTTGTCCACATTCTGTATAGTCTGAAATAGAGACTAGAAATGGCTGCAAGATATAAACAATTCTCCAGGCAAAATATTTATAATTATTACTTTCTTACCCATCAGGTCTTCAGCATCCTAGTTCCTTTCCTACAGCACTGAGCAATGCACTGTCATTTATATTTAAGGTAAGCGTCAAGTAAGTTCTGTCCATAGCCCAATTAACACAGCAGGTAACTCACAGGTTTCAACCTGAAAAGTCTGGGATCAATAACGACGTTGATACCTGGGGAAAGTGAGGGAGCAGAAAAAGCCCAGCTCTGAACTTCAGCCACAAGCGAGGGACACCAGTGCTTACCGACCGGCAGATCTGGTGCCAGCACGCAGGGGTTCTGGAGAACCTCAGCCACAGCAACGCAGCTAACAGCTTCTGAGGAGCTGGACTCTGCATCAGATGAGGATCAGGCCCAGTCTGATTACACCAATTAATAAATCCAACGTAAATCATAATCCACGTGTAAGGTTTTAAATGTTGACACCAATAGTTATTTCTGATGGTTTTAAGGACTAACTCATCTGGGCTGGGAGAGTCTCCTTTTTTAAAACAACATACCTGTCTGGAAACAGTTCTCCACTATTGAATAGCTACTGAATGCTTTTTCTGTATAAGATGTTTCATAAGCATAATAACAAAAACAATTATCCCCTATCATTAGCAGGGTGAACAGCACAGCCCCAACAGGAATAGGAGTTAGGCTAACAGAGAAGCTGAATCCGTAGTAAATAAATAATGTGATCAAGACCTTTTCATGGTTTTGTATTTCACAGGAAAAAAATCAATTTACAAGTATTTTATTTTTTTGAATAAAGCTCTCCCTCATTGTGTTTTCTGACATAAAAGTAAATACAGATGTAGATGTGCTCCCAGAAAAATTAAATTATCTTTTCTAAAGTGCTATTGTTAAACAAGTGGTGACAGGTTAATATAACCCAGCATCAATGCAAAAACCTTGCAATGTGTGTTCCACTAGAGCACGAAGCTTATAAAATAAAAACATCATGGCATGATTAGCAGGCTGTATATAGTTTTATATAGTCCACATAAAACATCATTCTTCCCTGATCTGTATCTATCATGCTGGGGTGTGTTTTTCAGTACTACACAAAGCAGTAAAAATTACAGATGTTATTTACTATCAAAGCATGTGCACAAGTAAGTGCATCCTCTACCATTGCTGCAGACAAAAAGTATTCCCAGCAAAGATCGTACTGCATTGCCCTCGACATGGCTCCCAGCCAGGTAGAGAAGATCTTTTTCCTTCAGATGTGGGATCTGAAATAACGCCTGAAGCAAGAATCAAACCAGAAGCCACAATTTTGAAATTCGAGCAAGTAACTCTCTGTCCAACCTGGCAGTCCTCACTTTGTTTAAATCCGCGTCCAATTCAGCTCTGGCTGATCTCCACGGACAGGCGACGGCCGCCCGCTCTCAAAAGCTGTAGGAGCGCGGGGGGCTGCACCAGAGCTCGCAGGAGCCTGCGGACGGGCGTCGGGGAAGAAAAAGTGTAAAGATGCAGAAAGACAGCGACATTACGGATGGGGAAAGTTCGGAGCTCCGGCACTGGAGCATCTGGTCTAGCTCAGGAGGACGGAAAAGGGCAGCAGAGGTTTGGATCAGCTTTGGTTAAAGGCACCTGCCCGCTCACTGCGGGTAACCTCTGAGCCTCTTCTGCAAGGATGGAGAGCAGCTTTCATTACCTTACGTGTGTTAATGAGAAATGTGATTGTTAAATCTAATTAAAGCTGTTTAAAAGCTGGGTTTGATTCACTGTTATGTAATACTGAGGGAGACGAGATCTATTTTAGGACTCTGAAAATGAGGGCAAAACAAACGGCACGCACAGATACGAACCTCTGTCCCCGAGCCTCACCCCCCAGCCTGGACCTGGCCTGGCTCCCACCACGCTCACCTGCTACCTGGGAAACAACCCAGGGATTTCACTTTTCAGCACCAACTCCTCTAAATGTACTCCTGATGACATTTTCATGCAGTGACAGCTCCTATTTTCACCCCTCCTTCTCCTTTCCTTTAGCATATAAACACATTACAGTACCTTTCACCGTGAAATAACTCACTGTTCATCCTATCTCTATTTTACTGTTAATGCTCAAGAAACACGATGCCCTCAGTTGTGCATGACTCATTTACTCTGCCTCCTCCCCAGTCTCCCCATTCCATGCAAACTGTCCTCCCCAGGTTTCAATGCTGTAGGTCCCCTTTCACCATCCCAAAGCCTTCAGCCCTTATTCCCTGCTCTCTTCCCACCGAACGTCATCCCTGGAGAATTCCCATTGTCATCCCTGTGCCGAAACACACGTCCCTCCGCTTGTTCTGTCTTCCACAGCCAAGCCTCACTCGTCATACTACTTGGCTGAAAGCTCACTAACAGCACTAAGCTCAAATTCTCTCCGTTTTTATTTTCTGTAGGGTTGCAGCGATCTCCACAAAGCACTCAGCTACTAAACTCACATCCTTGGGATCATCTGTAAAGTCCTGTTCTCCTCTAACACCATGGCTTTTACTTCAAGACCAACACTTACCATGTCTTCCCACACACAATGTTGTGGGGAATCTGGCCTCTCTACTAGTCTACTGCCAAGCTTTTTCTTGCCTAAAAATTATTCAGTTTAAGGGTTGGGCTTTTTTGATCAATTTGGGTTTGATGAGTCCAGGGCTGTGAATTTCACTCCATGTTGAAAGGATCAAACCCAAGAGAGAAAGGACAGGAACGCATCTTCCAGCAGTAAAAGCAGAGAAGGAAACCAGGCTGACACTATTTGGGTGACCAGAATTGCAGTCTGTGTGAATTCTGACTGAATCTGACTGAATCCCCTTTTTAGTTTTTATTGTGTGTTCAAATGAAAATCAAGCTTCTGAACAAGGAGGGGTGAGAAGCAAGCAACACCTAGCCCGACGTGATGCACTAATAGCAAAACCACTCTGAAACAGTCTGCTTTGCAGCAAAACACCTCTCCTCCAACACAACATGTGAATCAAAGCAGATTATGCCCAGGCTTCGCTGCAGAACACGGAACAAAACGAGTTATCCTAAACCAACCTTGCCGTCAGCCCGCGACTGATGCAAGCTCAGGAATGCCAAATAAAAAGCCGAAGAGCGTGCCAGGGCTCCACTCGCTCCATCCGGCCTTACCTCAGACAGAGGGACAGATGGTGCCAGTGACTCAGAAGAACTCCAAAAGGCTCCCATCTCACAGCAATAACCTGTGTCCCAGCCCTGGGAACAGTCTGTCGTCCCTGCAAATGGTATTTTTCAAGGACGTAAGGGTGAACTTGGTGCTGGTAGGAAAACACGACAGAGCGCTCTCAGGGGCAACTTCTCTTTTTGCGAACTGGGGAAAGATAATTCTATTCTGCAGTTTCACCAGTGTACTCCTACATGTCAGAAGGCAGGGCCTTGGGAAATAACGCTTGGCAACATAAATTACAGCTTAGTGTACTACTTTTGACTAAGTTAAAATTGTCAAAAACCTTTCCAGAAAGGAGAAGCCTCAGGGAAAGCATAAAAGCATTCTAAGTAAGACTTCGTGACTTAAAAGGAAATCAATCCCAACTTTAAAATCTGTTAAAAAAAAAAAAACAAAAAAAAAACCAAAAAAAAAAACCCTCCAGATTCTGCTTTTCTATTTTCTGTTTTTTTCAATTGATGTATTTGCAAAATAAAGGAGTTGTAGTTCTCTTCCTTACCAACTCTTTAAAATCCTTCCCATTTCCAAGTAAAATGATGGCTTTCCCATTTCTAGTGTAGGAAAACAAATATGCATTTGCAATTGTACTTTTCCCAAGAAGTGGCCACACCAGAGAGTGAACAAACACAGGGAAGCACTGGCTCAGTATCTGGTCCCAGTCAGGGGCCAGGACTGATTTAGGACAAGGAAACGGGGTCAGAGATTTGCATTGGTAGAGCAAGACCTGTGCAGAAATGAACTGCTGAGAAGACCTGTGCCCATGACAACTACAGTGACAGTTTTCTTAGAGCCGCAATGCTGTAATGATGTAAGCACGTTAAGGTTCGTGGGGAAGAAGAATTTTCTCTTATTAGACAAAATAGCACAGAATGAGACAGTTACATGTTGACCCAAACTGCTATTCTAGGGGGGTTGTTCCACCATGAAAGCTTTAGATGGCACCTTTATGTCCCTTAACAGTGACACAGATACTTCTACTCTTCCAATCTCAGCTCAGTGCACCAAACGCTCAGGGTCACAACCCCACTTCCATTTGCCCTTCCGACTTGGAGCGGTTTCTCAAAAGACCCTCCTAATCCACCTTGCTTTGCATGGGCCCCAAAGTACTCTGTCCTCAGTACCTTTCTCTTCTCCCCATGTCTCAGCCTAAGTGTGAGTTCTAACATCATCTCTGTGCTGGTAACTCATGTGGAGACCTCTTCTTCAGCCCCCTCCTGTACAGTAACTTAAAATTGCAGCCTGCTGCTCTGAAAAATGTCCAGCTGAAGCCCAATGTAGCTAGAAGAAGAGCTGCTGAACTTGCCACCCTTACCTCCATTCTCAAACACGGTGCATAGCAGAGCTGAGCGGTTCATCATATTCAGGCCCTAGTCTCATTTTTGATTTTGACCTCTCTCAAGCCCCGCACATCTCACCTCTGTTTACATCCTGCAAATTCTTCTTTCATGGTGTTGCTTAGACAATAAATGGGGCTGAGAGAGCATGCTCACCAATGCAGCAAATTATCTTTTTTTCCAAATACACAAAGGCGTGCCTGCCTGGGTTTTTTTTCCTACGAAGACATCAGTGCTGCAAATGCATGGTTTTTTCTTCTCAGTCCTCATGTCTGCTTTCCTAGCCTGCGATTTAATGAAAGATTAAAGACTAGCTTATGAAAAGTTCACCACAGCAACTGCTGATGTCACTGGGAACTGGATTCCCAGTTGGGGCTTAAAGAAAGATGAGGACTGTATTGATAATTGACAATATTTCTGACGTTACTCATCTAGCTAATTAAGCCACAACTCCACGCCACCACATATGCTCAAAACTGAATGAACAGAAAATGTAGCACCATTCATATGCTTATCTGTTGGTGTTATATAAATTTAGCCCACAGAAATTAACTGTTCATGGAAGGTACAGATTATTTACTCCTTTCCCATTCAGCAGCGAAAAACAGAATTATTCATGCAGCTACTTCCTGATGCCATGCCTTTGATTATCCTACTGAAAAAAAGCATGTGCATTCTGCCTCAGAAAATGAACCTAAGTGCTGTATCCCCCATGCTGTAGAATGAAGCAAGGTTTTTATCCATTTAATTGCAAGCACATTTAAGCATTGAAGGAAAGGAGACACACACTATTACTAGCTTGGACAGCTTTGCATATAAGACACAAGTAGTGATTCTCCCCCTCGCTGTGTTTGCCATCGTTTTTAGAAGAGGTAAAATTTTCATGTACATACAAACACAAGAACAAAAAGCACATTTAAAGTTACCAAATTGTGCATGTGTTCCCCTTTTTGCTATTTCTGAGAGTCAAATTTTAGCAATTTTAGTTACTGCTAAAATGCCTTTATGGTAGTTTTTTGCTTGCTCCATTCTCCTACAGCAGCCCCAAAGCAGTGTACTGAGAGGCAGTCAGCCCTATGGCATGGAGATACACCCAGTAAGGGAGAATACCTGCCACAAACCCAAAATTCTCAGGGATGGAACATGGGGGGTGTTCAGGACTTTAGCAGATATCATGGAGAAAAAATGCAGTTAGAGGAGGAAACAAAGATCTATCACACAGCTTCAAGAAACTCTAGCAATGAGTACAAAGAGTTATGCTTTGTGTATCTACTGTGGTTACAAGTATTTGGATGACAGGAATGAGAATGGAGGCAGACGGACCATCTTATCCCCGCATTTAAGTGAAAGCCCTGAGACCTGGGACTGTGCCCGAGTCCTGGACACAGAACCGAGAGGCTGCGCAGTTCTGCTACACCGTGTGGCTGCCATCCTCAGGGAGGGACGTGAGAGCTCATTACAAAAAAGCACAAGGTTGTCAAAGGGGAGCTCTTAAAAGAAGACATTTACAGGCGCCATATGAAAGTAAAACAATTCATCAAGATTTAATGGGACAGAATATCAACAGGATGAAGGAGAAAATATATAGTAAGGCTCACCTTGCAAGTAAGATGCTGCTCAGTTTGATTCCAGTCCTACAACTTAAAGCGAGAACACACATGGTTGAAGTTGTTCCCATGGATCGTCAAATGGATTCATTCTTAATTGGCTTTCCATGCAGCTCTCTTTAAAGGCTTGAGTGCTACTTTCATTTGGTACTGCATTGATTTTCTCTGAAGTTTCCTCCTATCATGGCTACCCTGATCAATTAGGGTGCTATAAATAGAGCGGTCAGATTCCTTTCACTGGTCTCATTAAATTGCACCCCTGCTGAATTTCTGTGGAGAACAGAATTAGATCATACCGATAGCAATAGTATGAAGATGCCCCCAGGATTTCCAGAGAAAATCAATTGCTCAATATTCCTAACAAAAAGCTTTGAAAAGCATGAACCAATAGAGCTCAGCTAATGCCCAAAACATATGTCAAACCTTGCTTGCAATTGTGCATCCCTAAAACTCCGAAAGATAAAGGATGGGAAAATAAGTGGTTAAGGGGCTCAGCCAGTTCTTCACCGATACATAATCCCTCATCAATCACGACTATTTAACTGCATCCCCTCATAATGGATATATGTTGCTGGAGGTATGCAGCTAACCTATATAATTCTTCTGGAAAGCGGAGTAAGGATTCAAGAAGGAACACAGTCCCAAGGCATGCTTGGTGCCTGTCAAAGTCACTGTATAACGGTGGTGTGCTTACTGACTAAAACGAGCCGGATGGTTAATGTCTGGTGGTATGATGTGGGCTAATTAGTGCAGGGGTATGTCAGCTATGACTTCAAAAACGTTAAGCTTTATTTTGTAATGGTATGGCAGTATGGCTTTTAAAAATTTGGTTTAGAGATGACATTTTACTCAGTGAGACTGGAAACAGCCATAAAATAGGAAATGGAATTGTCTGCTTTGAAGCATATCAAAATCTAATCTGAAGGGCAGCTTTTAGGTCTCCACTCTGCCCTACACCCTGCCCCATCCCTTCATACCTACCCTGTCTCCTCCTAACATCCTTTCTCTCCTCTTTTCTCCTCTGTTAAGCACTACCATTCAAAATCTTTTCCATCTTCCTGCCAAAATGAAGCAAAATTTTCACCACGGACTCTCCTGCAAGTTGAAAATCCCTACTGCAAAGGCTGGGGTTTTGACTAGTGCACTTGAATTAATGAATGTATCTCCTGTGTCTATATGCACTCAACTGGTGTCTGGAGTATACGCTCCGGGTTATTTGTATGAAGGTCTGAAGGATGCACCGCAGACCCCAGAGGACTGGCTGTACCTTGCAAAGGCTTTGCGAGAAGAACACTGGAGGACTACCAGTACTTGATGATTTATCCTGGACCCTTCAGACTCAGCATGGTGGCTTTCAGCCAGAAGATGCAGTGCTCTAAAGGATACTTTCAGTCAAAGAGCTTAGAGCAGGACGAAGGCACCTCCGAACAAACTCAGAAGATTTTGTGGGTAAGAAGGCACATTCAGTGCAATATCAGGTAAGACTCAATGACAACTGCAGTTTAAACACACCTTTAGGGAGGCCCTCTCCGCAATCACAGCAGAACCACTTTCTCCTTCCAGAAAATGTTTTCTATGGGGGAAGTGCAAAGGGTTGCAATCCAGCCCCCAGACAGAAAGCCCTCCCCAAAATGATTCTAACAGATATAACAGATTCTTAAGAACCAACTTGAAAGAGCAAGGTATTAACAAACACATTTTAAAATACAATCTTTAATCACTGATTAATCCCTGTGTGGTATTGGAGTCAGCCCCATAAAATAAGGGGGCTGAATACACATTTTATAGTCAGAACTCACACCTATACTGTGAGGGACAACATAAAATGCAACCCACGAGAACCAGCAAGGACCCTGACATAGCCAGAACTGTTCTGGGGGAGATGTTGACATGAGACTTTCTCAGTGTCAGGTGCTGGAGTTATATTCTTTTTTTTTGACTGAATGTACACCCAAATTTCCACCAATAGGATGATATGTGCAGCCACCTCAGATTTCAGCCCATATCCGTGTTTGGATATTCATTATGTATAGACAAAACATTAGCGCTCATTCCTTTTTATTACAGAAGACAGTGGAAAAGAGTACAAGCACAATTTTCCCATTCCACATAGTAAGAAGTTAGAAATGTTTTTTAAGAACTTACTTTGATCTTTGCAAAATATGCAGGAAATGACTGGAGAAATGCAGTTTGCCTGGGGTTTTGGGGTAGGTTTTCTTGAAAAAAATATATTATCCAAGTTGGAGTATGATGTTTTAGAAGGAGTTCATACTTAATTTTTTCTTAAGAAATATAATTTTTCTTATGTGTTATAAATCTAAATTTTCAGTTCCTGAACTACTTTAAATCACCAGAGTAGCAGTTATTTAAACATAGTTATGCCTACTAAAACATATGAGAATTGAATTGTCTTAATTTTTTTATGATTATGAAACATGAGATGAGAGAAACCATCACCAGCCACATAATTTCACATTTTTATGGTGCTTCCCCCTAGAGAGGTTTCCCACGTTTGTTTTTCAACATTAGTGAAATATCACAGCCGTGGTTTTCCTACACGGCAATCACGTATAAAAAAAGTCAAAATTTTGCTTATAACCAAAGTCAAATGAGATTCATAAAAATAATTGTCATAGGAACTGAACACTTGCTAAGAAATATAAACAAAAATCACAAAAAATTATATTGTTTTGGGGAACGGGCACTGAAGGCTTAGCTGATACCACAGGCACTACGTGCAAAGGCAGTATGTACTGAAGACAATAACATAAAGCCAACTGTGCACAGCCTAATAAGATCACGGAGGATTTATGAGCATCACAAAAAACAAAGGTTAGACTGATTTCAGAAAATAATTCCAAAAATGATCCAGCGTATCCTTATGAGGTAAACCTGAAAGATGTGTATATGAAATGGATTGATAACACAGGCAATTTAGACAGTATCAAAAAAAGTAAATTTAAGCTCCCCAAATGAAGAGGATCCCACTGATTTTCACATCTCACCATCTCTAGTGGCAAAGCAGACAGGAAGAATGTCTCCAGGTCCTGATTCCAGATCATTGCTGTTGCAAATAGATACTCCATCAAACAATTCCTTTCTTTGGGTTACTGAGAGTCTCCTGCTTTGGACCCAACAGCACGTGGTGAAATAGCAAAGGGTTTTACAGGAGGTGACATTTTGAAATAGAAAAATCAGAATTAATGCCGAGAGGAAATCTGAAGAGCAAGAAGTCATAGAAAGGTTTCCAAAGAATGTGTCAGACCTGTCTTCGAGACTTTAAATTAAATTGTGTGAAGTACTAGAAAATATAACGCATGAGATAATCTTGCCTTTGCAGAAAGGTGAGCTAAGATCTTAATACATGTCTTCTGTCTCTGACATTACGATTTAGAACAAATTAGTTTTATTTCTGAGTGACCTTATGACGAAGAATACTATTTATTCCCTTCATGGCCTTAAGACACTGAAGCAAAGAGAAATATTTAGACTTTGACTGAGAAATATCACTTCCAAAAATAATTATGTATTTTGAAGCTGAGGAATGATCATAACCATATAGTTGTTGAACTGTGGCCTACCAGAGACAACAGGAAGCCAATCACAGCACCAAGAGTTAATTCCCTACACCAAGTTTGTGCTACGAGCCCTTCTTTTCTCATGCTGGTGCCACTCACCTTAGCATAATATTAGTTTTTCAGCTTAATTAGGGCAATTCAGTCACTATCTTTGTTTAATAGATAGATTCCGTTTCCCAATAAGAAGAAATAAAACAGAGAAGTGGTTAGCATTTAGCAAAAGCTCATGAAAGAGGCAGTCTGCACATACAAGAAGAATCTCTTCTATTTTCTTTTCCTCAAGCTGCAATAATTTTAATTTGATGTTTTTCTCTGTTGACAGAACTGATGGAAAAAATGTCAACTATGAGCATTTTCATCGGCTTCTATGCTAATCATGGCTACTTTGTTGAAGTAGAAGAAAACTTCAGGTACAAAAAAATCTTCTTTTCCCAGATCATGCCGTATCATTCCACTACACCCTCAGAAACCCCAACATCTCCTGCCTGGCACCATGAGCACTGAGGCATAGTATATACCGAGCAGGTCAGGTCCAGCCTGAGGAACTACAAGGGCTGTTTCCTCAACAGCCCGGTGGCTGGAGGGCTCACTTGTTGTGTGAACAGATCAGGACTCACCCTCCAATGCTGCTTCCGAGAGCGGTACGAAGACCACTGGGAACACCAGTTAAGAAGAGATTTGAAGCCGGGAGATTTGAAGCTGATTAGATGCCAGATGGGGAGAGCATTGGGACGGTGAGACCACAAAAGGCTGAGATCTCCTAAGGAGTCTAAGATGAACCTAACATGCCGTGACTGAGGTGCTGGACCATGACATCAGGACGCTGAGACAAAAAAACCCACATCAGTGAAGACTAGTACAAAGTAAGGCAACGTCAACAGGAGCGGGATGAGGAACTGGGGAAGCGGTAGGACTGGGGCAAAGGCTGCTCAGAGGGAAAAGGGCAGGAGGAACGGGCAGAAGAGCCTGTGCCAGTTCGATCAAAGTGCCTGAACAAAAGCCAAGATCCCCACAAGTAATCACGCCTCGCTTCCAGCAAATATCTGCAAAACGCTGGCAAAGTGCCCACGCTCTTTCTCGTGCGGGTTCACATGGAGGATGACAACCTACTGCAGGCAGCTACTCTGCTAGCTCTGGTGGCAGTGTTTGGGTGGTGGATATTTAACTCCATTAAGCATCCCTGAAGTTTTCAGTAAGACACCACATGGCCGAGTTTCTGGGGGCAAAAGGGGAGTTCAGTTTATGGCATCTTACCGTTTGTTTCAAAGAGGTGGCAACCCACACGGCGTTACGTGTGTTCAAAGAGCTACTAATGAGGAGTTCTACATTTTGGCCATGCTAGAATTTAGGGTCCTGGCTTGGGGGTTCAGGATCAAGACTTTAGAAGTCTTGAATCCTCCCGATCGAAAATAAATGGCAGCTGGACTCCGAACATATAAAAGGTGACTGAAAATCAGACTGTGGCCTGTCACAGTGGGCACCCCAAATTAGCAGACACTTTTAACAGTAGTCTTTCAGTGGAACAGCTCTTGGCTGGAAAAAAAAGAAGAAATAAAAGTATCCTCTCATCTTGAAAGTGTGTTTGTGAGAATAAATAAATTACCATTTGAAAGGCATTCAACAATTTTTTATTGATGAGCATCATAAAAGAATTTGGCAAGGAAATTAATTATTCTGTCTTCAGATAACAGGTTAACAGCTGGGACCACAGTGAATAATGGGTATGTCTATATAGACATGCCTGTAAGCAACTGAACTCCAGCTCCAGCCATTAAGTCCTCACCTGGCAGGTTAAGCCCATCTAGATAGCAGGTGAGGACCTAGAACTAACAATCACTTCCAGTCCACCCTGTTTCCAGAGTAAATTGCTGGCAAGCCTTTTTGATGGCCTTTTTACAAGTAGAGAAGATCAAATATATGCAAACTCTTGTAAAATAAGAAGCTCTTAGGAAAGATATCCCATTCTGCTGCTGCTACAGAACATGAGTTGAACTGGTATGAAACTGTGCTGTTTACAAGCACATTCCTCCACTCTCTGGGCTGGTCCTGGGATAAGGGCACTCTGGCATTTACAAACAGCTTAATTCTTTGATAAAAAACTGAATGAAAGCAGCTACATGATTTATTAGCCCTCCTGAAAGCAGAAGATACTCCCATTAAAAGCCCGAGCCTGCTACTTTTTAATATCCTCCCAAGCACTATATGAAGTGTCAGGACTCTGTTCTCAAAAACTGGCGGAAAACTCAAGCACTGAATGAGTGTTTTTTATGGTTTTAAGTTTGGATGCAAAGACCTTTAAAGCTCATGTTTTGTGATTTGCTGCCTACTGATACTCATTGCTAGTACTGAGTAACTGTTTCTTAAGCTTATTATTAACGATCCTATGCACTGCACAGAGCATGTGACCATGTAATAAAATACTGTTTTCAGAGGCATCCTTAGTTCTGGAAGTTCCTGACTTACAAATTCTTGACACTGCAACCTGCTGGTTGTATAGATGTAGTCCAGAACTAGGTGGCGAAATTTAAGCGCTGTCTGTGCATATCTAAATAGAAAGGTAAACCAACCATGATGTTCAGGTAAGATTCCCTGTAAGATACTGATGAAGTTCATGCTTAGAGAAAATGGGAGTAGGAAGTCGTGTCCCTTTCATGACCAGATTGTGCACGCTCTGCTCTCCGTTACTTCCACCTTACTCTGCTGCAGGAAATCTGACTGGGGATATTGTCCTTACAACTCACAAGAACAGCTGTTTGAAAGATGTTTGGGATAGCAATAGTAGCTGCAAGCATGCTGTCTTAGTGTTCTTTCTGTTTTGCTTTCACGTTCACAGTAACGAGTTTGTTTTAGCTTATGAAGCCTTCCTTTGTTACAAAAAAAAGTCACAAACGGTTGAAAGACCTGCCTTGTCCCCCACAACACTATCGCTCTCTCTTCCTGTAAACATCCTCAACCCAAGAGCAAGACTCTTCTGTCTTCTGCAACAATGCTGACTGTCCACATATGTTCAGCTCCCGGGTCAAATGTGTATCATCTCTTTTTCCCCAGCTTTTTACCTAGAGGAAAAGCAGTAATATTCACCCACCAATAACTACGCAGTTTTGCTAAGCATTTGGAGGTACAGCCTGCCTGAGTGACAACACGCAAAACAAATCTGTCATGTATGCAACTACTATTATGAGCTAAATAGAAATCAAATATTTAAGAAGCATTTAGTGTTTCAGGTTTTAGAATCCTAAATATCAGTTAATCAGTTAAAGTGTCTTCTGCATACCCACAACTCTCCATTCTGCAAAGCTCACATATAATTACCCCTGAAGCTGTCTGTCAGACTTAACAATAAGCCCCAGCTTTCAATATAATTTTCAAATTGAATTTTCGGTCTTTGACACTGTTTTTACCTGCTTTGTGAAAACAATGCTCTCTTGATACTTAATAAAAAGCCCATATAGGTAGCTATAAAAGGACTATCACAAAGAAAAGAATCATACCCAGAACCGCCTCCCTCCTTCTGCCCAAGTGTTCCCAGGTCAGTGTTTGGGCAGAAGGGGCCGTGGGAGTGTCAGGAACAGTAAAATGAAAGAAAGGTTATTAAAAAGGGGGGAAGGGAGGGTAGAATACACACTTGACTTAATTATGTCCCACCAAAAGTCCATCTAACCCCACACCCTGTCCTTAACAGAAGCCAAAAATGAGAGCCTAGAGCAGATACAATGCAGACAGCATATGTGATATTTCCACTCAGCATTCACCTCTTCTCCAATTATATTTAGTAATCCTCATGAAATGAGGATGAAATGAAATGAAATGGAAATTAAATGAATCCTCCAGTTCATTTCTCTTCCACAAACTTATCCATTTTCCCTGAACACAACTAAACTTTTAGCACCCAGAATTTCCCACAGCAAGGAGTTCCAGAGATTACCCAGCTATTGTACAAAGAATCACTGCGTCATATAAAGAGCCAGGCCTCTTGTTAGTATCATCTGATGATGCCCGTTTCTTAAAATGGAGGTAACAAAGAACATCTGCAGCTTGTCCACTCTCTCCAGCCACCCACGACCTTGTTTGTATCCTGGTCTGACCTCCTAAGGGACCCTGCTTTAAGCAGGAGGTTAGACTTGCTGAGCTCCTGAGGTCTCTTCCAACTTGAATTATTATCCTGGGATCCTACAGTTTTATAGATACCTGTAGTTTCCCTCCACAGTTTTTCTTCTTCCATCCAGAAGAATCCCAGCCAACTTAGTTGCTCCTTACACAGAAACCAGCCCATACCTTCTGGGGGGGTTGCCCTTCTCCAGTCCTACAGGAGTCTTTCTGAGACAGAAAATCAGAAGCATCCACAACATTCAAGATGGAACTGATGGCACAGATTTTGGCAGCAGCTTCACCATGTTCCCTGCTCTCCATTCCCTTCCTTACAATTCCTAACATATGACCTGCTTTTTCGACCAACTTTATGTTTTGAGATGATATTTTCATAGAACTATTTATCAGACCAAAACATCAGGGTGTCATTCTTGTGTGGTGAGAACTTGGAGTTCGTCACTGTCTATGGAAAGTTAGGATTGGTTTTCTTCTGAGCTCTCAAGAGTTCTCCGTTCTGTGGGAAAAGTAGCTGAAGCAGACAGATTGTAACCCCTTGCTGGTGAAAGAGGCAAAGTTTTGTAAAGTTTTTCAAAGTTTTTGAAAGGCACTTATTCAAGGCACTCGGGTGTTGCAGCACACAATGCTGTAACACTCCCTGCTTTGAGGAACCCAGCTGCTGAGTAACATGAGCTCCTTCACAAGCCCAAAATCAGTGCTTGGCTACAGAAATCAATGAATGGGGAGAAGTGGGCACCTAAAGACTGGGATTCACAAACACTCATGCATTGCATACACTGGGGAGAGCCAACACAAGGTGCTAAAGTCAGGGCATGGGTTTCGGTCTCACCTCTCAAAGAATATTTTCCTTCTGCTCAGGTTTCACAGCTCTGAGCTCTTAGGTACTCCCAGGCACCTAATCCAGACAGACCCTTCTCGGAAAACAGAGAGTATTACATGCTGGATTTGCTTATGTTCTTACTCTTCACTACAGAAGGTGTAGGGGCCCTAAGTGCAAATCCTCCTTCTTATTGACGAGGAGCAACATAAATGCTGTAGCCACCAGCATCCGCAGGGAAGAGTATTGCTCCTTTTTCCCAAAAGCACAAGGCCAGTGTGTGAGCTAGGACTGCAGCATCAAAAGTCCCAGCCGAGCGCCCCAAACTCCACAGGAGCTGCTTGGCTAGCAAAAAAATTTGATCTAAAAATCAGCACCAATTTGTTGGTACAGCACTGTTAGGATGGATATGTTGGAAATTCACATTAGTTTACAGATAATCACCGTCCTTTAACATTAAAAATGCCATGGCCAAAAGGCTCTTTTCCTGAAAACAACTACCTCGGAGGTTTTTCTAATGTATACAAGTCATTTAGGGGTATGATTCTTTTCTTACTCTCATTTAACATAGATGCAGACAAAGTATATAGCAGAACTTGTCTTCAGTAGAAAACTATATATATTTACTTCTCTTACTTTCAAAAGCAATTTCCTAAAAAATAAGCACTTGTGAAAAGCCTAGAAACGCCATAGCTTGTAATCAACTCTTTTTGGTACACACCATATTGAATATCCTTCTCACCATGGAAGCTAAGAAAATATAATGCATATTTCGTAGATTTCATTCAGGAGGCAAAGGGATTTGGTTAACATCAAATTCAGTGGTCACTAATCCCACTTTCCCTGTCCCTTTCCACCCAAGTCACACAAATATTGAAATTCTCCAAATGGTAAAGTTCAGCATCTTGAGCCCTGTTAAATCTTATAAGCCAAAGTAAATTCCATTTCTCTGATTAAACAGAGAGTATTTAGAAAGATCATTAAAAAAGCAGTGTGTCTGAGTTGTTCTTGTTCTTTTTCATACCACCCGATTAAGCACTTTTTACTTTGACATCATTCAGAATTATGTTTCTGCTATGCATTTTTGTGCAAAATAAAAGAAAAGGTAGACCCTGCTGAGGGTAAGGGAATGTAACATTTCAGGCGTGAAATCTTGCAAGATGGTGCAAATAAACCTGTGCCTAGCCCAGCGTGTCTCTGTACCACCTTTCCACCATGCTTTCCTCTTATTTCCTTCTTGATCACAATTCTTTTTGAAGTGATGCTCTCCCTCCAAGATGCTCAGTACAGTTGTCTTTAGTCCTTTCCATTGGTTCTAACATATCTTTACATAGAAAAATGTTTAAGAAAAAGAAAAAAAAAAAAAGACATTACATATAAACAACCCCCCAGGTAGTATAACTACTGGGAAAATATCACTAGAGAATCAGTCAATTTTGCTAGTATAAGAATGTTAGCCCTCATTCTCTCAATGGTTCTCCACAGAAAATGAAACACTGTATTATGAGAGACTAACTAATTGATTTCTTCAAAAGACTTGTGGTAAAAGGCCTTCTAAAACTTGCTGCTTACAGATAACAATACCCGTCACAGATTAGGACAGATTCCCTGAGCATTGGGAGAGTTTTATCTCCCCTTTGCCATTTCAGTGCCTCCTCATTGCCTCTTCTGGAGCATTTCATGACCAGTTTTACATCTCTGGAGTCAACAGGACTGAAGACAGTGGGCACAAAATGATGCCCTGGGTGTTGACCACCATCAGACTCGGGATATTCAAACATACAAAGCTGGGGGCATGAGTAAATTAAGCCAACGGACTTCACCTCAGCTCAGTAATGAACCACTCGATGGCAGGAGAACACAGACCTCAGAGCCCACCTGAACTTTGGTAGGTCATCCATCATATTTTCAGATGCAATTATCCACTGCAGCTCTCCTCAAAATAACCATCTCTGATTAATGTCCAAGAAGAAACACCACCATTTAAAAAACAAAGACTACTAAAGTATTTATTCATGTTTTAAGCATGAAAACAATGGCTAACTTTGAAAAACAGCACACAAAAAAAAACCCCAACTTTGAAAGCAATAAAAGGAAATGCAGCACTATTAGAGCACAGACCTCACTGCTGCCTTCCAACGTTCTCAAGACCATGGAATCACACCATTGCATAAGGAAACACAACAAAATGAAAATTGAGATCTTTGTCTCATGACTGTCACTACCCTTGTGTGTGCAACAGCAAGCTGAATACTGGTTAAACCATTTCAAGATCTAGATCAAGACTCTATACTACTGCTATGCAAGTTTCTTCAAAAATAGCAATATCGAAGTGAAGAAAGTTCAAAGATAAGGCTGTTATTTTGTTTTATGAGTAATAAAAATGTATAAATGATAAAAACATCACAGAAAAGGAATATATGTCCTTGTAAAACCAAGGCACACTGCCACAGAAGTGAATTACTGGTATTTTTAACACAGCAACTCAAGCTTGCAAAGAAAACAACTACTTTACAGATTCTAGTTTTTCATTTTAATAAGCATTAAAGATCATAGGAGACAGCCAAGAGTTATGTAGTATCCTTTCCACCAATGTGCCTGTGCCATGTAAAGTGCATTTACAATGAGCAGAAAGAAATTTAAATCACTGTACACTCAGTCCCAGAAGCTGCTGCTCAAATTAATCCTGACCCAGCAAAAAAGCCAAGCACACGCTGAACTTTGAGTAAGTAAATAGTCCCAGCTAACTGTCTAATCACAGTGCCCCACACTTCTCAGGACAAATGATGTAGAGCCTGTCTCCAGTGGAATCAACAAAAAAACCCAACCTGGCGTGGCAGGAGCAACGCATATTTCATTAGCCTTGTGCAAAATTACAAGATAAACTGATTACGTCTAACTTGCTGCTGCAGAAGCTACGGTCTGAATTTACAGGAAGCCAGACACTTCAGAATAAAGACAGAAAAGTTACCTCTTATTTATGGCAAAGAAGGAGCCTACACACCAGGAGTTACTGCAATTAGCTGACTGAGCTCCTGTGTTAGCTTGTGCCACTGTAGCTTGCCTGTTCACCCACACCTTAAGCTGTTAATAGCCTTGCTATTCAGAAGTTCTTGGATTCTTGCTTTGTTTGGGGTTTTTTTAGCCACCTAGATTGGCAAAGAACTACAAAACAAAGGAGAATTGGGAAAAGAAAGAAAAGAAGAATGTTACCTGAAGGCCCTCTATGGCTAATCTAAGCATGCTTGGTGTGAGCTTGGAGGCCTGTTTGAAGGTGAAGTTGCTCCAGTCTATAATCAAAACAAATCCATTCACTTGAAGCTCGGGGTCTTCTATCATGGCTTCTAAAGAAAGAAGTATGGCCCGCAAAATATCCACCAGTGTGTACCTGTGAACGTTAAGGGGAGATTTGGTTAGGAAAGGAGCAACAACCACGGACATGGATAAGTTCTAAGCGTTCTTCCTTTGTACTGCTTGTTAAAAGTTTAAATTGAAGGAGTGCAAACATATGCTCAGAAGTCACGGATATGTAAAGCTGGGAAAGTCTCAAAAGCTCAATTAGTTGAACTCATCCTCTGGAGCAGGATTATGTACATCTAGACCATCAGCCAACCAGAACAAACTACAAGAATATAACACACCAAAAGCAAATTTGAACTTCTCTGTAGTCTCCTAAGCTGCTTTAATATCGATACATGTTATTAAATGTCTGTACAAACATATCCATGCAGATTGTATTTTTCTAAAATCATAATGATACCAAAACCTGAGTCTAACACCAGAAGCCTAGACCCAGAGTTTCCTCCTATATTTTTCCAAAGGATTGAAATAACAGCTTCTACAAAATTATCAGTTAAAAAAGGGATTTCCACATGCTCCCCTTGTCCCTCTCTCTGGGTAATGTTTTCTCTTAAATCTACAAAGGGTATTACAGAAGGCTCATTACTCAAGGATCTTGAAAGCAGAAAGTCACACATACTAGGGCTTTGAGGTGTTTCTGGTTAAGAGCAATAGCAACCTTTTAAGAGTTACTTAGCTGCCTTCTGAGTACTGAATACTTCGTATACCCAGATTATGTGGTTTCAGGAGTAAGTTTGGAACGTGGTATCCATCAGTCCTAGAATTTTCTATGTTAAATTTGGGTTTACAAAAATGCCACCTGCAATATGTAATTATGTGTTTTGCGTACACGCACATAATCTTTTCTTAGATCGATGATCTTGTAAAAGGAGACATAATTCCATATTGCCGAGCTCTGTTAAGTATAATCTTTCTTTTTTTAAGCTAAAGCACCTAATACAGCAGCTGAATAGCTTAAATATATACAGCAAGGTCATCTTTAGACTGCCATATAATAGAGTTATTAATCAACTTGCAGTTTAGCTTATTGGGTTTTATTAAAAAAGGTGAAACACCTGAAGTATCAGGGCTTTTTTAAGAGACAGGAGAGTAGTAGTTTAAGTTTTGATTTTTTCCCAGACTAACTATGTTTTATATCTAAAAGTATTTTTTAAAAGTAAGATAAATAGTTATTGAAACAGATGTAAATTTGCCAGTCCACACCACAGTATCAGATGCAGCATTAGAAAGCTAAGCCAGAAAAATATCAGCTAAGATATTCCAGGAGCAAAAGAAAGAGTTAAATCTTCAGGGTTTGTGCTGATATTTTTAAATAAGGCCCTTTAAAAGTCTCCCATGATGATATCAAACATCGAAGTTCTCAAAATTACGAGTCCCCAGAGAAATCTTCACCATACTGCATATGTAGCAAAGAGCATGTGTGCCTATTTAGAAATTACATTAAATTATACTGAATTCTACTTGCTTTAATACGAGTACGCTGTTCCATTGTGTACATAACTATATTTTGAAAGTATCTGCAAGAGGAAATAACACAAATGAAATTAATCTGCTCTAGCTGACTCCTCGCATCTCTCCATCCTTTTTTTTTTTTGGCCAACTAAAACTCAGTGAACTTCCCAACTATGTATTTCTAGAAAAAGGACTGGAAAAGGACTCTCTTAGTGTCAGCCTAACACAAGCGAACAAGAGAAAGTGTGCCTTCCCCAGAAAACATTAGGGGAAACATTGTTTCACATAATTCTTCTCTTCATTTTGGAGACCCTTATTTTGTTTTGAATTTGGTTTGGTTGACTGGGATGAAAGTTTTCATATTCACTCCTCTCCTTTTCACTTTTCTGAGAGTTAACTTTTTTTAAGGCTTTACTTTTCTGAGAACTAAAGTTTACAGGAAGTTTAGTATGCTCCCTCTTTTTGTTCAGCTTTCTTCAACGGGGAGAGGAAACAGCACGAGAAAAAGTTCCTCTCTAATTCCCCTATAGAAATCCTCAAAACGCTAGAATTCTCCAATTCCTTTTGGCAGAAAAAAAGACCATTTCTGTAAAATGAATTTTGTCCATGGGGGATAAAAAGGACATGCCTTAAAACTGATTTTGAAGGAAAACGTTCAAAACCTGGATCCTTAAAACTGTTAGCTCCATTTGATCATCCAAAACCTGCTAGGCCAGGACCCTGTTTTTGCAGCAGGCACAGGGAAAGAATCCCCCTCTCCCCAGGCAGAGCAGCTCCCCCAAGCCCAACTGCTGGACGTGTGGGGAAAATGCCACCGTCGCTGCTGAAGTCGCTGAAAAACCAACGAAACAAACACCACCAGCGTCACGGGGCGAAGAGCGACCTGAGGAAAAATGAGGAAATCATTCATCGGCTCTTTCCCAAACGAGCTTGCACATGTATAATGGGACGTGTAGGAAGTGTTTGGCAGCATGAAGACTATAGACAGTTTTATTGGCGCTAACGAGGTCTTTGCCTAGCGTGTCTGCAGACCAGTCTATCCATCCAATACAATGCTGCTGCACGGACAGTGGAGGGCACCTCATCAACATCAGAACTAAAAATCTCCTGCACGACGTGCATTTTGTACAACTGCCAGCATCGGGATTAAAACACGCACTCAGCCGGAGGGAAGGAGGCTTACAGGGTCGTGTCCAGGGTCGGGGCTGGGCTCAGAGCGTGGCCAGCTGCCTTCAAACCCCTCGTTACCTCCACAAGGTGGTGGAGGTCTCAGAAATACTGGGGTTTTTATCGCTTCATGAAATTAGCTGGCGACACGGTCTGTAAGAGGCCTTCCCAGGGGAAACGTTGCATTGGGAAGGAAATTACATCAGGTGAGACATTGGGAGAGCAGCTAATGCCTCGGTCTGAGGAAGATCATCTACCAGAGCTCACACAAGAAACACACATCAGAAATACTCAAATCCTAGAATTAGCCTCAACCCCACCTGACACTTATGCTGCCCCATTCAGAGGATCTCATTCTCCAAGAGAAGAGCTCCACGAAGCAGAAGGCTGCTGCAAGCACCCTACATCCAGTCCAAGAAGATGGGTCCCAAGTTCCTGATGTAGATCTCTCATGTCCTCCCTCGGGAGTACAAGAAGACATCTCATGCCTTGGATTAACAGCTCCCTAGTGGTACGAGGCTGCTAGACATCTGGTGCATTAGACAGAATGATTCTTTGTTTATGAGGCCAATCACATCTCTAACATGGGCCATAAAATGCTTTTTATATATACGCCTAAGTGATAAAGATATAGATGTATACATGTAAACAGAAATACACCTAATTATGTCCTGAATTCATTCAAGTCAACGAGAAAACTGTCTAGGCATCAATGAGACCAGGATTTCGGCTACCACAGAGAGTAACCAATGGTCACAGGGCTGGGTCGCCACAAATCTATGCCATATTCACCATCAACATAACTCCTATTGCAGGTTTGCTTAGTGTAGGAAATGCAGTCCACAACAACAATGACGATATTGTATGTTTACTCACTGAAGAAGACAAAAGTTTGTCCTCTCAGTGAAAACAAGTCCTGAAGAACACGGGTTTAGCTAAAAGCAAGCAAGAACACTTTCTGCCAGAGGAAGGTATCTGAAGTACTCTTTAAGTCTAAAAAGCCACATCAGGAGTACACAGGGACATGTCACTAACGACCAAGCTTCCCACCTCAAATACCCTTCAGGGCAATTAGTTGAAGATAGGAGTTATCCTTCATTCTGTAATGGACCTCTTCTCTGGGTTTTGAGACCTTATTTAAGCACAGTACAGAAAACCAGACAAGAAAGACAAATCCATTAGTGGATATTTAAAGCGGCTTTCACTCTGAACACATGCTGAGGCAAGCCAGAAACGTAAACCCAGTGTGACAGATGAAATCTTAGGTGGTGCAAATGGCAAGCTGAGTATTGAAAGTATCAGCTGAACTGCCCATGCAAATGAAACACGATTAAAGAAACTACAGTGAAGCTTTCACGCAGCACAGAATTATTTGCATAAAGACTCATCTTTAATCCACTCCAGCCCCATGTTGTCCAACATTTCGCCTCACTGCTACTACTGTTCATGTCAGCACCAGGAGGCACAGGGTCTCCCGTAAAATATGCCCCATCCTTGGCTGGACTTGAGGCAGATTAAAATCCTATGTAAAAAGAACGTGGGAAAAATTACTCTGGATTGTGTTGCTGAAACTTTTCTTTGAAAAAAAATCAACGTATTAGCCTTTAATTTTAAGAGGCCATGGTGTTCGGTCTGAGAGGAAGATGGTGTTGTTTTATTCTTACCAATCCGTGTTAAGTAACAGCATGTATTTAGGGGACAGCAAGCCACTCATTTTGCCCGAGCCCCAGTTTTACAATGACTGCTCCAGTGCTGTCAGGTACACAGGGTGTGCTGGGCCTGATTTGCTGCAGTGCATGTGCTATAGTACCCTGGAGTTAGCCTGTGCAGAAATAAATCCTTATTTATTTATGGCTAAATTCAGTTGCATTCACTTGTTTAAACAGACTCTCATGCGACATGTTGTAGCCAGCAAGGTATTACTAATTGCTAGGATAATCGAGAACTCACGGTTAATTTAAATGTATTTAATGCCCTCTATTTATAGAACCATGCTTAATTCAATGGAGAGCTTAGACAACTTTTTTAGCCCAGTTATTAATGTGAATAACAAACGCTGGAAATATGTTATCACATATATAATGCACTCTTAGTGTTCCTTTTCTGTGTGAGTCCCAGCTTGAGTTCAAATGAGGTGGGGACTGGTGCGCAGACACACTCTGCTACCTCTTGAAATTCTTCATTCAGGTTGACTTTAAAGCAATGAGCCTGGGAAGGCTTGACAAGTTAATAGCCACACTGACAGTGATTCTTTCAAATGCTTTGGGATGGCTACCATTTCTACCATGACAGCGACAGAGCTTTCTAGGGTAGTACCTCACTGAGGTCTTGATTTGTCAAAAACAGAACGGCTCAACCAATTAACTGAGCATCCCACTCTCTTGTAATTTAACAGTGGCAGCAATTTCCCCTTTACAGAAAGGAAAAGTTCTTTGAGAATTTTTTATGGGACATGACCAGATTCAAAGTATTTCCAAGGATTTTGGGGGAAAACAGTCTGGCAGACACTGCTATCAAGTCTTGATAGTAGTTCACTATGATCTTTGACCTTTACTTCTTGGTTATGTGGTCTGTGCATCCTATTCACTCCCTGAGGCCACTGAGATTTCCACCAGGGCAACAGAAAGAGAAGAGACAGGGAAAATGCAGGGTACAGATGTCTCCTGTCAAATCCAGCTGCATCAGCTGTTTTCAATATTTTATGTTCTTGATGATGGCTGGCATCCACCCTATCATCTGTTTAACCAGATTCTGGCTCCAGTCGACTCACTTTTGAACTGAATAACAGATAATCTGATTTGGCAGAGTTGCCCTACTATCTCTATTGCTATTTGTCATCTGCCCCCCGATATCAAGAAATTTCAAGTTATTTTGAGAATTAAAGCTGAGTGGCATGACTCTGCCTCTCAGGATGCAAACTGTTAACTAGCAGAGATAAAAGGTAGGTCGTCTTTGCTTGAATTTAAGCCACATGTCTCCTGAAGGTCCCAAACATGTAAGGAACGCACAATCTGTATTTCAAGCTCATCACCATTTGGACAAGTAAAGGTTTCCATCAAATGAGTTCTTGTGCCACTGTGGTTTAAAAGAGAAAGCTGGTCAAGTCTCTGAGCCATCATCCCATTTGTAACCTACTGGTCTGGCTTAATATTTTTTAGAATTTCAGTGAAACAGGAGCTGTCAAGATACATAAAGGAGTACCCAGAAATGATGCCTCAGATCTCCTTGGTTTGTCAGTCTGGGTACAGATGTGAATGCTGAAAAGATGGGGGATCGAAACTTCTCTCATAGCTACTCTGCTTAAATAGTGGCAGCATGCCCTGGGAGCCCTTATTCTAAAACCAAAAAGCACTACCAGTGTTACAAAAATGCACAGAAAGATAGAAACTGCTTCAAATATTTTACCATATTAGCTTTTTAGATTCAGATTTAATACCATTCATTACTCCTTACATTAGACCAGTGCCTAACAGTCACAGCCACGGATGAAGATTCAGCTGATCTAAATTTTACATTAGTATTGATCAAAAAGATCCCTGGCCAAAACACTCACAGTCTAAATACAAGTGATAATAGGCAGATACGGATACCTGGGGGAAAGCTAGGAAACAATAAGACAGCATCAGTCAGCAGGAGAAACGGCAGAAAAAATGACAGCGTTTGTACTAGTTAGTAATTATTATTTGAAAGATTACTTCTAAACAAAAATTGACTCTATTAACCAGGTATTTTGTTACTGTTAATAAGTTGTTATTGTTAGCATTGCTATTTATTTTGTCGCACTGCCTCCATCAGAGCTTGAAAAATACCCTGCCAACTCGCCTGTGGTTAATAGTGAGCTGAGGAGCAGACCAGCCTCCTAATAGCTACAGAATTAGAGTACATAATTTAGAGTATTAGAGCACAGAATACAGAATTTAAATTTTCATTTAATGGGAGGAAAAGAAAAGTTTCTAGCACTTCTGCACACAAAAGCATAGTTTTGAAAGCAAACCAGTGGACTCCATCTTTGCCCTGCTGTAAATCATCTGATGCAACAGAGCGAATGGTAATGAGCGCAGCGGATTTCCATGTTCACCGAGGATGGTGTGAGCTGACTGGGTCACTGTGACACAGACAGGAACTAGGAATCACCGCGCTCTCCTACTGCACTTTTCTGTTGCACTTTCTAGGAAAAATTCTGAGACAATTAATACCGGGAAAGATTTCAGGTAAATAGCATCAAAATGGACTGATTTTCCTAAGGCATTTGTGTGCAGGTGCCACGAAGCGTACAGAAGAACATGCATGACAACAAATCCCCTGCCGCTGAGAGCTGAAGTTAACTGTACCATTAACTGAAAAAAAAAACCTTCACCAGCTGGACACATTAAGAAAAAGGGAGCCTTCAAATGCACGTACACACCTACAAGCCAAATGTAGTTATGAATCAACAATCTGGAAGCTAACAGGGAAGGCCGATCCCTCCCCGGGCGCTATCCAGCCTCCTGGCAGGAATGCCACCCGTCTGCGCTCCCCCAGAGTAGAGGCAGGATGGAGAGTTAGGCAGCGTCCCATTGGAAAGCTGCTGGGCTACTCAGTACATTATCCTTCACCTTTCCTTTGTTTGTTTGTTTGTTTTAAATACATGTCTGACTTAGTTGTTCAGATGGTAGGACATCTGGTACAGTTTTCAGGCCCTGCTTTAATTTAATGATTTAACATCTAGTACACAGGCTTGTTTTACCATAGGAATTTTCTGCCTTCCATGCTTTTCCTTCTAATTGGAACTATGTAAATCGTAGGCTGCTGGTGCTATATAAATCATCTATAGTATGTCTGCTATTCATTTAAATAACAAATTGGAACTTTTTAATTCTAGTTGTTACCTGCTGGCCATAATAAGTTGTACACATGTGATAAATTTGCAGGCTTGCTGCGCTCTGTTAACATAGTTTATGAAACGTACAAAGAGGTCCTAACAAGACAGACTACAAAAAGTAATCCTAGTGTTGCTGTAAGAGGAGCACTGGTTTACGCACTGTAAGATCTCAAGTCCGTTAAGGCATAAGCTTGAGACATAACTGCGTAGCAGCTCTAGTATACGTTCCATACACGATGCTCCCCGGGTTCAGTGGCTGAACATCAGATAATGGAAGACAGTCAATTTAATTAGTAAAGAGAGTGACCTAGCTCCATTCCCACATCTGTCACTGACTTGTCATGTGCCTTGGAGCAAGCCACTCCCCGCAGCTGGGCTCCAGCTCTCTCCCCTTTGTCTGAGTGGTCTATCTGAAAAAAAAATCCCTCGCTCCGGAGGAGAGGCGTACCGTGGGCGGGCAGCGCTGAAGAGCGATAGGGACCCGACTGCAAACGTGGCCATTAGGTACCCCTGTGTACCCCAGTCACTGCCCTATTATATCATAAATAATAATTTTACCGACAGGACTTTGCGAAAAAGATCATAGAAATTTGCTGTAGTGTCAGCTGATCTCATGTAGTTTAAATATCAGCACATCTAAAATTAAGAAGAAAATAAACTTACTCTTTTCACACAGCAATTATTTTTTTAAATGCTACTTTATCTCCGAATTCAAATTCTTGATGTTCTTTTAACTGGGAACTAATGATCTAGAAAGTGTCACATAAAGCTTTGGGTTGTTTGGTTGTTTGTTTTAATGAGAAATAACAGTATAGAGTAGGCCACGCTACCTCTAACAAGGGAACTTCTTCATGGTAGATATATGAGTTAATAAAAGGCCTAAATATCCATTTCTTTGCTAGTTCCTCATTCAGGGATCTTTAAGAGTTTGTGGAGGTGTTTTTTAAATAAAAAGTTGATCTGGTCCTTATGTGGGAAATAAGGAAAATCCTTATGTGGGAGCCCACTCAGAGAGTCCTTAGCCTCATCATCACTGCTTCCTCGCTCAGCTTCTTTTGCTCCGTCTGCCAGAAAAGCAGAGCAGCAAAAGGTCGCCGGCCCCAGCTCCGCATACGTTCATCCACGCTTTCCAGTTGTTAGCCTGGTCGTGGGCAGGTTTGATTTGTGCCAGACAGCTTTCTCCCAGTCTCTGGGCGCGACTCAAGGGTTAGCAGGGGCCGGGAAGCTCTCCCTGCAGGCGGTGGGGCTGTGGGCACCCTGTCTGGAGAGGAGGAAAGCCACGGTGGGCCAGCGGCCCCCCGCGCAGAGACCCGTCCCTCGCCGTAACACCGACTGCTGCAGGGAGCCGTGGGAACGCTCCCTGCCACGGCTGTTGACACAGCCGGCGAGAGGACAGCTACCCAAACACTCGAAGGGCAGGCTCAAGTATGCCAGCTCCCCAAATTTTGTCCTTTCTGACCACCCTGCTAGCTGTCCGTGCCCTCCTCGTGTTTTCAAAGAGCTGAGCTTGGGATATCTGCGCCGAGCGCTCAGCGCTGCCTGCGCCCAGCCCGTGCTGACTGCACAAGGACGGTCTGGGTTCACGTGAAGGCAGCTAGCAGGATTTGAAGTTTTCTCACTAACAAGTGCTTCAGACCCTAAACCTGCTCTCAGGCTGGGAGCCCCGGGAAACGCTGCGGTGCTCACAGGAATAGGCTTTAGAGTTCACTCTTCATGGATTCATTCATTTACATGTACTGAAAATCGAGCGGTTGTTGTGGATGTAATTTTAGACTGCAGGAGAAACTGGGCATGACACCCAGTGAGGTATTTAGAATAATCAAATAGTGTCACATAGTATCAAGCCGATCCCTAAAAGAAAGGGCCTTGATGGGAGACAGCTCTTGGGTCAGCCTGCTAAGTCATCCTCAGGCTAGACTAGCCCCAAAAAGGATCAGAGGTTGTTCTAGGGACGGCACTAGCCTCCTTCAATTTGCTACCAAAGCAAGGATCTTATTATGCAGGGAATTCACACTTCGAGCAGCATGAGTGGGGAAAAGAAGCAGTTACTGTAACTTCCATCCTGGCATTTCCAGGTGGCTCAGGAAGAGCTTTCTTTAGCTGAGGGAAAGGATTCGGAGCCGTAGCTTCCTGCACAGGCAAACTTTTCAGCTCAAAAGCCCTGACGGGGGTACTCCTGTTTTGCACACAGCATCTCCCACTTTCTCCTGTGGCACCTCAGCAACTCTGCGTGCGCTGAAGCAGAAAGACCGGCACAGACATTGCAACCAGCCTTTGTCGGGGGGGTCGGGGGGGGTAAGCACATCATCTACCATGCCAGCTCACTTCATCTACCACGCCAGCTCACTTCATCTACCACGCCAGCTCACTTCGGCTAAGGGGAGGCAGAAGCACGTAAATCTCGTATCAGCCAGCCGAGAAGAGCACCGAGCAGCTCCTGCTTCCCTCCCGAAATTCGGAGCCTAAATGATGAGGAGGTCGAAAAGGCCCTAAGCCACAAAACACGTTACTTCTTCCTCTTCTCCCTCTGCCCTCCAGGCCGGGTGGGCAGAGCCCGGCGTGCCCCTGCCGCCCACCCCGTCCTCTCTGCTCTGGCATAGCTTTTCCCATGGAAAGAAGGGATTAAGGCGGGCAGGTGGCTCCGCATTTACCTGCTCTGGTCCCAGTTGGCAGCAAAAAGGATGAGGATCTTCCTGCCGTAGTGGTCCAGGTTGGCCAGCCCGCCGGGGAAGCCATCCTTCAGCGCCTGCTTGATGCCGGGGTCCGTGGCCTTGAAGCTCTTGAACATGTCCAGGTTCTGCTGGCGATATTCAAAGTACTGGGCCAGGAGGCGAAACGCCTCGAAGTGCTGAAACTTCCTCGCCCGCAGGAACCGCAGGATGAAGGCATCGTCGGTGCGGAGGAAGCCGATGTCGGGCCGGGTGATCACCATGTCCCGCACCTCCTGGATGTCCTGGTGCAAGGTGTCGGGGTTCTCGTTCAGCTCCAGCCGGGCTTTCTCCAGAGTCTCCGGGGAGAGACCTGCCTGCAAATGAGTCATGGCGCTGCCCTCCTCCTCCTCCTCCTCCTCCTCCTCCTCCTCCTCCTCCTCCTCCCCGCCTCTGCCGCCCGCTCTCCTCAGCCTCCCGGGCCCTCGCCCCCCCCGCAGGCGGGCTGCCCCGGCACGGCCGCCCGCCGCTCCCCCACCGGGCCCCGGCGGTCCAGAAGCGAGCGGCTCCCGGGGGTGGAGGGGACGGGGAAGGGGGGGGGGGGTCTGGCACCGAGACTACCCCCGGGCTGCTGGAGGAGCCGCGTTATCTCTCTGACATAGCGCCCGCCCCGCCGCGGGGTCCGACGCGCCGCATCCTCCTCCCTCCTCCTCCTCTTCTCCTCCTCCTCCTCCTCCTCCTCCTCCTCCTCCCCGCAGCCGGTCCGCGGGGGAGGGATGGGGACGGGGCTGCCGCTCGGTGCCGGTGAGGATGTCAGGCCGGGGGAGGTCCCCCGGGCCGGGGCTGGTAGGGGGGCTGCCCTCCCCGGAGAGGCACCATTGACGCAAGAGCAGAGCTCGCCCCGCTTCGGAAGCGTGTCCCCGGCTTAAAAAAAAAAAAATAAAAATTAAAATTAAAAAAAAAAAATAAAAAAAACCCACCAAACTATAAAAAAAAAAAAAGCAGGGAGGAGGAGGGATGCCGATCCGCAGGTAATTCGCCGGTACCGAAAAAAAAAACCCCTCGCGGGCGCGGAGCCCGGATAGACAACGGGAGCCTTCGGCCTTGCGGAGAAACACCCGACCCCCCCCGTCCCCGTTCCCGTCCCCGTTCCCGCTCCCTCCCCCGCTCCACGCCCCGGCTCCCAAACGGCACCAGCCGGGCGGGGGCCGCCCCGCTTGCGCGCTCCCGCCTTTGCACACTCGCGGACGCGCACACGTGGACGCGCTTTGCGCCGGGGCTGCGCTGAACAAGATGGTGGTTTGCCCTGAGTGGGGGGTTGGGGGTTTTACGGGCCCCCGGGGGGGGGTGTGAGGCCCCAAATCTGCGGGTGATGGCGGTGGGGAAGGGGTCGCTCATCCAGCGACGTCCTTAATTACCATCCTCCCTTCGGACCGAATTTCTCGGCACGAAACATCGTGAGCTTCAAAACCGGGGGGCTGTGGTGAAGCGACCCCCTTTTTTTTTTTTTTTGTCTGCCCGCCGCGTTAATGTTGCAAAGGGCAAAAATATCGCACTTTGGTGCATTATTATTTTTTTTTCTTCAGTGCGTTGAGTACTTCAGTGAGGAAAGATACCTTTTTTTTTTTTTTTTTTTTCCATGCAGGAAAGTTTGATGCTGCGGTCTGCTTTCAGGAAAAGTTCCCACCGAAGAACGTTTGACCTTTGTCTGAGGGACTGGACCTTTGCGATGCAAATACGCCCGAAAATCAAGCTCACATGAAAGATACACGGCAAACCCAGGAAAACCTATAACACGCTTCCTATAGGAAGCGAAGCTCCTTGGCACTGCGCTGGGCTCCTTCCCCAGGATGACACAGCCAGAGCACACAGGCTGAATTATTGAAAAGGCACCGAGATCACTGATCCGTATAGAGAGTATATATGGGGAACACACCAGCGGGAAGTACAGTATGCGTTCAGGCAAATAAAGACACGGGTTTTCTGCAGGCCATCATCAGACGAAAGAGATGACCTCGGCAGCGGGAGGGAGCCCTCGGCAATGAGCGTGTTCGGAGCGCGCGTCTACGCAGCGAGCAGTAGTTAGGTGGTAAAATTGTCATTCTTCTGGGGGCTAAAGGGAGTTTTGGCGTATTTACAGGGTTTTAGAGGGGTTTGCAGTTCTACTGGATCCCCCCTATTTCTTCAGAGCTGCCTGATCTCAAAGTATCTGCGGTACGGATGGCTGGAAGGACAGACGGAAACACCAGTCCTTCCTCAGCTGGGTACTAGACTTCCAGCAGCCTAGCTTAAGGCAGAAAGTGTTGGAAGGCCCAGTCCGATAGTGCCCACTCGTCGTGGCCCAGCTTTATTCCAGCTGAATTTCACCATGTGCTTTGAGATGCCTCACCAGAGAGATGAGCAGTCTGCCTAAGGACTGAATCACTCTCTAGAAATGCTTATTTCTCTTTGTCTGATAAAATGCCTTTAAAGTAGCCCCCCTTAACGTAGATGTGATTCATCTGGGTCAATAACTTTTTCTTGGGGCAGTTATTGCTCCAGAAATAGCTTGTGCTTTTGTTTATTATTATTATTTTCTATTTTTCTTAAAGCTTCGTTTTCCTGTGCTCTTGCTGTCTTCCTCTACATTACTTCTATGTTCCTCAGCAGAGACCCTTTGAGAACAGCTGTTTCCATCACCCCTATGGAACCAACAGCCAGACTTCTCCTGCCATCATTTTCCATTTCTGATGCTACTGCTTTGCCTTTTCCACTGCAACTAAGCTAATAAAAAGAGTAGGTCATGTCACAAGCGCCTTAAATTCACTCGGTGCGAGGCGAGCTGCAGGCACTCAGTGTCTTGCAAAATCAAGTCCGTAATATACCCTGTCTGTGACCTCCAGTTACGCATTGCTTAATTTGCTTTATTTTTCTTTTGCAAATGGAAACGTACCCATATATTATATTTTCTCATGTATGCCAACACATACATGCACTGAACAGAGAAAAGAAGTGAGCTGACCGAAATTAAAATATTAACAATTTTGAAACTACAGAAAAGGTTAATTCTAAAGTTTCTTAGTTTTTAAAAAAATTTATTAAGAAAATACATGGAATTTTATCTGAAAACTTTCAGTATTGTTCCATTTTTTGGTTTTCCCCATTTTTTACCATATTTAAGCCATTCCTCTTCTTACCCTTTTTAAAATAAAAAAGCACAGACAAACACGGGGAAAAATGTGGAGGAAGAGGATTTAAAAAAACCCTGGAAGCCAAATATATTAATTAATTTCATCAAAACCAACCCAATTTCTGTAGGCTTCCTTTTCAAAGCAAGGTTCAGTCTCCATAAAAATCGATTTAATAATTTAAGAACTTCTAACCGGTACTTTGCCACATTAAAATGAAACTCACCAAATATTAACAACATTTCAAGAAAATAATTTTGTCAATGAATTGTTGAAACATAGATCAAAATGCCCTCATCATGAAGGAGATGGTTTACACCGCTCTTTCCTGAACCGAGTAGATTTACAAAGTAAGCACTACAAAAAGCGGACACAGCAAGGTGGCCTGAAGGTAGAGTAGGTCAAAGAACAAGATTTTGGTCATGTTCTACCCAAGCCGCAGATGGGGCTTAGTATGACAATAACATTTGCTCGATATTTTGAGATCTTGTGTGTAAACACATGAAAGATTTGTTTTAAATATAAATAACTTGGTAGGAGCAATAAAAAATGTTTTCTGTCATCTATAAGCAGATTTATCAAACCATTTAAATAGTATAATGAAGAAATATGTGTTTTCCAATATGCCATCCTACCTAAGTCATGAGGGGAAAAATGGAGCCACTAATGCAGTTAGATGCAACATACTGATGGCACAGTGTAATTTATTTATTGTGCACATGCACTTTTCCCTCTATAAAACAGTAGGGTGTCTGACTAATGCCATTATGTAAATCTCAGTGTCTTTTCACATGCACTTACAAACTATTATTTTTCTTTGATGCTTTTATAGTCACTTTTGCCTGAACTTCATAAAATTAAAATCCAAGCACCCTGCAATCCCATAAGCACCACAATTAAGCACCTGATTTGAAAAAAAAAAAATAAACCACAAATAAGACACAAAGGTGTTTGTGTAGGTGTTTGATATCAGAGATGCTAATTCACATTCAGAATTAAATCGTTTAAAATCAGCAATACACCAGTGCACTCAGGAACAAAAATGGAATACAGAAATAAAACTAAACAAAATAAATACTAGATGGTGGATAAGGAAATAACTGTATTAGGACCCGTGTTGGCGCCTCACTTTCTCTGGGGTGGTTTAAGACTCCAGACGGCTCTTGCTGTTCTCTTTGACTTGCAGTTACGTTGCCCTCAGCATCCTGCTCTGGGTATTCCTTCAGGACAGCTGTGCATATAGGACCAAATTTCTGAGAGAGTTTGTCTTATTTAGCTGTGATATAGTTGATGAGAAGTATGTTTGAAAGTACATATAACCAGGAATATATGCTCGCATCCATTCCTCTTCAGCAGGGTTTATGTTGGTGCGTCCAGTTAAGCGTGTCCTTGAAGATTTTGAAAAGGGCTAAATATAACTTTGTCAAAAGCACCTAAATGACACCTAAATCCAAAGCGGCTAAATTCAAAGTCTAGGTCCCACTTTCAGAATCAATTTAGACACTTCATTCAAACATTTTAAGAGCATAAGAATAACTGTAGGTGAACAAGCATCTTCTTAGTGTGCCTCTCGAGTGGCTTAACGTTGAAGCCTAAGTAATAGTATCAGTTAGTGTTAGGCTCCTGGACTCCTGAAATATTTTCTTCAACGTGAGTTAATCTTTGAAGTCATTCATTGAGCACAGTGCTGTGACTTAACAAGTTCCCAGATGACAGCTCAGACTTAGCCACTGATCTCACGCATGATCTTGTCTCATCACTGCAAGTGGCTGGTAAAACTTCTCGGTTTAAACCTCAGTGGACGCCACATGAGGTTGAGGATTTGCCTCAGATGTCGTTCTGTAACTAGGTGAGTTACAGGAACGCAGTCATGTGTCTGAGCATGATGGTGATCTTTACTTAAGCGTATTTGTAGAAAATGTCAGGATGCTTGACCTAGAAAGTCCCATTATATCTGAAACAAGGGAACTTCTAGAACTGAGCTCTGTTGGAAATCTGTCTGCAACTTCAGATGCTGACTAGCTGAAAAATTGGCTTCTGAGAGCAAACTAGTCATCTGTCTTTTATTCATCATCATAGACCTCTAACAACATAAGGATAAATAGCCTTACAGTAGACAAGGGATAGCATCAGACCCTAATCAGAGAAATATTTCAGTATGACAAGCCTACTCACAGAATCATAAAAAATAAAACTGGAAGGGATTTTAAGAGGTTGCCTGGTTTATCTATCCCCCATCCTGATGGATGTTTGTCTGAGTGGTATTTAAAAACCTCCAGCAGCAAATACTTCACAGCTTCTTTAGACAGTCTGTCCCAGAGCTTCGGTATCCATGTGGTACGTTCTTCCCACTGTCCGGCGTATCCATCACTTGCTGCAATTTAGCCCGCTGGTTTTTATCTTATCTACTGTAGACTGACAGAATAATTTATTTCTTTATTTGGAGACTGGTGTAAAGTCTCAGGTGAAATTTCTCTTCTCCTTTTTCTGGCTGCACAACATCTGTTCTTTCAATCTCTGGCATTTAAAATGCTTCAGATGTACAGTATGAAGGGATGGGTGTGAGCAGGGCATTAGCATCGTGGGGACAGTATTTTGATGGGCTTTCCTCTTCTATCTACATGAGGTCTTTACATGCCATTTTTACTGTTGGAACAGACGGTCTTCCAGAGGTGAAACTCTAAGTTGAAATAATTAGCCTATGATTTAGAAAATTCAGCATCTCACAAACAGATGATACACAAAAGTAAAAGTTTCGCCCAGCATTAGTGCCAACACAAAATATCTTAACAGCTGTATTAAACTGGGGGAAAAAGAAAAAGAAAAAGAAAAAGAAAAAGAAAAAGAAAAAGAAACCAACCACCCCGAACTTAGGCAACTGCAGGACTCTGTCAAGCAAGTTCAAACATTAATTTAGTGTGTCTAAAAACGTATCTGGAAATGTAATGAAGTTCATTGTTATATTAATACTGCAATAACTGGGAGCAAAGCAGTCAGACATATTTCACTGCTATAAAAATTTGCATATCGGAGATATGTAGGAAATAAAGGATAATGAATTCATAACTGAGCCAATAGTTTCAGTAAGCTTAGTCAAATGATGAGTTAGGACATTAAACATTCCAAAATTTCAATACAGAATTAATAGAGAATGCTGAAGAATGCTAAGTTTGGAATAAATGCTCATTTTATTAAAAATGGATGAATGCAGTCATGGAACAAAATTATTCATTAAATCATTTTTAATGCAAGTGCGAGAAAGACATGTAAGTCTGAAAAGCTCCCAACGATGATCTGTGCCTTGGCTTTCCTGAAGTCAATACCCAGACTTGCATATCTAAGTAGAAGGTGATCAGTTTTGTCCTTGAACACATACCAGCACACGCAGCAGATGGATGCAAGCCACATTTGGATGCAATGTAGAATGACAAATCTCAGTTGTTTTATGGTACCAGCATTGCCTACGCCAGAATGACTGCTCACTTCACAGCATTGGAAACCAGGTAACGTTTGGTTTGGCTGCACGAAGGAAAGGTGCTTGGGACTTCAGTAAGTCTCATTCCGTTTACAGCTCAGGAAGCCGAGCACCATCCAAGATAATATCAGCTGTTTTCTTCAAATCCTGATGGGAGAGGTGCTGTAGAATGGGTTCACGGCTGTGAAGGTACTTCCGAAACTCCTCTGCCAAATCTGGGCACGTGTTTTCATCTTTTTAAGAGTGATTTTGGGGATCCTCACTATCTCCAGCTTTAAAATCTCTCAGTGGATTTGCTTTTAGAAGAAGTTGCAGCTTTCCTCTGACTGGAAAGACTGCAGTGCTTTGTTTCATAAAGAATGATCTTCTGTTGCTGAAAATCCAGCCTTTGCGAAGTTTTCTGTGGCTTATTACTCTCCCTGACTTATCTTTCTGTCTGTCTGTGTGTCTTTCTAACTATTTATCATGTTTAGAGCTCATTTTGTACCAAGCAAGTAAACACTTCCTATTTGAACTATTATACCCTGTCTTCAAGCTCTCATTTCCCGATATTTCTTTATAATATTTTTTCACTCCTACTTTGTCCACATGGTCAGGTAACTCTATACTTCTTCACTGGAAGTCAGTTTTACTCGTTGTGTGACATGGATGCCTGCTGGCGCACACAGCATCATGCGTTTTATCTCTACGTGTGGCACTTTGTACCACATCATATTTCTCGATAAGACACATAGGAATTTTTTCTCTTTAACATAGCATCTCCTTTAGGATACTTTTCCCATGACGTGTGGTTTCATAAACAGTTTCATAGTTTTTAGTACAGTATTATTCTCAGTGTTCTCTGGGCAAGCTTAATTCAGATCATGCCCACTACAATAATGATATATGTGACCCTGCCAGCTGCAAGATGGATGCAATGTCTGATATTAATCCTACAATATCACCACATCGTTTCTGGCAGCGTTTGATCCCCACATCTAGACACAATAACAAATCTGTCATCGTTGACTTGGTTACAGCCACTGATCAGATTACTTGGTACAAACTGCAGGTGAATCCTTCGCGAACATTCCTGTCACCTTCCGCACACAGCAGCCATAAAACCACCTGCTCTCTGTAAAAGTCAATTATTTCCATCTACCATAACTATACAGTACTTTCTTGAAATTTTCTGAGAAATATCCATTCTGATCTTAAAGGTCATAATTTATATCATTTTGAATGACTGAGTTTGTGAATTTGGCTTGATTCTGTCAGTCACTTGGAAATACCAGAAATCGCCTGAAAGCAAAGCAATTGAATAAAGCTGAAGTCAGCCTGTTCTCCTAAGGCAGCATTTTCAGCTTGTTCAGCAAAATGTATTTGTACTCCATCCCAGCGCAAATACTTGTGTGGCAAGATAATGTAGCTAACATGGGCTGTGTTTGATGATATAATTTCATTAGGATTTTCCAGTTTTCTCCTTTCTTTGAAAGGCAAATCATCCATATATTTTGTGATTTTCTTTTTGGAGAATATCATGAAGCATGAAGAAGCTTGTTGCCTCTGAAGTTTGTCTCTAGCCTTTTTTTTTTTCAGTTAAAGAATTCAGGCTGTTTGAAAGCTTCATCTATTTACTAAGTCAAAAACAGATTGCACCCAAAAGCTATTGAGTAGCAAAATTGCCTTATGCTGTAACTTGTTCCAAAATAAATGGAGCCATTGAAAGTCATTAAACCAGAATGGACAGAAAGGTGGCCTTATTTTCTAAACTTACACACATGGAGAGCTTCTTGTCACGGCGTTTTACAGGCAGTAATGGTAGCAGGCAACAGAAATTCAGTTTTCTCTGAAAGCAATGATGGAAACAGGTCAACGCTAACAAATGTAGACACATTTGGTTTTGGAAGTGAAGTTAATCATGCCACTGCTGCAGGTGATTTGATTTTAGCGCCTTAAAAATGCCAAGTTTGAACTTCACTCAGTCACTTAGGTTTCAATCCAGCTGCCAAAGCACAGGCCTTTCGAGTCTTTTGAGAGTCTTTTGAGACCACCCGGTCCTCAGCTGCTGCTCTGGAAGGCGTGGGTCGCCTGTAGCTCTTGTGTCATGTCTGCCAGCCCTGTGCAGGTGCCGGTGGTATCTCAGGGAATCTCACATGGTGCTGGACACCTGCCTTTTGAAAAATAAATTAAGCCCTCCTGTCCTGGTTTCGGCTGGGATAGAGTGAATTTTCCTTCTAGTAGCTGGTATAGTGTTACGTTTTGGATTCAGTATGAGAAGAACCAATGTTTTCAGTTGTTGCTATGCAGCGTTTAGACTAAGTCAAGGATTTTTCAGCTTCTGATGCCCAGCCAGCGAGAAGGCTGGAGGGGCACAAGAAGTTGGGAGGGGACACAGCCAGGGCAGCTGACCCAAACTGGCCAAAGGGGTATTCCAGAAATACCATGTGACATCATGCCCAGTATATAAACTGGGGGGAGTTGGCCTGGGGCGATTGCTGGTCAGGAACTAACTGGGCATCAGTCGGCAAGTGGTGAGCAATTGCATTGTGCATCACTTGTTTGGTATATTCCAATCCTTTTATTAGTATTGTCATTTTATTATTGTTATTTGTATCATTATTAGAGTCTTCCTTTCTGTTCTATTAAACTGCTCTTATCTCAACCCATGCGTTTTACCTTTTTCCTTCCAATTGTCTCCCCCATCCTAATGGAGGGGGGAGTGAGTGACCAGCTGCGTGGTGCTTAGTTACCAGCTGGAGTTAAACCAAGACACCTATTGAATGGCAACAGCATAGGGTTACATGTTTACTTTCAGTCCAGCTAAAATATTTAGCTGTCTTTTGGCTGTTTATGGAGCTATGGTATGGTAGGAGGCGAAAATGACACCTACACTTGATCTGTTGATTAGAGAGGCAAGCAACTGCTTTTAGTTTTGCCTGAGTCTTAGGCCCCTTTTATCACTGAGAAATTCAAAGAAGGAAAAGTGCAAAATAAAATGGCTGTTGAACCCTTGTCATAAGCTTTCCTGAGATCTTTCCAGGCACTGTTTGATTCACCATAGATGCTAAACAACCACCGAAGAATCATAGGTTGCATGTCTAACCTCCCTCCTCCGCAATGACGTTGCACAGAAGACGGGAGCAAAGGAGAAGAGCTGAGGCACACACCAAGGCACGCGGAGATGTTTGCAGCAACAAAGGGAACGCTGCTTGTTGAACCTAGCCAACCCAAGGAAAAACCCCAACATCTGCTACGGTTGTTCTTGGTGACCGGGAGCCCACTGAGAATATCAGAGGACTGAGCATACTCTGGGCTGAAGAGGAGAAATTGTGAGTTCATTTCTCTGTCATCAAGTTGGAAGTGTAGGAAAAAAGTTGGAATTGAGAGGTAGCACCCTGGTGCAGCCGGGGCTCAGCAGGGTTTGCTCTCACCGAGCTTTGTTACACTAGCAGTAGTGGAGGGGAGGTACCTTGCTATCTTCTCTTTCAGTCTCACCAAGTTTCCTGACAGAGCCTAGAAAGGACCCAAATCCTCACCCAGCAGGTCCTGTAAGTAATAATAAAATATGATCTCTGTTTGATCAGTCTCTCATATAGCCAAAAAGTGCCACAAAACCCTTTTCCACCTCTGTAAGTTCTGTTGAACACAGGCATTCTGTTCTGACCTTTAGCTCTCAGCTTGTTCCATTGAATTATCTTACTGAGGTGATAGCACCAAACGTGGAAGGAATTTACGTGTTTGTACACATCAGTTCAAAGAAAACATCATGCAGACATGAAGTCTTGATCCACAAAGTCAGGGGGAGTTTTCATACTGCCCTTGAGAAGTAAGGGATTCACTCAGTTCTCGAACTTCTGTAAGTAAGAATACTTCTTGCAACACAGGAGGTCAGCTTAGACTAACACAACAGTCCCCCAGCCTTAAAAATATATGGATCTGTAAAGCATAATGTTCACGAGAAGGTTACTGTAAATAGTGAAATAAAAAGAATTAATGATATACCGCAGTGCTGACCAAGAAACCTACAGCCAAGGAACTGGTAAAATTCAGAGAAAGGCAGAACCTGAATCATCAGATGAAATAAATGTGTTCCCAAAGTCTGAAAATTTTGTCAGAAGTTCATAGGAAATGCAGCTGAATGTATAGAAAATGCTACCAATGAAGCAGCAGGTGTACTTCCACAGGTTCTCTGCCTTTCAAGAGAAACACTCTTAAAAATGAGCATTGTATCATGTAAAAAGGCACTCTGCTTACTGGACAAAAGGCATTTGATGTTCCAGCACCACAGAAGCGTTAAGTAAATCTTTGAACATCTTGGGTCAGAATACCATCAGGTTTTAAACCATCAGGACCACACGGAATGAGTCCAGGATATGGCCGTGCCTGTTGTAAGAGAACTTTGCAAAATGAGTTCTGAAAGCACATTTGGCATTAGCAGTTCCTCGGACTTTCATCATACAGCTTCATAGTCTGTGGCAGAGAGGTAAATTTTAGTTCAGCAGAAAAGGATTCAGCTTCTTAACTGCCACAAATGTTAATGAGAATCTTTTGGCTAAAGCTCTTCCCACAAATTTGAAAGTTTACATTTAAAGGTCAGAGGGTTCCCGTGGCGTTTGAAGACAATGAAATATACTCTCAGGGCACTATTTATTCTGCCACAGAAAATCTAGTTGTTGAGACTCAAAAGTCCTCCCAGTTACATTTACTATGATTTATAAAGAACAGAAAACTGCACTGGCTGTTAAAATAGCAAGAGTCCAGCCAGATTCTTCTGCACTTTACCCTAGAAGTAGCCACAAAAGCAAACTGAGACTATATAAAAAAAGAGTGATTCAGAAGTATTTCTAAGCTTCCAAGTTTGGGTGAGATGCACGTGTGGTTTTGAACAAGTTTCTACCTGCCAAGTTTGTTTCTACCTTGAAGGAACGGCAAAAAAAAAAACCGCACAAAAAGCCAAGAAACCCTAATGCTATTGCTTACATATAAGCAAAAAAATAAAAAGAATATGTGGACACCACCTAAGTGGGTTTGAGGTTTTGGGGTGTGTTTTTATGAAAATATTGTTTTATCCTCCAAAACAGTCTGAGATACACTGTTTTAGAGAAAAGGGTGACACACAAGTCTCCGTACTCTCAGGAGCTGAATGTCTCCTATAACTCGAAACTCTCTATGGCCATTTATCTGGTTCTGAAGGATTTTTGAAAATTGGCTTCAGAAGAGTTGTGAAAGGTGTGTAATAGTTTACTCTTCAGATAAACAATTATTTTATGACAGGTAGCTCCCTTTTGGTGTTGTTCAATTCACAGCAACCCTCCTAAGATGAGCTGGCTGGTCGAAAAGGATGGGAATGAGAAATGCAATAGCATATTTTCTATGACTTTTTCACAACATTATCTTACAGAGTCTGTCCAGGCACAGATTTAATGCTGTTTTCTTCAGATAGCTGCTGCCGCAAATTGGTTCTGTCTTTCACAACTGTTATGAAAAAGAGTTGCAAACATATAATTCTCTTAAAGACACCCTACCAACATCTGTATTGTATGGCTAGATGCCGTATTAAAAATGGAAACATTTCCTGAAGAAGCAAGAAAGAAAAGTAGATAATTGGATTTTCTTCTGCTTGTCAGGAACATACCACTCAACACTAGGCACTGAATGGAAAAGATACCACTGCTTAGTAAGTCATGGCAATTTGACAGCTGACCTAAAAGGCCATTTGACTGTGAACAATAGGTATCTGTTAAGGATTTATCACTGCTCCTGATTATATTACCAAAGCCTTGCTTAGAAAAAGTCACAAACACTTAACGGGAGCAAGCACCTCCTTCTGTTATCTGGATTTACAGTCATGTAACTCCACTAACCTTCGAAGAATTATCCCTGATTTATAGTACTAGGAGATAAGAATCAAGCCAAAGATTTCTTCTTTAAGTTAGATATTTGCCCCATCTGTTTCATGGGGTTATTTCAGACTGAATGTAAGAAAACCCCATATGTTCTGTTTGGGCATAAATACGGATTAAAGACAATCCAGCACATGTCCTTGTTGAAAACTGACACAAGGGAAGATGAGCTGCATTAACTGAAGGTCTAAGATAATAAGTGGTTGACAGTGCTGAAAATTATTCCTTAATTATCCAGACAAATCACAAGTGGAAGAAATCTTGTTCTATCCACTAGCATTCTTGTTCTAAAGCAACAGATCCTTTTGTTAAGTTTTGGATATCTAAACAAATATCCTGGTCAAAAAGCAGTGTCTATTCTCCAATAAACTTGTACTAAAGATGGAGATGAGGAAATTGAAAAAGAGATAATTACTTTTTCTGTTATTTGCATTTTGCTGATTTAAAAATAGGCAAATTTTGTATTTCTTTGTAATAGTTTCTTTTGTGCTGTTTATCAGAAGGTTGATTTTTTAAATGTGCTGCTTTCTTGTTTCATATTTCCCCTTATTCTTTCCCACATTTTTCTCCCATACTTCTTTCTTTTCTGTGTCCGTCTCTCACCCCATTTATCCCTCTCCCCCTAATTTTTGGCCAGTTAGACTGGCAGCTAGCACAGGAAAAGAAGGAATCAAGGTGAAGGAAAATAAAAAGAACGATAAAATGAAAATGGAAAAGAAAGAAAAAGCTAATGCATGAGACAATATTATAGAGTAAGTTGTTAGGGGAAAAAAGAGATCTTTTTAAATAAAACGCCTATCCTTCTGAAAAGATTGGTCAGCTGTATTTTCTGAGGTCATTTAACTCTGCTTTCTTTGCTCTGTATGTCACTATGATAAGTATCACAACTGTAAAGGGCAGTAGGTGCTGGATTAGGAAAACAGGGAAGACCTGACATTCGCTGGCTGCTGGCTAGGCTGTGGGTCCCATTCCCTTCTTGGCAGCATATCCCACAGCAAGGCCACTGCACCACGCAAGAGGACTGCCAGCTCATGACAACTTTCATGACCGTGATATCTGTACTGAAGTCAGCAGCCACAAGGAACTCTCCTGTCTTCCAGAGTCCCTGAGCATCAGCCTGAGTGGATCGTGCCCTTTGCATTCAGGCTGCACAAAAGCCAAGTATTCCAAACCTCCCTTTTCCAGGGTGACCAGTTACTTTGTGAGAGCCACTGCCAAGACTTTTGCAGGGAATTTGACTCACTGCACTCTTTCCTCCTTTGTGCAGTTCCCTGCAAAGGCGTAAACTATTACGTTATTAAGTATTATATAATATTAAATATTAAACTATTGAATAACATTAAGCACATCCCGTTATTCCCACTGAAAATGTGTGCCTGCTGTTGGTTACTTAGAAAAGCTCCCATTTGAGAATGCTGTGGCCACTCCAGTCAGCTGCTTCTGCCTTCCAGGTTATGTTAGCTCTTTTTAGCCAGTAGGGACTATGTTTTCCCCAGTTTTACTCTGAATTCATATCTTCAGTGCTGCAAGTTATTTATATGATAAGTTTGTCCACGTGAATTTTATTTGCCATTGAAATGTTGAAAATAAACTTACCTTTAAGTTTATCTTTAAGTGGAAAATTAAACTTGACCTGTCAAACCTGTGGAACATCGTACTTTGTACTACAACTGCTTCCCATGCAAGCTCCAGCTACTGATGATGTGTAAGCCGAAATAACATCAACTAAGTTAACACAATGCTCACATTAAAAAGTGAATATTTAACGCCAGTTTGTTTATTAGCATCTACTATTAGTTCACTGCTTTTGCTCTCTGTGACATATCTGCATAGACAGCTGACGTACCCACACCAGCGTTTGTGGCAAACGGCAGTGAAGGCAGGTAACAGTGATGGGAACATCGAACGGAGGGGATACAGATGCAGAATGTCAGCTCTCCGTTCCTGAAGTGGAGAGTCTCCATTTTAAAACAAGAACCACTCAGAATGGCAAAAAAATCAAAGGGTTGTATTAACTAAGTGCTGCAGTTTGATTTAGTTTTTATCGGAGTCAATGGTTTATCTTTGCATAGTTACCCTTTTTTCACAGTGTGCTTATCTATTTTTCCTTTGAACATTACTTCTTGGACTTAATTGGCAATATAACTGAATGATCAGGGTTAGTGATGCCAGTGAACATTTTCTTCAGAAGAACTACATAAAGCAGTATTGGATCAGTAACAGTAGAAACGACATCAGCAGTAACTGCAAAAACCTTCTTTTATTGTCATATAACAGCACATATATGAGCTGTTATGCTTCTAACCAGCTTTACTGAACTTGTGTTTCTAATACAAAACTTCAGAATGTCCCTCGTTGCCTCATTTTTATACGCTAGTGGAACAAAGTTTTTTATATTGATCCTTTACAAATGCGCATCAGTAGGTTGATTTTATACAGAACTCTCACGATGGAAACCAGGGTCAACATTCAGCCCACTGAAGTCAGTATAAAGACCCTAATTGATTTCAGTGGACACTCTATCATATCCTAAACGCAGATATCTCCCCGGCATAGCTCTGAAAACACTTAGAAACCAATTAAACCTATCAAGACTTAGGGAGCTAACAGGCCACTTTCCCATGATTTCTATTTTCAGTTTATGCCGTAGTGGGAGGTCACAGGATAGACTTGACACTTGGCATTTTCTTTTCCTTCTCCGTGTCTTTGCAGAATTATGCCTGACACCCTCAGGCTGTCGCTGAGGTGTGTGTGCAGAGGGCAGAGCAGAAGAAATGCACAACGGAAAAATGAAAGGTGATTCCAGCAGACGACAGACTCCTCTTACACTGTCAAAAGAATTTGTGCTTTAGGTATTTTTGCCACCGTTCTTGTCAGCTTCAGGTTGGCATCTTGGGAGTTTACAGAAGTCCCTGTCAGAATAATACAAGCAGAATTATAGAAAGAGAAATGAAGGAGACAACGCAAAAAGAGAGACTTAAGTTTAATTGCAAAACTGCGCTTTTCCATTTAGATGTTTTTTCTGCTAGCTGGTCTCAAGCTGACACTTGACTCTCATAGGTGTCCTTTAGCATAGCTAGATTACAAAAGTAGATGGAAAACTGAGGGAGGAGAATTTCAAAGGCACAAGGGGGAGTTAAGCTCTTCCTCTGTGCAGAGAAATTACCTTTCATTGGAAAATTGTCCCCAAAAGGATACAGCTAGTTAGGACTTTTGTTTTTCAGTTCTCTGAGTAAGTCTGGGAAAGATCCTTCTCCTGCTACTAAGAACATGGTTTTCTTCATACGTTTAAAATTACAAATTGTAGGCATATGTGAATCAGAGGTGGTAACCATCTGAAGGAACCTGAAGGGTGTAAGTACCCATGAGGAGGAAGGCACGAAAGGGCCCTAAAAAGAGCCGAAGAGAATTTTGGAACAGAAAAGGAAATGTAGGCTGAGAGCCCAAGAAATGCTTCCTGACACACAGTGAAATGGCAAGTTCCCTGAAAATCTACAATCTCTGACAAGATTAAGAAAAGCAGCAAAAGCAGATTTTTCAATTGTATTGGTTTCTAGGATGCATTGTAAAGGTGAGCTGTTTTGCTTTTTTTATAGTGCTTATCTGTAAGTATTTGTCGGTCATTAATTCCAACACTCTCACATGTGAAAACATTGTCCTCCTCTCTTCTCTGTACTTATATAGCATTCACATACTAATTAGAACAATGTGCTATGTGGAAAAGTATTACTACAAAATTCACACTTACAGAATTTCACCTATCTTTTCATGAAGCAGATTACTTAGAAAAAAGGAGACCCAAAAACCAGATAGCTCTTTGCAGACTATCAGCAATTATTCCATTAATCATCAGTAGTCCTTGGATTATCTTTTGAAGATCACCAAGGTCTCTGCTTCATTTGCCTTTTGTTTCAGTAGTTTTGGAGTAAAAAAGTACCTACTTCCATCTTGGCAGGGATATGATATGAGTAGAAAGATCACTAACAAGAGGAATTGACCCTCACAACTACTGATTTTAAAGAATATGCTTCCATATCTATTGACAAAATATTCAGTTTATAGCAAAGTTAAGCCTCAGCTACTTTTGCAAGTCTTACAAACAAGAATTGATATTAACCACATCTTGAAATTTCAGCTTGTCTGTTAAATAAGAAGAAAAAAGTTAAAATTACATGAATAAGAAAATGTTCAAGTTTCCACTTCCTCAAGTAGAAAAGAAGGTATTTATAAAGTGGACTTTTAGATTATCTATTTGGCTCATGTTGTCCCATAAGATGCATGAAATCTTTCTCTCTTTTCCTATTAGTGCAGGTAATTGCTTTACAAGTCCCAGTAGGCAAAATGTGTAGGTTATCCCATGCTCCAGAACATTTGGCAGGGAGCAACTCTAACATCCTCCATTTGTATGGGATCCTTGGGAGCGTCTCAGCATGCACGATTTTAAAGGCAGTACACGTTGCAAGGGCAAGGGGCTGACACAGTCCATAATCAAGATTCTTAACTCTGTACTCAAGGTAAATGGGAGACAATAAACTCTCATGTAACCAGAGAAGGATGAACGCACAGTATAAAAGTGATTGTAGCAACGTTTCCCCATGTCCTCCCAGAACTTTTGTTTCAAACCAGTCAATGAGCTTTAAATTGGGTTTACTTCAGTCTTTTGCAGGCAATATTGGGAACACGCATTCTATGATTTTGATCAATCTAAGACATGTTTATCCATTTGTGGTTGTAACACCTGAGGGTATGTACCATAATACATAACATTTTGCGTGCTCAGAGTGACTCAAGGATACCATACTAGACTGTACTGCAGTGCAAGAACACCAAGAAAATAAGCCATAGGCAAAGAGATATAGTTATTTTTTTATCAGGGCACATTTGCATTCCATCTGGAATCAAATCCTTGTGGCAGAGGCTTGAGGTCCCCTCTGGCCTACTTCTTGTCAATATTGGTCAGTTTGCCAACATCAGGATATTGACATCTCTGAAATACCACTGTAGGGCAGGAAGAGGGAAATTTATTGAACTTCTAATTACTAGAAACGAAATGGTAAACAATGTGTCTCTCTACATTCCCATTTCAAATGCCTGTGACTTGTTAGGAAGGAAGGTGTACCCAGGCTATTAGCTGCCTTTTCCTACAGAAAGGGCAGGAAAGGTTACAGCATATTACACCACAAGTAACTCTACATTAAAACACTTGTTAATTCTAGGAAAGAAGAATTTCCGTTTGGGTGAATTTTACTGTATCTGCCAGAACAGGGGTCTGGCAGACATCAGAGGACTGCTACCAAGCTGCCTTATGATTTGTAAAAAGAAATGGGGCGGTTCATTTCATCTATACAGTATGGAAATAAATGGTAATATAGTCAGGAAGGACAAAGTGGAATGGGCAAGTGTATAAAACAGAGCTGACAAAGATGATGTTAAAAGCTCTTCAAGAGGGGTTGAGGTCTTCTCTTTTTGCAGACAATAGCATGGTACAGTGGTATAGCCAGCAGTGGTACTTGATGAGAGAAAACATAATTCATCAAAACCTCTTCATTAACATGAATAAACACACTTGTATGACTAGTGGCACCTGATCCAGAAATGTTTATATAATGGTCCAGGAAGGAAAACTGACCACATAGCATTGAACAGTTAGTTCAAATTTATTCATTCTGCTCAGCTGTCTAAGAAACTAGATGCCTCATCATCCTGTCATTTAGGTAGCTGCATCTAGCTGGGACTATGACCTTGATTTTTTTTCTCACACTAAGCCTATTTGATGCAGCTTTTTTGGTGATTTCCTTTACCAAAATGATAGACATGTACCTAACTAGTAATATATATTATTAACCCACTTCTAAAATTTGTAGGGAAGCTGCTAAAGTTATTATTCCTGTTCACAAGTGGCCAAACTGTAATTTCAGTATTTTTCATTTTTTTTCCAGCAGTCCAGTCTACATGGGTGAACACAAAGATGGATGTAATCTGTAACCCACGCCAGCCTACAGGCTAAAAAGCTGGGTTAGAATGGGCTAATATGCACACTATTGCAAGAAGAGTTATTAATGTGCAAGCAAAGCACATCTCTAATACAGCTGAATGGTGCTAGAATCAAAGTTATCTTGTTCCTCAGGTTAAAGGGTGAGCAAAAGCACCCAGGTCTGTCTGTGCTTAGCCACGTAGACATACCCCAAGGTTTATGGGGGAGATTATGGGAGGATCTCATACTTTTTCTGGGAAATCATCAGAACTGGGTGCCTCTCTCGTACACTAGCATGCACAGCATGGGGAACAAGAAGAAGAAGTCCGTGGACAGTTGCATGGCTACAGTCTTTTCAGGATCACAGAGACATGGTGGGATAACTCAAATGACTGCCATGGGTGAATACGGGCTCTTTAGGAAGGACAGGCTGGGCAGGCGAGGAGGGGGACTTGCCCTTTACATGAGGGAGCAGCAGGAATGTATGGAGCTCTGCCTCGGGATGGGTGAGGAGCCAGCTGAGAGGTTATGGGTCAGGATTAGTGGACAGACCAACATGGGTGAGGCTGCGGTGGGGAGGATGCAGACCTGTGTCAGTAAACCTGATTGGGAAAAAGTAGATGAGGCCTTCTTCAGACAACTGGAAGAAGCCTCACGTTTGCAGGCCCTGGTTCTCATGGGGGGATTTTAACCACCCTGATGTCTGCTGGAAGGACAACACAGAAGGGCACAAGCAGTCCAGGAGGTTTCGGGAGTGCATTGATGACAACTTCCTAACACAGGCGATGGCGATGACGAGGGGAGACCACTCTGCTGGAACCTCATATCTACAAAAAGGAAGAACTGGCAGGGGATGTGAAGGTCAGGGCAGCCTTGGCTGCAGTGACCATGAGATGGTGGAGTTCAGATTTGAGAGGAGGAAAGAAAGGAAAAATCAGGATCACCACCCTGGAGCTCAGGAGAGCGGGCTGCCCTGTACAAGTACCTACTTGGAAGAATCCCATGGCATATGACCCTGCAGAGAAGAGGGGTCCAGGAGAGCTGGTTGGTTTTCCAAGTTGCTTCCTCCAAGCTCAAACTGGTCCATCCTGACAAGCAGAAAAATCAAGCAAACACAGGAGAAGGTATGCATTAATGAGCAAGAAGCTCCTGACGAAATGCAGACATAAAAGGGAAGCATAGAAGAGGTGGAAGCACTATCAGGTGAGCCAGAGAAATATGAAGACACTGCCTGTGTGGGCAGGAATGGGGGTAGGAAAGCCAACATCCACATGGAGTTAAATCTGCTGAAGGATGTGAAGGGCAACAAGAAGGGCTTCTACAGGTATACCAGCAGCAAAAGTAAGAGTAGGGAAACTATGGGCCCACTGCTGAACGGAACAGGAAACAGGGTGATAAAGGACATGGAAAAGATGGAGGTTCCCAAGCCTTCTTTGCCTTGATCTTTACAAGGAAGACCAGCCTTCAGGAATCCCAGGTTCATGAGACCAGTGGAAAAGTCTGGAACGAGGCAGAATTGCTCTTGATGGAAGAGGCTCAGGTTAAGGAACATTTAAATAAACTGGACACGCACAAGTCCGTGGGACTGGTGCCCCCACGAGCACTGAGGGAGATGGCAGTTCTCACTAAGAGGCCACTCTGAAAGTCATAGCAATTGGGAGAGGCTTCCTGAGAACAGGAAGAAAGCAAATGTAACTTCTATCTTCAAGTAGAGGAAGGAGGAGGATTATGGGAACTAAAGGCTTGTCAACCTTGCCTCGACCCATGGGAAGGTGGTGGAGCAACTAATCCTGAAACCATTTCCAAATATATTAAGTCCAAGAAGGTGACTGGGCACAGTCAGCATGGATTTATGGAGGGGAAATCACACTTGATCAACCTGATTGCCTTCTACATGAGGTGACTGGTTTGGTAATCAAAGAGAGAGCAGTAGATGTTTTTTATCTCAGCTTTGGTAAGACTTTCAACATCATCTCCCATAACAACCTCATAGATTAACTGATGAACTACAGACTAGATAAATGGACAATGAAGTGAACCGAAAAGTGGCTGAACTGCCAGACTCAAAGGATTGTGATCAGTGGCACAAAGTCCAGCTGGCAGCAGAGCAGTGGTGTACCCCAGGGTCGATACTGAGTCCCGTGCTGTTTAACGTCTTCATTAATGACCTGGATGATAGGACAGCGTGCATCTTCTGTCAGGGGGTGCCAAGAAGAAATGGGCACAAATTGAAATAGGCGAAATTCCATTTAAACATAAGAAAAAGCTTTTTTACACTGAGGGTAATCAAACACGGGAACAGGTTGTCCAGAGAGGTTGTGGAGTTTCCATCCTTGGAGGTAACCCAAACCCAGCTAGCTGGACATGGCCTTGAGCAATGTGGTCTAGCCGGCCCTGCTCTGAGCTGAGGGACTAGGGTAGATGATATCCAGAGGTGCCTTCCAACCTCAATTATTCTGTGATCTTTACCTTAGGATAATATTAACTTCCCAAAAGTTCTCTTTCCTAAAGAGAAACAACGTTCACTGTTCCAGTCTTGTCTTGAAAATTGAAGGGATAATTCTCAGGGGTTATTTCACCTGGGTAAACTTTAGCTTAATTTTTCAAAGAAAGTGTATCTCATAGCTCTGTTAGAAGAGATGGAGTCAAATATATTGTTTTAACCACTCCAATACAGAACCTACACAAAACCAAATATGAACAGGAAGAAAATCAGACAGTAATCAGCAATTCCACAGGATTCAAGGAAATAAAGACATCCTCTAACCCAGTCCAAAATCTCATTATGTCAGGAAATCTCAGAAGATACTCAAATGTCATTAAGAATGAGACAGCTTGCTGAAATCTACAGCTCATGTTCTCTCTGACATGGTTTTTATTCTTGTTCATGTGATTCTAGGAGGGAAGTGTAATTTCTACCTATGATTATTCTCACATTGCCCAGAGACACTATTTCAGTGAGCACAATATTGGAGACATTCTTTACATACTACTGAGAGAGCAAACTTTCATTAGTTCAATCTTATTTCCCTCTAGGTTGCCCTTGGTCTGCATCCATCTCTCCACCCAGTGAGATTTTAATATTCCAGCTTTTGCAACAATGTCTAGAATTACATGACAATGACCCCACGCTCTTACAGTAACCTGGTTCATTCTTTTCTATCTTCTCCTGCTCCTCTGAATTGGTATTTACCTCTAGAGGAAATGAAACTTGAACATTAACTTTCCTGAAGGCAAGTGCTTTTTTATACATTTTTAAACTGATCACGGGGGTTGTTTTATTATTTATACATTCCAAGAATGTAATCACTATCCCCCTCTGAGAGTCATAGCTACTGTTTCAAAGAGAAAAACAAATATTTGCAGAGACACCAGTGCTGCCCCTTCTCTCCCCAGTCTTCCCACTGTCAAGGAAAAGATACAGGCAGGTACACCAGGCACTTTGAAGTCATTGGAACTTGGTTTTCTTGCATCAGCTGGATGCTTATAAAAAGTCACATCTGAGAGACCTCATGAGACTGGAGATAACAGCGTGCAGTGGTCACGGCCCTCAACCTGGGAGTTCAAAAGTCCAGGACTCCATAGTTTTCTATGGAGCATAGATGCTCTCGGTTCAGAGGTAGCTTCTACCTCGCCGCTTCCCTCTCCAAATCTGTAGCACGCCTATGACACTACTGAAGACTTCAGAGATGCCCTGTGAAGTATCAGTCACTGGATTAAGCTCTTGAGCTATAAAATACTTCATAAATTGTATGACGTGATATGATACGGTTGAGCACCAACTCCAGGCCATTTCCCACACTGCTGTGGAGGCATCCAGAAGCACAGGTGGCCCAGGCCTCCACACTTTAGCACAGACCCACCCGTGCTCCTGCCTGTGGGGTCTCACAACAGACACTTCCCCTGAGAGCTGGAAACCCCAGCCAAACTGCCAGTACTGGCTTGTTGGACTCCAGCCACAGCTTGTTCACCATACCCTCTCCACGGGAGACTGCCTGCTTACAGCCTGACTCTTTAGAAGGTGTAAAACCCACAAAAGTTTAATCGCGCCTTGCACAGTCTCCACTGGCCTTTGGTTTTTCTTGGTTTTTTATTCATTTGCCTTACCAGTGGCTGGTGATCGTTCCCAACCATGACCCCATCCATAAACCAGCTTTATAGTACACTTTCTTCTCTCCCACTACCTAATCCAGGTATGCATCGCTTGCATCTTTACCTGACTCTATCTGCTAGCACATAACAAGGGAAAGTAAATTTGATTTCACAAGGTTGTGTCCCACATTGGGCTGCCTGCAACAAGACACCTTTCTACATACGGACCACCTCTGCTGATTATCTAGAATTGTGTCCTACTGTTAATGGCAAAACCCACTCCAAGCACAACACAGTCAGCCTAAGGGAGGATCACACCTATTTAAAACAGAAACAGATGGGCTTTTTTGAGAAAAGACAAAAAAAAAAACAACTGGGAATACTATTGCTGTAATGCTTTGTACCCTTTATATTGCTTGTAAAATGCCTGAAGACTTCCAGAGTCTTTGCAATTATTGGAGAAGACAATGGGAAATAAAAATGTGTTGCTTAGAAAGAGCAATGTTTTCTTTACCTTTATAAAGAAACCTTCTGTATCTTTTGACGCCTGCAAGCATAATTTGCTTGGCTCCACACAATGCAATATTTCATGCTTCCTGTTAAGCTTTGATATGCTTGAAAACACACTACATAAGCAAGCTAAGAAGATAAATAGAGTTAACAATCAATATTATTATTTTATTCTCTATCATTTTAATTTGAATTGACAAAGTGTAAGAATAGTTTTTAAATATTGTATAACCAATAATACAACCAAAACGCATGGTACAAGAAGTTATTATGCATACATAACTAGGAAAGACAACAAAATATATTCTGCTCTTTAGACAGCACAGGGTTCAATTTACTTAACTTTAGCCAATCAGAAATTAAACATTTTGCCTAGAATAGCAGTCTAATCACTGAAAAAAAAGAAAGGCACCTCTGGGGCAATTCAGCCACTCCATCCTGAGATGGTTGTCTAAGGTATGTAGGTTAGATCATCTTTTGGAGAATGTTCTCTCTCTCACTGCCTTTCCTGCTGATAAGAAGGAGCCCAGACAACGAGCTCAGGTCAGATACTGACCTTCTAGATTAGCTAGCATTAGGTGAAATTAATCCCCCCCAACAAGTTCTCACCTTTCCCAGGGTTTTCATATTGTTCCGTGTGATAGTCATTGTGCATGTAAATACAGTATGAAGGCCAAATGGAAACATCTTTTTACATGGGCTGCCTCCCAGAGATTGACTTGGATTTCCATCAAAGTCAGTGGAAAAAGGCCACCGACTCTGAAATCATACTGTCTGTCGTCCTGTTCATTGCTCAGCTCCCCCAAGAGCAGCAGCCTCAGGCTCTGAACCTTACTACTGTATATCCATCCCGGTTCACTTTGTGTCTTTTGTCTTCCATGACTATCAAAATAGCTGTCAGGATCTTTCACTCCAGGTTATGAACATTGCACAATGCCTCAATAGTGGCCAGACAAAAGTATTCTGAAATCCAAGTCCTTATTGATTCTTTTAGGTATTGTGAACACTAATGATTTTTCTTCCTAGCAAGTGCTTTCTTGATCACTTCAGAAAAAAATACAGTTCATGTAAATATGGACAAGTAAGTTCCCTTTACTTGAGAAAAAAACGCTTCTCTCTGTCTCAGAAAAAGGGAGCTGACTGAGCTGCTTTTTTGCCAGCAAAACTACTATTCCCTGACACTGCAGCCAAAACAGCACACGTTAAGCCAAAGTGGATCTGCCCAGCCTTGCTTGGGGTAAAGCTGGACCCTGAAAACAGTGCTCAGTCTTTAAGGGCTCAGTCTTTAAGCATGAGAAGGTCCTGGAAAGAATAAGCATCTTTTATTAGAGACACATGCTTTTTGTCACAAGCTAGTGCTCGTTAGTCCTGTAAGTTATTAAACAAGACCCTCCAAGCTCAGGGGTGATTTGACTCGGCCAGCCTGCAGGTCAGTACGCCAGCAGCGTGTTCTGGTTTGAATTCCCCAGATTTCACTGAAAGCTTAACACATCCAACAGCCTGGCTTTAAAAGCAGTGCTCTGAGGTACTTCCCCTTGGCTCTTTCAGTCTGATCCAATAGATTCACCACCATTTGCTCTTACTGCAATTTTGTGTTTCATTCATTCATAAAGAGAGTCAGTTTGCTCTGACAGTGATTTTTGTTTGTCATCATCAGCCAGGTTGACGTTCGGAGCTTCTCAAAGATGTTCGACTTTTCAGTGCAAAGGTCAATGGAAAAAGCAGGGCCCTCAGACCGGCGGTGGCTTAACGTTTTTTGTAGGCTTTGGGAGTCACCACTTGCAAAGGAGACCCTGAAAAAGAACAGCGAAGATGCTTTGCAGACACATCTGGAAAGAAAATTTTTTAAAAATCCCAATAAGTTCTAAATACCCCAAAATTGTATCATTCCAAGAAAAAGGGCAGCACAAGGTACTTGTTGTGGAGACTGTAACTGTGGGGTTAGCGGAAGCAATTTTCGATGTTGTCAATCCAAATGAGCAATGACAAATAGGTTACACTTTTAAGGGACTGGCTGTAACAATGAGTAGTGTAAACCTGATGCACAAGAAAAGTAGTAGTACAGCATACAATTTTGTATAGAGCAAAAATTAAATTATTTTACATACACAAGGATCAAAATACAGGTATTTGAGTTCTTTCTGGAAAGCCTCTGGAAAATTATAAAGTGAAATGAGCACTGTGACGTGTTCAAGTTGCATGCCCCTTTTGCATTTCCTAAAGAACAGTGAGTGCTTGACATTTTCTTATCTTTATTGTGTCTCAGCTGTAAAGCTTCAGTTAAATTATAGTTTGAGAAGTTAGCATTAATATGTTAATTGCTTGAACATCAGTTTTTAAATATACTATGACAGCTACTGAATAGCACAAACTATGTATGTATACTATTGCACTTTTTTGCAGATTCCTGTATTCTTCTAATCTTGCCAATATCTGTGAACAAAAAAGGTTTATTTTTAGAGAGAACATGTTCTTCTACAGGTTCTGCTTGTTTAGGAAGGCATTGAGATAAATGGAACGTGGAGTCCTTTCAGTTTCAAAGAGATTTTATCAGAGAGGTTTTAGAAATCATATATGCTACTCCGTAGGTTAAACATATATTCATTACAAAAGAAAGGTCTGTGCACTTATGGACAAAGCTCTTAGCAAACTCAGGCAACTTGTACATGGGTTTAATTGAACTTTGCTTTTATATCTGTGCTGAATAGCTTCTAACCCTATCAATGCTCTGTGTATTCTACACAGTCTAAAATAATCCGTGGGTATTTTACCAAAAGCATTACTGCAGTGAACTGCCTTGTCTTGTCCCTGTTGTCGTCTTCCTCTGTGTAAATCTACTACTTCTCCCCCTCTCCTCCACCCGTATAAGTCCTCTAGTCTTCTCTTCATCTTTCTCACATTACAACTGCTCCTGAATGCAGCAATTCTCCACATGGAGAAGGAATATAGAAAATAAGAATTCTTGCCTGTCCAGTAATCCCATGGCTTTGGCTCTTGGACCAAGGAAAGAATTACCCTTTTGAAACCCACCATCTTCATGTAACCTTAATTTTGGAGGAGGAAAGAAAAATCTTTTTCCTTGTACCTGGTGGGAGAGAAGTAAAAGAGTTATCTCTCCCTGCTGCACATCTGCAAATATTAGACTGGGAGAGAGGATAAGCTATTTTCAACATCCAGTGCTTCAAAGTAAAACACCTGGGACAAAACAACCACACCGATACAAACACAATATGATTTACTACCACTATGTAGGAAAGAGATGCTGGGTCACAGTATAGCACTATGAATATGTCACCCCTGCTCAGCAGTAGTCGAAAAATCCACAAACAAAAGGATCACGGTTCATGATAGCCTCCAATCTTGAGTACTGGGTGCACCCCAGCTATGATATCTTAAAAATACATAGTTGACTTGAAGAAGGGGACAAAGAAAGGCGTCAAAGGTAATGGGAAGTATGGAACGGCTGTTTAGGGGAAGAGTTTAAAAGAAGAGACAGCATAGACCATGACTATTCAGCCTGGAAAAGAGGCAAGTGAAATAAAGCCTAAATTCAAGGTCTGTACAACTGGAAAGATAACTATTGTATCTTTCAACACAACAGCCAAGAACACACAATCTACTAATTAGACAACAGTTGCACGCCATGCATAACTAAACTGGGAAAATCACTCCCAGTGTCAAAATTATTAATGGGCTTAAAAGTAGATGAACAATGGAGGGCTAATTTAACTTGTAGTTGTTAAACATAATGGTCTTAATAAAACCTCAAGAAAACCCTATGCCACAAACTGCTGGGAACTGGGAGAAGACCAAGGGAAGGAACGCTGCACACTTGTTCAGCTCCGCAGCATCTGCTTCACGCTGTTGGAGGAGGCAGGATTCACAGCTGGACAGAGCTTTGATCTGAAGGAGCAGGGCAAATATTGCACTCGTGATAACCCATAACCGACAAAGTGCTTCTGCTGAGACTTGTTTAAATTCAAAACAGTATGTAAAGCAGCCACCTGCTTCCCTTTTCACCATAATGGTTCTGGTGACAATTGGAAGACTCAAAATGAGCCAGATTATGTTTTATGCCTTTCCCCAGAGGCCCTTCCTTCTTAGTGCAATAGTACTCTGCAGCCTATTATGATGTTCCCATCTGTCTTAGTCATCGTGCAGCCAAGTTATTTGTATTTAGCTCCTTAACCTTTCCTCATGAATCAATTTCTCTAACTCGGTAATCAAGACTGTCTGACAGGGAGGGAAAGTAAATCTTGGATTTGAAAACAGGGCTTCAGACAGCAACTCCTGCAATAACAGATGTAGAAATTCCTTAGATCCCTTGTACTACCTTTGTTTGGATAAACATGTATACTCACAGTGGGAAACAATGAAGCAAAAAGGATTGACCATGTTTGGGAAAAAAGTGGGCACTGGATAGGAAAGACCATTGAAAAGTCTAAGAGCAAAAGGCAGGATTAAGAAGTGTTAAGAAACTGCCTATATCCCAGAATGTTTATTTCAAGACAGTCTTTTACAAATTTCTTGACTATTCCCTTGAAGCTGCATTTTAGTAGAAAATTCTGTGTAGCTGGGAGGAATGTAAATCAGCCTGTGAACCATCTTTGGAAATTTTCTTCTTTGTGGTCAGTGAAATGGATTTTTTATTTTTTCATTGCTGATTCAAACTAGACTTTCACAGCTGCTGAGACAGAGAATTTCTGCAGAGCAAAGCCCACCTAAACTGCATTTTGTGATGAACAAGAACCTCTATGAACTGCATTATCAGTGTTTGAAGTGAATTTACAGGCATCTTTGACATCACTCATTTTCGTGCTCTGTAGATTACTGACTGTTTAATGATATTGAATTAGAAACAGTATCAATAGTTGGTATGGAGGTGCTGATTCTTATGCCATATACTTTTTTAGAAAGGTATCCATATTATATACCTGGTATTATATTTTGCCAGTTAATTTTGCCTTTTTAATTCATTGATTAAATATGACTTACATTATCCAAGGAAGCTTTCAGTTGCAGAACACCACAAATCTGGCTCTGAACCTATTTCCCATACATTTTAGGAGGCTAAACTGAAACAATATCTTTTCAGTTAAGAAGGACATGTTGTTACTAATTTGATTTTGACTTTGATCTAACCAAAAGTATACTTGAGATATTTAACTTACTCTTCACTCAGTACAATCTAGTCACTTATAGGTTACCCTGTACAGGCTCTTGTTTAGCACTCTGCTGCCTAAATATATGAGTGGCAGCTTTTGAGAAAATTTTGGAATCAAGTTTAAAGCCACAGACTTCTCATGCAAATGAACTAGCAACAAGTAGCTGTCATTGCCTAGTAGCGAGAGTCGTCATTAATGAAGCTCAATAGCTGTTACAGTTGCTTCTAACTTTGCCAGGCTTTAACCCTCCACATTCCTGTTCTTAGTACTTCTCTGCTTGAGGGTTGCTTTTATAAAACTTAAGTAAAAAAACCCACCCTCTTCAGTTCCAAAAACAATTAAGGAATAGAGATAAAATTGCTCTGAAGCAATTCCTTGGGTTTGAAGACCACCTCATGGTTGCCTTTACATGGACTGTTTGCCTAGGTTATGTTCATCATTGTCTCAACAGTTAACGTAACAAGACTCAGGGTGAGACCTTATGGAAGGAGAAGTGATAGTCTCTCACAGGTCGCACTTGCTCGCTGGTCTCTCACAGGTCGCACTTGCTCATCTTCTCAAACTGACACCCTCACAAGTAGCAAGATGCATGTGTCTAAGCTGTCTGTCCAGGACTTCTTGTGTGCAGCCCAGAGGGCAAGGGACAACAGCCACTATGTCTTCTGGGTTCCTCTTGCTTGGCAACGACAGGCTGGTGTTTGTGCAGGCTATTTGAAGCTCCATTTGAGAGCCAAACAATTATTACAGCGGGATCTTTCAACTCACAGCATTGCTTACCTCATCCTCCATAAAACTTCGACAAGGCTGCCAGGTGCTGCCTTTGGTTGCTTCCTCTGGGTATCTTTGTGGCTGCCATCTGCTTTTCGGTTTGGAAGAGGAGAGCACGTGCAATGTGACCTACAGCCTGTGTGTAAAACTTGTTCGCTGAACAAGTTAAGCTGAAAATCATTACACAAACATCTCGGCAGAAGGAGGACTAAAAAGCACAAGCCCATGTGTGGGGTCTTCTCAGCTTCAATAAATTGATCATCACATTAGTAGGACTGAGGGACTCTAAAGAAAAACTTACAAGGGATGCTGCAATGTTCGTTACCCCCAAACAGAACAGAAATGCAAGAGACTTCGTGCCTTGTTTTGCTGTCTCTCAGAAGCTTGAGGCTATGAAGTGGTGACGTTAAAGACAAAATAAAAAAGTTTAGCCCAACAGGAATCCATCCTTATTTATGGATTCTCTCTCCTCCCTCAGAATAGAAATAATCCACAAATTTTAAGGATTTGATCCCACCTCATATAGATTTCTCATCCTTTTGGAAAAGGCAAAATTTCTGGCATCCTGAAATGAAAGAATCTTTTATTCTTAAACCTTTTATTCTCCAAAGAAGTCAAAGGGGTGCCTTGAATGACCAAGACATAAAATCCCTTTCAATGATGGAATTGCCTGGGGTTTGGGCTGTGAAAACTGGCTTTTTTTCATGACATGATATGCTGAAGAGAAAGTTGGTATCTGCTCGTAAATCAGTGCTGCTGGTGGTGGTCTGTACTGCCTCCCTCTCTTCTAATACCACGATCACTGACATAATCCTGGCAACTTTACCTGGACTTTACTGGCATAATCAGTTCTTCTTTAATGCACAGAATGAATTTGTAAATGAGTAGCTATTAGTAGGAAGCATACTGTGGACAGGGGTGATTTAGTTTAATGCAGCCTTCCTGAACTGTATTTTCTATCCATTTCATGTGACATAAACTGTTCAATAGCTGAAAATCCTGTTACTTTAATATTAGGAAATTTCCCATTAATAATGGGTAAGTCTGGTAATAAACTCTGACGACATTTTGTGCATAACAAAGGAGGGGAAAAATGTGTATCATAGCCCAATACACAAGGGGGTGGGGGAATTATAATAAATATGGCTTTATAAAATAACATTTTAGTAATTCAACTTGTGGCAAATTACATCTTTTAAAATCTCTTAATATTCTGCCACACTTGCATTATTTAAACTTTACCTTTGCCACTAAGCAAACAAAACTGTACTAATGGAGACATAAATCTTTTTTCAGAATTATTTTGAGACACAAAGATTGGAAAAATCATTAAATATATGATGACAGTTGCAATATCTGCCTGATTTAGAAGCAGATCTATTCCCAGGAAAATACAGAGAGAATGATAAAATGAAGATCAATAAAACTCTGCTTATATGTATCTTATGAAGGAAATAAAATGAAGATACAGTAGATGGATCCATACAACGGATTCAAAATTAAACTGCAGATGGAATATAATTTGTTTGTTTCCCTCATATTTTTGTTCCATTGAAAGAACAAAACCAAAACAAATTTATTAAAAACATTCTAAGGTAAAAATTTTACCCCACTAAAGTCCAAGGGCTTTTTATCACTACCTTCAGCTGGGATGGATCATCAGTTATGCTTAGCTCTTGCTATAACTGGATCTTTGTCTTTGTGGACGTAAAAAAATTGTTGACATGATATAATTCACCTACAGATCTCTCAACACAATTTTCAATCACTTAGCCCATGTTCAGAATAGAAAATACTGTAGCATATCTCACCTGCTTTGCAGTGTCATAGCTGTAGATGATGAAAGTTGTACTATGGATAGGAAGAAGACATATCTGTTGTTGTTTCATCTCATTCTACTAATGTAGCTAGGTGAGATTAAAATTATTTTAGTCAGAGATGCATGTGCTTCAAATCTGTTAACATTAAGCCTTACACGTTATTTATTCCAGTTGTACAGATAGTAAAACCTGAGATAGGAACGCAGAGTGCCACAGAGCAAATTAGAGCTGGGAAAGATTCAGAAATTGCTTTATGCTCCCATGGTAAACCCAAACTACTCAACAATTTCATACCTCAAGGCCCCAAGATACTGTTTTCAGAGTGATGCTGGTTTGTTGGGGTTTTTTTGCATAAGGAAACATGCTTGTAGTACATGGCTTGAAATGCTACACAACAATTGGCCTATGAAAAGTTTTAATTGCACATTTTATTCCTCTGCTTCCATTTCTCTTTATCTAACTCACCCTTCTTCAACATAATATCTGAGCATCTTCTTATGAATAACCAGAACCACAAAATAAATTTGTTTCCTACATCTTCAAAATAGCAAGATTCTCTTCTTTCTTAAGTATACAAGCAATTGAATTTCTTTTTCAAGTTCAGAGCAATTTCATTTGGCTGCTCAGATAATTCATAATTGACTTGGAAAAAAATCAAACTGAGCTTGGATCTAATCCATATCACAAGAACCAAAATCACAGCTGACATTCTTGTTAGCACAGTGAGCAGAGAAACCCAGAGCCTGCTCCTATAAACATTACTCAAGCAGAACTCCTATTCTGAGAAATTTATTAAGAATTTTTGCTAGCATGAGGACACTAGAAATTGAGACATCCCTCCCTTGAATGAGACCCTATCTGTCCCCAGAATTGCACCAGTTTAACCAAAAGAGAGCTTTTTTAACAATTTTTGTTCAGTGCTAATGTAGGAGTTGGTGGTTTTTTGGTTGAAGCATGACTTCTACTTAGAAATAAACAGGAATTAAATATTTGAAATAACCTGCTTTCCACCTGAGTAAGAATATTCACAGTCATTCTTGTACTGATTTTAATTCAGTTGCAAATAAAAGCAACCCACTTAGGTAAGCCAAGGCAGGACCACTTCCTCGGTAGAAAGGTTAATTCTGCCAGGGAAAAGATGATTCTTGGCCTTGTATCTAATCAAGGCACTAAGCTTTCATTAGTTTTACTTAACCTGTAGGACAAATTGGAAAGCAAGAGTTTGTGGTGTGCCCAGCAGATAAATTAATTGCTTTCCTTTCCCTCTCTGCTGCCTGGGTCTACTGTGCAGTTACACAAACTCAGCTACATCAAATGTCACAGTTGGTGCTAATGCAACGGGCTTAAGCTCCTTATCTCCCTTCGATCCCTAACCTTAAATCCATGCTGGATTTTTTATCATTCATGTTCACTCCTTTTAAAAAGTTGAATAAAAAGCTGCGCTTTGTTTCAGTAATATTTCTTCTTTCCTCCCCTCCTCTTTGGTGTTAGTACTGTGTCCCTTAATTGCTGTCTTTCATTGAAGGTTTCCAGACTTCATCATGCCAGTAGATAAATTGTCTTCATTTATAACTCCAAATAGTCTGTTCATAGCTGTCAATAGCTAATGTATTTGTTTGAATCCTGAAAGGGCCCCAGACTGCAAAACCTAATTAATATTTACTAACCAGCAGAAAATTGTAAGAAAGAAAGCATTTCTCCCTAGCATGTATAATGTACACTTGTTCATTCTGCCTTGCCTTTTTCTCTGTCCTTTACCCTTATTTGAATGGATTTGTCATGACTCCCTTTTCTTTAGGCATGGCACATACAGACCCACTATTCCCCTGTAGATGCCACGGAGTAGGCGTCCTCCTGAGAGCCGTGCATGTACCGGTGGCACGGGAATTCTTCCCACGGCTCTCAAAGTTCGTCGTGAGCAGACATGAAAAGCCACGGCCCGAGCTCCATTCCTGTACTGCGCCTGCTGGTCCCACAGTCTGATGTTTGAGGGGGTCATTTAGTAGACTACATTTCATTGTTAAAATTAAGATCTCATTTAGTAGAAGAGGAATCCGTTCTCTGGTGGTTCAGACTATTTGAAACTCCATTAATTCCATTCTGGGGGGCACCCCTCTAACTCACTGCAACAGATAATTTTTTTCTCCCATGGCAGGAGACAGTAAAAAACCTAACATCCCATCCTAAACATTGCAGAGATATGGGTTAAGTGGACTGCATCCCATGGTGTAAATGCATCCATCACGGATCAACGTGTCCCCTCCCATTCAGCTGAGACCTCTCCCATCCGCACAGTTTCTCTGCTTGGCCCCCAGCAACTCAGCCTGTCCCCACTCCCACCTCCCTAAATCTAATCCTAATAGGACAAATTCTCTTAGCATTCAATATGGGAACGATGCAGCCAAGCCTTCAATAATTTGGCACTAATTAATACCAACTTTCTTTGTTGGAGGCGCCTGGAATTTCTGTTGTGATAAAAGCTTTCCCGGGTTGAACTTTGTTCTCCTGCCAGGTTTTTTGTTTGGTTTTCCTTTTTGAGAGTGCCTTAGCCAGAAGAATTGATATGTACACACACCTACTCTGCTCTCTCACAGGCAGAATTTGCCCACATGAGTGTGAGAAAATTCAGTGATCTCTGCTCAGTTTCCAGCACCAGGACTACCTTGGCTGAATGTTGTGGAGGCACAGCCTACAGGAGAACCTGCTCACTGTCATCAGTTTAAAAAAAGTCAAATTAAAGCATTTAAGAGATTACAGAAAGGCTTCCTTTTTACAGCATGGTCTAGTAAAATGGGTTTGCAGAGATATAATTCTCCAAATGCAAAATATAAGTAACTGCCTTCCTGGATTCAGGCCCTGGGGACCCATTGTTACCTACAGAGATTTGTTTGGGACACTGTGATGGAAGGGCAGATAACAAGATGGAGGTCTAGTAAGTTGAGGTAGGGAACCTGCAAACACTTTATGAAGAAATTAAGCTCTTTCTGTGAGTTTCAAAGCTGAATTTAGTATGCACAAGAGAAAAAAAATCTTTCTACTGAAGTGAGTTAATGCCTTTGTCCACTGGAATAAGATAATTATGATGTATTTTTAATTCTGGAAGAAGAACCTATATTAGCAAAAGAATTTATCGATTATTTTAGCATTTAAACATTTCATCATCTTGTCTTGCTTAAGCTGGAAGGGTACAGCCCATCAGACAGCAAACCACAGCTGAAAAGCCCTTCCTTGCTTTTCAGCAAGACTGATCATTGAGTTGTCATAAATCTGTGAAATGCAGCTCTACTTTCTTTATAAACACTGGACCTATTGTTCCTATGGCACAACTATTATTTAGATTTTTATTTGCATATAAAAAAGTAAAATCTAAAAAAAAAACCTGCTTGCAGCTGAATATTATCCTTCAGCGGTCTAATCCCAGAGTGATTCTCTTTGTATATGTTTAGAAATGTACTACTTGTCTGTTTTTAAGATGCAAGAGTAAAGAAAGAAACTACTATTTTTTTTAACTTAGAATATTTTGTCAGATATTTTGTTCTAAAATAATAGAAAATCAAATGTAATGGGCAGGTTTTTTATTATTGATTTCACTACTGCAATGTAGTGAAAGGGTTCTGTTCAAACAGATAATGTCTAAAAAAAAAAAAACATTTCCCATGCTGCATCTAAATAACTCATAGCCACCTCAGGCCTCAATCATCAGTCTGCATACAACAGTGCTGGCCATCAGGCATACCCTGTCTCTGTGGGGCTGTTGTAACAGGCGTTACTTGGGTTTCTGTAGTAAATTGCTGTTTTAATTTGTAAGCTTGAACACCCTTGCCTTAATAATCCCTATGTATAGCAAGAGCAGAAAGGCACTTTCTGAGAGAAACGTGGGATACCCAATACCCTGGAAACAAAAGTTCACTACGAAGCATTGAGAAGTCAGCAAAAAATTATTGTTAAATTAATCTGTTTTTTTAAGTAAGTGGGTGTTTACAATAACAGTTTACATATTTTCTTGAAAACCTAAATTTTAATAGCATACTTAAGTAGAGAAAATAGTATGAAATGGATTCCAGGGAGGAGGATAAGATACAGAGAAAGAAGCCGCTGAAGCAGAAGGGAATACTGTACTTGGGAAAACCCTGGGCAAACTGATTAAAACTGGGATTCATTTTACCTACTTTGTAAGGTACTAGCCAAACTGGTTGTCTAGGCTCCCCGTGTATGGAAAGAATACCTGGAGGGCAATTCATCTCAATTAACTTAGATACCTATCTTCCACCAGGATGAAATAAATGTGCTCTGAAGGTATCCTTTCTCTCCACTAACTAGAGGGGAACTTAAACACCTGGTTTAGACCAGACATTTAGCTCTTAGACAGCAAAGGTAGGTGAGACGTATGGCATGCAAAGCAAAAACAGGAGCAACAACAGCTGAGAAATAAAAGGGAAGTGAGCTGCAAAGGGCCTTTGGGGTAACAGGAAAGAATATGGAAGATGGGAAATAACATAATTAGGTAATCATGTGTGGCCACACAGAGGGATTTAAAGAGCGGGACAAAAGGATTTCGCAGCAACCGGGTAAATCCGACTGGGCTGTCATATGGTATAGAAGAAAATAGAAAAGGTGGCTGGGGGAAAGGTTTGCAATAATCAGTGCAAAAGTTGCTCAATGCATGAATACAAGAGTCTCCTGTAGGGATGCAAAAGAATTGCCAATCTTTGGGATATTGTGAAAATACAAAGGGTATTCAACCGCAGTATCTTCAAATGATGAGAAAGGCACTGAAGGTGAAAATAGGTTGTATTTTTACTGTAGTGGAGATAAAAGATATGATATGCAAAATGTAGTGAGGAAAGATATTTTTTCTCTTTGAACTGGATCTAGACCTCACAATGAGAAATAGTCTATTGCATGTTAGCATGGATTTTTTTCTGGTTGCCTATTGTGGCAGAATTGCTGACTGAGATGCTAGAAATATTTAAGCAGGAAACCTTTAATTGTACACTATTTTATTGAAGGAATAAATAAAATTGACATGATCGAATAAAGAAATCTGCTCCCTGATTAGGCATTATACCACCTAGTCTTAACAGTCTGACTACACATTTAATACTATCAACCTGTAATCTAACAATAAATATTACATAATCCAGACAAAGAGCGAGCAGAGGATTTGATTCAACCAAATCTTAATTATGAACTGAAAAGTATCAAGTGACCGCGATGGCTTCCAAGGCTGGCTCATGTGGATGTTTTGGGAAATTGTGCTAAAGTACTAGAAAAGCCTGTGGTGATCATCAATACCCTGTGTTATTTGAAACCAATCACATGGTAACTGAAGGCACTATTAAAGCAAATTGCTGGTTTGTGACTCTTATTTAACTAAAACATTTTTATCTTTTTCTTGTCCATCCTCCCAGCTCAAAATCTAAGCTGTGCTTCTTGCGTTTCTCTAGGAATTCATCTAGGATTCATATTTTTCTCTGTGATGTTTTGACTGTATTTTAAGCATAAATATTAGGAACCCTTTCCTGTCAACTTTTGATTTACCAAGCATTTGGCCAAGTCAATGAACACATTAAGCTCACTACATAATACCAGATGGCTTTATGGTTTTGTGTCCTCTCCTGGGCAAGTCCTGCTGTCATCTCGGAGCATCTGCACGGAGCCACGAGGGATGCATGCACTTTTCATTCATTCAAGCTGGGTCACTCATCATTAATATTCGGAGGAGGAAAGGAGGTGTCAGACAAGAGAATTGGTTCTGGCTTCTGTTAGCACATTGACGTGTCAATCATTCACCCTAGAGGCTGCCAGGCCCAATTTAGAACAAAAGTAACTGCTGGGCTGAGCACATCACAAAAGGAGATGAGATTTCTTTGTGTTAACCAGTCCCTTCACGGGATGGAAACGTAATTAGAGTCTTCCTCACAACCAATAACACATGAAACCCGGTGATTAGCAGGACCTACTCCGAGATAAAATCGCTGACCTCAATCACGTTATGAATGATTCTGCTGCAATCGTAGGGCGTTCGCAAAATGAAATTGTATTTAAAGCACCTCTCTTAGGAAAGCAGTCCGATCCAGCACGGTGACAGCTTGAATATGTTAAGTTCCCTGCAATTTCTTACATGACAGCTTTGATCATTCATAAAAGCTACTGTTGTTTTCCAAATTAATGTAGTCACCTTTAGAAGAAAGAACAGCAGAAACAAATTAATCCTCAAGCCGTTTGATCTCGGTGCAGCTCCCCAGCAGCTGTGTGTGTAATAGCCTCCTAGTGCACTCTGCTGGACTCCCTCCAGAAGGAACGAATGCCTCCTGCTCCCACGGAGCTCCCTTTAATGGCAAAAAGGTGGGTTCGGTGGCAAAGCCCACATGGGCTGAGTTGCTCAGGCTAGAGCAGGAATTCCCACTCCGTAAAACCTTCCGCCTTTTCCTGCAACGTTTTGATGCTTTTTTGGCACCTCGAGTTAATCGAAACAAATGGAAGCACCGGCAATAAGAGCGTTTGCCATCACAGTTCATACCTGTTCATCACCAAGGGGCAAAAGTTTTGTTTTGCTCTGGTAGTGTCACAGTCCACTCGATGGACTCGTGATGGTTCATTTGCTACAATCTCAAAAGTGCAAAATTAAGGTGACCAACACCAAAGAGGATAGCAGTAATCACACAATAAAACTTTATTGTATTGCCTGTGAGGAGCCACGTGATAATTAGAGATGGGTGAAAGAAAGGAGAAAAGTAAAGTTAAGTTTAGAGAGAGGAGAAAGAGAGGTTATAGCTACCACCGCTGATCTCAAGACGTCCTAACGGTCCTGGGTCCAGCTGATGCTGCATCGTCGATCGTCGTGGTCTTTGGTGGGGAAGCTTCAAACTTCTGTTGTTCAGAAGTCATCTTTTATGCTTAGTAACACACCTTGCTCCACCTCTGCCTCAGGAGTCTCCGCCCTTCTCAGAATACAATTATCATATCTCCGCCCTTCTCGAGCGAGGCTATCACGCAGGCGCGGGGTCAGTGTCCGAGGCATGGTAAGTCTTGGAAGCAGGCAGCCTTCGACCAGGAGGTGTGTTTTGGTATTATAATGAAGCAAAGTTCGTCTAAAGTTCATGATTTCTTCATCGATGTTATGGCAACAGTGGCAATTCATCCTTTTTGACAGTAGCTATGCGGTTATCTCTAACGGTTCCAGCCAGGTACCTTCCAGGAACCTTGTACCGCACATTCCACCCTCGGGACCGGCCGCTGCGCTCCAAACAGGCCGTTGTCAGGTAGCGTACTGTTCGTGTTCCTGATGACAACGTTGAGACAATGCTGATTTTCCGACCGACTCTTACAGGTAGGCAGCTTCTCTTCCAGCAGAGAGGCTAACATGGGACAGCTTTCAAGTGCCTGCCATTATAATAGCAGACTCAAACCTCTCAGGCACCAGGATCTGAACACTAAAGCTAGCTTCTTCTCTGCCATAAGTTGAACCAACATCCAAGCTGCAGGTATTTTGAGGAAGGTTAAATATTTATTCTATTGACCAGTTCCATCTCTGTGTGTAAAATCTCCTACCACCTAGTGATAATCAAAGAAACATTTTCTCAGGACAAACCACATGTAAACCAGTAAATCTCTATCACAATCAATACATAGACACCTTTCTATACCAGCTGAAGAACTGGTCTATTTTAATATAAGGTTGTCAAATATGTGTTTTCTTCCCTTACACTTGCAGTTATCTGCTGTTTACTGCATGTGACACAAGCAATCCATCCTGAACTTCTGTCTTGGTCAGAAGGTTGGAAACCTTTCACCTCCAGCAATTCTCATAACAGAAAGTCATTGTTCAATACACTTAATTTATTTCCTCAAGAAGAAAAAAAAAAAAAAGTCCTTAATTCATTTATCTCCTTTAGCCCCACTGTCTGTACCTGACTGCATCATGAAAAATGTATTCTAACTGTGGCCCGGTTTTGTAATGAAGTTTTATGGCCAGTTAAGTTTAACCCAAAGTATGAACCCCACATCTCTATTTCAGATACTATAGAACAAACACATAACATCATCAGCCAAAGGTTGTAGCTAAACTGCAGGAGTAAGAAACAATGACAGTGGGAAACAATAAACCACTTCTTTTTTAGCTCTCATAGGTATATATTACTAATGCTGTTTAGTGATTTATTTGAATGGCTGCAACTCATGGGCAAGTGAGAGGAAAGCCAGATCTCCCTAGTCACATAGCTATCCTGGGTACAAGGAATGAAATACCAAAAATATTTGGCAAATACCATAAAATATTTGGCTTTGGTTCTTATTTATACTGCTACTTTATTCATACAGTTATTTTGCTGTTCAGGTACCTACAGACTGTTTGTATGGCTGACTACACCAATCATTCTGCATCCCAAAAATCTGGCACAATGCCCATAAAAAAGAAAACTACAACAACAGCAGTCTGATGAACTTTTAAGAGTGCGTTTTGATCATTAGCATAAAACCATTTTCCCTTTTATAGTCTAAGAGACTAAATATGCAACAAGGTGGCACTGCCTTAATGAATGCTACTATTAGGTAAATTATATTATTCCTATTAATAGTAACACCTTCAAATAACATGTTCTTCCCTATTTTATGTACAGTTGTAAGTTTAATGAAAGGATACAGCATACAAACTCTGGCTGAAATATCTGGCAACATCAGTGGAGCGTATGTCATGGCTAAAGAAAGAGATGCAGAAGAGCTTTTGTGCTCTTTCACAAATGGCCAAAAGTCACTGTGTGTCAGTCCAGCATCTTTTCTGAAGCTGCCTCCTCTACATTATGTGAGGGGCCAAGAAGCTGAAGTTCACCTTTTTTTTTAAAGGTACTTCTTCAGCAAAATGCTGATCCTTCAATATTTTAGACAAAAATATTGTGCAAAGAAACTATGCACAGCTTGAGTCATTCTTAAGCCCAATTTCCCCACCACCTGTCAGGACATGAAGAAATGGAGGCTAAGTACAGTACAATTCGGGATAAGCGCCGTCACTGATAATGTAGTCCATTTGCATGGTAAGTAACTCCAAGTGCAGTTATGTCAATATATGCCAAAACTATGCTCCAAATACATGCATATGTAGATAGTGAATTAGAGAGGAAGAGCAGATTGGTGGTAACCTGTCAGAAAAGACAGGTTCAATTCTTTGCTCAACAGAGATTTGCTGTGTTCCCCTTTGTCCTCTTCAGTTCCTCATCTCTAAAATTGGGATGACTGTATTTTTTTACACATTACAGAGATGTCTGAGGACCTTAGAAACAATATCAATAGTATTGGTATAAATAGCTCCGATAGAGTGAATTGGGGGGAGGGTTATTGAATTGTTTTTCCACAAGGAATGCTGTCGATTCAGTATAAAGATGCTCCAATTTTTAACATGCTGACAGTATTTTGATTAGCGCGATTGTATTTTCTTGCCCTTGCTTCCATCAGCATAATTTTTACATAAGATGCACTGGTCCCTCTGCAATTTGTCTCCATACATTGCATTTCCATAAATAATTTCATGAATTCAGAGACAAATAGTTTGAGAAGGCCGTCCGCTTTCATTTGCATCATTCTCCATGTGTTCTCTGCTCTGAGGTATGTTATGTTCAGCAGTTGCTTAAATACTAATCCCAAAACTGAATTATCTCTGTTACTTTAAAGGAGGATAAGAACTGGTTTTGTTATGAAACATTCTACCTGTTGCAATACAGGAGAGTGGCGGGTATACACAAGATGTGGGAAGGAGCTTGCATTATTGTTCACTTAAAGGTTTGGGGAGTTATTTTCACATTTAAAGAAACTGCATGTGCAAAGTAACTGTGTCAGAGTACTGAAGTAATCAACATTTCTGAGTCAAATTTTAAAGAATGGAGTATTAACAAAAAAACTCAGACCAAAGCTTCAAAGAGAGTATGCAGTATTTATTTAATGTTGAAGACAGGTTTAAGAAGACATCCAGTAGAGACTTCTCAGCCACCAAATGGAACTTATGTTGAAAAAGCAAGGAAATACAGTCAAAAAATTGAAGAAAATTTATACAATCCATTGATTATCAGAGGACAACAAGCTGACTAAAAACTCTGTATTGCAACAATGCTGAAAATAAACATGAAGCAATTCCTGTTGCTAAAATCAGTTGAAAGTCATCTGTGGGACTGACAAAACCACGGCTTCCTTCAGTGGGGGTTTAAGAGAAAACTATCTCTGAGAAGGCTGTGCCTCTTGATTTTTGATTAAAGACATAGTCACAGCAATCTACATCTTCGTAACATCCACGGTGGATTAATACTCCTTATTGAACTCCCTAATGCACATGCTGAGATTAAAACCAGCTTCAGCTGATGTAAATCCCAGCAATCTCTTTTAATGGTACTAGCCACCAAGAGCATGACCCCCTAGCCCTCTGCTCCATAGCACGACTCCAAAGCAAAGAGACAAGCCAAGCGGTCTTCTGTGGTACAGGGCTGAGGTCTCTGGTGAGCTTTCTCAGCAGATGGTCCAAGAGCTCCTTGTTGGAAGAGGTGTTCATCACATTGGCAGAAGTAGAGGCTATATTCACAAAGGGATCTAAGATTGGAAATTCCTCTTCAGGTCCTTAAGTCATTGGACTTAAGCACCACCAACACTCACATCTGTGGCTAACCAAGCTCACAAACCCCCCCAGAAGATTCTCCTGTAACACTGTGGATGGACTCCTTGAGGCGTTTGCTGTAAAACAAACCTCATCTCAACTGGTACCTCTAAAAGAAACGTGCCAGATCAAGATTGTCCTTAGATTGTCCTTAGTCCCAGCTACACTTACTATAGGATGGTCCTTGCTATCATAAATAACTCGTTTTCCTCAACCCCACTCTTTCCTTTTTAAAAAGGGCAGAGCAGGGGATGGGCTGTAGCACTAGTAAAACCCTGTAGACCTTACGGCGGTGGGCCTGTGACACATGCTACCCCTCAGCGTGGTACCCCTAAGGCCTTTGGGGTGTCCCACCCCCACAGCGAGGGACATCCCACGGATCCGGGGTCCAGCTCAGACGGCATCGTCCTCCTCGCAAGACAGGGCAGAGCGGGGAGCTCCCTCGGGTCTACCACTGCAAAGATGGCAGCGCTCCTCCATGACGGGGTCTTCCCACTCGCCTGCCTGTGCCCCCCGGCTCCGGGTGAGGCTCTCGTTGTCCTTCCCGTGGAGGTTGCAGCTGCAGGCCTCCAGGGTTTGGGGTGCAGGGAGAAGGCAGGGTAAGAGACTCAAATCCCGAGTGGAGAAGGAAAGGTGGGAGCTGCTGGCGGAAAGGCAAGCGGTGGCACAAAGGAAAGGCCGAACGCGGCCTGGGCAGGGAGTGACTTCTGAGGTCAGGCCAAAAGAAATGGTGTTGGGAGAGAAGAGATGGCAGAGACTGGCACGGGAGGAAGGAACCAAGCGGAAGGTAAAACTTGAAAGACCAAAGCTCTAAGGTGAGTACAGGAAACGTCTTCATGAAAACCAGCTGCGAGAGAAGCAGATCATGAAGAAGGATACTAGAGACTTGAACCATAATCCGCTCAGAGGCAAGGTTGCCTGGGCTTCTGAGAAAAGGAGTTTGAAAGGAATTGAAGGGAAGAAGAAGAGACAAGAGTTGATTCGGTACAAAAAGACAAGACACAGACACCTGAAGTGAGTTAATCGCCAGGTCAAAGTTGATGAGCTTTAGCAAGAGACTTGCTGTGGAACAAAAGCTTCAAAGATCTCAAGAAATCCTTGATCAGCTGATGGAGGAAAGGATTAGGGAATCAAAAGAAAAAGCTCTAAAGGAGGAAGAACAAAGTTTTATGGCCAGATTTAGAGCAAAAGAGAAAGTGGAAGAGAAAAGAAGACATAAAAGGATGTTGCTAAATATAGCTGAGAGGAAAATTCAGCAAGACCCAGAAATTCTGGCCAAAATTATCCAACAGAAGGTAAAACACATCAAGGAAATTAACTGTTTGAAAGAAAGAAACCACCACTCTCAAAGACAAACCTTGATTATGATGACAGATGTCAACTACAGGAAATAGAAGCAGCAATCAGCAGAATAGATCATAGAAGTGATTTAGCATTAAGAGGTAAGGAATCTGTTGGAGAAAAAGTTAGAAAAAATACCCACAGTGTCTTATGGCCTGAGACAAAAAGAGACAGAACTGATGAATATCTAAACAAATGACTAGATGTCTTCAGATGCCTCTTTAGAGCACAGATATTCTTAAGACTTAAAGAAAGATTACAGCCATTTTTGTGCCAAAAAAGGTAGTTTGCAATTTATTCTTTCTGTGATTTGGCAAGAGCTCTGGGTTGTATCGCACTAAAATGGCTTCATTTTAACCCTGCTGCATCCAATGGATACGCCGATCACCACCTGAGCCGCTACAGTGCTGGCAGCCTGGTCTACCTGCTTGTTTTTCTGATGTTCTTTGGCGGCATGACACTTGGGCACGTGAGCATCTGTATGACATAGCTTGCAATGTCGTGCCTCAGGGCAGCGGCACAGGTGAGTTTACTTCTGCACTGCCGGTTGGTCCGTTTCCATCGCTGCAGCCAGCTCCGCAGGGCGTTTGCCACCATACAGGAGTCAGTATAGAGACAGAGCACTGGCCACTTTTCTCATACAGCAAGCCCTAGGGCCAGAGGGATGGCTTTCAGTTCTGCAGACTGACTTGAGTCACCTTGTCCTTCAGTGGCTTCTGCAACTCGCTGTGGGAGACTCCACGCAGCAGTTTCTTTCCACTTCTGATGGTTTCCCACAACACGACAGGATCCATCGGGAAACACAGCATGTTGCTTCTCGTCTCGTGGGGCCTCAGCACAGGTAACCTCCTTGGGCAGTGCTCCGAAATCTCGGCTTTCTGGCCAGTCCATGATCTCTTCCAGGACTCCTGGGTAGTTGCAGTTCCTCATTCGGGTCTGTTGCATGATCAACCCTTCCCACTTAGTCCACATAGTTTCGGTCACACGATGTGCAAATGGGACCTTCCCTTTGACCATCCAGTGCAGCACAGGCAACCACAATGCCAAGAGGAACTGTGCTTCTGTACCATCTACTTCCAAAGTGGCTCAAACCCCCTCATATGCTGCTAATATCTCCTTTCCAGACAGGGTGTATTTTGTATGACAACCCCATATATATAATATAATTTAATTTATAAACCATTTATAATGAAATGTATGTTAAATATAGATAATGAAAATAAAGTTCAGATTTAGTACTAGATAACCTGGTTTACATATGTAATAAATAGACATCTCTTCACAAGTAATTCTTACCCCTCATTAACTTTTGCAGCTTTGAGGAGAATGAATCGCTTTTACCTGTCATGTAGGTGGGCTGGTTCCGCCTCAGTAATGCAACATCTACTACTAATGAGGCATTAACGTAAGGCAGAAATATGTTCAGGTTCTTTCTCAAACTAGAAGAATTAGTGGTCCTAAAACAAAAAAGCAATCATATTTCATCTTACATGTAGCTAGCAAATACACAATCTGAAGTAAAATTTAGTTTGATGAACTGTTGGTCAGTGAATTAGATGACTCATTGCAATGGTATTTTCTTATTATATGATTTATATTGAGTTCCAGTAAATTATTTTTTGCAGTATGTTTAATTTTCATTTCAAAAAGTTGATTACTGTATCATTCACAGCATGCTAGGTATAAAATCCAGCTTTTAGTTTTTGCAGAAAAAGCAATCCCTGTGGTATAGGACTTCAAATAATTAAGAATCAGTACTTTGGAGGGGGGAATTCTGTGCATATCACTGAGTGAAATATACTCCAGTTCAAAGGCTCCAACGTAGACCTATTTGCCTGAATTATTTTTTTTAATCTATATTTATGTTTTCAAGTTTACCTATTGTCAATAACCTAGGGCAAGCAGCAGTGTCATCTGAAAAAGTAGAGAGCGTTCTCTCCTAGAAAAGGAAGGCTGAAACAAAGTTAGTGGTCAGCTACACAAGTGACAAGTGATGAACGGGAAATAGACCAAATTTGAGGGTGAGCCTTGATCTGGATGTCATCAGAGATCTTTGGGGGCTTCTGCCTCCTGAAACCAAGATTGCGTTTTCTCAAGGACGTGGTTCAAAAATAACATCTCTTTTCTAGAAAAGCAAAAATCTGAGCAAAGAGCAATTTAGCAATTGATAGAGCCTCGCCCTTTCACAGCCAGTGCTGGAACATCATTACATTAGGTTTGTTTAAGCACCTGTGTGAAATGTCCTAGCTTCAGGCTGCAGCCCAACAAGTCAAAAGCACTTTTTGCCAGAAAAGAAGGTAAAGCTGTATTTTGCCAATATAAATCAACTACGATTTGAAAACCTGCTCCTGCTAAAAATTCAAAGAGATTGTTGAAGCGAGATAACCTAAGAACCCTACAGTTGGAAATATGCCTGCTCCCAGTAGAATCAAGGAATGGAATTGGTAAATCAAAACAGCAAGGTATTTGCACACTTAGAATTCTACAGTATTTTCTACTCTGCTTCAGAACACATCGTAGTCATCTGCTGGGAGATTTTGGTTAATCTTTCCCACTTTCAGCTGGAATTGGAAAGGATAATAGTGGCGATTCTGATTTCTGTGTGCTGAGTCTCTAGTGAGGCACAGGCAAGGGACTGGTTTGCTGCTTGCCTCCCACTTAGCATGTGGTACAGAAATTCACTCCAGCTCAGTAAGGAACACTCTAATACTATGCAATTCATAGTATTTCATGATAAATGCAGCATTATAACCGATCTCTCTCTTTCAAAGAAAAGATTATGTTACCTCTTTCTGGCCTGAGCAGGTAGCCAAGAGTCTGGGGTCTCGTGAGTTGTTCAAATGGAGGACAAACTGGCAGGGTCCAGCGTGTATCACATACAAATTAGTTTATTACAAGAAGTGTTCAAAGTCACCTTTCCTGAACACATGAGAAATTAAACAGCAAGAGCAGGTTTCTTAGCACACAGGTCAACAACATCCTTTTCTGAACAACACTTAGACCAAAAATTCTCTCTCCGTTTTCACCCATGCCTGTTTCTAATTGCCTCTTGTAGACTTTTCTCTCAGCTCTTTCAGTTATTCTGCATCCCAAAGATCTGAAAACCTTCATATAGCAAAACCCATTCGTGCTGTGTCTTTATTTTAGGTGGAAGCTGTTTTCATTTCAGCTCTCTGAATACCTACAGAAGCCTAATCTTTTCTTACCTTTATCCCTCACAAAGACCTATTGTTAAACCCAGAAGCTTTTAATGACATTTAGCCAACTATAACAACATCTTGGTTTTGAACGCTTAGCAACAGCTACCAAATTTCTCATTGCTGCGAACAGCAGCCATATACGGCCCTGTGTCCCGACGTTTATCTTCAGCAAAAGGCAGATAAAGATAAATTATCCTGGTCTTTGGAGAGAAAGAAACAGCAGCATAACAGTTCTCATATGTTTTAGTGCTTCAGCTTCACAGTGGTGCTCTGATGAAAAAGGAATTGACCCCGAGTGGGCAGGGGCAGACAGCGGGACCAGACCATGAAGGTGCTGGAGGAAGGTGAACTCACCAGTAGTGCTGTCTTCAGGCATCCTGTCAACGGGAAAATGTTATAAAATATACAAAAAATAGTAGCATTGATTCATGCTTAGCAAAACCCTGAAATGTGATATGACTTGTCTTTCACTGTGCGTTGTTGGACTACTCTTTTCTTTGTTCTGAAGTAAAAAACCGCTTTTCCCAAGTAGCCTTATCTGAGAAGGGAAGCCACTGTTCCTTCCAGTTTTGAACTACTGTGGGCACACATCTGTCCACATGTCTGTGAGTATGGCTGCAGTGCATGTGAAAATCCTGAAGCCTTGATCTTAAAGTGAACTCTGCACAGATTCACCTGTAGAGATGGCTGTGATACAGTCAAGGCCAAAGTATAAATTAGCTCCCGGTTGTTTTGGATGTTCTGACAAATGCTGCAAATCTTCAGTTCAGGCTTCGCACAGTCAATCCACATACTTGGAAACACAACATTTTGAAATCACGATTTGAAAACATTCACTTCCAGTGGCCAACAAACAAGCCATGTTTTTTGGTGGTTTTTTTTTTTAACTAACTGAGATATGTAATATTTACAAAAAATACTTTGAAATATAAAATAAAATCCATGAGGGATTTTGAAGCAATGTTTATAATTGATTTGGATAAGCTCAGCTTTTAGGATTACTTTCTGCTTCTTTTTAAAATAACTGGATTATCTGAGGGATGAAGAAATCTTTGACCTATATATTCCAGTTACTGTCTTTCTTTCTTCCATTTACTTGTCTTTAAAGCATATTAAGACAAGCTAACCCATATAAATGTCTTGCAGGATATAAGATCCAATTTTAGTCATGCAAAAAGTACCTGTGTACCAAAGGAAGACAGATGGACAGATTCTTATTTTAGCACACATTGCATGGCAGAAGGAAACCAGTGGAAAGCAGGACTTAAATTTCTCTCTACCCCAGAAAATTACAATCACAGAATTATCCCAGAAAATTATAATTAAATCAAAAAAGAGTCAAAACAAACCAAACAAGCAAACAAAAAAAAAAAAACCCAAACCACCAAAAACCCCCCAAAACCTCAACCTTGATGCTGTTTATACTGATACCTGTCATATCAGTGTTGGTCACAATGTTCATCAAAGCTATGAACTTAACATATTATCGAGGAGAAAGGACAGACCAGAACGTGGCAGCTTAATTTATCAGTGAGTTCCACTCGCTATAGGAACGATGGGATATGGGGAACTTCTTCTTTACTAGGAAGGAAATGAGGTGGATGTTGTGTAAGTAAATATTATTGAAGCGCTGGCCCAAGGATGAGAAGCAGTAATACTTTTGCAACCAATGACCACAGCTAGCTCAGATAACCTCTCCCAAAAGTCTAAGGAAACCCAGATCTCTTGCCTGTGCATCAGACCTTCTTGCCCCTGCGTGGGGCTGGCACTGCAGCAGCTGCAGGGCTGCAGTGAGCCGCAGGGATTCACTCCCGGGGCAGGCTGGCAGTGGAGATGGTCCACAGTGCCAGTGAAGCCATCTTAAAGTACCAATGAGGTGAGCCTCCTGCATCTGCAAACACAATAGATCCTTTTCTTCGTTCTCCCATATCACGCCTTCATCACCCTTACGTTCCTCCTTTCTTTGATTAATGAGTTGATTTAGCGCAACCCTTAGCACACCCATCCTCTCTGTCACCCACCTGAAATGCACAGCGTGTTCAATGCGAAATGACCCAGACGGAAAAATTCCTGACTGGCCTAGAGAGTGGTGAGCTTAACCGTTAACTTGAATTTTTTTTCCCCTCACCATTCTCTGACATATTTCAGTGAGAAATCACTATCATTATGAGCACTGGAAAAAAAATAGAAAGATGGCACATGCACGTTCCTTTAGCGCTCTTTGATTTGTCTTCCTCCAAACGAATTAAATGCCCCATTCCCCACTTCTGAAACAAATATACTGAATTTGGAGAGAAAACAGCCAACAGTAATATTTCATTTTAGGAATAAAGTCACAATTTTGTTTTCTTAACCACAGATGAATAGTTTCCCTACCAGATATAGGCATTTCCAAACTGGGACAGGGGAGGGCACTAAAGAGTTACACATGGATCTGAAAGCTGAAGAAATACTTTGTCCAACACGTAAATTGGCTCTAAAATGGGTTCAGGCTCATCATGTATACTTCTTGAATGAAAAAGAAGCTTTGATACAGCCTGTTTTAGTTGATTGAACCACTTCCGTAATCCTGGGGAAAAGCTGCTGAAGCCAAGCCTTGCTTTTGTGTTTTATCATATTTCAGCCAAGGAAGGAAAAATACTTCCTTGTCAATAGTTTTCTAAGAGCATGTTGGTCTCTGAGAGAAGTAGAGAGCATGGTGTGAACCAGACTAGCATGTTTAGGCACTAGTTTTATTTGTCTCTAGTCAGTCAAACTAAGTTTTAGGGTAAAAATATATGTTTATAAGGTCTTTGCTCTAACTGGGCTAATACCACTGAAGAACTGACACGTTTAGATAATGGACTGCAACCCTCATTGCACTTCCAAGAAATGTCCTGCGAGGTTATTTGCAAATTTACTACAGTTGCTCAGGACTTGGCTCCTTATGGGAAGCAACGATTCATCTTCATGTGCAAAGGGAGTGTGTTTTGTCAACAGAAATGAACAACACACATCTATTTACATAATTAACTACCATCAGGCTCACAGCAGCGTAAGAAGCTGAGACAATTCTTCCCATTTTCTGCCTGTCAGAGTGTACTATCACAACTGAGAACATGCAGTGAGGTCCTTCTTTGTAAAAGCACAACTGAATGAAGACTCTCTTTTAATTATAGCAACTTTTTTTTTTTTAAGTAGTGGATAGTTCTGTAACCAGTGGTAACGTTTGTAATGATGCAAGGCTGTAATCACATCTCACGCCTTAGTGGAAAAATTTATTTATCACCGCGGAGATCAGGAAGGCTTTATGAATAGCTGTTCAATGGAGGTACAAGGTTCTGTATTTTTCTGGAGAACTTTTATACTGTCTGTCATACCACACAACATGTCATAAAGAAGGAGTAAACCTGGGTGGGTTGGTCAATCACAGGACAGTTATGAGGCAACGCTATGTAGTGTCTGTTAGTTTTAGGACACGTGAGGAAAAGCAATTCTAACAGAGATGGAGAGGTCTGAATGCTGCTTTACAGGCCACTGATACAGTTCTGGTCCACTGTTCTGGTCAGCCCTGATCAAAAAGATGTGATAAAAGTGGAGCAGATCAGAGAAAGCCTGTCAAGGAGCCCTGAAACACTTCAGCTGCTGAATGTCTGGTGTACAGTGAACACATATATACCCCATCCTTGGGCCTGATCTTGATATACATCCAATGCCACATCGTAGTTTTCTCTAAAAGGAAAGCCATATGCATAGGCCAGACAAGAATCACCTTAAATGGTGGGTGAGGAAGAGGTTGGCTTTTCAGATGTCTTCAGGAGACGTCTGGGAAGGAATGATTGCCTCCTATATAAAAAACAGAAGGCTAAACACTGGAAAAGGGTCAGAATAATTTAACTTATGCAACAATGTTCTCAGAAAAACGTGCGGAAAAAAGACAGATGATAATGAAAATGTGGCTGCAAATTAGACGTCAGATTCTGGTAATTCTTAGAGGTGTGCAGCATGAGGTCTCAACTCCAAAACAAATGTTCACAACGTCGCTGTCACTAGCACAACTGCATAACAGCAACGACAGATGCCCTAGGTAGACGGGGTTCCTCCTAGCCACCCAGGTGACCTCCTCCTTACTGACGTTTTAGAAGGAATATCACGTGCAGCAGAAATGGAGCTAGAGAACAAAGTGAGGTGTGGAGGAGCATCCCTGCCCGGAGGGTCCTCAAAGACCCCCAGCCCATGCAAAGGTTGGTGGAAGAGTCCAGAAGCCTTCTAAGATCTTCGCTGCCCCATGGCCAAGCTCTGCTCTGGTTTCCAGAGGAGTACAAGCTTGCTGCCTGCCTTCATGGTAGAGACAGACAAGTCCCCTAATGGCTCACAAAACTTGTTTCTCTCTCCGTGATCGCAGTTTCCCATGACAACCGCGTTTCTCCATAGGGACGCTACGCCTGGCTGCCAAGAGATGGATGTTTGTGGATGCAGAAATTTCACAGGAGATGGACCGGCCCCCAGCAGATGGGAATGGTTCGGGTGCTCATGGTGTTCAAAGTATATAAAAAGCTAATCCATTTTTTCACTTTTGAAAGAAGCAACAACCAAGACTTGTTGCAAACAGAAAAATTAAACTTCTGAATTTCAAAACAGAACGAGCGAGGTATCGCTTTCTCTTAAGATAGTATCAGGAGCTTGCAAAAACAAAGACGAGCTGTGCGTATGTACCCATCTTGACTTTGTGGGTGGAAGAGAAAGCTGGCATCGCAAACGCACACTGTGTTACCATAATTTTTTTTTGGAACGAGATCTGGCTGCCGTGCTACCGTATCGACCCAGACTCCCCAAATCGATCGCAAGGAGATTGCCATGAAAAATGGGAACGAGGGCAGCGGGTCCTGCCGACCAGCAGCCCCCGGCGCTGGGGGGGGGACGGCGGGTTATTTATTTCCTCGCCGTGCGGTGCTGCCCTCGCCCGCTCCTTCCGATTACACACCCTGCTTTTGTGCATCCTGGCTTGCGGGGCGGCGGGGGGGAAGAGCGAGCCGCGTGCGTTGTGTGGTTTTGTTCCCTTCATTACCATGCAGACAATATTCGGCTGTTCTCAAGGAAGGTCTGGGATCCCTGCTCTTTTCCCAGGCTTTCTTCTTTGCCCATGAAAAGATGGAAAAAAAAAAAAATAAAAAAAAACACAACGAGGAGCTTGTTTGGCTCCGTCTGGCCGAGCCGTGGGCTGACGGTGATGTAACGCCGAGCGTGGCGGTGACTGGCTGCGGCCAAACTGGTCATGCTCTGTCCACGCATGGTGCGGCCATCGGGCCGGCGGCCGCCTCACACCTCGGGCCCCCCGCCGCCGCACAAAGGCTCCGAGGGGGGAGCGCTCAACGGCGGACAAAGCGCCAGCCGAGCGTGAAGCGGAAGGGGATCTCCCCCATCGGCACGGCCGTGGCTCCCAGCCCCTCTCCTGAATGCCTGCCCGGAGCCGGGGGGCTTCCTCGGGTCGGGCAGGGGCACCCGCCCGGGGCTGCGGAGACGATGATGATGGTGATTATTGTTATTAGCCGGTGGAATGGGATTTTGTGAAATGGGGGCTGGCGGGGGGAAGTAGGCGCAGAAGGAAGAAAACCAGATTTGTTTTTGTTTCACAGGGTACGGGGCCAGATCTCTGATGTGCATCAGCAGAGCCCCACTGCGTTCAGCGGCAGATAGAGTCAAATACGTGTCAGCACAAAAGGCGGCCCACGATGTCAGATAACTGAAGGCTGTTTACAGCTGTTGCACAGTTCCGTGTTGGACGATTAGCAAGCTAAATGTCTACTAACATCTATTTAAACAGAAACATTTAGGCAGTGGGTTTAAAACTAGCTTGCAGGTTTATGTCATCTTATGACATTCATTTTGCCTAAAAAGTATTCATCATTCTCAATGCAAAAAAAACCCCAAAACAGTCCTTAGTCAATCCTTTGGTGATTGCTTATGATCGACTTTTCAGTTTTAATTTTGAAAATGAGTTACATTCTTATAACTAGAGATAGGTTGCCACAGAAAGACACTTAATAATTCTCACACTTGTTGTGTGATCTTGCCAGACAGCTGACGTAGAAAGGTCCTATTAAATATTTGAGCTTCCTTCGCAGTAGAAGGTAGTAAATACAGGATTTCTGTTTGTTAACTAACTTGTTAACGAGCTTTACTTTTTCAGTCTTCATTCTGCTTTCTCTCAGCCCATCAAAGACTGACTCCTGGGGTGACACATCCAAACATTTTGTTGCTCACAGTAGTGACAGCCTCTCAACAGATCCAGGGGGAATGAAAAGCAATGGAAGCTTACAGCTTGTTTGCAGAGGGGCGAGACACTGAAAGCATAAAACCAGATTTTCCTAAGAAAATATTAGACCTTGATTGAAAGGGGAGGAGGATGAGTGGAAAGGATTAAGCACTCCATGTTATCTGAAACATCTCTCACCTTAAAACTGGATCAACTTCCGAAGTGCCAGTCAACTCACCTTTCAGATGAAACTTCCCAAGACATGGTATCATTTAAACTTGCAGAATAGGTGTCTGACAGCATGCAGTTTCATCCTTTTAAATGCCTTCCAGAGTCTTGAGTTTGAAACGTGCTGTATTTAAATTCAGTCTAATTAAAGGTTGGAAATTAATTCATTAAGTGTTAATTATAATGAAAAAAAGTGCCCAGATATTTGATCTGCATGCCTTTATCCTCATTAAAACATAGAGTCAAAGTACAAATAAACAGAAAAGCCCTACTAAGTAAACCCACGCTTATCACCCAGCAACACAAATATTCACTAAAAAAAGCCCTCCCCTCAATCATTAGCCTTTTTAAGTGCTTCCAAATACATTTGTAATCTTCTTTCTATTACAGTCTGTTTCTCAAGAGTATGCAGGTGCTGCCTATTTCTGCAGCTCAATGACATACAGTGCATGCACATAAAGCGTAAGGATCATTTTCATTCAGGAGATCAGAAGTTGCCTTCCAGGCAGTTCAAGTCCCTCATTTCCAGGTATTGGCATTTGGAGATTGACACATAAAAAATGATGAAGCCAAAACTGAGGTATTACAGCAAACCCATGCATCCACTAGTGCATTCAGGGTCTGTCTCTCTTTACCTTGGTACATCTCGTGCATGCATGTACACACGTGTTTATGACAGCAGGAAATATATGCAGCAGAGGGGCTACAATTGCACTAGTAAAATCAGAAATTAGAAGTGCTTGGAAAATGGAAAGGATTTCTCTATTAAAAAGTAAAACTAAGAATAAAATAGCTGGTGAATTCCCTGAGTCTGCCACTGTGTGTTTTTACACAAAATGCAGCTGGGGAGAGGAATGTTTGTGGTTGATTTGTTATTGAAAGGAAAAAAAAAACCAACCCACAACCTAGAAAATTTGAAAGTCTTCCCCCAAGCAGTTTTCTTTGCTAATTGATTTGTCTTCATCATTAGACTTTTTTCTTTTCCTATAACAACAAGCTGTTTTATATGACCTCTCCCTTTTTGTTCACGGTACTTTTAATCCCAGGGCTTTGCTTTTCACTGCTGCTAGCTAGCAAAGACTACAATTACCACAAGGTGTTACTTGCAGCCCTGTGCTGTTAGGATTCTCATTAAGACTTAGCAATTCACGGTTCAACCTGATTTTACCCTACTGCCAGTAATTCCTTGCCAAAGCCACCTTCCAACCATGAAATCTGAAAACTTATCAACAGTGACTTCTCAAATCTCTAGTCCTGTTCTGGGTGTTATCCAAAGCAATGGCATCTCTTGTATTTCTTCCACCACCCCCAGTTTTTCACTGGGTCCTCCATGTACAAAGTCAAGAATTGCCTGAGCTATAATTTTTAACAGCTCAACGCTTCCAGCAACATACAGAAAATGTGTCCAGAGTGGAGGAAGATGAGGCCTCTGAGCTGCCACTTGGCTTTGGTTTTATCATCTACTTTGTTATCATGCTTACAATTGTCTCCTGTATTGCAACAATATTTCCTAAGCAAAGTCTACTCAGTTTTGATTCTGGTAGTGACTGAAGAGCAGCAGAACAAATGGAAGGTCTTGAGAACAGATTACATTCAAACAAACCACAAAAGACTTAAATAAGGCACTATGCCACTTGTGAATCCTGGTTTGCTCTGGTAAAATCTGTAAACGGTGTTAAAAAAAAGAGCAAAAAAGTAAAACCTTCATAGGCCTCCAGAGGAAAAAGAAGGCATCTATCTGTACTTACATGAAAATGTGTTTGGTTGGTTTTGACAACAGTGAGCTCTACTGCCAGGGAAGAAACATTTCTAGTTCCAGAGAGGAAACCTTCAAGCTTCAGAAAGGCAGAAGGAAGAAGAGGCTTTTCATTCTGCTGCGAGATGCTGGGGTTTGTACTTGTTTTGGAGGGGAGGGGGACCCAAGCTTTCATGCTGATGGGGAAGTAAAATAGTTCTTTATGGAGTATTTTATAAAGGACTATCAATCATTCCAGTATGAGCCTGAAGCAGAAGGGGAGCAAAGGAGAGGTCATGCACAAAAAAGGTTGTGTTTCAAGCCACGCAACGAATGGAGATTTGACTGTGGGAAAGGAGATTCATATTCATGCAGACCCTGAACTTGGCCTTACAGAGCAGATAAGTGCCGCTTGTGCCCGCAATATCCTCTCGCTGAGGTCTACCACCTATAAAATAAATCCTGTAATGAAAGCAGATCACCTCATAATGCAGTCCTGGAAGGGGCTGATTCATCTAATATCTCTTGCTTACAAATGTACCGTGGGGTTACCATAGTTCAGGCAGCCTCATTAAAAGCAGTGCAAAACACGCAGAGCCTGAATGGAGATGAAATAAAAGCCCTATAGATGGCTGTTACACATAATCCATTTGTTACTATGCTTCGGGCAAACAAAGGAGCACATTGTTTGTAGAGCTGCTTTCTGCCAGCAGCAGGACAAATTCTTATATGATTCTAGTGAATTTTTTACAACGTTCAACAAAACGAAGAGTGTGCCTTCTTCGTAATGCTAGCAATTCATGACTGGGAGAGGGATGAAGGCGGAATAGAGAAAGCGAGTGTAAAACAGTGAGATCAGGTAATTAGTAACAGCTGTACAGGGAAACCGAAATTCTTACTGATTCTGAGCACCTGGAGACCTGCACTGGAAATGAGAAGGAATTTTTCATGATTTTACATGCATTACATATAGTATATATAAAGTTTAGAATCTATTCCCTAACCACGAAATTCAAGTGGTTTAAATTTTTCCATACCAGTAGGTGACAAAGCCTCACTAAGCTTGGATAGCCAAAATAAGAGGATATTCTTGAAATACAAGTTGGCCAGACGCTAAAAACCACAAAGGCAGGCACTGAATGAAGCAATGAATTTAACAAGCAGAGGACCTGTCTAGTTACACAATGGAAAAGTTTAAAATAAAATTGCTATTCCTAGCTGTACATTTGGCATATATGTGAAGGCTTTTTTTCACCCTAACAAATTAATGGAAAACATAGTTTGCAGTCTACGTATTATTGGCATTCTCATACCCCGGGTTAAAAGATGTAGAAGCAGACTTCATCCTGACCTCACTGGAGTTGCACCAGATTCTAAGCATGCTAACCTAGGTGTCAACCTAACCAATTAGGACTGGTTAATTCACATTTTTGACTACACCTTGCTTTCTTTTCCAGGAGCTATGTCTTCAAGAGTACACCCTCATTGCTCATATATGTGAACAAAACAAAATTCCTGAAGTCGGATTTCTAAAAAGAGGCTAAACACTTCTTAGGCTGGCATAAGCTGAGAGGTGGTTTTTATGCCTAAACAAAGGAAATGCGTGGAGATTATTCTTCAAGCTGAACAAGCGATACACTACACAGAGCCAAACCCTTTGCACTTTAAGAATGGGACACCGGCCTGTCACCCCGCCTACACGCATACAAAGTGTTAGAAAAATTTATCACCTGAAAACAAACCTAAGAAGAGGGCTGTCAGGGACACAGTCCAAAAAAAACCTATGTGAGGTTTTGTTTAGCAGCGATATAATAACAGTCGTTTAACTGCAGCTGAAGCAAGAGATTTTCACCTCCCCTGGTCATGATACCACTTACCCCGGCTTGGAGGCGAAGGGGCAGGGTCTCTCTCAAATAGCCTCCGCTCTTCTTTGGGAGGGAAAGCAAAGCAAAGCGACGCTGAATGCAGTTAGGGGCCTCAAAAGGGAATCAACGTATCTGCAAAGGAAACGGCACACTATGAGGCCCTGACTGTTAATTCTATCTTTGTCCCACGAACAGAAGTGGTGGCAAAACATGGCCTGGTGGAAAGATGCGAAGACAGCACGAGGGCAGATATGCAAATTTCTGTGGGAAAACATCCCCTCGGAGGCATTGAGAAGCACTGACATGTTTTCACATAAATCATTAGATAAGAAGGGATCCTATTTTCCATCCAAACGGCACTCCAGAAGATGGGGGGAGCTGAGGGCCACCCCTCCTCCATGCACAACGAACCACTTTTGCCTCTACCCAGCTGATCACACAGAAATTGCTTTTCTGTATAATTATACGAAAGTAGCAAATAGGATTTAGGGTATAGAAATACTCTCTGTTCTAAGGTGTTTGTTGTTTGTGTACCTGAGGTAAATACTGACAATCAGGATACAGGAAGAGCCGCATTCTGATTTCCTAATTATTCATTTGTTCTGGACTCTGAGTTCCCAAAATTATTTGAGGCGCTGCTAGTGTCGTAGGTGGCTAATATATTCAAGAATACAAACTGCAGTGGGCTGGATTTCTGCTGCAGCTGGGAGGTCTTATGGATTAAGTGAGTAAGTAAATGCAGTGAGCGAGTGGGAATTTTCTGACTGTTTTGATAGGTCAAAGCTTAATTGCTGGCATATTCTGAATGAGGCATTCCACTGAAAACTTGATTTGAACCGATACTATGCAAAAAAAAAAAAAAAACAAGTAAGAGCTGACATTTAGCAATTAAATAAAAGAGGAAATACGATTCAGTGCCCACTCCCCGGGCAAAATCCCGGCTCCTGCTCCTCCGTCCCCTGACGGGCCTGGAGAGAAAACTCCCATCTCCTGGTACTGGGAATCTCTCCATCCATCCCTCGAGCCTCACACGGCCACACGTGCTACGAATAACGCACTCCGCTTCCCCCGTGGGTCACTCTGAGGGGAGGGCTTCACCCGTACAAATATTTAGCAACAGTTTTCAGCAGAAAATTCCCAGAATCGCATTGGATGGGACTGGGGGCGGGGGGCAATATAAGTGATTAATGGGTCCTCTGCAGAACAAAACCTCCTCAGCTCTGTCACAAGATAGTTGCTATGGTTTTTTGACACCGCTTAGCAGAAATTTGCTTTAGCCGGGGGGGATTGGAGGAGGGGAGAAACAAAAAAATACTATAGAAAAGTCCTCCATTGTACACTAGCAATTATTCTGAGCAAAATCCTGTGCTTGTCTAGAATTTCAAGCTCTGTATAAATACTTTCAATTAGATTTTAAAAAAAGAAAACACAAATGAGGAGACTTTGTTAAGAACAGACAGCTTGAAACATGTCTTGTTAGCTATCAACAAAGTCTGTTAGAAATGTTGGAAGGTTTCAGCTAGGTTGATGTAAAAACAACATCAAATATCCCCTCCTGTGAGACTAAGTTAAATGTTCTTTGCAGTGACTCAATTAAGGCTAGGTAAAATGCACGCTTCATTGCAATCAGCTGCAACAACATCAGAATCTTTTAGTGGGATATTTTACCAAAGTCTCAAGTTTAGACTGGTTTAAAAACGCTTTGTGGCAGATGGCAGTTTTCATAGGTGTAAAACATTCTAATATATGGGACAAGTTCTGCCTGAAACGTCCAACAAAATAGGAACGAGAAGTTGGCCAGGGAAGGCTTTTCAAAGTGTCTAAAAATGGATGCTTCCCATTTTATAAGGCATAAAAAAGCCAAAGCAGCACGCAAGAGTTTTAAGGTACCCTACCCATCTGGAAGAAGAGTCTTTCCGCATGTATTTTGAGTGACACAACTACAGGCTTTTATCACCACCCCCACTTAACGGAAGATCCTGCTAGACTGAACACTGGGGATTTGGGGAAGTTGGATGCTTATACAACAGCCTAGAGAAATTGCCATCCTTTAACAGCCTCGGGCGTTTCTAAATTGTCTTGTAAACTCCAACATCTGCAAGATGCAGAGTGCCCTACCTCCCTAGAAACACTGTATAAGGGTTGTCCATCTGTAGCCAACAAACATCAAACCAGAAGACCTGGGAGCCCAAATCATTTGGGTTTGTATGCTTAAGTCTGTCGGTATGTATTTACATGCCATAAATCAATGCTACACAGGCAAACATCCAGGGTAGCTTGGAAGGGGGAAGCAGGATGGCTGTGTTATCACATCACGCCGGGCTACAGGGGGAATTAATTCCTCCAGGAAAAGCACTCCGCTGATACAGCTACTCTGCTACTGCTACCTGAGACTGCTCGTTCAGTGCCAGGTGGGACTGCATCATGTCACACAGAAATATTATTCAGGTATTTTTGAAAACCCATTCCTGAATCGCAAGTACGATTATTCGTTACTTTATTAATTAATTCATCGCTTCACTAATTTCAGTGCTCCAAAGTCAGTTTTTACCAGCTGATCATCTGGCCCACACAAACTGTCAAATATCATAGATTATATAGGACAAAAAAAGTTGCTGCAGTGTATCCATTGGCATGTACTGCGTTGGACAGGCAAGGTGTCAAACTTCCCAGCATGTGGGAGAAGTTCTTGAGAATCACTTAACAGTTTTCAGTGGAAAATGCTGTGTCAATATCAGAATTTTTTATATAAATGTAAGAGTTCCAATGAAAATTTTAATTTAGAAAGTTGTTCAGTTGCAGGGTAGAAGGAGAAAGCATAATCAACACCATGACAGATGCACGGCAAGTGCTTGAGGGGGAAGGTGGCAGGCGCAGGTGCAAATCCCCACTTTGCATATCGCCCTGCCTAGAAACTCAACAAGGTCTTGGTTTTATCCCAGTGGGAAATATTGAGATCTCAGGATGATTTTCAGGATGGGAAAAACTCTTTTTGCCCAGCACCACATCTGAAACTTCTCCAGCTTAATTATTCCTGATGTCTGAGTGGCTGCTTTAAAATCCAACAAAGAGTTTACTGGGTACGAGAACAAAGTGTCCAATTTTCTTACCCAGTGCAAGCTGGAAGATATGATGGAGGAATATTTCAGTAATTAGCTGAAATACATTTGACAGGTAGATTCAGAACACAGCTCAACAGAAATGCAGATAACAGAAGGAATTTTCCAGACAGTCTTTCAATATAGCTCTATCACTGAAGGCAACATAAACTGCACTTGAAAAGCTGTAATTTGGCCACATCTGTAAGCACATCAGTGCTCTTTCCACAGCCTCACTAAGTGCTTGGGGCTGGGGTTTGCCACATTTCCAGTGGTTTTGCTTTCAACATTTCTGGTTTTAAGTGATTCCTTTGTTACGATTTCAGTCATCCACCTACTGCATATTCCATCCTATTTGTGACCATTCTCCTGACACCTGAATCAGCGTACGGTGCTCAACAGCACACTGGCAATGCTCATTCAGTACAGTGCCTTTGCCATTCCCACAACTATCAGAAACTAATTAAGCATACATATGACACTTCACATTTTTGGGTTTTTCTCTATGCAATTTCTTTGAATTTCTACAGTTGATTTTCACACCCAATATGAAAACAACATTAATTTTACACCAGGCTTCTTTGCAGACCAGCAAATAACAAAACTGGTAGAATTGCTAGGTAGGATGTTCCTCCAGCAGAACAAGAAAGCTGGGGCTGACAGATGACAAGTGAATCATCTAAAGCAATATTTTCCTGTTGAAAGCTATAGTGGTAAGCAAATAAAAGCTAGTCTACAGCTTTTGGAAAATAAGGAGGGAAAGCAACTAATCTTGTTTAGACAGTTACAGTCCCTTTCTTGATTGACATTGTCATAGTTCCTCTTGGCTGGGCATGAGAGAGACTTTCAAGAGGTTTTATTCTTAGACCGATGTGACAACTCACCTTCTCGAGATTGCCTTTTCCACGGAGGGATCTTACTTGACAGTGTTAAACTAGATACTTATCCTCGAAGACACTGTGCTCATCATTTGTCCATGCAGGAAATGGGCCACAAGGGACTACGTGTAGTTAGTTAACTATTTCTGTCTTTAGACAACTGAAGTTCATCACTTCAATTAGTCCAACAGCATGTTCTCTCACTGCCCATCTCCTCCAGTCATTTCAATTTCTTCAGGCTGGCAAGTGAAAAACAATAGAAAAGATGAGATCACATGCAGACGCTACTGAGCGCCCCAATGGAAAGCAATTCAGTTGGCCTCTGGGAGCACCTCCACTTCGGTTTGGCTCCGGAGCACACCTTTGAACAGCGTTCACTGACCATCCCCGCTTACTGTGCTTTTATTCATGGTGCAGCGTGCTCTTTCAGACGCGATGCTGTTGGCAGCTGCGCTTCAAGGGTACATCTAACGGCGTCCAACTGATAATGAAACGCGCAGCGGTCACATCAGCTCCTCCACACCAACTCTCCTGCTAAAGAAGGCGCTCCTATAAGGCTGCAGTACCTGTTAATGTAGACATAAGCTCAGACAGTTAACTCCAGGAGAGAATTAAAGCATGGAAACTAATTGGAGGGAGACACCAGCCTGCTTAGCGATAGATCTTTGGTTTCCGTCGCATCCCTGTTCTGCTGGCTACCTGAGCTGGACTCCGAGGATCCCTTCCATAGGCTCCAGTTCTTCCCTGGATGTGGGCTGAGACCTGCACCTACCGCAGGGTTCAGGATCCATCAAGTGACGGCCTCTAGGAGCCAGCAACCATTTAATACACACAGAAAGCATGCTACGTGGCAGTACTGCTACAAAGAAGTAGCAGTACTTCCTTCAAAAACTACTTACCTTCTAAAACTAGAAGTTAAATCCTAGAATATTTGAGAAATTACTCTCCCTGTTTATACGCCTCAAGTTTAATGGTAGAAAAATGTAGGAAAATTGGAAGTTTTTTACTCCACTAGGTGGTGTAATTTGTCTTTCTGTCAAATGTGGCATTACAAATATTCCCCCTAATACTTCATTCAAGATGGGGCCACAAAGTACCATGTGAAAAGTGAAACAGGAATCTGGTCTACAGGAGTCAGAAACTTTTACCAGGTCATGCCTCTTTGGTGTTTCCTATGAGTTATTAAAAAACCTTCTGTTGGGAAAGGATAACTTACCTTTAGAACATTCCTAGATCCATGGAGGAACAAAGTAGGAACCTGAAACAAAAATATCATGGTCACCTCCTATTTCCCCTTACACGCAGGCGCCATCCAAGCTGTTCATGTGATTTAACTCGGTTTTTACAGTGTAACATCCCTAGAAGCTCTCTCCTTGGTTTATATCCAAGTTACAAGATGATGCAGTCAAACATACTCCTGGATCTTTCTTGGTCAGTTATGTTTGCACTTGCATGAGTATAGTTACATACAGGGGAAGCAGAGAATGCTAGACTGCATAACAGCATATATATCTTGGAAGATATACCCTGGCTAAATGCAACCCTGGTGGATATATCCCTCTGGCTGAAAGAAAAACAACCTCCTTGGCTGATGCCATCCAACTCTTGGCTTCAGTTGAAGTCCAGATTTTAAAAAGTATTTCTGGAACATAACTTGCTATTTAGACATTTGTAGTCATTTATTTGTTCATGCTCACTAAGTAACATCTACTGACACAAATACAAAAAAAAAAAAAAAAAAGAGATCTAGGAAATAAGATGCCCAACAACCCATCAGCAGCAGACCACTCTTCCTAGAGTTCTGTAGCTACTAATCTGCCACATGATTCAGCAATAAACAAGTCCTTAATGGAGGAATACAACTAGGTAATTTTTATAGTGTTTCCAGGGTGTCTTGTAGGTATTAAGCTTAAACAGAAGTCGCAGAACTCACAGAAACAAACCAGTATGAGAAAAGAGACAGTTGGTTAAAGCACAAGACCGAATTGAACAAAACCCATCTGGGAAATGGGAGAAAGCTCAGCTATCCTATCAGCTGCAATTACCCTTATGCTACCCGCCCACAACTTTGCTTGCTTGCCCTTGGAGAACAGATACTGGTAACATAGGCATCTTTCAACAAACCAACCCATGAGAAACGCAACCAAGAAACACATCCAACACAGAGGGAATCATCAGCTTTCAGTGCTGAAACTTTCTGGTACTTCCTCGGTGTCACAGTCTGTACAGAACTCATGTTAATTCAGGTTATTTACATATCCAGACACATTCGAGATCAGCCAGAGCAGATAGCTCTGAAGAGCTTACATGCCCACCATACCCTCTCCAAGAACAGAATTTAAAATACAGGCCTGCCTACTGTGCATTATTAATGGCATTTCTAAACATTAGTGCCACTGGAGGATTAGTTTCTGAATGCGAATTTAACTAACCAACCATTTCCTCTGTGGATGACTGATGCATGACAATCTGAGGTATCTGCAACTACAGTTGTGAATACTACAGACTTAGAAAATTTGTCCGGAAATATTCTGCTAAATATTTCAAGCTTGGGTGGAGACAAAACCAGAAAGTTCCTCAACAGCTACAGTAAAGGCTTTAATCTCATTAAAATTAACAGCAATTGGATTTGTCTCATAAGCACTTCTACAGCTCCAGTTGCACCAGAATAATATTATCTAGAGAAGGGTCTGTATGTATTATATTGACCAAAGGTTCCAGAAGTGTAGCTCTTGATGTGACAGAAAAAGGGGTAAAGGTCCTTCTTGGTTACACACATGAGATAAACAGCCTTCTTAATATTAGTGTCTTGTGAACACATTAAACCACAACAAGAGGAAGTGGTCTGTACAATTGTAAATTCATACAAGTGATAATCTTCACATTAAGTACAAGACTGCACTATGAAAAAAGAAAGCTGAGAAACACCATGACAAGTGCATATTTACCTGTGCTGCACAGAGAACGTATATATTATATCTAATTAGTGATGCTGATCAGTTTAAACCTGACTTATGGTCTGCTGCAAAATCTCATACCAGGAGGCTGCTTGACAGCAGTACCACTGTACATAGCTCTATTATAAGAAAAAAGCACTTTGTGCTGTGCAAACACACACATTCTGAAAAAAAATGCCTTAAGTATTTACAGGATGGAGGTTTGTGTGCCATTAAGTCATGTTCCTGCTGCCGTTAGAATATGCACCTAAACAGAGGTGGGTTTAAGGGGTTAAGAAGGAAAAGAAAACTTGGCACAGGGAGATACCAAATACTGGCATCACATCAACAATGTAACTGCACTCCAGTCTCAGCAAATGCGAGTTTTGTGGATTTCGGTTTGCAAATTATGACAGCAGATGGTTGAAACCTGCCCCCATACAAATCCAATGCCTGAAATGGCATTGCCTATGTTTACACACCCTGAGAAAAGACGACTTGGATTTCCAAAGAACTGAGGGAGTAACTTCTATTCCCACATACTGGGACACTTGTTACAGAGGGTACAGGACACTTGAAACAACAGCCAAGTATCTGGCCACAATTACATAGCCAATAAACTTTTATTTAGATGTGGAAGGAAGACATGTTTACAATAAGAAAGATCTAGGGAGATTTATTGCTCCCCTGAAGTTCAGAGAAATCCCACAGGCTCTCTGTCAGCCTACCAGTGCTTGAGCAAAAGGATGAACAGGTTCTTTAAATCACAGGCTAAAGTCAAGAGCAGCATAAATTGGACGGAGACT